>NW_024104287.1:3600000-4200000 GCF_003945595.2 Pipra filicauda
AATCTAATTTCAGACATTTCTATTTTCCTATAGCCCAGAAAGAATCTTCATTGTATATCCACAAGAGACTTACAATAGCCCTCATACGCAGTAAAAATCTTATTCCTTCCCTACCCTTGGAAAAACAGTACAAAATTAAAAAAAAGACAAACAAAAAAGCAGCAATTAGCCTCATCAGGTAGGCTTTGGATGAGAAGGTAAGTATGAGAAGAAAGAGTCCACCACCTAGAAAAAACAATTCTAGTCATAAAATCAGAAGACCAAAAAAAAAAAAACAACCAAAAACAAACAAACAAAAAGAACAATTGAACTTTAAGAAGAAAAAGCAACAATGTTCATTTCTACAAAAGGTACAAAAGGGGACCAAAGATACAGTTAGTAAAAAGGCTACTGTTCTGTGTCCACACTGTGTTGCTTGCAGTAAGGAGAAATCAGCATAGGCAGACTTCCAAGGCTTGTGGTGTGCACCTGAATTATCAGATGTTCCTGCCAATGCCACTGTGAAGAACCACATGCCCAAAGTAGAAGACTGCATTGCAACGACTGCAGGAGGCTGTGGGAGAAAGCTAAAGAGGAAAGAGATCCCATGTTAATCCCAGGACTAAAAGCATTTCACATGTCAGGCCCCTTTCCTACAGAGCACCAAGACAAACATCTTGCAGCCAAGAAGTATGTTTGGACAGACACAGAAAAGAAGCTGACTCACATCAACACATGCGGTTTGAAGGGCAAGTCCTGCCTTTTCATACCTGAGCACAACACATTCATGAATAGCCATCAAGGATAATGCTCAAAGTTATGAAAGCTCAAACACCACGTTAAAGACACCTCTCTCTGCAGCTCAGAAATTTAACTTTAATTTTTAAAGAGAAAAAAGCCACCTGTGTTTCTTTGTACATAAAGACAATAAAAATAGAAAAACAATGGATCTGCCTGCTCGTTACTGGGATGGGAAATGCTGCTTGGACCTGACTTATTCTTTTACAACCACAAATTGTATTTCTCCTAAAAAAACTGCTTACAGAAAAAAGGACTTTAAACAAGTAACTTGCTTCATTTTATAAAATCTGGAACAAGGTTTTCTCTACTCACAAGATGCAGACTACAACCACTGCCCTCATGTCACCCATCATACACTCCAGAGCAGAACAGCACTCACTGAGACCTTTGCTGGAATAGTCTCCATCTTCCCTCCAGACATGGTCAGCATTATGGCCCCGCTTCAGCATGCAACAGTCAAATACCTGAATAAAACCCAGCTTAACCACAGATCTTTCTTGGATCATAACTAGGGTGACTCAGCATCTGGTAGGATTGAGCCCTAAGGACACATGCAAGAAGAAATTAGCAATTTCCATTTAAATGCTAATACTTATTCTTCCCAGTGAAAATTGAAGTATAACAAGCGATCCCTCATCACACCGAAAGAGCCTTGATTGTTATTTAATGATCACAGCGAATAGTTAGAAAGCATGAAATGAAGCTAATAAATCTTCTGTTGAGCCTGACACTTTCAACAAGCAAAAGTACTCGAAGTTTTGAAAAACAGTTCTGTCTGATTTTTTTCATCTTAAACTAAACTTTCCATGTTCTTCAGTCACAGATCCACATACTGGCACCACACAAACTGAAACACCCGGCTACTTAAATAATTATTTTTAATAATTCTTTTTAGTGCTACCTATACAGTATAAAATACATTATATTCTACAAAATTCAAGTTTGTTCATCAGCACTATTCACCGCAGCATCTGTCTGCCCTTCAGGGATAAATTAAGGAATAAGACAAACACTATGGAAGTAGGTTTTTTCCTTTCTTACTCCAGCCTCCTAGGAGGATATAAATACAGTTTGGTTGGTTTGGTTTTAAAGCTACATTCTGTTTTAAGTAAAGACAAGCCCAGGATGATTTTCGTTTGATAATTAAATAATTTTAACCATTAATTAAACAATTTAATATTTTTTTAATAATAGTCTATGAGACTGCTTTTTCTTTCTCCCCTGCAAAACAGAACCTCAGGAGACTAAAGCCTGCGACTTTTGAAACTTAGTAGTCAATACTTTGATTATTCGTAATAGCTTCAATGAATTAGTGACCACTGAAATGCCTACTTTGTTTAGCAGAAACCTACTAGTTTATTCATAAACTTGTAACACTAAAATACCCAGAGAGAAGTGTCCATTCTCGAAGTCTCTTCATGCACCAATAAAAAACACCACTTTGGCTTTAACTACATAAAAACAATACTGCCATTACCTACCCTGAGAACTGCCTCATTTTTGTTGCTAATATAAACATACATGTGCATATGTGCGTACACACGAGAATTACAACACTCCCACACACAACAGTCCCAGTACAAAACAGCATAAACTTTTTCCAGAGTTAAAAAGTATATGTAAAATACCACAAAAGCAATGCAACTCTATTTCAATTTTATGTGCAGTATACTCTAAATAGAGATATATGCACCAAGGCACCATGTTCAGACTCCATACAGTGCCATAGTCAACTGTAGAGGGGCATCTGGAACATTTCTAGAAAGAAAATGGAGTCTCTGACAGGCTCAAACTATACTTTGCAATGTGTCCAACAAAGAAGAGGTTACAGGTATTTGCCTTATGTTACCTCCCTCCCCCTTCCTTTCTCTCTTCAATTGATTTGCCCCTTCAACAGAACAAGTTGGGTGGATAGCCTCAAGTGTCTGGACACTGGGCTCATGTCATGGCACAAAAGATGCACATCAGATCTGCGGTGCTTGGCCTGTGTGATGGAGTAGGTTACATGATACTAAACATAAGTTTCTTTTATCTCCTTATTCATCTCTGAAAAATTTTGTACAGCACAACAAAGAACCAACCCATGGCCACATGAAATGTAAACTGCATCTGATCTGCTGAATCAGATCATCTCACCACATAAGTCAGGTCAATTGCATTTCCATTACCTATTTCTACAGTTATAAAAGTTCCCTATGCCATGAAATTAATCTTGAAAGACCTCAAGGTAGGTGGTCTAAGCTCAGCACCACATGAAAGCAAAACAAGCTGCACTCAAGAAATACTGCACCCTTTCCAATACACCAGTTGTAGACAGAGCTGGTAGCAATTCTGATAGCTGCTAGGAAACTAAAGGTTACTTAACAACTATGACTTAAACACCAGTTTCCAATTGTAATTCTGCCAACTTCGAATCCTTCAGGCTGAAATTCTTCTTGCTTATCTCAGTCTAGTTTTTTGAAATTATACTAAAAGAACTGCACCACATCTGTAAGACAATGAGTGTTTGTGTGGTATGTATTTGAACAAAATATAGGACTCCTCCACTCTCTTTGAGAAGAAACATTAATACCCAGGCATTTCAGAGGAGAGACTTGAATGACCCGAGAGTTCTGTCACATTTCAAACCTAGAAGAAATGCGTAGTATGGCCAATCTGATAAATCCAAATCCATCTGTCTAAACTGTAGGTTGTTGAGGACTGCAACTTGGATTAGACAGATTCAGGGAAAAGTGAGTAGACACCTAAGCAAATAAGGGACAGGAGTAAAGGAGAATTCTGGGGAAAGTCTAAAAAAGATGATGCTACAGGGGTCTATTTATATTAAAACACATTCCTCTCCACTATCTGGTTGACTTCCCATGCACACTAAACTCAACTTGCATGTATGTTCATTTGCTATGACCACACTGCTTTCAGAGGAACTCTGACTCCCTCTCTGCATTCAGTATATGAATAAGGACAGCACAACAAACTAAATCTTATCTGCAGGACACCTGCTTTATTTAAAAATGGGAAAGCATATGGAAACTACTGGAAGGAGTAAAGGCAGCAGTGGAGTCCAGTGCACATCACCAAGCAGTTTATGATGGAGCCTCTTAGGGTGAAATGGGATATCTGAGACAAACACACATGCTGTGCTTCGAGCCCAGCAAAAGAGCAAGACAAAATCTGGGGCATGGAAGTTGCAAAGAGCTGCAAATAAACCCACAGAGGACTGTCACAACCTGGAGTGTAAACTGTCTGATCCAAGAGAGGATTTTTAAACATATTGTTAAAAATCGATTTCCTACTACACAAGAGAAATCACAACCTTAAATCTTAGGTTAATGAAGGCACAGGGACTTGAGAACTATCACAACAGTACGTGAAGACATTTCTAAATAAAATTTGTGCAAAAATTCTTTTAGACTTTTAACATCTCATAAGGAAACAAAGAAGCAAAAAGCAATTTTATTTCTCCTTTCTAAACATTGCCATAAAAACACCTGATCACTGATGCTAACAAAATTTAACTCAGGTACCCAAGTTCCTTTAAATTTCAAGAGTATTAACTCCTTGGCAAAGTCTTACCATTGAACTTAAATGACATCAAGCACATGTGTAGTACAATTCAAGGGGAAACAAGGTTTCTGACCCAATCAGGTGCCCTATGGCACAGAGAACTTGAATTGCATCCTGTTCCCATTACTCATCAAGGCAGGAGCACTTCTCCGGTGGCAAGAACAAGCCCCCTCTCACCACAGCAAAACTGGTACAGCAGTTCTGTACAGAAAGAGTGTCCAGCACAGCCACACTGTGCAGTCTTGATTCCTCCCCAGAGCATAGTCATCCATCCTGTCCAATGAGGCAGTGGGAAACAGTAAGCAGTCTCATAAGCAGAGTTTGTGTCCTAACACCTGCATAAAAATGTAAAATTAAGCTTGTCTGCCTCTCTCACTTTCTAGTCAGTATATTTTGCTTACGGAACATTAACATTCTTTCCGATTCATCTGCTCAGCTTGACAAAAATCTTCCTAAATGTTTTGTCCATGTACTCACAGACTGCACAGATTTCAGCTGTGACTGGCTCATCGCTTTCAATATTTAAATATGGCTTCATTTTTAGAAGAAAACAAGTATGAAAGACTGCTCTAGAAGCTACAGTACAAGAGATAAAAGCAATGGGAACTTTTGTATGTGGGAATTACCCAGCTACCTAAAATTTTTTTGTAACAGTTGCATGCTTGCTTACAGACTAAATTACATATTAGAATCAAAGATAATAGACAAAAACTACATTAAAATAGTTAAAACTGCAGCTTGGCTATCCTACTTACAAACAGAACCAAATACATGAGAAGTTACAGAATATAATATTCTCCAACCACTCACCTCTGACCACTACACCTGGCTTATTGTCACACAGAGTATACAGTGTGAAAAGACCATTTTGGTACAACAATCCGAGAAGTTATCCATGGACAATGGAAGAATGTAGTAGAGATCAAAATAGTATTTGGTCTCAGGACTGGTAGAAATTGCCATTAATAACCAGAAATGTACAGCATAGAATATGCAAAAAAAGAAAAATAAATCCAACAAACAAATCCTAAACTTAAAAACAAACTTAATTACCTAATCAACATTTAGAGAAGAAAAATATTCAGTAAAGTATAAGACTGGTCAGTGCTCAAGGCAAAGGAACAGAAAGAAGATGAGTGATTTGATGCACTATGGAAACAGAAGCGCTTCTTACATGTTTCCGCAACTATTTTTCCTAGGGTAGCGTGAAAAATATATTTTGGATTCTTTACTTACAAGCTATGGAGATCTTATTTGTTATTCTGTCCATTTGAATAACAACAAACCTTAGGAAGAAAAGCTTCTTTTCAGTTTGATGTTGTTAAATTTCAATGTGTAGTACAGGCTAAATAAATTTGTGTGCATCAGGTACAAAAACTTTCAAAGCACCCACAACTCTGTATAACGGCAGAGCTGAAAATCAGAAAACAAAAGACTTCATTAAGGCGTTTTGTGAAAACTTTGAAAAAGTTAATTTGTTTCTTTGACAACTTAAGAGTTTGATTCCATTTGAAGAGGTCTTAATATTAGTAAACGGTTATAGCATTAAAAAAAAAAGGTGAAATAGTGAAAAACCTGGCAAAGGGGATGGTATAAATCAAAACCATACTTTTCATAAAAGCACCAATCCTAAATCCCACAATCCTTACTTGACTAGCTACATAACAGACTAGAAACTTTTAACTCCTTGCCTAAATCAAGGTTACAAAGAGGAATGAAATGTTGCCTGATCCAGGCTGAAAGCCACATTCCAAAGAAGCTACTTCAAGACACACAACTAAGTATAGACAAAAGAAAAGGATGATAGCACTGAACTCTAAAATATGGAACAGGAGAAATGAGAGAAGCTCTCATTATCCTAACACTAAGCCCTATGAAATGAGTATCCAGAGCTAAAGTTACATTAGGAAGAAATCCAAGCACATAAAGATACAGAAATGCACTTGAGGCAGCACAATATACACACCAGCTCACATAAATCCTTGCACAAGTCCCTCAGTAAGAGATTAAAGAAATTGTGCAGTCATGGAATCAGAACCAAAATACTTCAGCCACTTAAAAGTAGGAGTAACTTGTTTCCTTTATGATAAAATACACTGCAACTTGTGTTAAACAACCTACCACATTGAAGGAAATATTTATATTATTTAATTACCAGAGAAAACAGAAGAAGCTAGAAGGACCTAAAGGAAACTGATGGAATGGGCAATAAAATGGGTAGACTAAAGGAGTAGTGACAAATCAAAACAACAAACACTGCATGGATAATACAAATCATCTGGAATCATACTGGAATATAAGCAACAAACTAAAGAATTCAGAATTGCTTAAGAGGCTCCCATAAAACATTTAGCTCTTCAGCAATCAGAGAGGTCATAAAAAACAAACTTAGCCCAAATAAAACCTGGAGTAACAAAACACCATGAAAGCTATTAAATCATCACTACAGAAGTCAATTGGATGTTATACCAGAACACAGTGCTCAAATCAAGACATGTTATCTTGAAATAGTAATGCAGTGCTGGAAAGTAGAAAGAGAATCAGCAATTCCAGCAGCACCACCAAAGTGCAGCTTCATTTTCAGCAAGGTGAAACTTTGTATGTCGACAGTTTAACGGAAAAGGACTGCTCTTCTTGAAGGGAAACATAGCAGAAGTGCACACTAAGTATGGCACAGCATCTAGAACAAAGACAGGACTGTTTCTTCCTCTTTCCTCTCAAACTGAAAAAAAGGAAATGTGAAGAACTGAAACATGACTATTTCAGAACTGGAAAAGGAAGGCATTTCACTCCTGGCTTACTAAGCAACCTGTGCACTTCTTTCAAAGAAGCAAGTGGGAACTAGGCCAAACAAGAAATAAGATTTTTTGAAAATATATATTTATAAATATACCAAGATAGTAATCATTATAATATTCTCTAAAAACAGAAGACAAGATTTATAAATCCATAGAGTTAGAGCTTCTAGATGAGGGCCACTGAAGTGGTAGACTTTGTTCTAGGTCTGTGCCACAGCTACCTTTTGCCCACATCTTTCCAAAGACTGGAAGAGCATTCCTAAAAGAAAGCTGATACTCCTCATAATTCTCCAGAAGGTAGATGCAAAGCACCACGATGGACTCCAAATGTAAAAGCACAGTGTGACACTCATACCAGTGAATTAGAGTTCACTGTTTGTTTCCTTCTGTTAGGTCTTGGTAAAAAGGAAGAGTAAACCTACCTGAATGCTAAACAAGTAACAATCACAAAAACATACATTCAAAGCTCAAGCAAGTGCTGGAAGAGGCCCTTCAGACCTCTTGCTTCAGGATGTATGTCAAGAGCTTATACAAAATAAGGCAAAAGTTTTCTGCAGGGCACGGATACCCCAACTGCTCTGGATTTCTTGCTCTTTTCTCTAAGGCAGCAGACCCCAGTGCCGCTGTCAGAAAGAACAATGACCCACACATATGGGTAGCCCAAACCATTCTAGCAGCACCTGCCCTCCTTTACCATGAAAACACTTCTCCTTTTTCACAGGTGTTCATTACACTGTTTCTTAAAGGTGGAAGCTAAACCCTGTGCAAATTATCTGATTTCAGCATACACTATGTAAGAATTAGATCAATTAAAAGAAAGGAGGAAGAGGTTGGCACCTCCCGAAATGAAGTGCTATTGTCTATCGAGAAGGCCTTCAATATCCTACGAGAACCTGAAAGGAAATAACCACAACCCAGAAGGAAACAGTTCAGGATTTGAGACAGTCAAGCTGCAGAAGTGCCAAAAAAAGTCAAAATAAACTCAAACTAAAATAATTTCTTCTCTTAGTCCTAATTTTAAAACGCATGAGTTGTACCTAGAATCCATTTTCCGTCCTTTAAAGTTCAGTAAACTTGTTGTGGTGAAATATCAGATTTTCCCCTTCCTTGCAGGCAAATTATCCATAAATGGCAGTTCACTTAAAAAAAATTGTGCAAATATATGTCAATAAATGAACTATGCACCCTACTTAAATTAAAAAGTTGACATGACAAATAGATGAAAACATGAATCCTCAGTAACATCTCTGGTAACCTTAGCCCAGCTGTACTTCCACTCATCAAGCTGTCCTTCACATCCTAAAAACACAATAGAGAAATGCTCAATAGGACCTGACACACTTTGTTTGTAAAAGATATCATTTCCATAGTAAGTAGGAAGATCGGAGTCTTATTTAACTTTGAAAATTGATTCTATTAACAAATAAGACATTATTTCTTACACAAGAAATCTTCCTTTTATCTGGAGATGCAGCAGTTTCCAGACTTCTTTGATTTTGATCTGTTTCAAGGGAGTAATCCTTGAGACCAACAAAAACCAATCTCACAAAACAGTGGCATGGAGCAGTCAAAAACATATTATCCGACAAAAATGCCTTCAGGTCCTGCTAACAGCTTTGGAAACTGCTCAAGTACAAAGACTGGCCATTCACATAGAGAAAGCATTTCTGAATAGCAGATAATATGGGGAAGACATAGCAAAAAAGCATCACTGTGTGGAAAAAAAAAAAAAAAACAGAAAAAATAATTCACATAAATCATTCACAATATTGTTGGCTCTTCATGCACTATACAAGAAAGATATAAAAGGATGTTAATGTTTAAAGAGGCAACAATCAGTGTGAGAGAATAATGAAGACTAATATGACTTGTAAAAGCTCCCAAAGGCCCTGTTCTGGATGGGAGTCCCACAGTGCTATGTACAGCAACACAGACGAGTCCCCACCTCAGAAACCACACACTCCAAAGGCAATTAAGCTAAAATAAAATTAACTAGGATATTCATCTGATGTGTTTAACAGCTCTGGTTCTTATCTGTTCTTATATGTTTTTGGACTCTGTACCACCACTTCAGCCTAGAGGAAAAGAGGATTACAATCCTTTTTCTGGCAACCTGATTCAGGAACAGTAAGGGATGCTAAGGAAAAAGAAACAAAATATTCACCCTCTCAATCATGAAGTGGTTAGCTCACACAAATGCTGCTTATCCTGCAGAAGGGGAAAAACAGACTGCTTTCTAAGAAGCAGATTCCTCAATTATGTAACTTTTGTTCTTTAAGAAGCTGGTACTGGGTATTTAATTTCTATAAAATGCACTTTAATCTACAAAGAAATTTTCAAAGTCCATTTCCATCAAAATATTAGCCCTTCCTTTGCATTATGTATTCTTTACAAACTACATATTTTTAAGAGGATGTTGCAGGAAAATGGTTGGAAGTCATCCCAGAAACTACTGCATTATATATCCTTTCTGTAATTCAGGTGAAAAGGATAGTATACATTATTCTAGACTGGAAGACAGAAAAGAACAAGTCATTGTGGATTCAGCATCTGCTGCCGGAACAGCAGAAATTATTTTTATGCAGCAAGAATGTCCCTTTTAAAACATATACACAATTCTTCGTAAAATTTAAAAGATTTAATCAATTACCTACAAGTTTTCTGTTCACTTTTGCTGTGTTAAAGGTCAAAGGGAGACTATAATCACAGTTTATTCGCAAAGCAATTAACACAGATGCATGAACTTATGCAAATATTTGGTCAAAACCTTGTTCTTCAACAATCAATACAGCAGCAATGTGGAAAAGTCTATTATGGTTATATGGTCTATTATACTTCCTAAGAGGAAAGGCTAAGAGAATTGGAACTGTTTAGTCTGGAGAAGAAGTGGCTTTGGAGTGACCTAATTGTGGCCTTCCTGTATCTGAAGGGAGCCTACAAGAAAGACGGAGAGAGACTTTTTACAAGAGCATGTAGTGATAGGACAAGGGAGAATGGATTCAAACTTAGAGTAGGTTTAGATTAGACATTAGGAAGAAATTCTTTACTGTGAGGATGGTGAGGCATTGGAATAGGTTGCTCAGAGAGGTTGTGGATGCCCTGTTCCTGGAAGTGTTCGAGGTCAGGCTGGATGGAGCTCTGAGCAACCTGGTTTAGTGAGAGGTGTCCCTGTCCATAGCAGGGGGGTTAGAACTAGATGATCTTTAACATCCCTTCCAACCCAGGACATTCTGCGATAGACACAGATAGAAAAAGGAACCCAAAAATAACATAATGAAAACAACCTTGACACTTATGCTGCTTAAAGATGCAAATACAGTAACAAATTACAGACTGCTTTCAGGATCACTCCACTTCTAAAAGCTCTAAATATGAGCATTTCTAAAATCCCACTATTCAATATTAAATACTGAAAATTAAGTTAATATATCCTACTCATCCTTAATCCAGTAATACCTTTAAGTTCTGATGCACCTAATTGCAAAGTACTGCTGTAGCTAAAGATTATCCCCAGCCAAATAGATCCTAAGAAATCCCTTAAAACCTCTTTTTTCCAGAGGGATGAAGCAAGATCGGAAGGTTATAACATATGGAAAATGCATGAGAAATCGCAGCCTAACAGAGATACTAGAAAGGAGGGCAGCACCCAGAAAAATACAGCTCTTAATGGCTAGTTTCTATTTAAATGGCATCCAGTGTCAGCTTTCAGTTACCATGCATCATACAGCAGCTACAGCCGGAGCCAAACCCTGTTTGCACAGCTTGGAATTCAGGTGCACAGCACAGAGAGCCCAGTGTAGCCAAGAGCCACCTTGAGGACAAAGCTGATAAAACCAAATGCTGATTTTCTTGCTGGGAAGAACAAACATGTACAAAAATGACATCTTTTTATGAACAACTAAACACTTATATAGCAACAGAAGTGGCTCTGTGCATGTGTGTCTACATGCACAACCTGGTAATACACACTGGTTGCAGAAGCCTGCGGTCCCTGGATACTCTTGTGCGAGGCATTAGGGGCGGGGACAGGGACACAGGGCTCTTGCTGCACTTGGCAGGATGTTCTCAGAGGCTGCTTCTAATCTACCTCCACTTGTTTGCTATGACACATTGCTCCCTCCACTGCCTAAAGCACAAGCTGGTCTAGTGCCCAGAGAACTCAGTGGAGCAGACACGAAATCACCACCACAGACCTTCCTAGTCTTCTACTACTCTCTGAAGTTGCATAGCCTGAAGAGCAGCTTGAAGCCTGGAACCCCCAAACTGTAGGTATGTCAAGTTGCCCACAACTAAATGTCATATATCCATTGATACCTTTGAGGTACCTTGACTCCCTGGTGCCCTCTCTATCTTCAGCATCTGTACCACTGTACCCATTAACAGCCAAAAGTCAGATTAACCTGCTTAGCACAGCTAATACTAGTGTTAACACTGTAGGAACGTGTTTAAACTTGACACTGAGTAATTAAAGTAAATCACATGTATTTAAAGTACACTGTTCCAAAGGCACTCAAATCACTGCAGCGCTGTAGATAATTATGTATAGCAGTCAGCGCACTGAAAAAAGAAGATGAGGAAATGTTCCTGACAAAGTGAAGGGAGCTGGTGTGCTCTGAACACAATCTGAAGAAAGAATATGGGTGTTGCATAGCATATAACCTATAAATTAAGCTGTCAATAAAAAGAGAGAGAGAGACTAGGGAAAATAAAGGCAAAAGAAAAACAACTATTTCTTCAAATGAACCTCAGTTGCTGAATCCCTCTCTATAAATCTAATTGTATATATTTTAAAATCCAATATCACTTTGTTCTAAACATTATTTCCTAGATGTCAAAATCAGCACAGAGGACCATGTATTTCTTGAAATAAATCTGACAGGCTACTATATTATACTTTTCATGCTTACTGGTATGCTACAACAGTTAATTTATAAAAAAATCAAAGCTCTGTAAAAACAGTTATATCTCTAGGATATTTTCATGAAACATTGTTTTGCAGCTAATAGTCTTTAAAAAGGAAAAAAATTGATGGATGAGAAAGGGTTCTACCCAAAATGACTAATGAAGAAGAGGAAGGAAAGGGTAGCATGTGAATCTGCAGCAAAATATAATGTAACTATTGATCTCTGCAATCAGTAGCAGGTTGTCTTTCAGATCACAGGTACTTTTATAGTTACACAAACGTCCTTGCTTGTTCAACAGTGAAGGTCTTAAAACAATTGACCTGATTTTGGGGTTTTTTAAAGGGTTAGGGCTCCTATTCAATCTGTTTATTGGGTATCAATTAAAAAGAAAAAAAAAAAACAGAGAAACACAGTAAATAATGAATGCTGTTATAATAGAAAATTACAGCATTAGCATAAGTAGAATAAGCAAACCTATAGCAGCACAGCAGATTAATGACAGTTACATCAACACGAAACCTGGTAAAAGACAGTTTTAAAATGCTCTTACACAACAGAAAACCTGAAAAGGCAGAAGGCTCTTAGGAAGCTGAACTTATACACACAAAATGAACTACAGGTAACGCTGCTGAGAGATGTATGCATCTTACCCGTGAGTACAGCTTTTGCTGAAGGGTCTGCCAGATCCAGCGCAGATTTCCCATCGGTGTTCCGAATGTTTGGATCAGCTCCGTGCTTCAGCAGCACTGTGCAGGGAAAGCAGAAACAGTATCTTACCTCAGGTATACACAGGTTATTTACTGTTAAGTGTCTCCTCGGCATGATGTAGGCATAAACACACATTGCACAGTTTTCTTTATTTTTCCTTCTGTTTGTTTTTTTTTTTTCTCTTTTTTTTTCCTCTTTTTTTTTTTTTTTTTTTTAAGCACTGCAGCAAAGGATCTTCTCTGGACTAAGGCTAAGTTGGCAAGTTAAGATATAGTAAGACCATATGACTTCGCATGGTAAACATAAACCCTGAATCTCTTGCAATACTCGGGTTTGGGTTCCTCCTGACAGCTATAGCTGGTATGCTGTGCAGTCACTGACTCACACTGGGAAGTCTGCTGAGGAACCTGCTTCTGCCTTTACTACCACTACTGCTGCTTGTTACCACTCCTGCTCCTTTTCCTGCTGAATAACTCAAGTCACCCCGCCTCTGTAAATCGGTAATACCCCAGTCTTCCAGTGGCTCATCACTTGCGCAGAAAATCTTAAC
The DNA here is from genome assembly GCF_003945595.2 of Pipra filicauda. Taxonomy (NCBI): domain Eukaryota; kingdom Metazoa; phylum Chordata; class Aves; order Passeriformes; family Pipridae; genus Pipra; species Pipra filicauda. The sequence continues at coordinate 3,613,305 of NW_024104287.1, forward strand.
CATGGCACACTGGCTCACCTTCAAAAACTGTAATAAATAAGGTAAGATGTGTAACCTGGTACCCTGCAGACTGGATGTTCAGGGGCTATTATTCTCACTGGTGTTTCTTGTCCCTACTAAGCCTACAAACACATAAAAGTTCAAGTACATAAAAATACTTAGAATGCAATATGCAGTCATATGGATAGGAAGGCACTGATACAGTAAATTATCATCAACTAGAAAATCTCATTTAAAAAAAACAGTATTTCACCTGTAAACTCTTTTGATCAGAAACAATATAAAGAAATTCAGATCACCATCTCAATATCAATGCATTTCCTACAGAACTGGAAAACAAAGCCCATGGCAACATTAGAGGGCTGACAAAAAGGGCGCGAATGTCATGCAAAATAAGCACAACATATTACAAATTCAGAGCAACAGCTACGCACTAATTTTGCACCAGTGTGAAAAACAGGACAATACACAGAGACTCAAGGTGAAGGAGACAAGTAATAAAAACCAGCAGATATTTATGGTTACTCTTATAAATACATCTGTTGAGATATAGAGGGACTGAAGAAGTCAAGACAAAGAAATACTTGCAAACACTTTTTGTAACTAAGGGTGCAAAAACACTTCATAGACAGGATTCTGCAGGAAAAAAACATAACCAATTCAGAATAAAGTAATTACTGATATTATATTATATATATATGTATATGTATTTCACTTTAATCAGCAAAACGCTTGTCAGAAATATACTTTTTTCTAAATTAAAAATTTAACTGGTAGTATTGTTTTTATTCAAACCTCTTTTCTTATACATTTCTGACTGTAAATTCTTTTAAGATTGCCAAATTTCATATATTTTAGCTTACAGGATGCAATGCTACATGCTTGCTCCTAAGTTGAATTTTTGGAGAAGTTTGGTGTTTCAGTGAAGTAAATTGACTTATTTTATGCTTTGTCTGATGTTTTTGAAAGAAGACTCAAGTAGGAAGATTGGGCTTTGCTGGTTTTTTGTTTGGTGGTGGGTTTTTTCCCCCCACGTCAAGACAAAAACATCAAAATGGGGAAAAAAACAGCTAGCACGTGCTTACAGAATCTTGTTAGGCTCTGGCACCTACGTTTCTGAAGATACCATCTGTGCCATACATGCTACCACCCCCTTCGAGATCTTACTCACAGACAGGTTTGAGACTGAGCCAGCCTCTCAAGCCAGTCAGGCACACTCCAGCAGGAAGAGGCAAACAGGACAGTAGAAAGTACAGGAACTAAGTATGGAGAGACAGACTCAGTATATTCTGTCTCTATTCTCTTGGACCCTACTAGTGAATTTATATACCTGGGGAGAGGGAAGCCATTTGTCCCAAGAGGCATCAGGGTAAGAGTAGGACCCTAAAAGAGGGTACCAGCAACTAAGTGTCTATCAAGAGAAAGCAGCTAGTACAAAATGATGAAATAGCACAGCGCTGGATGAGAAAGCAAAGAAGGATTCACACGCCAAAAGGCCTGAGACAAAGAGCTGGGGGAGAAAACTGAAAAGGAAGATGTGGCAGAGGAAAAGATAATAGCTCAGATAAAGAGTCCATGAAGAAAGACCAGAAGAGAGGAATGACTGGGATCTGACCACGGTTTGGAGGTTTGGGCTAGCATGTGAAGCCAAGTTGAGGTAGGTTAGGGCAAGAAAGGTGACTTTGAAAAACAAGAGGTAACAGGCGTATAAATCTCAAAGGGATCTGCAATTGCCTGAGCCCAGTGTTAAAACTGAAGTACATGTTTTCAAGTCTCTTCATTCTTCAGTCCTGAGCAAACAAACCAAGAGCACTTCCCTGCTACAACACCACAGTACTGCTTTCAGCTCCTCTCCTGGCTAAAATGACAAAGGATTATGCAGTCTATGTAACCTGCTCATACATGCTAATGAACCATGAAGGGTTTGGGCATGGCTTACAACATACAATTTCTGTGTCCAGTTTTTAGCTTTTAAAACCCTAGACGAATACATTAAAAATTTACTAAAAAGACTTAAGCTGGTTGCCTGCAAACACCTTGAATTACTGACAGCCTGTGGAACATACACTTAAAGTGGTCAAACTAAGTTCAGGAAAAGAACCTATCAGAAGTCAATTGCTGTAACTATGAGACTTATCCTTCTTGTCTCTGCAATCACTCATCCCACTTGACATAAAGCTTCCAGCCTCTCCAACAGCCAAGGGTATGGTCCTACAGATTCAGCCCTAGAAACCCTGTGAAATGAAGGCAATGGCGTCTTGAGAGAAGAAACCAATCATATAAATAAAGACCGTATTAGAATGCATATGAATAAAGGAAGAAAACTCGGGTCACAAAAGCAATCTTACTCTTGCATTTCCTCTACTGACTTTGATTCTAACCTTTCCATACTTTTTAAGTACATAATCTCACACAAGAGTATCCCAGTGAGCAATGTTGTCATCAACAAGAATTAATGAGAGAAATCCGGCATTTGATGTTTAACCTATCGGTGTAACACAGCTGTACTTCTATACCTGGCAAACCACAGGTAGCTTCTAATTGAATGTTCTCCTGCATGTTCAAAACCTTTAACACTTTAGCCCAACACAAAGTCTCCTCTAACCACAGGGTATTTGAGATCTAGACACAGTGTGTCTCTCTAAATTTCCTTTTCAGTACACTAGGGACGTGTAAAAATGTCAAGATAGATCTCCTGTGTGGAAAAAAACATTCCTTCTATAAAGAAACACAGCAGAACAAGCCATTCTAACTAATTGTAGCTATTTTGGATTTCAAACACTGCACACTGGTTTTAGAGGACGGTTTCTGAGTGGCCTGAAAAGGGAATGTGCAAATAGCTTATGTTAAGAAACTGCTGTTAACAGGCAAGTGTAAGGATGCTGTGCACAAAAATTAACTCCTGGAACTTTGTTAATTACCATATTTGGATATGCTGTTTTATTTCCTCCTGACAATGGGGACATTGGGGTGTATTTTTCTGTACTGCAGGCAGCATCCTTAATGATCTAGCAATACCATTACCTGGCTATTCCTGCCTATTCTACAGACCACTTTGTACAAAGAGTATAAAGAAGCTCTTCTTTTTACTGTATCTTCATACTGCATATGGACATCAAAGTCCTGTAAGTTTAACTATAGTACAAACATGGACTGGTTCAGAGCTGTAGTTTTATCCTCACTGCAACTGCTAAAATACTTCAGTTTCTGATCTTCACATACCATCTGAAATGCCTTATTTAATTACACTGCTATTATACCAGATCAGTGCTAGAGACAAGAAAGGTCATATTCTTCCCACATTAACAAAAAGAAAAAGTTACTGTATTGCACAGAGTATATAATGCAACCACTAATCATTTCAGATTACTGCCAACTCACTACAGCAGGATGAAAACTAAAATTGGCTCACAGCCTCCTGGCATAGGCATTTTGAACTGTGAAGTTAACCAACACAACCTCACTTGGCTGTCAAATTATAAACCCACCAAGAACAAACATTTCTACTTTTAGCAGTTTCAACCTTCACATTTTCAGCAGCAAGGTATAGCAAAGACTTCTCTGGCAGTTATACATCAACAAGTGACAAGTAAGTTTTTAAAATCTAAAACAACAGAAAAAAGTTTTTGTACACAGAAAACATCACTGAAGTACTTAGTCCCTCCTCCTTCGTACTGCCTCAGTTAAAAGTGCACCAGAGGAAAACACTTTTGATTGAAAAACATAAATAGAATGGGAAAAAAATAAATTTGTTTCAATATTAGGCACAAAGATCAGAATAGTTCGGTTATGACTTCTCTAGACCCAACATCCACAGTTTCCTGACTATCCTTACAGGAATGCTGATGGAAAAGTTCACATTTGGTTTTGAATCAGAAGCATGCAAATACGAAAAAAAGGGCACATCCAAACTTTTGACTGCTGAGTGAAAAATGCAGGAACAACAGGCAAACCTTCCAGAAGCATCTGTACTTAAAGCTGCCTACTGCTTTTAATTACATTTCCAGTGTTCCTCACAGCTCTACCACTGCCTCTTCTCTCCCTTGTTCTTTTATCACTGTGTCCCATTGCCTTGTGCTTGTGGTCCCTTCTAGCTATCCCAGCTTTAGTATATATTCTTTCTTCCTCCTTTTAAACTCCAACTTCTGGAGAAGAGCTTCAAAGATCCTTTTCAAACCATTTTACTGTAGCTTTATCTACTTACTCCCAAAGAATCAAGGTACAGAGAAAGCAGCCTAAGAATAAGGCCTGCTTTTGACCTACAACATAGGCACTATCTTCCATCTCCCTAAAGGACACCTTTGGGGCAGGTCAGTCTCTCACTAACCTTAGGTCCCAGGAACACACGCACCTCTCAGCACAAGTCCCTTGTAGGACATGTTTCCAGCTTATACTTGACGAGAAATATGATGTGCTCATTCACCTCCACATTCCAAAAACATCTAGACAAACCACACTGGAATCCAAAGCATTAATTTTTTTCAGCCAATGCTAAATTCATCTTCTCCCCTAGCTACCTGTAAATGTAAATCAAACCCTGAGGCTTTGAAGCTTTTCTCCTGTTACAAGAGCAAGTTTTCTGCCTAGATACTATACTTCCTTAATTGAGAGTCCATAATTCCATTTTGGCAAGTTAACCAGATACATAAGCCTTTTTGCTAAATGGCCCTATATAACAAAAGTTGTAGCACCCAACTCTTAGCTTTATAAAATTGAATAGATGAGATACAGTTAATAACATTAACCACAACTGTATCACTGACTAACTTCTGCCTCTGTTAGCAAACCCAGACTTGGCCTTGTGATTAAGAAAAAGGCTATATTCATCAGCCATCGGAATTACAAGGTGAAAATATGAGAGGCAGTATCACTACAGAGGCTGCAAAGAGCTCTAAAGGTTTAAGTATCACTACTAGACCTGATGACATGCATGGCCTCAAACACCACTGCCAGCTCAGTCAAGAGGAGTTGGGAAAAAAAAAAAGAGAGAAGCAGGTCCTATGCTCTTGACTGTCCCTCTATAGTGAAAGCCTTCAAAGCTGAATGAAGAGAGGATTGTGGAGAAGAGAGGCTAAGCACACCTAAGGATGTAGTTTCAGAATCAGAATAGGGTAGAGCCAATAACCAGACTTATCCAGGAGCACTGCAGATAGTTCATTGGTAAGAAGACATGACAGCCACGTGGCAGATCAGGGACAGGATAGGAATGCATTGGCTAGGAGAATGACAAACATGAAGCAAAAATGAAAAATAAGGGCAGGGTGCAATTAAATCCCAAAGGGAGTTTGGGGAGAAATACAGTAGAAATGCTCATGGGTGCAGGCTGATCAGGTAAGGAAAAGTTGCAGAAAACTGAATCTCCAGACACAAAAGTGTCTGCAGACAGTTAACTGATGAAGACTTCAAAGACCTGCATTACTGAGTTGCTGTATAGGGTTTTATTGCTCAGGTGACAAACTGGAGTGGACTTTTCCAGGTTGAGAGCTGCTTTTTCTGAGGCAAAGGCTAAGGACCTCACTAAGCAGAGAATGCCGCTGGGACAAAGGGGACATGCAAAACAGTGCTTAGCTAGAAGGGAAGTAAGGAGACTCCAACCACCTAGCTTCAGGGGAATAAGGAGCATCTCTAGTACGATGAGAACAGACAACTCTTCAAGCAAAAAGCAGAACATGCAGCCTTTATCCCACCTTTACAATAGCAAAGGAAAAAAAAAAAAAGGACTGCAAAGAACTGTAAAGCTGCTCCCCCGCAAAACAGCACTTTCACAGGCTATAGTTTCACAGAATCACAGAATGGGTCAGGTTCAAGGGGACCACAGTGGGTCATCAGGTCCAATCTCCCTACTCCAGCAGGGTCCCCTAGAGCACTTTACTTAGGATTGTGTCCAGATGGCTTTGAGCATCTTCAGAGAAGGAGACTCCACAACCTCTCTGGGCAATCTGTTTTACTCAGACCACACCGGCAGAATCACCATGCCCACCCCTGTGCTTTGGGCAGCTGCAAATGTTTGGCCAGGCAACAAGGTAAATAAGAAAAGTGATCACTCGCCCAATCCACTTCCTCATGCAATGACATGGCATACTCTGGGTGGCACAAGAAACTATGGTACAGGGACACGTGCTGGTGACAGGAGTTGAAAAAGATCATTTTGTGTTTCTAATTAAGAGTATATCTAGCATTACCAGCCAAAGCCCTGGTGGGTTAGTGTCAGCTGCAAGCACTTCCCATCATTTTGCCTTCTCTACTTCCCTTGTTCAGGGCATCCCAGTTTCCCAGACAAGGGTTTGTTCCCAATGGACCAGCATGTTGATTTTGTTCTTTGTTGGGGCCAGACAAAGCAAGAGACAAATACGTCGACTGTAGTAGTACGAAGCAAAAGCTTACAAAAGCAAGGCTAGGCTCCACTATGCTGAAACAAAACATTTTTAAGAGAATTAGAATGGTGTTGTCCAATAGCCTAGACAGAAATAAGAGTTCTGACAGCAGGAGAAAGCAGCAGACAAGTAGAGGGGAAAAACTGACAGAGTTTTGAGCAACAGTAAAAAGTCAGGGACTGCTGATATATTAGGAACCAAGGGGGAAACACCTGTGAAATGCCTCAAAGGAATTAGTGCATGGTCCTCCAAGAAGGTGACAAGGTCACTGACACAGCTGAAGTGTCTCTACCAATGAACACAGCACGGGTATCAAACGTGAGGAGCTGGAAGCCACTTTGCACCTGGAAAAAGCTATGATCTAATTGCTATCACTGATATATCGTGGGAAGGATGACACAACTGGAGCACTGCAATCAACAGCTAAAAACTGTTCAGGAGGCACAGGCAAGGAAGGAAAAGCAAGTGGTTACTCTCCATGTAAAAATAAAATAAAATATAAAAAAGTAGATTGGCTCTAGAGAGCCGCCTTGGAAAAACAGGAATGAACAAGTTGAGAGCTTATGGGCAAAAATTAGGGGCCAAGCCAACAAAGGAAACCTCATGGCTGGTATGTACTACCGGCTACCTGATCAAGGGGAGCTTATTGATAAAAGTTCTTACTTCAGCTACAGGAGGTGTCATGCTTGCAGGTTCTGATCCTGCTGGGGGACTTCAATCACCCTGACATCTGCTGGAAAAGTGGCACAGTAAGCTATAAGCAGTCTAGGAGACTCTTGTAGTGTGCTCAGGATAATTTCTTAATCCAGGTGACAGACAGTGCAATTAGAGGGGAGGCATTATTAGACCTGTTGCCTACCAATACAGATGAACTATTTAGGGATGTCAAGATTGGTGGTGGACTGAGCTGCAGTGGTCAGGCCCTGGTGGCATGAGGGGTATGGACCAGGTGAAGAATAGAGTAAGGACTCAGAATTTCAAGAGGGCACTCTCAGTTGTTTAATGAACTGATGGATGGGACCCCCTGGGGAAGTGCCCTGAGAGACAAAGGAGCTGAACAAAGCTGGTAGGACATTTAAGGACATTTTTCTTAGAGATCAGGAGGTCTCAATTCCACAGGTAAGAACTCAAGTAAGAAAAGCAGGAGATGCTAAGGACCTCCTGGTCAAACTACAGTATGAGAAGGAAATGCATAGGCACAGGAACCAGGGACATATAGGCTGAGATTAGAGGGATGCTGCCCAGGTGTGTACAAATGGGATCAGGAAAACTAAGGCACAGTTAGAGCTGAATTTGGCACAGGATGAAAATAATAAGGGCTTCTACAGGAACACTGGCTAGAAAAAGGAAGATTAAAGTAAACATACCTCCCTTGATAAGTAAGACATGAGAACTAGTAACAACCGATATGGAAAGGCTGGTAGGTACTCAACAGTTTTTTTACCTCGGTTTTCAACAGTAATCCCTCTTCCCACATCTCTCAATTCCCTGAACCTCAAGGCAGGGACTGTAGAATGAAATTATGTCCATTATAAGGGAAACTAAAGGTTGAAGGTTCAAGACCATTAAACCTTCTGAGATACCTGAACATGAATCAGTCCATGGGACCCAGTGAGATGTATCCCAGGGTCCTGAGGGAATTGGCTGATGTTGAGCCATGCTCAATAAAACTGATAAGTCATGGCAGTCAGGCAAAACCCCAGTGACTGGAAAAAGGAAAATGTCACATCCATTTTTAAAAAAGGTAAAAAGGAGGACCTTGGGAACTACCAACCAAGCAGCCTCACCTCCACGCCCAGTTAAATCATGGAACAGATCCTCCCAGAAGACACATGGAATTATAGGGAGTTGCTTAGAGAAAGAAAGAGCAAATCATGCCTGACTAATTTGGTAGCCTTCTTTGATGGAGTGACTGCATCAGTTGACAAAGAAAAAGCTACAAAAGAGCTTTCATCAGCATCTGCCTGAACTTCTGATAGGCTGGAACAGGTTGTCCAGAGAAGTTGTAGATATCCATCACTAGAAGTGTTCAAGGTCAGGTTACCCAGGGCTTTGAGCAACCTGATCTAGGTAACATTATCCCTACCTGTGGCAGGGGAGGTGAACTACATGATCTTTAAAGGTCCCTTCCAACTCAAACCGTGCTACGATTGTAATCCTGCAGGCCAGTTCTTGGAGATACAGAGTTTTAAAATTTATACAAATACATGGTTTAAATGGTTATTTCCAAGTAGAAGAAAGCTACCTCTAGTAAAAAAGGGGTACTTTGGTCAAATGTGGCATAATCTAGATAAAAACATAGGAACTGCTTGCACGCTTCCGTTACCTTGTCGTTAGATAAACAATAACAGCAGCTGCTGGGGGCATCAATATACACACAGACAGCTTGGAATATGGTTCTCCTAGCAGAGGCATTTCTTGCTTTGTACCTGAAATGACCATTTGGTCCATCAGGGTCAAGGATAGCCATATCAAACATCTCCCTTTACAGACACAGATCTGATCTCTGAAAGGCAGGTTCTCATGCATCCATGTGCTGCAGAAATGGCACCAGTTCCTACAGTAATAGGATGCAATACCAAATTGAGCAGAGGCCCAGTAAAAGATGAAATGGAGACAATGCTTAGAGGTCAGGTTCCTTCAGCTGAAGTGAGCAATTCACAGAAACAGGCTTCAAGGCAGCAATAGGAAAGCAAAGAAGCATCACGAACAAGGTCTCCCAGTACCAACTTTTTACTTGTTTGTTTTGAAGGGAGAAGGATCTAGACAAAAAGAATATTACAAAGCATCACTTTAAAAGGACTTGATTCTATTTTCATGCAAACTCTGATTTTTCAAAAAGACTCTTTTGTCTCAGTCTTTTCATTGTTTACTTTCAGACTTTGCTGAATGAATTTTCAACCTCTTAGCAAGACAGCCTGACTCCCGGTCTAAATACACATACTGCAACCTTACCTCTCAACATACTACAAAAGACTTCAATGCATTCTAGAATTCAATTGGCAGTAGATGTTCCAGAGATCAGATTTATCTAATTGAAGTAAAGTAGAGGGAAAGCATCTGAACCAAACAACCAAAACCACAAGTATGATTGCAACGGTAAGAGCTCTTTCAGCAGCGGAAGAAGATACCTTTTAAAAGGCTCCTTCCTCCCCAGTGATTGCCTTCAACTGTGTCCCCATAAGTAGGTGCATCCTGAGTTACACAATCCTGAGCAACATGCTCTAGGAAACCCTGTTTGAGCAGGGAGGTCAGACTGGATCACCTCCAGCGGTCCCTTCCAACCTTACCCATTCTGTGATTTTAACTACGACTAGTTTTCTATGCGTAGGAAGCACTACAGAATTGCTCCCTGGTACACCAGTTCTGCCTCCCTCTAATTAAATATGCATAGAAAGAAAGAACATGAAGAAAGTTCCAGAGCCTGTAGGCAGCACAGCAGGCTGATAATATCCTTCTGCCCTCAGAGAAAGAGCCAGAGTTGGTAGATTGCTCAGCCTACATGAACAGCAATTCAAAGCCTTGATCTTGCCTGAACTTAATGAAGTAAATATTCCCGTTTCCTTTTTTGGATGTAATACTTTTCAAGTTAAAATTTTTCATTTCAGCTAACAATGAGGACAAAAGTATATGCAGGTTATGCAGAATGAAGTCTTCTGGGGAGCTTCTAGAAGTGTAACTGCAGTTGTTTTGTTTGTTGGGCTTTTTTTGCATCATGCCAGAGACAGCAAGTGTTCATTCCAGAACACTTTCCCCAAGAACACTATCTGCACAAAAAGCTGTGTAATATAAAGGAAACTTCAGGAGTTCCACAATGAATCTGCAAAATGTAAGAACTCTAGAAGCTTCAGTCACCAAAAAAACCAACAACCAAACAGAAAACTTTCTTTGAGGAAATGAAAGACAGTACACTAAGCATTTATTTAATCCCATTTATTTGCAGTCATGAACCATGAACATGTACTCCTTTTTCATGGAATCACACTGAATCATGGAATGGTTAAGGTCAAAGCGACCTCTGTAGATCATCTGGAACAACTTCTCTGCTGCAGCTGGGCCACCTATAGCCAGTTGTCCAGGACTCTGTCCAGATGGCTTTTCAATATCTCCAAGGCAGGAAACTCTACAACCTCTCTGTGCAACCTGTGATTAGTTGCTGTGATGGTAAAGTGTTTCCTGGTGTTCGGAAGGACCCTCCCAAGTTTCATTTTGTGGTATTTTCACATAGGGTCTTAAGAATCACACCTAAGTGTGTTCAAGAAGTCAACTGGAACTCACTTGTTGTTAGCATGCAAAATCGAACAGAAGACCCTTTAATCAAAGAAGCTTCAAAAAAAACCTAACAAAAAACATTTAGCCTATTTGTAGATGGAATGGGTTGAGGACTCACTATGCGAAAACTAAATCACAATCCTTTTCCTTGCAAGCAACAATTCTGCAACTACTTAAGTTTCTAAGCATTTGGTTTAATATACTATTTATTGAACAGCTAGAAATCTTTATTGCTGCCCTACTGTCTGAGCAATTTATGTTTTCATCTGTATGCCAAGATGAAAGCTGCTTTAAGGACAAGTCTTCATTGCTTGGTCCCAATTTCACTTTTCTCTGAACAAATTCACCTTTCTACTTCAAGTTTTATTCAAATAAATGTCAGCTATAATCCTGACATCCCATGTGACAGATTAGGAGCCCCACTTTCAGAGTCCTTGAAAAGCACAAGCAGTCTGTGAGGCAAATCAGGTCAACATATAGCATCCTAAGAGGAAAAGGAATTGAGGAGAGTTAAGAGAAACCAAAGATGAATTCCCATCTCTGGCATATGCTAACCATTTCTTCCAGGTGAAGTTCGGGGGGAAAAAAGTCCTAGTGGAAGTCAAGTTATAGACTGCATGTGGAATTAGCTATGTGGCTATCAGAAGGTATTATTTGCCAGTGCACCAAAATCTAACCCTTGTGAAGCAACATCAACAGAGGAATCTTAAAAGTTTCTTAGAATCTGTCCTGGATCTACCATTTTTCCAAAACACAAAAGGTATGTGCATAATCAAAAACTGTTTCTTCTTTTTAGTATCTTAAGAAATATGGATTGAAGAGATTCAAGCCCTAGCAGCAGCTCTCAACCCACCATTCAGTGAGGTGAGCACAAGACAGGGAAAAAACCCAACCACCAAAGCCCAAAACAACTATCACATTCCACAAGTACAGCCTTTTCCAGAGGTGAATTTCAGTGCCTACCAGCTTTCAACAGCACACAACTCACATATCGTGTCTTAGTCACACACCGTATGGAACACACAGAGTGACATTTTGACGTGATTAAGAGCTCAAACTCTTTAGATTAAAGAAATCCCAACATGACAAATAACTTTTGTATATTTTGCATAAAATTTTAACCTTGCACTAATTTTGTAAGCTCATTATTAGTCCACAACATAGCTACCAAATATTTAAGAAACACAAGTAACACCTGAAATCTTAGGAATACCAAGCTGATCAGTTAAAAAAATTGTGGCTAAAGCTGAGTTAGCCAGAAGACAGAAGTATTCTCAAAAACTCTGTTTATGATATAAAATGAGGAAGCTAAGAATACACTAAGTTCAAGCACACATAGAAGTCTAGTAACAACTGACTAGCTAGCAGTACCATATATATCACTCTTGTAAGCTTCCCCAGCAACTACCTTAGATCACATTATTATGTAAAAGTAACATGGCTGTAGATTTTTAAAGCCCAGAGCTATATCCATTTTTTTTCTCCAGTCCTAGAACTGCTCACCACCATGCCCTACTGACACAGAGCAGTGCAAGCCTTCACATATTTAGCACTAGGTCGTTGACAAGCAAATATTCTACACTGCAAAAATGTCAATCTGTCAGGTGAGATATCGTTAGTGTTGAAGGTCTCACGCTAGGGAATGGTGCATGTTACATCAGTCTGAGTGGGTTCTTTCCCTGGGTCACCTGTGTTCTGGGCCATTCTTGTATTAACCTCCCAAACAAGAAAATAAAAACAAATTGTTGCAGCCAGTTCCCTCATCAAGTAAGTTCTGTATCCAATACCGTAGCTAGGTCAAGAGCATTGTGCTTAACCAAGGAACTGCTCAGTACTGCTTGCTTGGACAAGACATCAGCAAAACATGAAGACTACACACAGCAGCACAAATAGCACAATTCACATCAGACACTTAAGCCCCTCCTAGAAAGAAATACCTTCATCAAAGCAACATGGTGCATTTGTAGAGGCTGAAGTGAAGACCACCTGGAACAAGAGGTGAGTGCTCAGTATTTTCAGTAGGCTTCAAGCACTCATAGTTCATTTTGCACTCTTGCTTTACATCGCAGAAAGACCACATCATTAAAAAGAAGACAGCTTCCTTTGTTCACTATATGAGAAAGATTTAATTGCCTACACATTTTTACAAACAAGACCTTTATATCCTGTAGTAATACTTTCATCAATATTTTCCATTAGTCTAAGAACACATCCAAGAATTCTGCTGGAATTTGTCCCACTCATTTTTGCTTTAACATCTACACAAATATCTAGAGATTGTTTATAAACCACATATGAACTGCATTAAGACCACATGGTTCTGCTGAGAAGCTAAAAGCAGATATTGCTACAGTAATCAGAAGTACAGTCCCATAAGATTAAGTATTTCTGCAAGATATTTAGAAAGCTGCTCTAAACTAGTATTGGACATCTGAAAGTAGTTTCTATGTCTGCAAGAGGACTATCTGTTCTGTTCCTCTGTTCTGAATAATATGCAACTTCCTCTTCCCCTCCCTCTCAATTTAATAGTTAACATCAGTACAGCTTTCAGTACAGTACAGTTCAGTACAGTACCTCATCAGATTTAACAAACACTTGTAAAGGAACATTGTAAAATAAATTACTCTTTTCTTGTCCTCCACAGATTCTCCTGTGCGAAGCAAGCAAACAAGGAAAAAGTAGTTTTCTTGATACCTTGAATTTTGAAAAAGAAATAGGACTGGGAAAAAGTCTAAAACCTACAGATATGCTGTAACATATTAACTGGCAATACAATTCAAACCTAACAGAAAGACAGACAGCTTTCAAATCATATAATGTTTTCATGAGGTTGAATTTCAGTTAAATTTAGCAATACAAATACCATAATACAAACCATAGCCTTAAGGACCATAAGCAATACAGTAACACGACAAGCTTTACAAGCCTTCAGCACCATTAGCTCCAGATACAAAGATAAGACATTTTATTGGCATAACCCTGCAAACAAGACTTCCTCAGCTGAAATAAGGCTTCTTTTCACCCCATTTGTACAAAGCATCATGCTGTTCTAAAAAGTTTACTATTGATTTTATTTCTGAACAGGATTTAACCTGAGGATTAATCCAGCTCAGTGATTGGTTTTCTTAGAAAAAAAAAATTGTGGTCGGGTACTTCCACCTTACTTCAGTGATCACTCATTTCAAGGTTCCTTGCACTCCAAGACCTTTCTTTGTTGGGTACACATGGGTGACTGACACTGCTCAGACAGATTTCTTCAAAAGGCATCTCTCATAGCTACATGTGCACAGACACAAAACATCAGCCCACAGTAACTCCTGTAGACTGCACTATACCAAAAGACCTGTCTGCACACAGATGTCACATACTGAAGAGGTATCCTTCCCATATGGAAATTTATCCATTTTCCTCGTGTCCTTCTGCCAAAGTCCACCAGGGAGCACTGCAGTTGTATATGCTATGGTAGTGCGTCCCAAACCATTTTCTGTAGTCACTTTTGACAAAAGCCCTGTTGTCTCACACTCCAGTCCATTGTTACTATGACAACAGTATTACAATGCCTTCCAATTACCAACGTATGATTTCAGTCGTGGATTCCTCCACCCCCACTAGCTCATAGAGAAGGCAGCCTTATTCTCAGGTCTTTTTCAAAAGGGGAAGTCCAAACTACAGAGCAAGAAATGTAAGATTCAGCCCTAGAAGCTCTCACTTCTATGATGAATATTAACATTTAGAAGCTAACATAGCTTAAACAAGTGATTAGAGGACATGAAACTATTTAAAACCATAAACAAGAACTTAATTTAGAAAGGAAAAGTATTCTTTCACTCAACCTAAACCATCACATTTTCATCCTGTATTTCCTATCATGCAAGGTTCCTTTGAGAAAGACCCCATGAAGAAACAGTATGAGAAGAGAAGCATATTAGGTGTTTGAGCCACTGCATGTACAGGATTTAAAACCATTTGCTACTTAAAGCAGGGTTCCACACAAATGACATCACTCACAGAGCAGAAACAGAGCAAAAGAATTCATAATCTGAACAGTCTGATGAGCCTGCTTCCACAACAACAGATTTGGCTTTGAACAAAGAGTAGCTGAGTAATAAAATAAATACAGCCAGGATTTTTATTTTGCATATCTGGACAGACAATAGATGCTATTAACAAGGACTGCTTGGCCTTAAGCATATCAAATCACAAGGTACCTTTTCTCTTATGTCAATATTAACTGCAACCAACAGAAAAGCTCCACACTGCAGGGATTATTTCATGTCCTCTTAATGGAGCAAAACTAACATTTCTGGTAGACAAAAACAGTCTAAAGTTCTTTAGATTGTCCTACAGCTTAAAAAAGTTCAAATACAAGTCACTGTCTTCCCATTACACATTATGAGCTGTCAGGAACAGTAGTGCTCCAACTCTGTAGTTCAAAAGTCAAAGCAGGAATATTAACAATATTAAAAATCTTCTGATATAAACAGCAGCAATAGTTAAAACATTTTACACAAAGTATTCGAAAGTACTTACTTAAGAGTATTTTCCAATGATTTTACAAGCCTCTGAATATCAGATACCTGGGATGTCTCTTTGAATCTAAGCTTCCTTCTGGAACACCAGTTCTCCAAGAGAGTCTTTAGGAATTCAGTACATCTCTCCAACAAACACGTATAACCAGATCCCAAAGGACCTCAATTACCAATATCCCCTCTAATTCTTATTAAGAGGCTACTAGTCTTCTTACAGGCTTCTGTCAATCCAGCAGCTAAATCTATAGTCAGTGTAATTATTTTTCAGTTAAGGTACTAAAGCTTCTCCCCATCACCCCACTCTCACATCCAAAAAGAACAGGCTTTCAAAGAACAGAACACAATTCTGCTCTTTGATAGCACTTCCTATGATTTTTTTTTTACTATTATTATTTTCCAGGTAGTAAAATCAGACATTGCTTTAACTTTTAGAGCAATAAAGTTCCTCTGCTTAGAAGGCAAAACACTGTGAGCGAAGAACAAAAATATCATAAACTGCAATAATTTCACTATTTGCTGTACATGCCTTCTCTGCAAGAGGACCAAACAGACAAGTAGTTCAGTGATTGGGCACATTACTATTTCTACAGTTGTTTTAAGATTTGCTGTGCACTAGTTCTACTCATAAAGTACCTTCTATAGTTTGGTTTTTTTTAATCCTAACAGAAGGTTTATCTGCCCTGCAGGAGGGGTCACATGATATTCCCTCCATATCTTTCAACCTAAAGATGCATAATAGCAGAAGGTAATAACTACTGGATTCTTCTCGTTCCCCAGTTGTGAGGAAGCACAGCAGAGTGGGGAATGTCTTGACATGTCTACAAAGAGGCATTTAAATACTAGTGATCCCTATATTAAGGACAGGACCTGTACACTAGAAAACCTGTTACCTTAAAAATGTTTTGGCTTGCTTGCTTGCTGTATCTTTCAAGTGCAAAAAGGGTAAAGATAAAAAAGAAATTACACAGAATTCCTCTGGTCAAAAAGAGACAAACTGCACCTTGACAATACCATTAGGTCCCTTCATAGCACTGGGACAATAAATTCATCATGCCACAGGATCTTTGCAGTAGATTTTAGAAGTAGCCCAGAGGAAGTCAGTAAAAACACTGGTCTAAAGTCATATTAAGTAATTCCTGATGAATCCTTAGCACTGCATGAACTAAAAGTGGTTTTTAAAAAACTTTTACACTTTCATACAGTGATGGAGATTTTCAGCAGATAGAACTTTTTATTTCCCTAAAATTAGTACAGAATCCTGTATGTCCAGATCCATAAACCACGGCATCATCACAGAAGATGTTCATGGTTTGCATATCTTGAAGGATGCCCTTAGAAAGTAAGCAGGTGTATGACACCTGAGATAATATTTAGCCTAGCAGTCCTTTACATATCACAACACTTAACTGGAGATCCACCTGGAAAAGGAATAAATCTCTGCAAGAACAACTACAGCCTCTGCAGAAACAAACACACTGAAGGGCAAAGCAAACCCAGACAAACTACATAAGTACAGCTTCTGTAAGGTTATTTTTAGCCTAGTTTTCTTAAAAAAAAAAAAAAAAAAAAAAAAAAACACACAACCAAACCAAAACTGTGCTGCACAAACAGTTTTAAAGGAGCTGTTAGTACTCAGGAAATAGCTTGAAGCTACTCCTGTGCACTGCTCAGCGACCAGAAAACCAAACCAGAAAGAACATTAAGCTACCCTATAAATCTACTTCACCCAGTCTTGGTGTCTGTACCCATCATACCAACCACTCACCTGTAAAAAAATGAAGGGGAAGGGGAGGCAGGGGGCAGAAACACCAGAATATTCAACAGGATTACATAACAGAAGACTATGTTTTCCAGCTTGGAAAAGAGACATTTGAGGGGAAAAAAAAGATAGAGGTCCATAAAATCACGAAAGATGTACAGATTGAACAGAAATGACCATTCACTAATTCTCACCTAAGTCCTGAATCACTTACAATAAAAGTCATCAAGAAATCAAGAATAATGTTTTCAAAAAGAGGGTTGTTTTCTTTCAGCAAGACTATTAAACTGTAAAATTCTCTTGTCACGGAGCACCTTCAAAGCCAAAAGTATAGCACAATTTAAGTGAATTGGAGCTTTCAACAACTTTGTATACAAACTGCTATGCAATACAGTCCAGATACAGTCTCTACCAAGTTCCTAAATTGCTGATTGCTATGAGAAAAGAAGGATACATTCAAGGCATTTATAGTATCTGAGCTTCATGGGCTACATGTTATTTTTGGAAAAAAGTAAGCTACCTTGATCTTCATCTGAAAGTCTGTACTACAATCAGACTAAAGAAATAGGTAATTCTTTCTCCCCAGCCCAACATGCAGAACAGTCACTACCCCGACATCAAAGCATTCCTCCAAACACATTTTGCAGAGTTCACTACTCGTTCATTATTCCAGGAGCAAATACAACACTGAGAAACAAAACCACTTTTCATTAGCTCTAGAAGCAGTTCACAGGCACTGAAAATGCATCTTCCTGACAGATAAAGCAATCCTAGAAGTCATAAATACTGGAGGACACTAACAACTGGTTTCAATGCTTCAATAAATTTAGTCCAAAAACTGATTATATAAAGCAGACAATGATTTCAAATGGATTTAATTACTTAGCAACTAAACAAATCTGCACTGACTGAATATATTGTAAGAGATGGCCAGCAAACCAGTTGCTTATCAAGATCTACACTTCCAGACACAGAACACAACAGCAACTGCCACCCAAAAGAGCCACAGCCCGTGTTACTCCCAAACTAAGCACACTCACATTCTCTCCCTACACTCTCCTATGACTGTGATATGCAACCAGTAAAACAGGAGGAAAGAACTCGTATCAGCCATTTGCTGTCTTAGAGTTTCCTGGGTGGAAGTTTGTGCACTGTCTGATGAGTTTTCACCAGTTTATGTATAGTCCTTATTTCTACATAAGCTTCCCAGTGGCAGGGTTTGTGCCCCCTACTCTAACCTCGGTTATACGGCTGAGCACTCACAGTACCTTTAGCACAAATATACGCTCTCCATTCCAAGGCTAATGTTAGACACAAGTGTTCTATCGTGTAGCATAATCACTACCTATATTTTGCTGGTCTTCCCAACCTGCTTCAATGCCTTGAGTTTTCCTCTTAGAAATCATTAATCATGAATGTGCTCCATCTCTGTTCAGTTATCACTTTTTCCCTTTTTAGCCTGTAAAGTGGCCAAAAAAGTGTTCTATGCTAGAAACGATAAAGAAAATGTGCAGCCTGGGGTGACACCAAAGAAGGAAAGGAGAGAAGATTAAGTGGAAAATTCTCACCCATTATATCATTTGGAAGAAGATACCAAGAATAGGTACCCAAAAATGAGGCTAGATGACTGATTTCTACACAGTCTATCACTTTTCAGACAGACATCCAAGTTCAGCAATAAATTCTAGCTTGTGCCAGGATTTCCAGACACTGTTCTTCAATCAATGCTTTTTAAAAAGCATGCTTTGCTTGTTTAAAAAGGAACACTCTAAGGACATGTTCTTTGATTTTTTTTAATTTTATTTTTTTTCTATCCTATCTGCTGCAGCAGTCTACACTTAAGGTGTAAATAGCACTACTGTACAATGTATTCCAAAAGCTATTCAAGTATTCCTAGTCAGAATTCATGCCCTAGACAGTCATTATTCCATTATCCCTGTGTATAATGTATTCCTTCAAAAGATTTTGAGATTAAAGCTGAAGACTTTAATATAAAAGTTTTATATATAACTGTTAGAAAGAAAAAGGAACTTTGCCAAAGCCAGCAAAACATGCTTGCCCACTAGATATAAACTGGAAACAAACTCACTGCAAACATGAAAGTACAGACTTCTTTGTCTATACTCATATCCTATTAGTTTTATGGAATCAACTAAATCCCAAAGTAGCATCACACTACGGTACATATTAAATCTGGTCATGGTGACACTGCCTTCAGTAATAATTCTCACCTTGACAAATAAAATATCTGACTGAAATATAACATACATGGATAACTGTAACTAAACTGAGCACAACAGCATCATGCTTGCTTGTTTAAAATAAAATTTTTTAAAATGCCCAAAAATCCTTACAAAGCTACTTGCAGGCAGATTGGAGAACAGCATCTAGCACAGCAGCCCTGCTCAGTGCTTCCAAGGAACTCTATAACTGCAGCAGACAGCTGAAGAGCTTTGGGATTTGATCAGCAAGTACCACATGCTGAACTTTTACATATACATGGATCATCCCCTAAGTCTAGCATCGACATTTAGAGTCACAGATCTAATACTTGCACGGAATACCAAATGAAGTTCTGTGCAATACAAGCCATAACTTTAATCCTGCACTTCCTTTCACCAAACCCACAACTGAATCACACTGAACTTTAAAGGTACCATCCGTTCTTTGATTATAGAAATTAGATCTAAATAATCTCAAATTACTGCCAGCATTGTACATCAAAGTTGATGGACCACATAATCTGTCCCTTGATCTGACCTGCCCAAACTCCTCCAGAGAGTATGAGTCTTTAGACAAACCACCCAAAGCAACAGTTATCCATGACGCCCCCCACCGCCAAATCCTAAAATCTTCTGTTGCAACCATCTTTCATCCTATCACCTATAAACGCATATGTGTGCTGCTGCACCCTCTCCTACTTTAATATAAGGTTTTAAAAATTGAAAAAGACAAATCTTTTCCAAAGCAAACAAACCTGGTACTCCTTTAAGGTCACTTTTCTAATCAGCCTCTTACTGTCAACCTTTCTCCCATTTAATTTGTATTTTCAGACAGCACTTCCCAAAACTAGGCAGATTCCAGCACTGAACAGACCAAAGTAATTACTTCCTTTAAGTTCCATACAAAACTCCAGTTACTGACTGGAATTAAGCTTACTTTTCCATTCAACATTAGCATAGTAGACTGTTACTGGAATCTACTATATCAATGGATCTCCTTCCACAGTACTGCTAAATAATCAACTATACTCAACTTCTAAAGAATCAACTATACTCAACGTCATATGTTTTACTTTGCACACAGAGATAAAATGGGGTCCATCATATCCCTTGTAAAAAAGAAGAAACAGACTGAAAAATTATATTTGTGGTTCCTCCAATTTTCTTTCCCTCAATTTTTGATGTTTATTTTTAAGTAATGACTTAAGTATTGCAACAAAGCTAATGCCAGATTTTTTTCTATAAGTTTTGCAGGTTTCTCTGCAGGAATGTAATAAAACTTTCAGCAAAAAAACCTCTGAAATTCTGAGAGCTGTGACTTATTATCTGGATAACATTTAGAACATATAGTTCTTAATCCTAACTGAAGTTCCTAAAAGTCAGGCTTTCCTTTACACGTTTGATAAAAAACACAATGCCAAGCAGATCATTTTACTCGAGTCAGAAGATGTGAGAAGAGCCAGAATTTCAAGAAACTGATCTGAGTATAAAAAAATAAAAATAAAAATAGAAGTTCCCATTTAAAAACTGAGTAATACTAATTACACTGCAAAACCCCACAAAAGTTATAGACAACCTGACTGAAAAGCTCTTTATATGTTCTCAACACATTTAAAATGATTGAAGTGTTCAATTTTATTTGAAATTGCTCCTGCTCCAGGCTACAAAACACATACTGAAGATAGATCACCACAGTGAATAGCGGTGTCCTGTAACTTGTGTTGGAAAGGTCCAAAGGACTGGGTTGTTTTTCCATACTGTACATAATGAAAGGTTAACCATCTTCCTAACCACTAATACAACATATAGAACAGCTCAAAAAGTAAAGACTTTATCTAGTAAAACTAGTTTTCTTGAAAGCAACCAAGAAAGACAAACTTATATATTCAGATTTTAAATATTGTACTTTAACAGGCAAGGAGACTTCACCCAACCTCTCTAGGATTGTTTTTCAGATGCAAGTTCTGCAAAACTTGTATTATATACCACAAAAAAGTAAGTCTTAAATTACTACCACTATACCCACTTTACCGCTATACCCACTATACCACTATACTTTAAAAGAAGCTAGCTTTTAAGAACAAGCAATATTTTTCATCTCAAGTTCAGCACATAAACAATTACAACTGCACAAAACATACCTGGTAAAACTGCAACATAACCAGTGGCAGATACTTACCAATGCACACATCTATCTTCCCCTTGATAGCAGCTTCATGCAAAGGAGTGTAGTTCCAATTGTCTCTGGCATTTGGGTCGGCCCCTTGGCACAGTAACAGACTGACCACTTCCGCGTGACCAAAGGAGCAGGCGTTGTGAAGGGGGATCAGCCCTCCGTCGTCACGAGCATGAACATTGGCTCCTGTCTGTAGCAAGTGCTCTACAACATCCTTCCTTCCAAAACCTGTAAGAGAACATATTTCTGTTCATTTGTCTGGCAAAACAACATGATTTAATATTTAAACCTGTTCACTGTTCCAGTGCACAGATACCAAACTACATTATTCATGTCCTTCTTACATTTCTAAGTTCATTCACCATGAAGTGAAACTATACTCACCTGCTCCAACAACAGCTGGACAATTCACTTACACTCATGACAGAGCTGAACTGTGTTGTATTATAATTACCTGCCTAGCTGCCACTCTATCTCATTAAGAAGTTCTACAATAGGCTTGCCATTTTTTTTCAAGAAAAGCTTATTGTGAATTTTTAAAAAATATATGATCTGTATGTAACTAAAGCAACCATCTTACATACTATGTCTTGATATAGCTGTTCATCTAGGAGAACTTCTCATATTAATAAACCCCGAAGGACAGTTCCAGTGCTCAAGCAGAACAACCTTATCTCAACCCAAAATATGTTCTTGCTCTTTTACAGAGTCTGACAACTTCCAGCTGATGGATAAGTTGACTTGAGGCCTCAGCTGGGACACAATGCCTCAGGAAGGTCTCGGCCTAGGAACGCAGCCTCTGTTATGACCAGGGAAGGCAACACCACAAAGCCAGCATTATCAAACTAATACACTTCAAAACTTGGCATCACTATGCCAGGCCCCAACACCTTTAGCTTGTTGTCTACAATGAACCTGGAAAGGTTCCACTGCCCAAATCTGCTTCCTATTGCCCCAAATGCCTTAGTACAGCAGTCTCTAAATTTCTGATTACACATGCTATCAGCAAAAAAATTTATAAGTCACCTACATGCACTGCTGCACTATTGCATAGATTATAAACATGCACAAAAATAGAAACTTTAAAAGGCTGAGATAAAGATGAAATAATAGCTGTTTTTAAATTTCCATTCTATTTATTAACAGTACAAGATATATTTTCTTCACCCCAATGAAATATTTTGCACACTCTACTTTGGAGACCACTGCCTTAGAGGACAGGGTGGGGGGGAGGAAATCAAGCTCAAGAGGAACACTTTAAACTAAAACACAAGTGTTCATTTTCATACTAGGTTGTATCTCAAAGGCTGGGCTGTATTTCCTGTAAACCTCAGGGCTAAAAGCAGTATCACTGTTGATTTTAAAAGACTGTCACTTTAAGAGTTATTGTGTCTTCTGGTAATCATGTATACCAACCAGCTTAGGGATGAAGAATCCCACACCTATGAATTCTGTTTATGAAACAGCTGAATTAAATGCCGCAGCTTATAGATTGTATTAGTCCACAAAACACTATCAAAAACATAACTAAAGGCATTATGTCACTTCCGGAAGACATACACAAAGTTCAAGGGGTGCAAAAAAGAAGCTGTCAGCTCTCCTCCAGATGACCCTGTAACACAGCACAGCAAAATGCTGCTGAAACAGGGACAGAAATGGTTCTCAAAAGTCAGCACCCTCCATCGCAGGCAACAACTTATGCACAAAGACCTCTCAAATTGCAATGTTTTACCCCAGAGTTGCAGTCCCTGAACAGGACCTCCATTTCAACGAATTAAGGCCCCTTTTTGCCAGAGCAGTGTACTGGTTACAGCTATGCAGATGTGTAACTTGGAATTAACATGCTTTTCCCCCACAGTCCATACGGTAAGATCTCAAAGCCAGATCTAGCAGCTTTGCACCCACATCAGCTTATCCAGTTAAGGCTAATGTTACAACTTGACATCCAGCATTCAGTCAAGCTGCAGGCTAGCCTTTCTGCAGGAATTTACACTGTCTCTTCAGTGAGGCACAGAGTCCTTCAACACGCTTTGAAGGACAGAAGTTTTCTACAAGCTGACTAATGCAGAGCCAAAACAAAAAAAAATACCCTTTTGCTAAGGCTTACCGCGGCTTGAGAATTCTGATGACAGTTTAACAAAATCTTTATTTCCGCCTAAAGAAGTTTTCTTCTATAAAACACAAACGAGCAGATGGAAGAAGCAGCTGGGGAAGACACCATGGATACAAACACAGACACACACATCTAGTAGAGACTGTAGCAGTCCACTCCTCGGTTAATCCTGTGTGGTAACATAGCTCAGGGGCTCCAGCTATAAATCCAGCCTGGTTACTTTTCTATCTCTGTAAACACTCTCCCATTCCCACCGTACAGAGCCCTCAGCTGCTTCAGCAGTGATGCTGGACCATTACAAGTTAGCACACTGGGCAGGGACCAAAGTGGGTTTTCTTTAATACATGGGGCTAAACAGCAGTTCAGCAGCTGCTCCACAAGCTGCTGAGTCCCAAAAGCTGCACGGAGGGGCCCACAATCAGAGTGACACCCCACTCAGCAATAGAATTTTAGTCCACCATTGCAGATGATTCAAAGCTTTCTGGTACATTATATAGAGATCACTGCGCATTAGAAATTACACTACAGAAATGGAAGCATGTGAATCAAAACTAGTATTATTAAAAGTGATATTTATTTATCATGACAAAACTGCTACCAGAAGACATGTTTTTCTTAACTGAACCGCCAGCAAGGCCACTGCTACTGTAAATCACTGCAGCTTCCAGCATGAAAACTCTTCCGTTTGTTTGTTTCTGTTATAAAGCAGTCAAGGAACATCACCTGCAAGTTTCTAAATGGCAACTGACAGCTTAAATAGGTGCAACAGCAAACAAAGCATATCTGGTCCCAGAGTAAAGCTAGCAAGCCTGGGACATAAAGAACAAGAACTTAAGCCCTTGAAGCTCCCACAGTTATACTGTTTGTTTGACTGGCAAAGGAAAACTGAGCAAGACAAGAATTAGGAAAGGGTGCTTTCAATTAAACAGTGAATCAACACATTTTATTAGCCTTTAGTTTTTATATACTGAACTATTAAAAACACTGCTGAAACCGCATAAGCATTTGGCTTACACGTGCCTCTTGTCTCTCAAGGAAAAACCACCTGAGTATACCTGAAAACCACGACCCCTTTTCAAATTGTTCAGTGTTGTAATTTTCAGGACTATACACATACTTCTTCAAGGTATTGCTGAACATGGGGTCATTGATAAGGGTATCTCTGAAAATGCCAGAAATAAATACTTTACAGTTTTGGGGAACTACCTCTTCTGTTCAGTCCTCAAAAAGCACTGTGAGGCTGTAAAGGCTACTGTGATTTCATCCCACCATACCACTCACCTTTCAGAGAAACAATTATAGGAACAGCTTCTGCACCACCATCTGCAAACCTAAGATGTTGAATTGACAAAGTGCCAGAAAGTCTTTAAAATTATCACATTACCCAACCTGATAAAGCAGTTGTAGTTACCAAAACTCCTGCAGTGTCAGGTTCATCTTTCATTAAAAAAATAAAACAAAACACATGCAAAGCCATTTGTGACAGATGAAGCACATATGATTCAGTTAAAACTGAAGCAACTTATGTGATGACACTTAGGATGACTTTCAAAACACTATTCTTGCATTTTTCCATTGCAACTTCGTAAACTAAAGTCTAAGGAAGAGTTCCTAAGAAAGGATGTGCAATCAAAGACCTCAAAAGACAACCCGATAGAAGGTTCCTACAGAAAACATCCAAAACCAGAGAAACCACAGAGAAGAATCCCATTTAAAGGGCCAGCATGCAAGCTTGTTTTGATGAGATTCACCTGTCAGCTTCAACATGGACAGGGTTCCTTATCAGCTTGGCTATTTCACACAAGTAAAATGCACAAGCTTTGCCCTCATTTTAGCTTCTTTACACAATTCAGAATTTTCAGGCAAGTTGTAGTACCTCAAAAAACATTGTCCAGGAGAGAAAGGAACCAGTAATCCCGATATAAAAAAGGAGCAACAAGAGAACATCTGAAATTTAAGTGTGAAACAGTTGCCAGCCAAATCAAAGAAAAAGGCAAAAATTCAGAGTGACTGACAGGCTCTTCATTTCTCCAGTCATCTCACAGAAACAACTGATGACTAACGCTTAGTGAAAGCCAAGAGCTGGACATAGCTATGATAGTTTTATATAAATTAAGAGATGGGCACAAATATTCACAGAAAACACCACTTAACTAGTTCTCTGCCAATGCTATATTCTTCTCTTTTTTTCTCGCTTTCAGCCTAAAGCGACAGGTACAAATTGGAAAAAGGCTTTAGTTAGCAAACCGGCAGCTTGAAAATTAAGCTAAATAAAACTCATAAAATGCCATCAGACAAGATGAACACTACTTACTACTACTGCCATGACAACACATCCTGCTCTTCTGTCACAACCTGCTTTGAGGCCACAAGCTTGTCACGTCCCATCTCTTTTTGTGGCATTGAATCAAAGGAACAAGAGGCAACAGGCTGAGCAGGCAGAATGACTGATGGGAGAGGCAACACAAGGAAAGTAACCGGAGCACCAGTTGACACCCTCTGTTACACACTCCTATTAGGGCTTCCACCTTAAACCTCCCTTCAGTTAGTCACAAGCTTTCACATGGTAACACCTTACAATCAGTTTCTAATAGCCTCAAAAGACACAATTCCTTTCCCAATTCCAAGACTCATTTTCAGAAAGTTTGGTAAAAAAACCCAAACAAATAAATAGATGGACTCCCCTCTAGACTTGGAATAATGCTTTGCCCAGTGAGCATGAGTAGTCAGTTTGATCAGTTTAAGTACAGCTGTACTGCTTCATCTGCTGCCCAACTAATGTCACTTGATCCCCACACAGCATGAATTCGTCCAAATGCCAATTTCAACCTCTGCAAAGCTGCTGTTATATGCAGAGTTTGACTTATGACATGGAAGATTTCTAACTCTCATCAGATATTTTTCTTCCTTTCACCTGCTTAGTCTTAAGAACACAACTACTCCAAAAGGAGTTAAGTTTCATAAAAGTGTAACACACTTGTGTACACTTGTAGGTATTAATGTGACCCTAAACAAAGCAGGAAAGATGCTCTTATGAAATGTGCCCCCCCTTGTTAGAGCACTAAACAGAGCTTATATGAGAATACAAGCCCTTGAAGTGGAAGAGAGTGTCTTAGAGACATACAAACTTTTGAGACAGAACATAATTAAACTGAGTGATTTAATTAGGTAAACTAAAAAGCCTTCAAGATGGGGAAAAGGGACAGCTGGTTCAGTATTACTGAAGGTCTGAGATTTTCATTTATATCCTCTTGTAAATTCCTTCAAAGGATATTTAAATAGGAAGGAGACGCATTGCACAAAGTATTGGAAGACAATTGAAGAGAACAAGTTATTAGTCACAGATAAAGCAAGCTGAACTTCCTACAAAATAATACACTTGTGACACTAACAGAGTTCAAGAATTACAAGTGCTACAAAAAACATAAAAGAAAGAATTCCAAAGTCAAGACCATCACTTCATCTTTTTTCACATGAAAACTGTACATTTTGCAGGCTCTGAGCCTGTAAGGTTGCCTAATTGACTACACAATTTGCATTCCTCATTCGGTCCATATGAATCCAGATGAAAAATATTAATCCTGTCCTAAGTTGCATAATTTTAAGGCAGAATTAACCAGTGACAGTTTTACAATTAACCATGTGAGTAAGGTCAGAGCTCTCCTGTGACGAGGATGTATCAGATAACCGCGACAAGTTGAGTCAGAGTAGTTTAAGAATGATATCTCGAGCAAGGCTTCCCAGAGCAGTTTTAGCTAATTTGTTGTACATTGCACCACAGGTGGAGTGGTCGATTCAGGTGTCTCTGCACAGATTGAAACTGTGTAATAAGTTAACAAGTACTTCTTGCCATTTCCTGGCTCTCCCTCAAGGAACACTCTGTAGCTTGTTATATCAGTTCTGCCTCCTCAGTTGCTTATCTCACTCACATATGTGGAAGCACCTTGCATTTTTATGATTAACAGCTTGCTAGTTGACAAATCAACTTGATCAGTTCTCTTAAACTCTGACCACTGACTGTTTCCCAACCCAAGTGATGCCTTCAGGATTAAAGCTGTATACTCTAGAAATTTTCAAAAGAATGATTATATAAGCTAGCCTTCACAAAAAGTTTTTACTTCCAACAGTTATTACTAGTGACATCAAAAGCATGCTTACAGAAGACTGCTTTCCCCAAACAGCTTTTTACCATTACTACAGATACAAGCAAAAAGAAAACAAGGTTTTCTGTACATCACTGATGTTCTAACAAGTCACCTTAAATCAAGTTTCTCCAAGCTTGAGCCTGATACTACCAAGAGCACTCCAGTCTGTGATCCCAGCTCCGTATCTTCCAAAAGCCACTCCTGGAAACCTTCGCCTCCTCCTTAGTACAGAAGTGGGTATTAAGCCACAGTCCGGCAATTACTCTCTATATTAGTACTCTCTATATCCTTGGGTCAAACACTAGAACAAGAGTAACTGTAAAGCTAAAATAATGTGTTGCACAAGAACTCGAGGGGGCTAACTTCACAATCAAAAAGAAGTCAAGCTTCTCATTAAATGAGTGTGGAACTGGACAAGCTTATAACTGTGGCTATATGAAGAAATTGGCTTGGAGTCAGCTCACTTCTACCACGTCCATCCACCTAGTCATTTCTGAAAGAGGCGCTATTACTAATGACTTACCAGCAAGGACTAGGCCTAAAACCATATGAATCAAGGTGTCAGCAGTAAATACATATATATCCTTTTGTAGGGCTAAACCCATTTTCAGAAGGGAAGAAGCAAGTCTGTTACCAAGCTGGCTCCAGGAAAAAGCTGGGATTTCAGACAAACACTCCCATCCAGGCATATTAAAGGTAGAAAAGTCACAGAAAGTCAGCCTTTGTATGAGAGTGCTATGCATGGAGATGACACACAGAGCCATGAAAGCATCACTGCCAACCTGCTTCAAACACAGTGGAGCAATACAGGCACCCCAACTCACAGACCATATAATGATCCACAGAATCGGGATCTAGGCTGAGAGCAAAGTATCCCACACAAAGTACACCTAAGATGTGACACATTATCGCATAGACTGAAATCATCCCACCATTCAAAGAAAGTCAATAGCATTCCTCAGAGGGGAAAAAAAGCTACCTCTCACATACACACAGAGCAACCAAATCATTTGATTATCCACACAAAGGAGGTATTTTGTCAACTATGTGGCAACAACATTGTCTGATGCAGGATTGCCATGACAAATTTTTTTCAACTAGTGAGGGGTATATAATAGAGTAAACATCTTCATAATCTGGTAAAATAAACAATGACAGTTAAGATCTTTCTCAAGGAAAATAGGTAACATCTTTAGATCGAGAGTGCAGTGGAAAAGCAAGGGAGTGAAATAGTTTGCCTCATTCAATCCAGTTTGAAGAAGAGAATTGTCAAGCAGAACATAGGATATTCCAGTGAAGAGGGTGGAAAGTACAAGAGGAAGCAAGCTACTTTTAATACAACTCCAATTATTTAATTAACTCCTTACCACAGGATGAGCTTCTAATAACGTCAAAACTGGGTTTTGCTCAAATGGTCACTGAGCTACGAACTGCAGGAAGAGTACTCAGAGAAGTATCATATGAAGAGGGCAAGTGTATAACTCTTCCCCAGACATCTGCTTTTGGCCACCAGCATGGACAAAACACTGAGACAAACATACCTTTGTTCATGCCTAGCACAGTTGCTTTTTAATTTTTTTTAGTTATAAGCAAGCTAGTTTTCATTGAAATAAACTGCATACAAAAGATATACATACACTCATACCTCCACTTAATTTCTTTCTTTTTTGGTGTGTGTTTTAATTCACTCAATCACTTTCAAGTCTGTAGAATCTGCTTCGTGGGTGCTGCTGGACAATAGTCAAAGCTTGCACTGGTACCAGAGACTCAAATATCCTGCAATCCACACAGCAGTTGACACAGTACTTAGTTTTCCACTTTCCAAGCACACATACTTCTATAAAAGAAACCCTCAAATCACTTGCAAAGGAAAAGCTGAACACCACACATCCTGAAAGTCAACCAGAACTTTAAGAGATGCTCTGCTAGAATAACAGTCCAGTTGGAGGATGAAAGGAAAACAATCCTTTGTTCAACCTCTTTCTGCTTGCAAGAGAAGTCTATAACACCCTGATATGGCCTCAATAATAATTTCTGCCTTACTAATAGCTAAGCAAAGCAGGTCAGCTTTAGTCAGCACACTACCTGACATTTCAAAATAGAGTTGAAAAGTTGATTCCCCTTTACTCAGATCAATTGACAATTCAGATATCCCAGATAAAGAAAATGTGGTTAATGCTGTTGCTTCAACATCATGTGGCCACGCACATTTTATCTGGAAGTGAATAATGCACAGATGACTCCAGCTTCTAGGAACAGCTTTAGGTTTAAGTCCAGCTTTTAAAATAATTGATTACAGATATTTCAATTCTCACCTTAACCCAGTTTATGTACATGCCAAGGATTCCGAACGCTCTCAAAAGTCACCCCTTTTACAGTCCTTCTGCCATGAGAAAGGACATAAAAGTGATTTTGAAATTAGAAACCTCATAAAGGTCAATGGAAGCCTGAACTTAGTACTTTTTACAAGAAACTAGAACTGGGGAAGTTGTCCTTCCCTATTATAGCAAAAGTAACTTAACTGCCTGGCACTGCTGCCAAAAACAACATCTGAAAAAAACAGACTGAGCTGGGTGGAGAGAAGTACCTGGGGGGAAGAAAAAAATAAAATCCATCTCTCCCTAAAATTGGAAAATGAAGAAGAAATTAGAAGAATTCCTCTTTCACAAATCTCAAAATCAGAAGTAAAACTCTATTAAGAGTTTACCTTTAAGAGGTTTGAAAAAAGCAGTTTAAAATACGACATATTGCACTCTCAACCTCCCATTCCCCTAGTGAAGGCCATACAATTCACAGTTAGGTATGGCTCATAAACATGAGCTATTAGCCAAAACACAGCTTCATACACAGCAGTCTCCTATGCTCAAAAGCAAACAAGTTTTATTTCTCCTTTTGCCCACAAAGGAGATGAAATAAACACACAGCATTTTTGGTAGATACACAGTGCCTAAAATCAGTTGCATTCAAATAACATGCTTCCTTATAGGCCTTTCCAAAATACAGGACCTCAAGATCTCTGTAATAAGAAATCTACCTAATACTATTACATGCCAAATCCACTTGGACCAGACATACTGTGATTTGAGATAAAATAGGTATCTAAGTTTCTAAATCCAGAAAAACAGATACAGGAATTTGTTAGGTACAGGAACTTCACCTGCTGTTTTCCTTATGCTACAAGGAATCACCTTCCACTGCTATTACAGTAACATCTTATTGAGACTATCAACTTTCAAGGCCTTACCCCCTTAAGTTTTGTCCATTTCTTCCCTAATCAAAGCAGAAGTTACTAGTGCAGCTTCAGCACTACAGTCTGTGCTAGCGCTGAAGTTACAACCTGAGATCTCGGAGTCTTAAGGGAAGCAGCAAGGTCTAACTTGAAGTCTAAATCCAAAACAAGCAGAACAGAGTCAAGCCTTCCAAAACATTAAGAACTTCAGGTGCACACATGCAGTTGGTACCAGCATTATTGCTCCAGGGTTCACTCAAATTACGTCCATCTCTGTGCCCCAGAAGTTCACTATATTTTAAACTCCACTTGCATGAGGCCATGCTTCACTGGTAGAGCTCAGGGACCAGAGAAGAAAGAAAAGGAAACAGCTCAGGACCAAAAGTTCCCTTAGGGGCATTGTCAAATGCCACTTGTACTTTGAAAACAAACAAAAACAAACCCATACAATTGCAGAGAATATTATCTGACTGATAAATTGTACAGCACTATTTAGATTCCAGGCAACACCATGACATAAAATGTTCCATTTTGTTATTGATTTTAACACAGTGTTTTAGACCCCTATGCCAGCATTTAAGTACTGACCACTCAATACAGTCTTATTACACTAATTTATGTGTACTAGTGCACCACTTCAAGCTCAAACAATATCTGTGTGCTCCAGTATATAGGGTCCAGTCCTGTGGCATACATCAGAAAGCCCTCAGCCCGACCACAGACCTAGCAGTTGTACAAGTCCTGACTTCAGGCTGATGATTTAAAACACCTCCCTTAGTTTACTTTTATCATGAACTTTGTATGCCTTGTCCCTTCAATGAAGATCACACACCTTGTAAAAAATGTTCTTTTTATGAACTACACTAACCTGTAACAGCTTTACTTGACAAACGGTAATATTTACTTCCAGGTAACCTACATTGTTGGACATCAGTGTTAAACTGCTTTTATGACATTAGTTCTGATCACAATGACTTTTCTGCACAAAGAGGCATATTCTTTTCTGGACACATCTGTAACTTTTATCAAGTTCAGTTGTTCCACTTCACCTCTTTCCCCAGCCCACTCAGGCCACTAGAGATGCAGAGATCAATCAGCAGCTATGCCCAAATGAAAGGAAAACAAATTACAAAGGACAAGGCATCAAAACTTCCTACCAAATCCATGTGCATCGCAGGGGTCCCTGAGCTGCTACAACATACATGAAACCCTTACTTCGAACCAACTCTGTCCTGGATTTGTTTCTCACTTCCTAAGCCCACGAGCACAAGTTTGCAGCAGCCCATGTGTCAAGCACAGAGAACATCGTCCACACTTTTAAAGCATACGGTCTCTTTACGCCTCCAGGATCTCCTCTCCCACTAGTCGCACCCAAAGGAAGGGGATTTAACAGCCATCCCCCCGCAGCCTGTA
The DNA here is from genome assembly GCF_003945595.2 of Pipra filicauda. NCBI lineage: Eukaryota > Metazoa > Chordata > Aves > Passeriformes > Pipridae > Pipra > Pipra filicauda. The sequence continues at coordinate 3,645,537 of NW_024104287.1, forward strand.
GCGAAACACCGCCGGGGGAGTGAGTGTGTATGCTCACACTCTTCTCCCAGCTCAGGCTTGCGCTCTCCCGACAGTCCTGGGGAACCAGGTCGCGCCTGACCCTCCCCGTCCCGCCCGCTGTCACGGCCCCGGCCGGGCGCGGGAGGCCCCGGTACCCACCGGCGGCGAAGTGGAGCGGCGTGGACTTGCGCCCGGCCATGTCCTTGGCGTTCACGTTGCCCGTGTCCACCAGGCGCTTCACGCGCGTCACGTCCCCATTCCTGCAGGCCTCCAGCAGCTCGCGGAACGCGCCGCTCGCCGCGCCCGGGCCCGCCGCCTCGGGGCTCTCCGCCGCCGGGCTCGACGCCGACGACGACGACGCGGACGAGGAGGAGGAGGACGAGGAGGAGCCGCTGGAACTACTGCCCGAGCCCGGCGGCGGGCCCGGCACGGCGGCGCCCGCGCCCTCCGAGCACTCCGCGGCCGGAGGCCGGTCCGCGTCGGGGGGCGCCTCGCCCTCGGGGCCGGCCAGGCTGTGGCGCTGCGCGGCCGGCGCCAGGCTGGGGCTGCGCGGCGGCGAGGCGGCGGCGGGCGGCGGCGAGGCTGGCCCGGGCGGCGGCGGCGGGTGGTGGTGGTGATGGTGGTGCTGGGAGCGACGCGGCGGCACCGCCGCCATCTTCGCGCCGCTCCGCCCCTCCCGCCCCGTCACTGCGGCAACGGCGCCGCCCCGCCCGCGCTTCCGCCCTGCCGCCAACCGCGAGCGCTGCGCGCGGACGTGACGCCTGCGCGGGGCCCGCGGGGCGGGGGCGCGGCGGCGGCGGCACCGCCCCGCGCGGGCCGCGCCTGGCTCTGCCGGGCGCTGCCGGTCCTGCCAGGCACTGCTGGCCCCTGCCGGCCACTGCTGTACCCTGACGGCCACTGCTGCCCCTGCCGGCCGTGCTGCCCCTGCCGGCCACTGCTGTACCCTGATGAGCACTGCTGGTCCCTGCCGGGCACTGCCGTACCCTGCCGGCCGTGCAGTCCCGGCTGGCCGCGGCGCTCCGGGCCGGGCGGGGCGGGGCGGGGCGGGGCGGGGCGGGGGCGCCTCAGGGGCGGCCCGGGTGGGCAGGGAGAGTGTCGGCGGTCCCTGCGGAGAACACCCTGTGGACGTGAGGCAGCTCTCCTCCGGCTGCGACACCTGCGTGTGGGCAGCTGCTGCTTCACAGCCGCCTTATCTTTAATTTCACAGCTCCGAAAGGACTTTGCAAGCTGATAGCAACGCCCCCTTGTGTCAGATCCAAGCTTTGCGAGATATTTAAGAGGCACCGGTACGAACCCGTTCAGCTCACCGCTGGCTTTCCACAGTTTGTGTTTCACCATCCAGTTGCTTTTGTGGCATCAGTGACAAACAAAACACGTTCCTTTACGGGTCGTGCCGGAGGTGGGTGGGCTACCCCGCTCCCATGGGGAGCCGGCGCTTGTCCCAGCGCTCACCACCTGCACCCCCCGGCAGGCGATCCAGTCGGCAGCTTCATAGAATCATAGAATGTTAAGGGGTTGGGATAAACCTTAAAGATCATCCAGTCCCAACCCCCCCTGCCATGGGCAGGGACATGTCCCATTAGACCAGGTCGCTCAAGGCTTTATCCAACCTGGCCTTGAATGCTGCTTCGTTCCGGTACAGCTCCTTTCCCAAAGCCAGGAAGTGATGGAATTAAACCAACGGGAGAGCAAGCTGATGGAGAAACCTAAATGCAGTTTGGCAGTTCTTTAAAAGTTTATTAGCTAAGCTGAAAGGCCACTTCTTCACTCATTTCAGGGAGGAAAGCAAGGCAGTCACTGAAAAACCACCTAGAGCAAATGGTAGAGAGAGCCAAGTGGGGAATGCTCCATCTGCTCAGAAAAAACAAAGTGCAGAGTGGTGGAACAGGAAGCCAAGGGTATCCAGGCAGAAGGTGACTGTCAGTGCTGACAGTAAGAAAGAGAAATCCAGAGGTGTTGGAGACTGAAACAGCCCCTTAAGGCCCTCCATGGAATGAACAGATCTGAACTGTATGGGCATAACCAGCAGCATTTAAATAAGGATTTTGTTTTGGATTTGGAAAGCAGCAGGAAGCTGAGACCAAAGTTCTCCTGGCTTACTGGTATCTAGGGAGGATATAAACATCAGTTATGGTTTAAGTCAGAAAGCCCCAATAACTGTCTCCTAGATATCTCCAGTTTGCTTACCTCAACTTTAATCTGTGAGCAAAAGGGAGATTCCATTGACAAGAATAATATCAACAGCAACAATTTCTGGAAAATTCTCTGTGCACCTAGTGGGGCAGCAGCCACAGGTCAGAGAATGGGAAGAGTGATGAGGAATTCCTGTGAATGGGATTGAATATGGCTCAGGCCAGACAGCCTCATCCTAGCAAGCAGATCTGCTTTAGTTGTTTGGTAGCAAAAAGGCTTTAGGAAGTGACATGCTGAAGAAGCACTGTCCAAGTCTAACACTGGGAGCACAGAAAATCAGAAAACAGGAATTCAGAAGAAATTAGGATCTGGGCTAGGGCTACTAAGTACCTTTCTGCTGGTGATGAGAAGGTAGGCATGAAATCAATCCCCATGACTCGTGGAGCAGTAAATGAAGATCCACTTAAATGTGCCCAGCTCAGTTCTTGTTTGTGCCATGACTTTGAAGGCACGGGCCTTGACCAAGCACTGAGATAGCTCAGCAAGATTTCCCTGACACCTGAATCTGGACAGCTGCTGCTTCACAGTCACCTTTCACTTCAAAACTCCAAGCGGACTTTGCAAGTTAATTGCAACATCCTTTTTGTCAGAACCAAGCTTTGCAAGATACTTAAACAGCCAGAGCATAAGTATGCACTTGTTCAGCTCACCGCTGGCTTTCCACAAGTTACATTTCACCATCCAGTTGCTTTTGTGGCATCAGTGGCAAACAAATTCCTTTACCCCCTCTGTATTTCCCATAAACCAAGGCTACAGGTAGCAACACTTTTATGAAATGTATTGGTACATAATAATTTTAATATATACAAGTAATATTTTTTAAGATTTGGGATTCATGTTGCCCTTAAAAATTCATTGCTGGTTATAGGATTGATTAGGAAATGCTATGCTCTGGGTCAGCCTTTCCTGAAAGCTGTGAGCAGAAAGCCATAGAGTCTCTGAGCAACCTGATCTAGTTGAAGATGTCCTTACCCATGGCAGGCGGGTTGGACTGGATGATCTTTAAAGGCCCCTTCCAACCCAAACCTTCCTGTGAGTCTATGAAAGCCGTGCCTAGGAAGGTACAAGCAAAGCATTTAGGACTCACAGTATGAGACCTATCTATGAGAAAGTGGGGCCTGGCTCTGGATTTTATAGGGTGTGATGCCAAGTGGCTCCTCTTCAGACTCCCACCTTTGCAATCCCAAATTTCCTCAAGCCTCCATCTTCCTGCCTCACATGTACAGCAATGCTGCTCCCCTTCCAGAGAGATGAGGCAAGCAGCAGTGCTGTTCACCCCAGCCCTTCTCTTTCTCCTGCCCAAAGCATGTACAGGATCTCTTCAAGTGCTGCCATCACCATTTGTATTGGCTTGGTATGCTTTGGGGTATATTCATAGCATTCCTGAAGAAATGGTGGGCAAAACAGTGCAGAGAATGCAGTTCTGGGCAAAATTTGCTCCGGGTTTCTACTTAGAGTTCAGAGGAACATGAAGAGGATCTTCAAAAGCATTCCATGAGCCCATTGCTTGTTCCCTGGCCAGCCACCGAGCCCTTGGAAACATGACTTCTTCAACTGCTACTGAAGCAGGAACCAGAGGTTTTTATCATCTGGCCTGTGTGTCTGGTGGTATAGAGGGCAAGCATTTTCCCAAGGAGATGCCAGCCTCACTCAGCACTGGTGCCAGAGCCCATGCTCTCTGCATGCACCTGCCACAGTAGCTTGATGTTTCTGTTGAGCTGATTTAGGTTCATGTCCTGTCACATGCAGCTGATTACATTTGCACCTCTTGTCATGCAAAGCCCAGGGTCAGGTTCTAAAATACTGTAGATAACTCAGTGTCTTTTACCTGACCCAGGAGGAAGTTGCTTTAGATAGAAGTCTTATTAATGATGCAGCTGCAGGGCTCAGTAAAGTGGAGGCACTTCAGATTTCATCTGAATAATTAAATCCCATCAATAGGACTTTCCAGGACCACTATTTAAAATTAATAACTTCAAATGCAATTCTGGTGTCTAATGGAATCCACTGAAATGGGATTTGTTTCTTTTTTCTTTTTTTTTTTTAAATACAAAATGCTTTATAGCTTTCCTGGCAATTTTACAGCCACCTGCCTCTCAGCCCTAGCTGATGACAGCTAGAACAGGGGCTTGGGGTGGTTTCTGAATATTTTTAACCTCCAAAAAACATGAAATGGCTCCAAACCCAGCATCCAGCATGCTGGTCCTCATGTTTAATGGAAGTCTAATAAGCTGAGAGAAAACGAGGAAGTCTTGTTCGGAAAAATATGTCTCCTTTGCCTAAGAAGATGGAAAGACAAGGGGTCATCTAAGTCTATACCAAAAGCCAGTTCTCTTTTCTGAGAAATAAAATCTTTCTTTTCCCCAGAAACTATGTCACTCACAGCTGGCAGCTCTAACTGTGATGAATGTGTTGAAGAAGCCAAGGGACACCGTCTCTAGCTGACACCATCACAGACTTGCACACCCGAGTGGGTACAGTGGGATAAAATGTAAGGTTCATAGGAAAGTACCAGAGCTTTCCTCTTTGGACAACCTTCAAGCAGCACTGGGGACATCTGTGTGCCAGCATGCTGTTCATCATAGTTTTCTGGCGTAGCTTCATTCACCACCTAGAAGAGCTTATCAAAATTTGATTAGTGCCGCATGACTTTTTTCCTCCTCTTCATTATGCTGGGGAGGCATTCAGTTCCTGCTGCTTTGCATATTTTGTGATAGGAGGGTTGACAGTCAAAACTTCCCCTGCTTAGGGAAAAAATTTTCCCTGTCTGTCCTTGCGTGCTGCCAGAAAGACATGTCTAGTACAGGCCATGACCTCTAATAGCGGGCAAATGGAGATAAGTGCTTCTCTCCCTAGTGTTTTTGAGCTGGCTGAGCCAAACAGCTGCTTGAAGCATCCCTGGTGGAGGGGCTTGGCCGGTTTTCCCACGGGAAACAAGAGGATAATGCCTTTTGGGTCACACTTGCTGCAGATCACAGAGCAACTGGGAGACGGCCTTGGCCTTAGAGAGGATCTGCAGTGCCCCTGGGCACCAGCGGGTGGGTGGCCCCCAGTAATGATGCTGCTTTCTCTGTCTTTACCTGCACAAGGCACCAGAAAGAAGGAAATTGGCTGCAAATTTGAAGCCAGGGCCAATTTTCCCTGCAGAGACCTCTTATTTCTAGAAACACCATCTTGATTTAAAAATGTGATTTTGATAGCAGCAGGTTGGGTGGGTTTGCATGTAGAGAGGTGGAAATGAAACCATCAACCTGGTATCACAAGAGCAATTGGGCAAGAGGGTGGGAGAAGAGAATGACTTTTTCTCAGTGAGGAATGAATGTGCTACTTTTGAAACAGGGAAGGAGCGTGCTCCTTTTGGCACACAGAGAAGGGTTACTTTCCATGTGATCTTCAGAAAAGCAAAGACACAAAAACTGGGTTAGCCCAAATAAAAGATGTACTGACCCACTGCAGGGATGCTCTGAAAATAACTGAGTGCAACCCTGGAAACTAGTTCTAGATGGGCACAGTTTAGCAAGAGGCCATGAAGTATCTCTGTTTCCCAGGGCCAGGATCTGACACCAATCACAAAGGAAGGATGGGAAGAATTTTATCCCCAGGTTTAGGCCCTCTCAGCAGAGCCTCACGGATCATGAATATCCCTGCATACCTGTTCCCCTTGAGCCCAAGTGGCCCTGGAGCCAAAGAATGAGCCAAGATCCCGGGACTGCCTCCGCTGCCTTTGAATTTGGGCAGCTCCCGATTCCTGCTCGGAGATGAGTTTTACCTTCATGCAGCCAGATTTTCTCTCAGGCCTGTGGGCTTTCCTCCCTGTCATTTGTATCCTTTGTCCGGCTTTACCAGTCAGCACTGCAAGTTTTTCACTGCACAGGTGATGTTGTGCTCAGGAAGGCATTTAACAGAAACCTGGTGAATGTTTGTTAGGACTCAGAGGGCCTGAAAAGGTTATTTTATCCCTGCTTGTCTGTTACTGATGGGAAAGACAGGAACTGAATTTGTGCCTTTGCAATCTTGTAGTCTTAGTAATTTGTAAATTTAATAATTTAATGCAGTGACTATGGCTCAGCACCAGGTCAGTTCAGCTTTCTCCTTCATCCCAGGTGGGAATACAGTTAGATGCACAGGGCCATCCAAAAGGGAAGGTATCATTCTTGTGAGAGCTCTCCACAATAAGGAAGAGAATAAAGGCTGTGAAGCTGTTTGCCCTGTGGACTACTTTTCATTTAAAATGCTTTTTTTTTTCTCTTTGTGGGTCTGAAGTAATAGCTTATAGCACGCTTTAATGTTATAAGGTGACAAGGTCAGGGGAAATGTTCTCAAGCTCCCAAAGCAAGCTGGAGTATTCAGTGCTGTACAAAGACAGTGATGCTTTAAAATCTCTGGACCTTTGGCCACGGTGCATCGCTGGCAATCGTAAAGGTAAAGTCACACAACTCAGGAAAGCTGAGTGTCCACAGCCTCCGTCAGCCTGTCTCGCTGTGAAGGGACTCTGCTTCCCCCCTGTAGCAGCAGTGGAAATTTCCAGGTCTATTTCTCCGACCCCCTGGAGCAAAGCTTCGCTGAGGAACCTGAAGAAGGCAGTGTTTAGCGTCTGGCCAGATGTATGCAGCACAGGAAACAAAGCACGGCAGGAAGGTGGCAGAGTTGCTCCGATTAAACAGAGGACTTATAGGCTTTCACACTCTCCCAACACGGAAACAGTTATTGAATGGGAAGGAAGGTTAGTCTCGTTTTCCTGCTGGGCTGCATGATAAAATCCCTTTCGCCTGGTGCAAAAATGACGCAGAGCAACACAACAGCTCACTAGGTGGTGAGCTGTGCCGAGCCGGGCGGCTCGCAAACCTCTCAGCAAGCCCAGGGGTAGGGCTAGACTCCGGGGCGGCGGCTGCTGTCACACACCGGGGTCCCGGAGAAGCGCCGGCACCGCCGCCTCTGCTGCCCCACCGCCTTCAGCGCCAGGCGGGCTCACCCACCCTACCGGGGCTCCCGAGGGGCCGCTTCCTTCTCGGGCAGTGCCGGGGGCAGGAGCCGCGGGCTGAGAGGCTCAGGCCAGCGGTGGGGACCCTTTCTGCCGGGAGGAGCAGCCGGTGCCCGGCGGGCAGGGGCGGGGTGTCCCCGGCGCGGGGGCGGTGCGGCGCCGCCGGGGCCGGGCCGTGACCGCGTCCCGCCCCTGGCGGGGCGGTGGCAGCGGCGGCGGCGGTGCGTGCGCGGAGCGGCGCGGCGGCAGTGCCGGCGCGGAGCCGCAGGGAGCCCCGAGCCCGCCGCGGCGGCAGCGGCGCGCAGCGCGGCCGCGCCCATGGCGAGCAGCAGCGGCGGCAGGTAGGGTCGGGCGGGGCGGGGGCCCGCTCCCCCGGCCATGGCTCAGACGGAGCCCCCGAAGGCGGTGCGGCTGTGGCGCGACGCCGCCCTGCGCGCACGGAAGCTGCGGGGCGGCCCCGGCGAGCCCGAGCCTGAGCCCGAGCCGGACGCGGGGCCGCCGGGGGGGCCGCCGCCGCCGCCCCCCCTCGCCGTCGCCGCGACTCGCCGCACACCCCCGCCGGCGGCGGCGCTGGGGGAGCTGGAGGCGCTGAACCTGAGCGGGCGGGGGCTGGAGGAGCTGCCCGAGGAGGTGGGCGCCGCCCTGAGCGGGCTGCGGGTGCTCAGCCTACGGCGCAACCGGCTGAGCCGCCTGCCCGCCGCCGCCCTGCGCCACCTGGGCCGCCTGGCCGAGCTCGACCTCAGCCACAACCGGCTGCGGGGCCTGGGGGACGGCGGGGCGCTGGCGGGGCTGCGGGGCCTGCGCAAGCTCAGCCTCAGCCACAACGAGCTGGGCGCTGAGGGCCCGGGGCTGCCCCCGCGACTCGCCGAGCTCGGCTGCCTCGAGGAGCTCGACCTCAGCTTCAACCGCCTACGCCGCCTGCCCGAGGGCCTGGGCCGCCTGCGGCACCTCCGCACCCTCGACGTCGACCACAACCTGCTGCCCTCCTTCCCTGCCCCGCTGCTGGAGCTGGCCGCCCTGGAGGAGCTCGACTGTTCTGGCAACCGCCACCTCGGGGCCCTGCCCGAGGGCATCGCTGCCCTCCGCCGCCTCAAGATCCTCTGGCTGAGCGGCACCGGGCTGGTGGCCCTGCCCGAGGGCCTCTGCCAGCTGAGCGCCCTCGAGAGCCTCATGCTGGACGGCAACCGGCTGCAGGCCCTGCCTGCTGGCTTCGGCAGGCTGCAGCGGCTCAAGATGCTGAACCTGTCCTCCAATCTGCTGGGGGAGTTCCCTTCTGCCATCTTGGCGCTGCACAGTCTGGAGGAGCTCTACCTGAGCCGCAACCAGCTAACCTTGCTGCCCCCTCGCCTTTGTCAGCTCCACCAGCTCCGCACCCTCTGGCTGGACAACAACCGCATCCGCTACCTGCCTGACTCCATTGTGCACCTCCACAGCCTGGAGGAGCTGGTCCTGCAAGGCAACCAGATTGCCATCCTGCCTGAGGGCTTCGGGCAGCTTTCCCGTGTCACCTTGTGGAAGATCAAAGACAACCCCCTCATCCAGCCCCCCTATGAGGTGTGCATGAAAGGCATCCCCTACATCGCAGCCTACCAACAAGAGCTGGCCCATTCCCAGCCTGCCCTCAAACCCCGCCTCAAGCTGGTCCTCATGGGCCTAAAGGATGCAGGAAAGACCCTGCTGAGACGATGCCTCATGGAGGAAGATAGGCAGAGAGGGGATATGGGAAGCCTGGAGGCAGGGAACACCCAGCCTAGAGGGTTTCCTGGCAAGCATCAGGACGTTGGGAAAGTGCCAGTTGGGTGTTGCCCCTTCCCTGAGCTTCAGGACACTTCCTCAGCACGGGTACCTGTCATGCAGCAGCTGGAACGTCTCCCCGCTGAGCAGCAGGAACGTCTCCCCGCTGAGCAGCAGGACATCCCTTCTCACGTCCCCTCTCAGCGAGTGAAAGGGCAGACACCATGCCCTGCACCATCACTGCCACCAAATGCCCCCGAAATACCCTCAGGACTAGGACTGTCAGGAGGCAGCAAGGGCATCGAGGTGATGGACTGGACAGCGGATGCAGAGAGGGGCTTGACATTCATTGTGTATGAGCTGGCGGGGGACCCAAGTTATGATGTGATCCAGTCTTTCTTCCTCTCTCCTGGAGCTTTGTATGTGCTGGTGGTGAATTTGAGTGCCTACGTCCCTCAGCACTTCTACCCCTCTGTGGGCTATTTCTTGCACTGGCTCAGTTCCAAGGTGCCCCATGCTGTGGTGTGCATGGTGGGAACCCATGCTGACCTCTGTGCGGAGCGGGAGTTGGAAGAGAAGTGCCTGGACATCCATCACCAGATTGCTCAGCAAGAAAAGAGGGATGCTGAGGGACTCCAGAGCTTAGTCCAGCAGGTGGATGAGGCTCTGGGGCAGGACTTTGACCTGCGCTGCTCCAGCCCGCATGCTGCCTTTTACGGGGTCTCAGACAAGAACTTACGGCGAAAGAAGGCCCAGTTTCAGTACCTTCTCAACCACCGCCCACAGATCCTCTCTCCAGTGCTGCCTTTCAGCTGCCAGGACCGTTGCCAGGTGCGTCGTCTGCGGGACAAGCTCCTCTCCGTTGCTGAGCACCGGGATATCTTCCCAAACCTGCACCGGGTGTTGCCCAAATCCTGGCAAGTGCTGGAGGAGCTGCACTTCCAGCCACAAGCTCAGCAGCTGTGGCTTAGCTGGTGGGACTCGGCCCGGTTGGGCTTGCAGGCGGGTCTGACAGAGGATCGGCTCCAGAGTGCCCTGTCCTACCTGCACGAGAGTGGGAAGCTGCTCTACTTTGAGGAGCACCTCACCTTGCGGGAGTACGTGTTCCACAACCTGCCACGGCTCATTGACATCCTCAATGTCTTCTGCCAGCGGGATGCCACTGTGCTGCTCCAGAAACTGCTCAGTGACACTCAGATTGACGAACTGAGGACCACTCAGCTCCATCATTACGTGGAGGGCTTCTTGCTGCATGGCCTCCTCCCTGCCCATGTTATCCGTCTCCTCCTTAAGCCCCACGTCCAGAGCCGGGAGGATCTGCAGCTCATCCTGGAGCTGCTGGAGAAGATGGGGCTATGCTACTGTGTCAACAAACCCAAATGCAAGCCCTTAAATGGGGCAGCTGCTTGGTACAAGTTTCCCTGCTACGTGAAAAACGAGGTGCCCCATGCAGAGGCGTGGATCAACGGCACCAATCTGAGCGGACAGTCCTTCTTGGTCGAGCAGCTGCAGATTGAATATAGCTTTCCATTCATTTTCCCACCCGGCTTGTTTGCACGCTACAGTGTCCAGATCAACAGCCACGTGGTTCAGCGGTCAGATGGCAAATACCAGATTTATGCCTACCGGGGAAAGGTGCCTGTGGTGGTGAGTTACCGGCCGGCCAGGGGAGCTCTGCAGCCAGACACTCTGTCTATCGCTAGTCATGCGTCCTTACCAAATATCTGGACAGCTTGGCAAGCTATTACGCCTTTAGTGGAAGAACTGAATGTCCTGCTCCAGGAATGGCCGGGCCTGTACTACACTGTGCACGTCCTCTGTTCAAAGTGCCTTAAAAGAGGGTCACCCAACCCACACACTTTTCCAGGTAAGGCACAGCTCAGCTTGCCTTTCATCTCTTCTGGGGCTTTACCCCTTCTAGAAGGGTGTGTTACCGTGTCAGCCTTAGCTCAATTTCTTCTTTTTTGGTTTCTTTTTTCTTTTCTCCTCTGCTCTAACTCCTTTCCTCTGTGATTTGAGTCATGAGAGAAAATATTAGGGTAGCTCCAGGGAGACAGGCTTAAAATAACCCTATTCTGAGATGAGGCGAGTGTTACAACCCCTTTTGTCTGTGCCTTTTCTCTCTGCTTTTTTGGGTTTTGGCCCTGGGAGTTGGTGGTGCCATTGTTGAAAAGGCACTGATCTGTCCTTCTCCTTGTTTTGATTCCTTTGAATGGAACTGTGGTGGGTTTTGTGTTTTGGGGTTTTTTTTCCTAATTCCTTTTACCCCGCAGCTTCCACTTGGGACAATTTGTAAACATGGATGGAGATGCCTAAAAGATTGCAGGTGTCCCTTACGCCCTCCTTCAACCCTCCACCCCCAAAACCTGGCCTGTGCTGCAGCATCTCTGAATGCAGGAAAGCCCCTCCTAGTAGACAATGGGTGTGTTGGTCTCCATAGCCCCGTGTAAAAAGCGCTTTCTGGTATCTGAACCCTGTCTCCAGCAGGAAGCATTCCTCCCCGAAGAGAGAGGGATGCTCCATCTTCTTTGTTTAAGTGTCTCACCTAGAAATGATTCCCAGACTGCGCCTTTTGGAGCTATTATTGAGAGCAATTATTTTTCTTTCACTCTCCCCCTTAATCTAACAAAAAAAGCATAATCTCCTTCCTCTGGAATGTGACTAATCGTGGTGCTTTTTAAAGCTCTCACTTCTAAACTTGTGATTTTTATTGGTGCTGTTTTCCAACAGCATCTGTTTTACTTTGTAGGTGTGCAGGTACTGCCTCCTAACCAGCGTCCTCCTTGCTCCGCTTGGGTTTGCTCTGCGGCTTGTGGGGGCCATGGGAAAGGTTCTTTGATGTGTAAATCTGCACGAGATCAAAACACACTCTGCACTGTAAACAGCACCCCAGAAATGCGTATTTTTACACACATATACATCCATGTTGGAGGTGTGTTGGACATTATTTACAGGTAGCCTGAAATTGTGGGGGGAACTGCAGTATGATTTGAGTTAAAGCAACCAATGGTGCTGAATTGGTTCGTAAGCAAATGTGACTAATAAGGCATGTTTTTTGGGGGTTTGGTTTCTTTTTTCTTTTTTTTTTTTTTTCTCTGGACCTTGAGAATAAGGAGATGGTGTTTGCTCCTCGGCCTGCATCCTAGTTGCTTTGATTGTATCTCCCTCTAACGGTGCTCACTTATGTAAGAGCCATTGGGCTGGGGGTTGAACCCATGCTGTGAGACACTGAGTGGTATCTTGCTGCTGACGTGGTGCTTGAGGAAATGTGATCTGCTTTCCAAAAAAAAAAAAAACTGAAAAAACTCCCCAAAACAAACAACAACCCCTCAAAAAACCCCACCAAAATTAGTCAAGATAGCCAACTATATGTGCAATGTGCTGGTGTAACAGGAAGCTATTGAAGGCTTGGTTTGTGAATTTGAGTCTGCAGTCATGTATCTGGTTTGTTTTTTTTTTTATTTGGTGAATGTTTTTTGGCTGTTTCTTTTTTGCCTGTGAGTAGATGATGCATTAAAAGTGAAATTTGAAGAAGAGCCAGACTGTCTGCAGGCAATTGGTGTCATTGCTGACCTGTGACAGTCAGAGCAGGTCCAGAAGCATGAGAGGGGCATTGAAGTTAAAGGGCCTTTTCTTTAATGGGTTTAGCTGTGCCATATATGTTTCCTTAGAGGTAGGAAAGGGTTGTTCTCACCTGGGAACCAGGTCAGGTGTGCTGGGAAGGGAATGCACAAGTGTGTTGACCGTGAGAGGAGCTGGGGCTCATGTGCCAGGTCTCCGAATGCCACCTGGGTGATGCTGCCTGTGGAAAGGGGGTTGCAGAATTTCTGAAGCACTCCAAGGGGGGAAGTCAGGCCTTGCTGCCAGGGGCACGGGACAGCATCCCAAGCGATCCTACCTTGGGGCAGGGGATGACTGTCTTAACATGGATGCTACACGAGTCTAGCTGGGAGAACAGCAGACACGCATGTTTCAAAGGCAAAGCTGATCTGTGGAAGTGCTGAAGAGTGAATAAAGGCTGCAGTTTATTGAGAAACCTGCTTGTCGTCTTGGATGATGATTAAATCTAGCCCAGCTGTGATCTAGAAAATAGGAAAAATGTGAACTGTGATTTGGCTTGGAGAGGCCTGTATGTCTGCATTTAATCTAAAATATTCTTTGCTGTGTATCTGCTCTATGAATAAAGGACTGTTTAAGAGCCCCTGAATGGCAATGGTGAAGCTCAAGATTTTTTTTTCTTCTCCTGATTTTGTTGATCAGGAGGTGTACATGTTTAAAGTCATGCTGTCAAGCTTGCTGTCATGCAAGTGAATCATGGTTGGTGTCATTTTTGACAAGGTGTAGGAAAGAGATGGGTCTAATGTTACAAAAATATGTAGTGAGGGAGATGTCATTTTCTTTCCAAGCTCTTTCAGTGAAAATCCCTGGCAATTCTTAAATAGGTCTGTGGGCTTTTTAGGACTGCACCGAAGAACTGCTTTGCAGCCTGTTGACCTTAATAAGGGAAATATTTCTGTGGAGACACTGCCAAATTTGTGCTCAAAAATGGAAGTGCAGTCTGGCTGTGTGTGTGGTTGTGCAATCTGTGTCGTCATTCATGAAGCGGATGGTGCATTCTTTGGTCATCCAAAATTTTTATTGGAATCCCCTTCAAAGAGGGGTCTTGGTTGTTCATGTGTTGAGGATTAATCATTGCTTTTCCTCTTCTTCCCTTTCCGCCCTGTCCCACGCAGGCACGCTGTGACTTCCATGGATAATAAAGAAATACCCTAGGAACAAGCTACTGTGTATAGAAATGGTTAATAAGAATTGAGATTTTGGATTCAGTCTTCTGAGGGTTTATTGCAAACAAACAGTGAATGAAAGTGATATAAAAATGCCTTGTTAGGGTCCTTTTAAGGAAGTTTTTGCATTTGAAACAATTTTTTAGCTGGGTGAAATAGTAACGGAATTGGCATCTGAGCTGGAATCTTAGTGTGCTTTGAGGCTGCAGTCATCCACTCGGCTGAAAACAACTTGGTGTGTTGAATTTTTTTGTGCTTTACATTTGCACTACATATAAATAAAAGTTTTCCTGCCAGGCTAAGAAAGGCATATCCCTGCTTGAAGTGACCAACAAGAATGATTCACCAGTCCCAAGACGATGAGAACTCAGTTAGGTTGTCACAGGCATTGTGAAATGCTCAGATTTGTATGTGATGTTCTTTTAGCCCCTGGACTGAAGGGCTTTTAGGTTATTCATGTCCCATAAGCTATTAAGTGACTTGGGATTGGGGGGTGGAGGTGATTTGCCATCTGTCTGATAGTAGACACGTGTGCTTTGTTTGGACAAATGTGACTGGATTTTCCAAGCCTGCATTCATGTGCACCTGCTAACTGCCCTGCTACTGTCTCCTCTTGCCCTGTGCCAGGCTGGGTCTGGGCCACCCCAGGCTCTTCCAGACTGTGGTTTGTACAAGGTGTCCTGATGTCCTGTGTGTGATTCTTTTGGTGTTTGGGGGGGGGGGGAGGGGGATTGTCTTTGACTGGTGGTTTTCTTTTATTCCTGCCTGTAAAGTTGGCTGAATGAATATAGACATAAGAAAGCCAGGGCTTGTGTCCATTGCAGAAGATGGGCAAAATGCTTTCACAAGACAAGGTGATCTGGGTTTTCACAGAATAAAAATACGATAAAGATGGAAAGCCACGGACAAAGACACCGTGAGAGCCTAGCAGTCCCTCTCCCAAAGGATGTGCCAGAGCAATTGGGGAGCTTTGAGAGATGCTGGAGGACTAGCAAGAGGTCTCCTGTGAAGAAGAAGTGCACATCTCCCCACCTGTCTTGCTTTCCTCTTCTTGAGGTATCAGAGCAGGGAGATCACAAGCCTCTACTCTGCCTGTCTCCCACATCAAAGGTGAACAGAAGCAGGGATTATATGCCAGTCACCTTCAGGGGTTCAGATGGAGATACAGTGTAGTTCCCCCCATGAGTCTCTCTGTCATGGCTAGAGCAGGGTTAACTAGGCCACCTTATGCATGTGATTCAAAGTGAACCATGCTCACCATCCCCACATTGGAGTCAAAAGCAATCAAGAACTCCCTTGGTGGCTGAGATGGACTCAGGACATGGAGAGGTGGAAGATCCCATGATGTGTCACGCTGTCAAGTTACCCATGCAAGGTGAGGCAAGAGCAGGTGAGACTGGTTTTGTCAGAAGAGCTCAGAAGTTGCTCCAAAATCTGAGCTGCTGCTCAATGAAAGGCTGATGTCAGGTATCTAATTGTGCTTTGTAGTTACATTTTAAGCAGCTGGGGTTCTTTTCACAGGCAATTGCAGTAGAGTAACACCTGCTTGTTATAGAGCCTGATGCTAGCATTTGGCAGCCTTCTATTTTCCCCATTTGAGGGTGGAGTCTTTTTGCTTGACTTTCAGAGTAGATGCCATGGCTTCTTTGAGGCTGTTGTCACGCTATCCTGCAGGCTGTGTCTTCAACAGAGTACTGTGGCATAATCAGAGACAGCGTGGCAAGACTTCAGCACCATGTGAGCTCTGGACACGGAAGATCTGGGTGGCAGGATGAAGCTGAACAGGGCCCTGTGATTCAGGAGAAGAGCAGCATAAATTGATTGTTGGGCTTGGGGAAGCTAGTGTGATTCTGTATTAGCATGGATAATTGTAGCTGTATTAGCATGGATAATTGACTGAATGAATGGAGACATAAGAAAGTTAGGATCTGTGTCCCTTGCAGAAGATGGGCAAAATGCTTTCACATTTTGAAGTGTGTGATTCTGTAGCTCTATTAGCATGGATAATTTAGTTTACCAACTAGAGCTGATTTCTGTGCTGCTGAACTGACAACCTAGAGTGGTGTGACTTCTCTAGGTACTAGTGTAGAAACACGGTAGCAGCCTCTTTGCCACTAGGGTTTTTTAGAGATTTCCTTCACATTGAGCTGTGTGTTGCAAGGTGAGCATTTGAAGTCCCCTTGCTTCCTGGCTGTGGCATCCTCTAATTTACAAAACACATTGAAAGAGACAACAAATATTTTGTGGTCTTGGAGGCAGAGAAATTGCCAGAGGAAGAGTGTGGTATGCACCATGGATGGCTGCCATGGGACTGTGCCTGGTGGGGCGTAGATGTGGGAGCCAGTCTTTGGAGAGAACTGAAACAGCCAGTGCAGAGCTGGGCTGTGCTTGACCATCTAGCTTGGAATGGGAGGGAATGTGGATGCCAGAAGAGAGGCTGAGGTTTTGAATTGCCTTCTTAAAGCTGTCCTGCAGTGTCTGGTTACTTTGTATTGTGTGCATTGCTTCGTGTGTGTTTGGGGGCTTTTTTTTTTTTTAAAACTCTTAATATAGAACTTGCTAAAATTACTTGCAATTAGAATGGCAACATGCACATTTAACACTGCTTGAAGAAATCCTCTTCCTTATGCAAAAAGTTCCTACGCGTTTCTGATAAAAGAAAGGTTTCCTGGTATGTCAGCTCTGGTACAAGAAAGCTCTTCTGATTTGTTCCTTAACAACTTGTCTTGCCCTGACCTGTTCCCCATGGGAGTCATTGCTGGGCTTTGAGCCTCTGGACTTTGAGCTGCCATCACTGAACCAGGGAAACACTAGATTTGGTTGAGTGGATCTTTTTGGTTTGATTAGTGAAGCAAATCAGAGTTCTCGGCCTTCAGTGCATTACTTTTTTTTTTTGTTTGTGTTTTTAGTTTGCATTTTTTATTACAGTCGCTGAAATTTGTCTTTGTAGGAAATGACCTATAAAAAGAGATGCTCAGTACCAAATGATTCTTTGTTTCATTGCGTAAGATGTGTTTAAAGGCTACTGACTCTGGGGATGAGATGAAATGTTGATGTAGGTTTTCCTCTCTTCAGAGTCAGTTGATTATGTGAGGACTGATTCGTGTGCTGCTTCATCATGCTGCGGACACAGGTGCCATGAACTGTGCTTTGCATCATCTCGTGTGCAGGCATATCTGGTGGTGTGGTGCCTCCTTCTAGAAATGCTTCAGTGTGACAAGTTTTCCCTTGTAAGTTTGGTTGAGATTTTGCATGTGCTTGATCCACATGCAGATGTATTACAGGGTCCTTTTGCATCTCGGGAGAGGATGGTGGAAAATCACCAATGGTGCTGAATCATTGTGGCCTTTTGGTGATGTGAACATGTTACTTGACATCGGGATAGAGCTGTGAAAAAAACAAGTGTCAGTTTAAAAACAAAATAAGAGTACATCTGGTACGTAATTCTTCTGTTTGCTGTAGTTTCCTCTTGCTTTTGCAGTATTAAGCAGGCAACTGTGGTAGCCTAGCGTGCTCTCCAGTTAGTAATTTGCTAGTAATAGTGCAGATTATTCGTTTGGCTCTTGAAAGCAATTTGCCAGGGAAGAAAGGGTAAAATGTATTTAGCGAAAAGTTTTGTGTGGGGTTTGAATTCTTGGAAGTTGTTGATGTACAAATTTTTTTACTATCTTCCCCCTTCTGCCCCACCATGTCCTGAGCAGAGGAAGAATAACTTCTGTAGATGTGTAAAGAAAACTGTGATCTGGGAGTTGAACACAAGATGATCAGTTATGTCCTTTTCTCTCCCTGTCCTTGTTTGTGGTAGTTGCACTTGTCATGCAGATGTGGACAACTGTGAGAGTAAGCCCTGTGAGAGGGCTGGCTGGTGCCAAATAAGACCACCTCTTCTCAGGTGAGCTTGTGGATGTGCTTTTTAAGGGAGCACCTCTTAGGGACAAGGAGCAGGAAGGGAGTGCCTAAAGTACTTTGTCAGTTATAACAAACTCCTGCTGCTGCAAACAAAATATGTCAGTGCTTTTGACTAGCTATGAACACATGGGTCTGAGAAAGCAATGCAGATAGATTGTAGGAATCTTGGTCTGCTTGTTGTGGTTTAAGCTATACAGTGATCTTGCCTATATCAGGAGAGCTGATGGGATTCTGGTGACCACAGTGTGAAGATACTGTGTTCTATACAGAGGGTGAGGAGGCCTTGGTGTTTTTAGAAGCTGTTGAGCAGATGCAGTTAACAGTCTTCAGTGGAAAGATCACCTGAATGTGGCCTTTGTTCCAGCTGAGGAACTGGGAGAGCTTTGTCCTCTAGCAACTTCTTTCTTGGGAACCAGATGTAAGAACTGGGACTGGAGGGGTTCAAGACCTGTGAAAAAACTGGCTGGTTGGCTTTGGGAGCAGTGTAATTCGGGGTGTTCAGATGGACCATCTTTGAGGGCTTATGGTTCTGCCTCAGCAGGCTGCTGGAGGCTGAAGTCATTTTGTACTTGTGGTATTTTCCTAGCCAAAACGTGGTGCTGAATGCACTGATTGGGTTGCCAACATGGTCAGTGGTAGTGTGGTTTCGGACTGCTGCAGGTTCCGTGGTCAGGGGTGAGTTGCCTGTGGCCAGTGGATGAAGGCTGTGTTCAGACTGAGCTGTGACTGCTGGAGTGCTTGCCTGCTGGAGGTGGTTGTGGTTTAAAGCGAAACCTTAATTTCAGTTTTATCTTTTATTCCCAGTGGTCATTTTCAAGAGCTCTGAGCTTCTCCCAAAGGTTTACAGAGAGTAGCTACTTACTAGTTTTAGCTGTGGCTATGTGGGACTCCTAGGGGATGGGTGTGAAGGTGGCCTAGTACCTAGAGACTTTACAAAGTAACATTAATTTTGAATTGACAGTTCAGCATGGCAAGCTCTGCATGGAGCAAACCAGCATTGAGGTGAGGAAGATGCTTCTGTGGGGTAGTCCGTTAAACTGAGCACTTAGTGAGGATCAGACTAAACTGAGATATAAGGGCAAGTAACCTTCAGCACCAAATAAAGCTGCATCTCAAATCCTGTTCAGACCTGTCCTGTTTTGCCACACGCTGACTCAGATGTGGTGCTTGAATACTCCAGGAGGAGTATTGTTGTTGATCTAGGTTACATTGAATTGTGCTAATGAGATGATGGGAGACTTCTGCTGGGCTTTTATTAGGGGGGGTTCACAAGCTTGTTTAAGTGCATTTCTATAAGACTCTGTATGAAAGCAATACCAAGATATCTTCCCCTTTACCCACTTTTAGGGTGATGCTTGCCAAGAGTCCAGTTTAGATAAGTATTTTTATTTGTGTTACATGAAGGAACCCAGACCTCCCAGACCATTCTGGGAAAGCTCCCTCCTCCTTCACTTTCTGTAGAGGTTTCAGGTTGTTTCTGTTACGGTGTAACAGGAATAAAACAAAAGTAAAACAGTGGTAGGACAGGGATTTGTGGGCCTCATGCCCATAAATGACTAGTGACAAAATTAATATTGCAGGCTTTTGTCCTAACAGAATACAAGATTATTACACACTTCACTCAAGACATCATCTCTTGAATGATCTGTACTAGTAACTCTCCAGTTTGTATGTGCTGAATTTCTGTTGGAGCATGTTCTTTGCATTTCTGGCAGGTGTTTTCCTTTCCAGCAATACACACTGAGCAATGGCTATACATATATAATACACTATATCTCCATCTGATAAAGGACAGATCCTGCCCTGCAGCAGGGTAGGGTTGTTGGTGAACATCCTAAAAAATGAACTGGTGGTAGTTTCACAGCATCAGAATCTGTTTGGCTTGAGACAGAGGTGCTTGACCTAATTTGCTTGCAATGTGTCTAGCTGTTTCGGCCCTATGAAGCCACAGAGTGGGAAAATGTTGAAGGTGGACACAGTTATTGGGTCTTGCTTGACTTTGAGAGACCTATGCAGTGCTTTTGGTGCCTTTTTGTCACTGCAAGGCTGGCAGCAGAGGACTGCTAGAGAGGCTGATTTGTCCCAAAGCTACCCAAAAACAAGTGTCCTCACATTTAGGAAGGCCCCTTGCTACGTGGGCAACATGCAGAGGGTGAGCTTCCTGCAGCAGAAGAAACAGGCATGTCTGTCATGTGGTCTCTGAGACTTTATGGTGGACACAGCAGAACAGCTGAGTTGTCCTGCAGTACAGACCATGAGTCTACATGGTGCAGCAGCACTCTGCTGCATCTCTAGATGTTGTTGTGGAGCTCTCATGCTGACCACTGAATAGCTTTCTCCACTCCCTGTGGCCTCTTTCTCAAATGTCAAATGCAGTGGTCAGATATGGGCAGCAAGCAGTTTTTCTCTGAAGAGATAGTGTTAGAAAGCAAGGCCTTAGCAATATGCAGAGCTAATATGCACAGGCTGTACAGTGTGGAGGATGGAGAGGCAGGGACCTCTATGTGAGACTGGCTGCCTGATGTCATTCCTTTACTCTGAGTATTCCCATTGCCTGTGTCTGAACAGTTGCGTTTTCATCTCATTAAAATTCTCAGATAAATTGAGATGATCAAGAATGAAGTACTAAAAAATGGGGTAATGGCTTGTGATAGCAATCCATTCTGATAAGCAGTCATCTCGTATTGACCTTCCTGACATTTGCATTTGTATCTTTCCACTCTCCGTCTGTATTTATATTGTGGATAACTCACCAGTCTGTACACATGTTCTCCCTGTATCGCATTATAGGGAAAATAGCATAATTGTCTGTAAAATTGCTAATCTTTGCACTTTTCAGGATTACTTCCTCAACAGATAATAATATGCAGCTGTACTTACTGTGGTGTGTGACAGGGAATGTTTTAAGTTATTTATGTCTTTTTCATTTGGTTCTTCTCCAAAAAAGAGCAGAGCAGCCAGGGCATTGTCTATATGGGAGCAAAGGGATTTGAGGCAGGTACATAACTTAGTTGTCCCATCGCTTTTGTAATTCTTCATCTTCCTTATCTGTGAAGTGGGGAGTGGCTCACAGGAACAATGACCTTCCTTAGCAGGGGGATTTAGTCATGATGGGACCTATAGGAGCTGGAGCAGAAGAAATAGTAGGGTTGCAGCTGAGCTGCTCAGCACACCTCCGTTGAGAGATCTGCAGTGTGGGAGGCGTCTTGCAAATTGCAGACTCGCCCAGGAGTAGCCCAAGGGCATGGGAAATCATAAATCCAGAAAAACTGGTCTCTGACTGAGCAGCAGCTGTGTGGTCCCAAACTCTCAGTCATGGGGAGCTGTTCCTGGGCCTAAGTTGGTTTTAAAGAGCACTGTAGGTTGAGAGAACAGCTGCTGGCTTGGCTTCCACTGCCTTATTGTGTGCTCTGAACCAGCCAGCCTCTGTCCCACTGTTAAACTTTTTGAGTGACTCCATCTTGCACCACCATATTGCTGAGCAGCCAGACCAGGAACAAGCAGTGAGAGCTGGGATAATCAGTTCTGGCTCAAAGTAGTCCCCAGGTAGTCCTTTGGATGAGTTGGCTTTCTTGGGGAAGCCTCATCTGGACTGTATCTTCTGGAAGCCAGCGTGCTGTATCCAGAGAGGAGTAAGCAGGTGGACAAGTCCATGCTGCCAGAACAATTCAGGTGGAAAGAGATGGACAAACTTATCCTTTTAATATGTCTGTGCTACTGCAATGAGAGGAAGAGATAGATGATTTTGTGTGTGTTTCCTCTCCTGGTCTGCATAGGGTGTCTTACCTCCTTGCTGTGTGTGGTTGTATTTTTGCATTGGTTTTGCATGGCAAGGTTTTGATATCGGGAGTGGGGGACAGGGAGCCCTGCAGGGGTTGCCCTTGAGATGCTGCTAGAAACTTCCCCTCTGTCTGATAGAGCCAATGCCAGATGGCTCCATGATGGACCCACCACTGGCCAAGGCTGAGCCCATCAAAACCCTGTGCAGCAGCAATTGCAGTTGGAGTAGGTGGGTGCTCAAAGGAGGCTGTGATCCCATGAGAAGCCTGTGCTGGAGCAGACTCTGGGCAGGACCTGTGGACCCATGGGAGCCCATGCTGGGGCAGGTTTGCTGGCAGGACTTGTGACCCTGTGGGGTCCTACGCTGGAGCAGTTCATGAAGAACTGCAGCCTGTGGGAGGGACCCCACACTGGAGCAGGGAAAAATGTGAGGAGTCCTTCCCCTGAGGAGGAAGGAGCAGCAAAGACAATCTGTGATGAACTGACTGCAACACCCCTTCCCCCCCACCCCCTGTGCCACTGGAGAGGGATGAGATAAAGTCAGGAAGGAAAAAGTCAAGAGTGAAGTTGAGCCCAGGAAGAAAGGCTGGGTAGGGCAGAGGTATTTTAAGGTTTGCCTTTATTTCTCACTACCCTTCTCTGATTTGATTGGTAAAAAATTAAACTAATTTTCCCAAGTCAAGTCTGTTTTGCCCATGATGGCAATTGGTGAGTGATCTCTCCCTGCCCTTATCTCAGCTCTTGAGCCTTTCACTGTATTTTTTCTCCCCTGTCCCATTGAGGAGGGGGTGATAGAGCAGCTTTGGTGGGTGTCTGGCATCCATCCACCCACCACAATTTTATAGGCAGAACTGCTGGATGGGGTTGAATGTGCTGCAGCAGAGGGTGCTTGGTGGCAGGTTTCCAAACCAGGGAGTCAGCAGCAAGCACCAGGCCTACTTACACGTTGTGTAATCAGATGAGTTTTCAGCTCCCCGTGCGTTTCTCTAAATCTTCCTTTTGAACAGCCTCTTTCTTTGCCCGAGAGAGATTTTCATGCTCTTATTTCAGACAAGGATGCACACACTAGATATGGAAAATTCCCATATCCATATGACTCTGGTATATCAAAGTGGCTAAACTTAGAAAATCTAACAAAAAAGAGCTTCCCCTTCCTGTGATCTGACATAACATTTCTTGGTCACTGTTATTTTTACTATGGAACAGCTTAAATCTATTTTGGTTGGGCACTAAGTGATGGCTACAGCGTGAAAGAAGAAATTTGTTTCTGTGAAGTCAGGCAGCCGTGCTGCAGCTTCAGGGCTCTGAGGGCAGCCTGCTCAGGCTGAGCATGTGCCAGCACTGTGTTGGGGCCCCCTGACAGTCCTACTCAGCTCTCTTGAGTCCTGCCCACTCGGAGAGGGTCTGTGGGGCTCAGAGCTTTGATGGCAGTTAACTTTTTCAGTATCTTATAATGAGCGGGAGTGGTGATGGATTTTAACACACACATGCAGACCCCACTACCTTACTCATCCTCCAGATTCTAGGAGGACAACATAAGAAAGATGTTGTTTTACTGGCACCAAAGTGGGGAGACAACTTCACGCACAATGGGAATTTGTAGGAACTAGCCATGCCTCTGGTTTCACAGGTCTCTTTAATACATGGACTTCCTTTCACTGTACACTGTTAGGCCCAGGACTGAGCCATCCCCATCTGGAAAATGCACTGGTGTAATCGTGCTCTGCTGGAGCACCTTGAGCTCTTGTTGTCAGAAATATATAATTCAAACTTTCAAACTTTTTTACTCATTTTAGTTGGTTGGTTTTTTGGTTGGTTGGTTTTTTAAGCCATCTCCTTTGTTAAAATTGGCTCTGTGGAGCTTTGAGCTCATGTTTTATTACAGCTGACTGCTGTGCTTCAGCAGCCTTCTGACTTGTTTCCAAACATCCCACACCTGCTTTCATTGAGATGGACTGAAGGCAAGCAACTGGGGTGTTGGGAAGAGACACCATTGCTTGCTGGCTGCAATATCCCAGAAATCTGTGAAGCAAGAATTTATGTCTCACTTTTTTATAACTGTAAGCTTCCGACAGACAGTTGTGTAGAAAGGTTCCTCACTCTGAAACTTTAGTCATCTCCAGATACTTTTGCTCAGGTTCATGATGGCGCCAGAGGGATACATAGGGAATGAAACTGCAGTGTTCTTTGTCCTCACTAAAAGGTCAGTCAGATCTCTGTACCTGAACCTGTGCTGTCAGGGGTTTTGGGCAAGGAGTCTTGCTCATGCTGTCACATGAAGGATCATGCTGTGATCTAGCATTGATGATGTTTTCATGACAGCTTGAGTAAGGGAGAAGTTTGTAGTTTCTCAAAGGAGCATGCGTGTGCCCTGAGGGAGCCCTACAGGCACTGAGGTGATCATTACTGGATTTTGACAAGATCTTAACTGATGCTTGCATAGGCAAATAATTCAGCTCAGCAAGTAGCTGCTGTGGTCAGCTCGCTAGGATGAGATGCTGAAATAAATGGTCAAGAGTTGAGTCTTGTGTGTCTCTTTTCCTAAACAACATATTTGTGCCTCCAAGGCTCAGCCAAAGTAAAGACTTCTTTGGATGAAAGAAAAGTTTGGGAACCTTCCCCTGGGATCAAAAAAAAAAGTGTCTTTCTCTGTCATCTTTTGTAACAGAAAGCTATCATAAAGTTTTTGAAGCTGCCTGTTACTTTTAATTTGTCCTTTGTCCTTTATTGAAAGAAATCACATCTTCTCTGACAAAAGAGTGCCTACCATGTTACGTACATACACACATGCACATTTTTGAGTGCCTGCAGTGAAGTTCAACACAGTGTTAAGAAAATGTTGCTGAACAAGGCACAACCATGCTAAAGTTATTCACACGGGGATCTGATAAAAAAAAAAGGTTGAAAATAAACAAATGTCCCCCCAACAAACCATTGGATTGGAGAGAGTGTGATGAGAGGAGATGCTTTATGAGCTGGTTTGGGAAGTGCAGTAGGCTGACTCTGAATCTGTGACTTGGATTTCTGGCCTAGCATTTTGCAGGTGCTAAAAGTGTGCTTCCCATTAAAAGCTGGCAGCTGCAAGTGTGGCGGGGTGTCTGGCAAGGGGAAGCTGAGCAGCATGGCTGTTCTCTTACTGCATGGCTGCTCCTGACTCTGGGTAGCAGAGTGAATGCTGGCAGCATGACCCTGGTAGTTGCCCAGCCTCTAGTTCATTGCCAGAATGGCATGACAAGTTGTCATGTTTTATGGCAGACCTATGGCCAGGCTCCAGGTCAGAGATTTATCACTGTTACCTGTGCTCTCTGAAGTATTTAGTGTCAGTATTTCCTTGAAACAGCACCTCTGGTTGATAGCCATGTTGCAAAACAGCCTCTGCTCTGCAGCTGCTGCGTTGTACAAGTTTTGTGCATGATTTTGCTTCTGTGGCATATACCAAGTGTATCCAGCCCCATCTGAATCTTGCAGGTGATTGCTGGAACTGGGAGCTGCCCACAAAGTTGTGATTCTGCTGGAGACGGCATTTTTGCCACTTGCTTTATGCTGCTTTATCCTCATTGCATAATGCAGCATGATGCAGATAATCCAGTCATCATTACAAAAGGGTTTAAAACTCTTTTTTAATCAGAAGTCATTTTTAATAAAACTTTGCCTTGCTTGGAGGACTGTTCTCTTGGCTTGTGTGTTTAAGAAGAATGCAGGAGGCTGAGGAAGGTGGGAGGGAACCAGATTAGGGAGAAGGGAGCCGGGTGCTTCTCTCTGGCTCCGAGGCAGCTGGTGGTGAAGTCCAGAGCTGTGGGACATGTTTCCACTAGCACCAAGCAGGCAAAATCCTTATGTGTGCACATAGAAGCATCTAGTAGGTGTGTGCTTTCTCTGAATTTTTCCCTCACAGAGCAAACTTGTGGTGGCGGGGGACAGAAGGAAAGGCTCGCTCTAGTCCAGTCTGGCTTATGTTTCCCCTTTCAACCCTCTGCGTCCAAAACACTGGTAGTCTTCTGGGGCCTCCTGCATCTCAAAACAAACTGTGGTCCTGGACAAAGTGCAGCAGGGGAAGGGGTGCTCTTTGCTTCTCTTCTGATGGCCATTGGTGTGTGACTGATCTTGTTTCTTTGGTTGTTGCTCTGCCATTGTATTGTGTAAAGTGAACTGTCGAAAATAACACGTGAACTCTGAGTTGCCCAGAAACATGTCCTCCTCTCCTCCTGTATGCTGGCATTTTGCCCACTTTTCTGGCAGCAGCCAGCTTTTGAGCTGCCACACCTGCTTCACCTCCCCTCAGAGCAAGCCTGGCTAGGGGCCTGAACTCCAGTGCTGAACGACATTTGAGAGCAAGCATCCTGCTGCTTCATGTGTTTTTCAGTCCCAGTAGTCCTCGCTCTTGGGATATCTCAACCATATGCTTAAGATGTCCCTGAGTCTCTCCTCTTTGATCAGTTTGAAGTTTTAAGGAAGTTTTAAGGCTGGCTGTTCCTAAGACAGATCCCCTCTGAGGGGATTGGTGCTAGGCATATTCAGAGGAGAGCAGCAAGCTTGCAGTTCAGGTAAGTTGGTGAAACATCTGAAGGAGAGGGGCCAGGGCTGTGTTGCGTGACACTGGTAAGTATATCAGAGTTATCACCTGGTGGAAATCTGCCTGGAGAAAACCTGGAAGTAATACAGGTTTACAGCACAAATAGTTAGGGTACCAGGAAGGAGCTCAGCTCTGAGACAGTCCCATGATCTCCTGGGAAGGTGCTGGGGAGTAGAGGAGACAGTGGAGGAATTAAGTGTTCTCCTATCAATACTGCTGCCTCTCTGAGATGCTGATGAGTTTTTTACAGGCCCCGGGGCTCTTTCCTGTTTCAGTAGTAAGCATGACTACCATAGAAGTGATTTTTAAGCAGCAAAAATGGATGCTGCAATTTACCTTTGGGCACTGAGAACCCAGAACAGATGGCACTTAGCAGGCAATGAGCTCTGCAGGAGTTAAGTAGCAAAGGTATTGTTTCTGAATTGGTGTGACTTACCATTGGAAGGCATTTCAGTGGCAGAATAAAAAGTAGTAAGAATTGGTTTTGGCAGAGATAGTAAAACAATCTCTAATATTAAATCTATAAGTAAACACTTTTCCTTGGGCAAAAGGTATTTTTAAGCAAAAGCTAGCTATTTTGTTCATTTACAGTTATTACTTGTCACTTGTTTGGATATTAGGGAACTAGAGGGTTCAGAGAAGAATGGTTAAATTATTGGAAGTGCTAAAGAATCACCACAAAAATTAAAAAAAAAAAAATTAAATTATTAGTTTTCATCCCCTCTGGAAAGGGAACAAGTAAAAGCTATTAATGGTAAAAGGATAGACAAAGCTTTGTTCTTGATCATTGAGCAATACAAAGCCAGCAGCTTGCTCAGGCTTCCAATACAGCAATTTTGGTAATAACAAATATATTTAAAACCAAACAGAGAAGATATGAAACACAAATCAGTTCTCTACATCTGTTGGCACAGGGAAACTCAGGCTCTGAGCTTTGTGGAGTGCTGCTTGGGCGCTGCCATGTGCACCAACAATGCTTTTCTAGTGGCCTTATGCATGAGACCAAGAGGAAAGTTGGCCAGTGGTCTCGGTGCTCTGCTCCCTCTGATTTTAGCTATATAGCTTGATGCAAATCTACACCACACTATGTCTGACAAGGAAGAAACACTTGACTAAGGATGTACTTATGAAACTTCAGTGTAAAGTGAAAAAATATATGCAGAGAAGCAAATTATATCTGATGTCCTTGTAATTAAGGAAACTTTAGGTTCCTAGTCAGCTAACACCATACCTGTGGTCAGCATGTAGTGTGGGGATTGTTATTAGCTAGTATAAAGTAGGTAGCTTTGTAGGAAAAAAGCCAAGGAGGCATTTTGTTTCAATTAAGCATGAGCTTAGAATAAATTCTGTGACGTACATGCATAGACCAAATTCTGCAGTAAAGTGACTTCAATACAAAGTCATGTTAATAGATTAAAACAGAGATTAGTTTAAGCCAGTTCAATAACCAGGTAAAACGATTGATTTAAAATTTGAGGATGAGTGGGACCTATGGTGTTTAGACTTTGCTCCTTAGACTAGTCAATGATGAAGGGTAAAAAAAAAAAAAATGTTCCTGTGCTTAAGTGGGCTCTGTGTTTGTCCTGCTGAACAGCAAATGTTTTAGAGTGACCAAAATAGCTTTCCAGAGGAGTATTGCGCAGGCATCTCACCTTAAATGATCTGGGAGAGAATAGTTACCACAACAGGTTTGAAAATATAGCACCTTCCAATTCAGTTTGCAGAACACACTGAAGCTTTGGAATGGCCCTAAGGCAACAGCAACTCATGGAGCCAAGTTACTTTCACCTAGAAAGGAGTTTATTTAATTTCAGGGAAAACCGTTGGGCAGGACTTGTACATGCATGTCTTGCATGTGTGTTTTGGTTTGTTCTCCTTTTTCTTGTCTGGCAAAAGGCAAGTAAATAATAAAAATATAAAAGCAAAAAGGTTACTGCAAAGGAAACCCTCACGTCTTTCACTCCCCAGCTGGACTTTGGTGAATTTCTAGAAGAGGGGCTTCATGACCAGGATCCTACCTTCAGGCATGGCGTGCATGGACATCTTGTGGGGAAGGAGCAAGTCAACAAGGAAAAAAACTTGACCCAAGTGCTCTTCCAGCCTTTGTCTGTCTTCAGCACAGAGATTTGTGTCTTCAGTAATGCTTAAAGACACTTTACCAGTAAATGGCCTGGTCTCTTTGTGAACCCTTGTATTGCAGCAGGGAGTTCTGCAGCTTGTGCTTCCCATTGCTTTTCTTCAAGTGCACCACACTGTACCTGTGTCGAGGCTTTCTAGTGTTTGAGTTGGAGCAGGCAGAAAATAATCAGTCAGTTCAGGGTGCAGTATTGTAGCTAGACTATTGTGAGGAAAAGATCTTGCAGACTTGCCTAATTCTCTAAATTTAGCAGAAGGGCAGGCAGAGGTCTGGCCCTGCTTCATAAGTTGCATAAGGCTGGAAGTCAGCGGGACTGAGTCTTGTAAGCCCTGCTCCAGGGACTGGCTTTTCACATGGCCAGCTATTAATGTGTTGTGATCCAAACATAAGAGCCAGAGAGGTAGCAGCATGCTGACCAGTCCTGGTAACTCCCTCCAAATTTCAGTGAACCCTGCTTGTTAACTTTGTTTATTACATTAATGTCATTGAGAGCTCTTTTTTTTTCCTTTAGTGGAACCTGCATTGTGCTGATCATCTGGATGAAAGAAGGCTCAGCACCTTCACTGTTATGGAGGTGTAATAGCTTTGGAATTACTGTTTGGTGGAAGTACTTTGGAAGTACTGAAAGGTGGGCTCAGGCTGGTGGGAATTGTTGCTGTTTGAACTGTCTGCAGCCGGTGTTGTCTGGAGTTCAGGTGGATGCTCTGTTTGCAGTCATGCCTTGCTGTTACTGGGTGAGAACAGACAGGTTGGGGCTGGCTGCAGCTTTCTCTCCAGCTGGTGCCTTGCTTTGGCAGATTGAGAAAGTGCTCATGGCAGATACGGCTGAAGGGGTGGAATTAAAAATAACCAAAAGGTAGATTCTGGGCTTGGTTACTCAGTGACAGGCCTATTTCTATTCTGGGATGAGGATAATTCGCACTGAGCTCATTACACCATGACTCTCCCTTAAAATG
The DNA here is from genome assembly GCF_003945595.2 of Pipra filicauda. NCBI lineage: Eukaryota > Metazoa > Chordata > Aves > Passeriformes > Pipridae > Pipra > Pipra filicauda. The sequence goes on from NW_024104287.1 coordinate 3,674,584, forward strand.
CCTTGACAGTCAATTTCGTTCCAGCTAATAAGGTCCTAAAATGTTAATGAGGCAAATCAATTTTTCATGGTTTTGTATTGCAGTTGTCAGAAAGTGCTGTGTTGCAGCCTGCTAATTCAAGAAGCTTTTTAGATATTAGAAAGACAGCAAAATATTCAGCAATTTGGAGGATGCTTTGTTTTCTCAGTTTCTCCCCAGTGCCTCCTCTCATTTTTCTAAGCCTTTATGCTGTGCTATTTGCTTGTCCCTTTTGGTCACATCCTTTCTCCAGTGTCTGCTCTGGTCAGTAATGGGAGGACGTGGCTTGCTCCCACCTTCCCCACTGCACAGGGAGAAGGATGGAGTGCCCAACAGAAAAGGTAGAGTTGAAGCTGGACAAGGGAAGCTACTCATGCTGAAATACTATTTGAAGTACACTGAGTTTGATGGAACAGAGTGGAGAAATGACATCATGTTCATCCTCCTCTCTTATCTTTTTGGAAGGGGCAGTGGTGTCAAAAGTCCCGGCCTTCTCTCCTCGTGGCAATTTGCTGAGATGTCAGTGTTACCTTGCATAAATGCTGTCTGTGCTCAGTATTTCATGGTTGCTGAAAGAGGAGAGAGAAGTTGCATTCATTGCGTAGCCACATGGTTGGTAGATCAGTTACCTGCACTGGCTTAGGAGTAGGTTAGATGCCAACCATCCTTTCTCTGAGCTGCTTATGTGATACTGTCAGAAGGTGACAGAAGGGCTCAAACTTTCATGACTGCTCCTGGAGTTATTTTGAAGGAGCTATTTTGATCATTCTACTGCTCTCCACATTCTCGTTTGTGAGTGTGCAGATAGTAAGTACCAAATCGTGTGATTTGGGAAATGAATGGGGTTTTTTTTGTTTTACTTTTAACTGAATTCCAGTTCTAACTATAATTAACTTCTCTGTGCCTGAGAAGAAGATAATTAACTAATGTTTTGGGACAAACGTAGATTTTTCCAAGTTTTATACTTGGAAACCTTGTACTGTCACACTGGGAAAGGATGATCTCAAATAACTCCTGAGGGGATATTAGTGTATAAGTTGTAAATTGGTACTTTGAATAATTATCCTCCTGTAGCTACTGAGTCAAGCATCCAGAATGCTTTCCTCACAACTCCTCCGCCCAGAGGTATTCTCAGTTCAGTTCCAAAGGCTTCACTAGAGCTTTTGCAACCATTGAGGTGTGCCAATGTCTTCCTCTCCTGTGATAGTGATGGGTTAAGATCTAGCCGACCTTATAATGACTTGGGGAAGGAGGAGGGTGTTTAACCCCCTTAAGCCTTTCAGACCATAGCTGGTGTTTGTGTGACTCTCCCCTTCCCTGAGTGGCTAAAATTAGAGTTAGTGATTGCCAGGTAGAGCATCTGTTCCCGTGTGTCTCCTGGACAGGCCCTGCAGAGCACCTTAGCCTTTGACACAGCCCCAGGCTTCCTGCCAGGGTAATTAGTCTGGTAGCTCCATGGGTAGGAGATACAGCTCAGGGTGATCTCAGCTGCTGTGGGGAAGAGCTGCCTGGGCTTGAGCTGAGTGCAGCTTCTGCTGCAGGTCTGGGGTTCCTGGCCTGGAAAACTGCGGCTCTGGGTCCTGAAGCTTGACTTGTCAGCTCCGAGCTGAAAAGCACTTCTGTCTGTTTCCAGAGGTTATTTTGTGTTTCTGTCATCTCACATGAATTAAGAGCCTTGAGAAAACAATTTCCTGTGTAGCCAGCTGGGAGAATATTCAAGGTGAGCCATATATATATCAACAGCTAGAGCTGTGAGGCCTGGAGATGAGGTGATGGCTCGACAGACACCTGGTCCTGTGAATGCAGGAGCTGGAAAGCTCTCCAGTGCTTGGATCAAGCAGCAGCTCCATGGCTGAGCCTGCCCCTCTGGCAGTTGTGATGCTCTAGCATGGAGCTGAGCACGCCCAGGAGACTGCTCTGTATTCAAGGAAGGTGTCATTGTTGACGTTTTTGGTCTTGAACCCTTCAAAGGAGAAATGGCAAATTGCCATCGGTTTCTTTTGCATATTTTGGAAAGCTCTAACTCTCTCCCTTGCTCTCCATATCCTTTTCTCTGTGCTATTGCCTTCTGTTTTTGGGGAATTACCTCTGCAGGCTAGCCCTTTGCCTTGCAACTGGCTGTCTTTCCCACTCCACATTTCCAGAGCAAGCTTTCTTTTTGTTTCTCTTTTTAAACTGTATTAAATCCCAGGCTCATTTGTTCCTGAGTATGTGCTCATGTGCTGCCCCGATGGGTGGTTCTGCTCAACGGTGTGCCCTTGTGATCAGTGGTTACCAACAGAATTGTCTTCTCTGTTGCTTTTTTTTCACAGCAGTCTCTCCCACTAGGGCACTTTCACAGGGTGGAATTCTTGTTGTTGTTTTTGTTTGCTAGTATTAAGCTCCTTTAACTGGGACTGCAACGTGAGGCTTATGAAACTTTTGTTCATAATGTGCATTTCTCCATGCTCTGCTCCCTTTTGTGATTTCTCTGCTTTCAGCTTCTTTATTTTTGCTATGTTTGTAGCCAGGAGAACAGCCTCTAGTGAGAAGAAAATTAAATCCTAACTTGGAGGTCTCTATCCAGTCCTCTGCCTCAAGCAGGCCAAGTAGATAAGGTCGCTCAGGACTCCAGAAATAAATCAGCCGCAGAGTTCTATCTTTCTGGGGAATATTTTGTGCGTGACATGCAGGCAGTGCTGTGAGGAGCACATTAAAAATTCATACCAGTACAGAGCAGTATTTTCTGTGCGCAGTGCTTGAGAATAAGCTTGTGCATCATGCACAGCAACATTTGTATGAAGCAAGTAATTAATTTCATCTAAGCAGAGAGTAGCAAAGACAAGATTTAAAGGGCATGGAATAGAAGCAGGCTGGTTGTGAGACACCATCTCCTTCCCCCTCCTTCTGCCAAGACTCCTGGCAGATTTCTTCTCTACTGTAGAGCTGGCTGCAAGATCCCAGTGTATGAGGGCATTGCCTGTGCTTACAGCAAAGGGGGAAATCTGTGCACGTGGCTATTCGACTCATCCTGCCTCTGTGACAGCTTTGATCTAATGTGTAAGTGCTCTGGCTATTGAACCTCAAAACAACTAACAGCCAGGCAGAGCTGTAGCTTCTCCAACTGCGGTCTCTTTGCAGTTGTTTGGATGAAAGGGGGTAGGACTGCATGCAAAGCAAAGGGGTGTCACGTAAGCCCTGTTTTTCGACTGCTGTTGGAAACCAAGCATGGAACGTGTACTTTTGGTATGCAGGCAGTGTTTAAGTGTTCTCTTCTCTACTTTCCTGAAGGCATGACTGCTGAGTGCTATGCTGAGAGATGTCACAAGCAAAGATTAGTCAAGGGAGGCTTGACAGAGAAGCAGTTGAGGCTGAGATATCTCCTGTCAACTCCACTTGCAGTAGTTGCTGTCTGAAGCCCTTCAGCAAGGAGGAAGAGTGAGAAGGGATTTAGGGTAGAAGAGCATATGAGCATTGGGGTTGCAAAAACCGTGATTGGAGCAGCTCTGGGACATGTGGTGGAGTGAGTAGGTCAGTGCTCAAGCAGGGCAGCTGTAGGAGCAGCTTGGTTTTGGCTGTCTCATGCCCCTGTCGTGAAGCATGGGTGCTGTCTCTTCAAGATCTCTGGCAGACTGAAGAGAGAGAAGCAGCACCACAGAGCCAGGGCCATGTCCTGCTCATCCACTTCTTGCTGCAGTGTGTCCCGATGGGGCCCAGACAGCAGGAATGACAGCATGAAAATGACAAATATCATCAGGCTGATACTGTGCAAATGTCTTCTCCTGGGAGCTCTGAGAGAGAGGAGATGGCATGGCAGGCTGAACAGAGTGTCTCATCCTTAGGCCCTTGCTGCAAATTCTTGATATGTGAACAGGGAACCTTGTGCCACTTAGCACAGCCATGGCAGTGGGAGCTGTGTGAAGGCAAATGGTGGGATTTTCTTCCTTGTATTCAAAACCTTACTCTCTGTTAAGCAGCCAAGTAGGCTTACAGCTGGCCTTGTCTGGCTGCCAGCATGGAGTAACCAAACACTTCTGCAAGTACTCACTTTTCTTGCTGTCAGCCTCCCTCTTAACTGCCTGATTTGTCATGGGTATCTGGCATTTCATGGGTATTTCCTAAAGGTCAGGGAAGTGCACTTTTCAGCAAGTGTGGGTCTGATGGCTGGCAGGAGCTCTGAGGGAGGCATCCCTCCCCAAATCATAGTAAATCAAGGACAGAAGGTATAATGTGGCTGACTGTTTATTTCACCAAAAATTGTAGTCTGATACTTTTCCATGTTTCTGGGCATATATGGCAGTAGAAGTGTCTTCCTTGTGCACTGAGTGGTGATACCCAGCTAAGTTCCGTCTGGCACATGCAGTTATCCTTGCTGGCTGCAGGCATTGGCCTGGCCTGGGAACCCAGCACAAGAGGCACGAAGTTGGCTGTGTCTGTTCTGTGATAAAACAGTGGTAGTGAAGAACATCTTGCTGACATAGAAATATCTGCTTCAGGTGAGCTGGCTAATGCTGTGAGGAAACAGGCCTTTCTGGTAGAGCTTTGAGCATGGCTGAAGGTTTTTCCCTGCCTTTCCCTGTGACTGCCCACATGTAGCAGGTTTCTTTTAAATGGTGTGGGCAGCGTGACTCACTCAGCCCATCTGCCTGGGCGGAGTTTAGAAGCCAGCTTATGCTGTGGCCAAACTGACCATGGTAGTTTCATATCAGGGTCTTGGTTTGTGTCTCAACCTTAGCCTGCTGTACAGCACATTTTACCCAGTTGTGGAGACCAGTTTCTGTGCCAAAGCATCAGGAAGGTGGCCATGGGACAGATACAACTTTTCTGCACTATTTGTGCCGTTGCAAATGGAGAGGCAGCAAAGGAGCATCTTCCAAAGCATGTGCTTTCTGTTTGCAGGTGCTTTTAACCAGGCTTGGCAGGTGCCTCTCTGCTATCAACTGAACTGGGACTTAGATGCATCTAAACATCAGGCCTTGGTCAGCAAATACCCAGCTTTAAAGGGCCTTTGCAAATAGGGCTCATGCTCTCAAATCAGATGAATCATCTTAGGTGATGCAGATTTGTCTGCTGAAAAGTGATGTTGTTCTTTAAACACTCAACTATCTTAGTCTTTAGCCTTAAGATGAAGTAGTTGGAGTTTTGGTTAAAACCTTAGTGGCTTCTGTGGAAGTTAACATTAAAACAAAGTCCATGTCGAGACTAGGATAAGCTTTGTGGTTCTGTGTGTGCCATTGTAGGCAACCTTTCAGAGAGGACAGGCGGAACTGAAGTTTCCAGTAAAATTTGTGACATGCTCATGGAGGAATGTGCAACCAAAATACAGACTGGGTAGCCTGTACACAGGGACAGAACAAGTGCTGCAGACACGAGCTGCTCCAGCTGCATTTAAACTTTGCAGTTAAACCAAGCAAACACCACCACATGCCAGGCACTTAGCTTTTCCTTTTGTATCAATCAGTACAATACTTCATTAGATCTCCTCTTCCCTACCCTACTGTAGCCCTGAAGACTTCTATTTCTAATTCCTACAGTTTGAATAATTTCTGAATAGAAATGTGAGGTTTCTGAAACCTCCAAAAGATTCTGGGCCTGGAGAGTTGTATCCAAGCAGTGTGTCTCAATGCTTGTTACAGCTCTAAGATTGCATATTGCAATCGAATTTACACTGGCTTTTATTCAGCAGTGATGTGAAATGTGATTTAGACACTTATATCTGGTTTAGTATTGCAATGAGTTTGTGCAGCAAAGATGACCAGTTTGCAAAGAGAAGGGGATGAGAACACTATGATGGAAAAGCAGTGGGACATCCTGTAGCTGAGAGGGGGAGAAATAGGAAGGAGGCACAGGTAACCTTCTGTCCACTTGGTGCACGATATATCTCATGGAGCAATTGTGAGAAAAGCCTTTCTCCTGAGGAACGGTGTGTATGACAGCAGGAAATGGGAGTGGGGCTGGAGGAGATGTGGATGGGACTGGGAACAGAGTGAGGTGAGCTTTATCCCAGAGGCAACCTAGAGGGGAAGGTAAAACCATGAAGAAAAGGAGGAGGGTGACTAAAGAGCAAAGGGAAGGGGTTTGCCTGCAAATCAGGCATCTGTATTACCCTACAGCAATCTCCTATGCTTGAGAAATCACCATCCAAGTATTTCTGAAATGGGAAGATGGAAATGGGAATGAAGGCTCAAGCAGACAGACCAGTCTTATTGCACACCTCTTGTTTAAGATCTAATGGATATTTACCCTGTCTTTAAAGCGCATAATGGTGCACTGATTTTATGACACATCTTTCAGAGATGATGTTTTCAGTTAGCAATACTGCAGTTTGGAAGTCAACCTGGAGTTGGAAACTGGGAACTGCTGGGACATGGAGCCCTGTGGTGTACGTGCTTGATGGAATGCAGTGCTGTTTTCAAAGGGTGACAGCTCATGTAATTGAGGACGCTGCCTTGCAGACTTAACTTTGAATTGCAAATCACCATCACGATTCTTTTTGTTTGGGAGAAGTGTCTTCCTTCCTTAAAAGCTGCTGTGCCAGTTCAGGTTTGAGTGTAGGTGTGAGACAGGGAGATACTCAAACCAAATGTGAATTCAGATTGCAGACTATAGGGGCAAACTGGAATTACTGGCCCTACAAGTGGGGTATCTCTCAAGGGGAACTGTGTATGTTCCTTGCCAAGCCCTCTCCTCTGTTTTCACTATATGAAATGACGTGCTTTGGAAAAACCAAGGGATTTCAGACCTACTATTTCATGAAAGTGAGAAGAGAAACTGTGTGACAAGGAGACAGAAGGAGCATTTGTAGGGCTTCGGGTATGCTGGGGCTGACTGTTGTGCCATTGCTGCACAGGCTGGGCAGTACTTCTGCAAAGTGTGATTTCTTTACAGTTTTTCCTGGGGTGCCTGACAGTCTCAGCTTAGACACAAGGAGACATTTTCTGATGTTCTTTAACAGGAGAGGAATTTATTGCAAGTGCGTTCAAAAATAGAGGAGTCCAAGGACCATCTGTCTTGAGTGTTTTGGTGGAAGTGGGGACAGCTCATGGTGGCTGCTTGATTGATGGGTCCAGAGAGTTTTGTGTGGACCTGTGGCAGCAGCCCGCTTACAGCTGGCCTGCCTCTGTAAAGACAGTCACTAATTGAGCCAGTTGTGGCCTGGTGACTCTGCTTTGGGTAGGTCTGTTTAGCAGCAATGTAGGCACACTCAGAAGAATTGAGCCCTTGCTGGGCATGGATGCTGTCATCCCAATTGCCTTTGAGAGCAGATCCTACCTGCCAGACAGGTATCAAGAGGTGTTTCTGCTGCTATTGAAGTCTAAGGTGTGGCTGGACTATACTGAGGACGTGGCATATTGATGGCCAGGGGATCTGCCCTCCTGAGGCCAGTCATGTGTAGAGTGGAGCCAGGAGGAAACTTGATTTGCTCTGAGCGAGCTGTTGGGGAAGTGTTCCTCAGAGCTGGGCATATCTCGGCACCTGGCTTTCCCCTCTCACTGTGCTGACCTGTGTGTGCCCTGAACTACATGCTGCAAGGGTGCCAGCAGTGGGGAGCTGCCAACTTGGCACTTGGGCAGCAGAGCTGACGCAGCTCATTTCACAGAGGGATACCATGTGTTGTGAGAGCCTCCTCACTGCTACTGACTCCATACAGAGCTCGTATCGCCTCCATTATGGAAGAGCTGACAGCTGGGAGCTGGATCCACATGCTCAGCAGACTGTAGTGTAGCAAAGGGCCCTGACGGGATGCAGCAGCAGTCCCATGGCAGTTGTGGCAAGTGTACCCCGGGAGAGGGGCATTAGGGAATCTTCCATCTAGATGCTATGAATCCCTAAGGAGCTATCGAGTCAGAGTGCAGTGATTCAAAACAGAGATAGGAAAGATGGCAGATGTTACATTTGTGGCGACCAGCATGTCTCCAAGCTGTAAGCACCAGGACATTCACCATGGTTACATGGATGGGATTGCTTGGGTTGCAGGACCAGTAAGCCCTCTTACTGTGCTCACTTGCATCAGTCATGGATACCTACTTGGTGAGGGGAGGGGAAGGGCATGCTAAAAGCAAAAATTGCAAAATCTGCCTTGCTGATGGTTAAATATTTTTATTGTTTTCCTTTATTCACAGGAGAACTGCTGAGTCAGCCAAGACCAGAGGGACTGACGGAGATCATCTGTCCCAAGAACGGCAGCGAGCGAGTTAATGTTGCCTTGGTTTACCCCCCCACTCCTACTGTGATCAGCCCTTGTTCCAAGTGAGACCAGAAAGCAGACCTATTCCCCTGTCAGTAGACTCCAGAAAGACTATGTAAAACATGCCCTTGCTAAGCAATTTTTTCTGGAAGGTAGCAGCCCCACAGCCTGGGGACTGTTCTGATTACTTATGGATATAGACAGCCCATGCAAAGGATAAGAAGTACAGTGAAATGGGCTGAGGTGTTCTCTGAGCTGTGTTGCGGCAGATGTAAGACACATAGTGGGCAGGACAGATCAGGAGATAATGCAATCATGAATGGGTTTTGGTAGGATGGGACCTTGGGAGATTTCTGTCCACCCACTGCTCCACGCAGGACCACCTTCACAGGCAGGTCGTATTGCTCGGAACCTGTATAGGTGAGGGTTGGATGACAAAGATGGAGGTGCTACCACCTCTCTGGACTCTAGAGTTACACTATTCTCCTGGGGCAGAACTTTTTTTCTTTCTGTCCCATCTGAGTCTCCCTTATTACAGATTGGCTTTCATTGCAACGAAGATGCACTGCTGGCTTGTCTTCAAAATGTTCTCCCCCAGATCCCAGGCCAGCTGGATCCCAGGCTATGGTGGTGCATGGGGTTGTCCTGTTCTAGGTGTAGAGCTATGCACTTGTCCTTGTTGAATTTCACAGCACTGTCGTTGGCCCAGTCCTCCAACTTGGTGAGGTCCCCCTGGACAGAAGCACTGCCCTCTTGTGTACCTATAGCCTCTGTGTCCTTCATTCCATAGAGTGGGAATGTGCTTGGAAAACAGAGATGTACTGTGGTGGGAACAAACGTGTGGAACAACACTCACAAAAGCAGCCAGTGCCTTGGCTTTTTGATACATAGGTTTGCTTTCAGAACAGAAATTCAACTGTGGTCTGTTCTAATTGGAGTGGTGCAAGGGAATTTGGTAGGGAGCTTAGAGGAGCAAGCTGTGTCTTGCTGGTGGCTGCTGCTGTACTGTATGTGAATGCCTATTTCACTTCAGTGTCTGACAGCACCTTTGGATGCTCTTCTCTCTGTTCAGTGCCATCCCATTCCAAAATACCACTTATCTTGATGGAGAATAGCTTTGGTGATGGGTGGGTGTTGGGCTGTATGCGAAGGTGATGTTGAAGTGCCCACCTGGGGCAGGAAACACGGCTGCTGCTCTGATAGTGAGCCACAGGTTACTACTGCCTGTTGGTTTGGTCCTTCTGTACTTGGCACAGCATGTGTCTAACCTAAGGCTGCAGTTTTTGTTGTACTGTGCTGGCAGGCTATGCCTGTGCACTTGTCCTCCTGTCCTCCAGCCTGCCTTCCACAACGTCTGTTAACTATGTCCCAGTTTCACAGTCACTTTGCTGGCAGGAAACTTGTGTTCTCAAAAAGGCCTGTGTTACTTTTAAAGACCTCATCCTCCCTATTTAGAAGTCTAGAGAAAATTGTGTGTCTTAGATTATTCACCACAAGCATTATGGACTCTGCTGCTTTTGCTACATTACTTTTTCTTTATCCTTTCCTTTTCCAGATAAACCGTCAGTGCTGGTGCCAAAGGTTTTCCACCGGGCAGAACATGGCTGATGCTCTGCAGTGCTCCCATCTCTCCAGTTGTGGAGTTGTATGCTGACGGGGATCAATGGGACTTTGGACTCTGAAATGCTGTGGGGCAGGGACAGCTCCCAGGTTGGGGCCTCGTGGTTGGAGTGGATGCAGTCATCTGGAGGCTGGGAATCACAATGAGGCATGAAGCAAAGTGATTGCTGCAGATGGCAGGGCTGCTGGCCAGAGGGAAAGCACTGGGGATAGGTTTCTGTGGACCCATTGATTGCGTGTTGAAAAACCATTTGGATCTCATGATGAATGTAAAAATGTTCTTGGTACCATTTAATTCAGACCTGCTTGGAGGAAAGTATCTTGAAATGAGCTGTAGCTGGATTCCCTGGATTTGTTCCTGGACAAGTGAGTTTTGTGGCAGTTGGCCAAGGCTTTGTTGGGAAGTGGGTTGGTGCTGTGAAACCTTTACAATTGCTCCACCACAAAACAGTTGGCTGTGTCCCATGCAGCAGACTTGGGCAGTGGCTGGCAGAGCAGGAGGAGAAGCAGGCTGGGAAATGTTTCCTGCCTTATGCATTCACACGTGCTGCGCCATGAAGGTGGTAAGGATGTGCTATAATCACACAGGGATGAAAGCAGGGCAGTCAGTGTGCCTCTGGCACCTGCCATTTGTTCTTTTCTCTAGCCCCCAACAGCTCCTGGTCTGCTGTGTCTGGATGCTCTGGCACTGCCATTGTGGTACTCTCCATGCATTGTGTCCACTAGAGCAGTAAAAATCGAGATCTTGGTCCTCCTCCTAGCAAAGCCACCCAGGCGTCTTTGTGCAGAGATCTGGTGAAGCAATGTGTGGCTGAGTTGTACAAACTGGCCCTGATCCCCCTGGGCAGCTGTGCTTCATGAGCAGCCATTCTCCCTCTCCAGATGTGGGAAAGGGCAGGCTGAGCACTGACACCACAGTGCTGGTGTCTCCCCTGACTAGGTGGTTTTGAGGACTTCTAAGATGTTGTTGTCAGTTTGTACCCTACAGCTGAGCCCTGCTAACTGTGCTGTATGTGTCCTGCTCCATGCAAATATTTGATTTGGTATAAATCAACAGGAGGCAGGCATTTCCAGAACCAGGATGCCTTCCTCAGATGTGGATGGAGGTCTGAGAGATGAGGGACTTAAAATACTTGTGTCAACCTACAACTCCTAGCAATTTGGGGTATGGTGGCAGACCCGGCATGGGTGGTATTAGTCAGCAGGCAGTGCCCACCAGGATGTGAGCTGGCCAGGCCTGCAGTCAAGGCAAGACAGTGACGTGCATCCTGCTGGGACCTGCTGCTGTTGCACAGATGATGTTCCCCTGGCTTCTGATCCTTCAGATACCAGCCTTGTGTGCAAGGCTGCAAATACCCGCATTGGCAAGAACTTAACACTGGGAAGTGCAGGGCAGAATCCACTCTAGCGGGAGATTGCAGAGGCCAGGTAGAAGAAATCAAGCCATGTACCTCACTTCAGGGGGGGAAGGCTGCCAAATGAAAGCTGGCAGCTCAGTCAGCTTCATGTCTCTTCAGGGTATCATTCCAGCTTGGGAGGGAGCTTGGGCTCAGATTTCATATGTTGACCTGCCACCTCTGGCACTGAACCTTCTTATGCCAGTGAGAATTTGATTGTGCTTCTGTGTTGCTGTGGGTAAACTGGGGACTCAGAATTGCCTATGGTGGCTGGAGGAAGTGGAAGGGAGGTGAGATCTTGGAATGGTGTCCGGAATAATGCTGGGAAACTCCCTTGTCGTAAGTCTTGCTGCCCATGAGACATGAAAGGCCCTGGTATAGGCAGAACTTGTGTTAGAGCATTCCTAGTGTCGCCTGCCATACTGGGTGGCCTTCTCCTCCTGTTTTGCTGCTACTCACCTCTCTTTCCATTCTCCATAGGAAGAAACTAGCGATTTGTTGCTGTGACGTTGCGTGGAAACCACATTGTAAAGAAACCACAAACTGGAATCCTTTTCCAGCCGGAGGCCTGTTTCCCAGTGTGCCCATCTGGTCTGGGATGCGTGAGCATTGAAGGAGTGAGAGGACAGAGCAGACGTCTTACAGCCTGCTCCTTGGGACTGCAGCCTTCCAGCCGGGCCGGGCCACCTCCGCCGGAGCACGGCACTAGCTGGCCTTTGCAGGCACTCAGTCTGCTGCTGTGCACTGAAGCTGTAATGCTGGGAGTGTGGCAGTATAGAGGTTGATCTAGTTGGGTCTATTTAATATGAAACAGTGATTGCTCATCCGCCCACTGTTTAGTAGCTGGTGTAACTGTGTTTTCATCTGAATTTTTTTAATATGCAAAAGCCATTTAATTTTCTATGCAGTTCAAAAACATCTCCCCTTTGCAACTGCCAGGTGGGAGATCAGTGCAGGAGAACCAAGCCAAGTGGCTGATAGTACTTTTGATTTTGCTGTCACTGTCTTTTAAGGATGCATCCTCGAATCATAGTGTCCCTTTGCTGAGCTCCTGCCTCAGATCCCACTTAATATTCCTGAGCCCCAGGGATGCAAGCCCTGTATTTTTGAAGGATCTGTCATTTTTCATGAGTTAAGCCACAAGGAAAGAGGGCTTGAGTGCAGTGCCCCAAGAGCAGATACCTGAGTTCAAAGAATGTTATGTTCCTGCTCTTGACCCTGCTCGGAGAGTTACCGAACTGTTAAAAATGACTAAGGCCTCTGTGAAGCACCCTGCAGCCTTTACTCAAAGTGTATTATAAAGAGGTCAGAAAGGACTGGGGACTCAGTTGTCTCCCTGTGGAGCTGACAATGAATCTAACCTCTTTGGAATACAAGGAGCATCTGGTACTAGATGCCTACTTCACTTGAGAGGACTGTGCTGGTTTTGCTTATTGGTTTGCAGACCCCTTGCTTGTTGACCAGTTGTTTTCCTACTGAAACTGGTGCAGGCAGGTTTGGAAGCAGAGGTGATGAGCTGCTTTGCACTGCAGGACTTACAGCAGCTTGAAGATGTCCTGGAGTACCTTGTGTTATGCTCTGAGGCAAAACCTGGGATTCAAATCTGCATCCGTCCAAGTGATATTCCCAGGATAACAGCTTTGCCTACTGTGTCTGTAACACATGAAAAATTGCGTGTCCCTAAGCAGCATACAGATCTGTAGAGGTGGGTGAGAGGGAACCCTAAGGATGATGCTGCCCATCTAGGTCATCTTAGGGCTTGCAGGGGTACTTGGAGGCTTCTGGAAGCTGTAGAGGGTCCTGGGTGGTGGGACACTTCTGCCTTAACTGTGCTAAAGGCAAAAAGGTCAGAGAAACAAGGTTGTTTCCAGCCTGCCACAAGGCCAGGATGCCTTTGACTAGTCTCCTTCCATAGCAGTGCTGTTTTTTCTGCATTCTGTCTCTGCTCTGAGCTTGGGGGATTCAGCTTTAAAAAGTTAAACAGAAATAGAGACTAGATTGGGGTTTAACATGCCTTATGGTCTCTCAGATCAGATGGAAGAGACTGGGGGCTGCAGAAGCATGGGTCATATCCCTTGCAGCATCCCCCATGCCACAGTTTCATGGTGGCTGTGAAAACTCAATAGTGTATTTGGGTACTGCTTTCCCAGGAACTCAAGATGTGCTTGGCTGTGCTGTAGCACTGGAGCTTACGTGGGTCCCCTTCCCCTTTGTACCTCTGAGGCAGTTAAAATTTGTCAAAGCAGTAGAGGCTTCTCATTGTGAGGAGACAGATATGGTTTTGTCAAAGGGAACTGCAAATGTTATTTAGGAGCTCACTAAGTGAGGCGAAAACCCACTGGCTCACTCCTGTAGAGCCAGATCCCGGAGCTTGGTTCTTCTTGCACCTTTTGGATGGGATCTTGGGCCGGCATCCTTGGAACAGCAGTGTGGGGAGGTGGAGATGCTGCACTGCAGTAAGCACAAGAAGAGGCAAGTAAGTGGGCCTCAGTGTAGCACTCATCACACGCTTCATGGCTCAGTTCATGGACTGTAATTGCAAGTATTCATATAATCTACATCACTGGGCAGGACTCTGCGCACACACACACACATGCATGCCCAGACATACACGCAATACACCCACACTTGCCCACACATCCTCGCCAAAATGACTGAAAATAAAAGTGATCTCAATCTCCAGGAGAGTCCTGCTGTGTGATTTCTTTTTCCTCTTACAGTGCCTCTTTGGGCTCTGCCTCTGGAGTGGTCTGCACCTAGACCTTGTAGATCTGTGCTGTTAGCAGAATCATCAAGAGATTTCACATCGAGTGAATCTGAGCAGAGAGCCCCGTGTTTGGATTAGTATTGATGAACCATTGCCCAGTCCAGCAAGGCAGGTGATTTCTGGCAAACAGCTTTTTCCCCCACTGCATTTAGGGTGTTTTGTGGGTTTGTGATGCCAGCTCAGTGCCTCACATTGGTACCATGTTTGCATTCTTGTAGAGCTTGGTTCCCTGCAAACCCTGCTCAAGTTCATAGCAGGGTTCGGAGGCAGAGCAATAAGGCAGGTGGGCCTCTGCTTGGCAACAGGGGCGTTAGCGGCAGCACTAGGAGGGTGAATTAAAAGAGGGAGCGAGTCCCCTCCCACTGCCGTGGTTTAACCCCCGCTGGCAACTAAGCACCACACAGCTGCTTGCTCACCACCACCCCCCGGTGGGGAAGTGAATAGGGAAAAAAGTAAAAGCCGTGGATTGCGATAAGAGCAGTTTAATAATGGAAACAAAGTAAAATATGATAATACTAATGATAATAATTGTAATGAGAGAGGAATAAAACCCAAGAAAGACAAGTGATGCACAGTAAAGTGTCTCACCACCCACTGACTGATGCCCAGCCCGTCCTCCAGCAGCAATCAGCAGCTCCCAGCCAACTCCCACCCCCCTCAGTTTATAAACTGGCATGATGCTCTGTAGTATGGAATATGCCTTTGGCCAGTTCAAGTCAGCGGTCCTGGCCATGCTCCCTCCCCAGCTTGTCCACCCTTCTCATGGGAAACTGAAAAGTCCTTGACTTAGAGAGTAAGCACTACTGAGAAACAACTAAATCATCAGTGTGTCATCCACATTCTTGTACTAAATCCAAAAAAACACAGCACTGCACCAGCTCTAAGAAGAAAATTAACTATCCTAGATGAAACCAGGAAACCTACAGAGCAACTGTGTGTGACCCCACTTCCACGCGATATCTGCATCTGTAACAAGATGCTGTCATGCCAGAATGGGACAGGAGGCATGGCTGCGGGTGGGTGGTGGGGTCCCAGCCACAGCAGGGCAGATGAGAAGATTCTAAGATGCTTAGTGGCTGGCAGATGTGGAGGTATCAGCACGGTTGCATCAGATGGGTGACATATGCGTCAGCCTGCATCACTGAGGGACACTGGACTACATTTCAGGGTTGTGGGAAGCACCAGCAGAAAATTAACTGTCCCGTGATGAACAGAGAGGCCTCTGCTTGCTTTCACCTCCTGGCCAAGAAGACCCAGAGGGCTCACACATGTCTTATGCCACCCACCCCACCCTGCTTGCTGACTGAATTAAGGGATGCCGGGAAGAGCAGGCAAGGCAACTTCCCTGGCAGGAAGGGGCTGGGGGCCAGCTGAATCGTCCTGGAGGCCGTGACCTGGCTGCCCCACGTTCCACGGGTATCCCAGAGCCGTGTTTAGGGTGCTCTGCGCAAAGTCAGTCTCACGAGAAGGAACGCGGACGCACAGATGAGGTGTCTGTCCAGCGTGTTTCCCGTAACACGGGCAGAGCTTGCAGAGAGCTGCCGTGACCCCAAGCCCAGGCGGGACTGCCGGGCAAAAGCTCAGGAGGAGAGAGGCAGGAGCATGAGGCGGAGGCGGTGCTGCAGAGGAGTAGGGCCGGGGGCTGACAGGACAGCCGGGAAGAGGCGGCCGGGGGCGGGGGGAGCTGGGAGGCGGGTCGGCGCAGCTGTGCGCGTCTCGCGGCGGTGGCGGCGGCCGCGGCGGTGTAACAGCACCGCCCAGGGGCGGGCACCGCCCTCGCCGGGCCGCCGTCCCCGCCGCGGTTCCCGCCGCTGCCGCCATGGAAGAGCGGAAGGAGAACCGCCCGGAGGCCGCCCCGGACGAGGCGCCGGCGCCGCCCGCCCCCGCAGCCTGCTCGCCGGTGAGTGCGTGGGGCGGCGGGGGCGGTGCTGGCCCGGCCCGGCCCGGTCCGCCGGCGGCCCGCGCACCTCTGCCCGCCCATGGCGGCCCAGCCTCCCGCCCGGCCCGCGCCTCGGCCCGCCCGGCCCTGCCCCGCCGCCCGGGGTTCCCGGCGCTCGCCCTTCCCAGGGGCGCCGCCCGCGCCGTGTGCGCGCCCCGCGAAGGCCGAGAGTGGTGGTCGGGAGCCGAAGTGCCCCGGGTTTTTCTTCATGGTTTATTGTGTCCGAGTCAGCGTGGATTCTGGTTAGTTAAGGTGTCGAGAGAGGCCTCTTGATGCTGGTGAAGGCTTTGCCAGCTCGCACCAAAGAACTCGCTTTTTTTCTGTTGAAATTGGGATGCTCATTCAAGTTTTGTCTCAGAGAGCTGCTGTTTGGCATGGCAAAAGACACGTGCATTAGTATTCTTTTATTGCTTGTTGCTTTTTAGGAACACCGTGTTTCAGAGCAGGCTTCAGTGTTGGTTTTCTTACCCAGCTATAAGCTAGTTCGCTCAGTTTGATCACAAGTGTAAGAGTGTGATGCTTTACTGCATTTTGGTGCCAAAACGATCTGTAAAATGCTCTGAGTTTTTGTTTTGACCTTCTTAAATGACTTTCTGATTTCTCTTTTTTTTAGGGTAGGCAGCACTGTAGGATCAATGATCAAGAAACTAATGGCAAAACATCAACGGCCAGTTCGAATGACTTCAGTGATCCTGTTTACAAAGAAATTGCTATAACTAATGGTTATATCAACAGGATGACCAGAGAAGAGCTCAGAAGTAAGCTTGCCGAGTTCAAGCTCGAAACCAGGTTAGGCTTATTTGTAAACATTTTGATTTATCTTTAAGAACAGTAGAGCCATACAGGATGATTATTTTAAAGTTTAAAAGTTCAGCACAGAGTGAGAAGCAGTCACAGCACCAAATACCAAATGTTTTATGTGCAATTGTGATGCAGCTTTTGTTGTAGTATTAATGCATACTGCCTAATGTGTGATGTCTCAACTGGTAACCCAAAGAAATGAAAGAATGTGTAACTCGTCATATTTTTTGTCAAGGGGGAAAGAAGAACTGCAGTGATTCTCAGATGATGTTTCAGACCTTCAGCATATAGAAACTTGCTTCAGAACATAAATATTTTAATTTCCCGTACCAGTATAGTTCTGATACTTGCTAGAAACTGTGTGGTGATGGGGCTCATGATTTAATAAATGCAGAGGACAGGTACCTTTAGATGGAGAGTTTGCTACTGTGAATAGATATGCTAGAATAATGTGAAAAGATAAATTTATTATAAGCTGGATTTTTGCTCACTGGGAAGGAGGAAAGGCGATAGAGCATACTTTCTGCTGTATTGGAAATGACCTGCAAGACTCTGATACTGCTGTGGCCAGACAAATTTGAGATATTGTGTAGAAGGTCAGCTGGGAAAAACCAAGGGTATTGTTTCTGAACAGCAGTAATGAGGAAGTAGTGGTGGGGAGTTAGCAAAGCGAGAAGCTTCTGCTCTACAGGAAGAGGGAATATAAAAGGTGAGATGGAGTCTGAAAGGAAAAGCCTAGCTTTCTAGAGAAGACAGAGACTGTAGGGGAGAGGCTGTTCAGAGGGGAAAAAAAAGGATTTAGCAGAGATTGATTTGAACAGAATCAAAGAAAAAAGTGGTGTGGAGGAGAGAAGTGCAGCCTGCTACCTCCATCATATCTGTCTGCAAATGTTCTGACTGCATAGTTTTTTCAATTCTTCCTTTGGTTAAATTAATTTAGCACCTCAGGAGGAAAAAAAAATTATCATTACTTGAGAAAATTTTCAGTAAAACAGGTTAGATTTGTACAGCTATTCGGTAGTTACTCTGATCTAAAAGTAAAAAGCAGAACTCAAATAATGATGTGTTTGTGGTTTCCTCCTAGGTTATTTTATTCAGCTGTAAATGCAAAAAGCTTTAAACTTCTCTTTTACCTAAGTGTGGTTTCTTTTTTCAATATATCCAATTAAGTTAGTCAGACTATGTCTTACCTGTAAACATCAGCTCTAATTAGAGAGTTGAGCAGATTACCACACACCATCCTTTCCCTTGAGGGCATTGTGATAGGAGATTGTCTCCTCTTTTCAACTCTTTTTATAAGTTTGATGAAGAAAAAGGTAATTTTCCCCTCCATCAACTCCCCATACTGTCTCAGCTTTGAATGAACTACTCGTTGAATTAAACTAGGTTCATAAACCAGAGCGAAGAAGTTCTCTCTGCAGAAGCAGCTGATGTTCTCAAATGCAGGTTTAGTAGTCTGACTCCAGTTTTATCTTGTGGATCAGTGGGCTGCTTTTCTGATAATACCACTTGCTACAAGTATTTCTTACAACTTCGGTGATTTCATTTGCAACACGTAATTTTGAAAATAACTTCCTTCAAAAAGTAGATTATCCTTGTTTATTCTGCTCTGGTTTGGTACAGTGGCAGTTCTGGCACCTGCACTTGCGTATTATGTTTGTATTAAAAACATGAAGTAAGTAACTTCAATTGCTTGCTGCTGCAAATTTATGTATAGCCACAAACCTGAAAAGCAAGATCTTGACCAGGAAGTTTTTCTGACAACTGAAATCTTGAGCACTTCATTTTAATTGGGTTATTCAAACTCTATTTTGAATTTAAATTGAGAGGAATTTAAAATGTGGGGGTTTTAGCTGGGTTCTGCGTTGTCTGTGCCACTGAGGCAGAAAGACCTCAGGCGTGAGTTACTTCAGGCAGAGTGTGTAGGGAAATACAAGTGAAACAGTACTGCTTCCAGGGCCAGAGGTCATCTGGCAGCAATCTACAAAGACTTGGGCTTTGCAAAGGCTTTGGCTACTTAGTCTTGCTGAACTAGAGGTGACTGCAGTGTCTCTGTGCTGTGCTTCCCAGTCTGTCCCTGGTATTATCTTGATGTGTTAGTTGTTGGGGGGTGTCACAGCCTCTGTGTTATTCCAGATAATGGATCATTAACTGTATGATAAAGTCGAATTCAGACTTCACAAGTGTTGGTGTTCAAAATGAGGTTAATACATGAACTTTCAAATGTTAAATACAGCTTCTGTTCTACAGTGGGGAAATTATTAATTAAACGAGAGTGCGATCTTTGTCATTTATCTCTTCAGAGGAGTGAAAGATGTACTGAAAAAGAGACTGAAAAACTATTATAAGAAACAGAAGCTGATGCAGAAGGAACAGATTAGTGGACAGAGCTGTTATGACTACATCTGTGTCGTTGACTTTGAAGCAACATGTGAAGAAGGAAACCCACCTGAATTTGTACATGAAATAATTGAGTTTCCTGTTGTCTTAGTAAACACACATACCCTGGAAATAGTAAGTGATCTAATTGCTGTGTTGGTTTGCTGTTCTTTGGTGTAACTTCTTTGCATCTGAAAGTCTAGATTAGTTTTTAGGTAGATGTTGAACTTCATTAAAAACAGCATACTTTTTTCCATGAAGACCTATTCTCTGTGCCTCTTAAGTACAAACAAAACTTTCTGTCTGTTCTGAAAGCATCTGGAATGGGTCATTCTGTTGTTGACTCCCTCTGTTGATATGAGATTCTCAGTCATCCGTGACTGTTCTCCCCTGGCCTGCCTTTACCAGCTTTAAGATCCACAAATCTATTTCTAGGAATCAAGGAATTCATCATAATCAGAAATTAGCAAATTCTGTGGTCCTGTGTGAGGCAGTCTAGAAGACGCTAATGCAGATGTCTGGAAAGTGAGGTTGAGTGAACTCCGCTTATGTCAGGCTACACTGTTTCTACAACGTACCTGGCAGATTTTAAACATACTTTGTAGGCATTTGGCAGCTTCAAGTGCTCTGTTCCGGTACAGCTTTCTTCTAGGAAAAACTTCTTGCTGTCTAACTGAAACTGAGTGACTCAGTGAAACAGAGGATGTGCACACACCTCTGACTAATGGTTCATTTATCAAGAACTAAGAGGAAGAGGATTTCCAGTAATCACTGTGATGCTACATTAGAATGTAGCTGCATGTATGACTAATTGCAGAAAGAGGATTATGCAGATTACCAAGATTGTTTTTATTACCTTTAGAGTGGTAGGAAACACTGCGTCTTTTCTTCTGTCCAAAAAGTTTTGTGCTGTTGTAGTAGCAGGGATGTGGGACTTGCTTTTTTCCATGAAACTTGCCCACAGTCTTCACTCCTGTATTGCTCAGTTTCCCAGAGTGAGATCATGTTTATCTTTGCCTGGCTGGCATCCAGGGGTGTAGGACTTGCATGCAGCCTCTGAGATGTGCGGCCAGTTGCTTTCCTTGAATGGCAGGTGAACCTTTAGATACCACCTAAAAGACATAAGGCTCTGCTCATGCCTCTCTTTTCTTTTTTCCTTACTCACACTCTCCTTTTCCCAAATCCTCCCCTTTTTTGCAGTCTGCCCTTCTCCCCTCTTAAATCCACATTCCTGCTCTATGATGCCTACTAGCTGAGAGGAAGGACGTGTTTTGGTTGGAAAGCCATCCATCCCATTAGGAATCTGATGATGGCCAGTCAGGAGGCTCATACTGGCTCAGGAGGTACACACTCCTTTTTGCATCCAGCAGGACAAGTAGCTGTTATTGCCTTTGGGCTGTAGGCAAGCCAAAGAAAAGTTGCGTTGCGGGCTACACAGTGTGCTACAACTGAGCATTTGATTCTCTCATTACAGGAGGATAGCTTTCAGCAATACGTGAAGCCAGAGATCAATCCCAAGCTTTCAAACTTCTGCATCAATCTGACTGGAATAACCCAGGTAATTTGCACTTTCATTTCTTCAGGATAAAATATGAAAAAAAGTGTGATGTGGTGTTGATGTTTTCAGACTGGTAATCTTAAATGGTAATCGTTCATGGTTATTTTTCTGTAAGGCCTCTTCTCTTAATCCTTGTTTTTTTCCCTCTCCCAGTATCACCTAATTGATTTCGCTGCATTGGTTATTTTGTAGGGAAAAGCACTCGCTTTGTAATTCTTATGTAGAAACTTAATCTTTAGCAGAGCAAAGCACCTTTTGAATTGCATCAATTCCTCTTCTAAGATTTTAATTCAAAAGAGTTTAGAGTCTTAGGATGGCAATTGCCATCAAGGTAACTTGAGCAGGAGCCTGGGAAACAAGCTCAAAAGGTTTTAATCAAAGTTCAGCTGCTGACTAACCTTGTTACCTTTGCAGAAGCTGTTAGGAGGTTGGTTCTTCTAATGATGCTTTTGTAGTGCTATTTTTCAAGTTTAGACAAATCTGTACAGTTGTCTGTTAATGTGTAATCTGGTTTTCTAAAGATTTTGGTGAAGCCAACTTTGTAAGTACCCATATACCAATATACTTTTTACAGTTCACGCTGGTTTGGGTTTTTTTTCCTGAAAAAACGTTTCTCACTTTGGGGTTCTTTGTTTCTCCTAGGACATTGTTGATAAAGCTGATACTTTTCCTCAAGTTCTGCAGAATGTCGTGGAGTGGATGAGACAGCGAGAACTGGGAACAAAGTATAGCTATTCCATGTTGACAGATGGGTATGTCCCTATGCAACCTTCAGCACAATCTAAAACTGTGAAACCGTGTTTAATATTTGTGCGAGTATTGTTAAAGGTGGATCAGGACACTGCCATTTTGCTGTTTTATTTCGATTGAAGCTTTTGGGAAAATGAGCAAAGCTCAACTAAACTATTTGAAATGAAGCTTAAATCCGTCAGATGGCGCTGTTTCTTTCCTAGCGGTCTGTACACAACGCAGTGCTATTGAACAGGCTTCTTATGCTTTGCTGTTGCTGTAATTCTTCGTTTATGTCTAGCTTTCACATAGCACATAATACCTGAAAGTATCACCGCGCAATTTCAGTTCTAAGTGACTTCCATGCCCTGAGGCTTCAGAGATGTGTGGTGGTCATGCTGTAGTGTCCTCTGTGAGTGTTAGTGTTAATGTTAATACATCTTGCATATTTTGCCAGAAAACAGTAATGGACTGTGATGTTTATGGAACAAAGAGAAATGGCTAGTATGGAAACTTCTCTGCTTTGGCTTAGAGGGCTGTGGCTCTGGTGGGTCCCAGCTCTGACAAACTTTGTGTGTGAGGAATTGACTAGTCCCTGAAACTGCCACCTGAACTTACTCTCTCACAAGGTCTGTGTGGAAAATCAAGTCCCCTAATGACTGCAAAGTGAACAGATCATGAGATCTAGACACAACTGTGATGCAATATTGTTCTTGTGATCTTAGCTTTGTTATATGGTGAAATACAGTGTTTGAGCCTTGTCTTGTATAGCACTGGCCAGGGATTTTTTTTGCAGGTGATGCTTGCCTTTTAGCTGTGAAACATTACTATTCTGTTAGCATACCTGCTTTTATCCTTCTCTTGGAATGATTTAAGTAGGACAGGGAGTTTTTAACATGAGCTGTGTTAAGGTGAATGATGCATTTTTATGTTTGCCTGCAGTAGGAGTGCGTAAACTCAAAATCAGAGTTTATGAAAAAAGAGCTTGGGAAATCTTAGTAAAACTTTCTAATACTTCTATCAAGTGAAACACAGATAAATATTCTATAGTGTGAGTAGTTTGAAAAAATAATGTATCGTAGTAGATGAATGGGTACCTAACTAAAGTTTTATAACTAACCCAACTAAATTAACAAGTGAGAAGTTATTTTTGGTCATGAGACCTTTTCTCAAAATTCCTGAAGATTTAGGCAATTACTGTGAGTCACAGGCCTTTTCAGGCTAAGAACCGGTATCACTGAAATGTTGTTGTGTCCAGTGTAAACAGTGCAGCCATTTTTAAAGCTGTCACACAAGACTTGAGGTGTACAGTATAGATCCACGTACACCTTAAAAATAAGAAGTTAACGTAATGCCATTTCAACTTTAATTAATTTAAGGAACTGTAGTAAATTCTATTTGACTAATTTTTAACCTGTAATTACATTGCTATCTTTGGAAACAACACTGAATAAAAAAAAGAAGATGCTAAAGCAAAACTTGTGCAAGACTGGTTATATTACTGGGCCTAAATGTCTTTGGACATCCCCTCCAGAGGAATCCTCTCAGTGAAATTCCTTAAGGAAAATACCTGCAGTGAAATCTCTGTCATATAGGTGAGATTGTGTAAACAGCTAAAAGAGATAAGAAAAGAAGCTTTATTTTAGCTTGAAGCTTACAAACTTGTTGGAGTGGTTCTCTTCAGGAAAGCAGGCTACAAGTGCGTAGGATTACAGTTTCATCTTTTCATAAAGATCTGGTTTCTCATAAAACTAAGTGCAGTCTTGTTTCACTAACCTATGTGAAGTAGAGAGATGTGTGCATACCCAAGTAATCAGGAAAATTTAAGGTGTCACTTGCTTCCCCAAGGGCTGTGTAAGCATCTAATTTATAGGCAGTTTTTGGAGTAGATGTGGTAGGTGGAGTAGTGGGCGTGCTATTTTTTGTTTTAACATCCTAATGAAAGTCTTGCTCATGTCATTTTTTTTTCCCCTACGAACAAATTCATGTTAAAAAATTCCTTACCATGACTATAGCAAAAGAGCTTTTCCTAAGCTGTTTTCCTTCTACTGATCACCAGAGACAAGACAGCTTTTAGTGCTATGGCTATGCAATATATAGAATATGGAATTGTATATTACTAATGTTTTTCTTTTTTAACTTTTTAAGATCTTGGGATATGAGTAAATTTTTGAACATCCAGTGCCGTGTTAGCCGTATCAAATACCCTTCTTTTGCCAAAAAGTGGATCAATATTCGCAAATCATACGGGAACTTCTATAAGGTTTGTACAAATTGTTGTTTCTCTTATGGGAAAATTTTATTTAAAAGTCTGGAATGTCCTGTTGTGCTTCTCATCCCTGCTTGTGTAGTATAAAATTATAGTACTTAAACTAGTTGCCTGGGGCCTCATTTTCAAATGTGTTTCATGTCCAGATCTCACTTCACTAATTGAAGATCATATAATCTACTGCATTTTGATTTTAATCTTATTTTTAAGATTCAGGATGTGCTCCGTGAAGGATTGTATAAAAATATCGTACTGACCCTCTTAGATAAAGTGTGTCTTGAAGTAGTTCAGCTGAAAAGACTCTATATTGATTTTTCAATTATTTTTTCCTGTTTTCATGTAATACACTACAGAACTAATTTGCACCACTACCCTCAGATAATCTTGACTTTTGACAGTGTAAAAGGGACAGAGAAAGATTAGGATAAATCTACAGAGGAATCAAATTGTCAGGAGAAAAGTAATACCGAGTTCAGTGCTGGACCTTATTGCTGCTTTCTGTCAGATTACCATAAAATGAGTTACTTGAGATTCTAGCAAATTCCTGGTCAGCCTACACTAAATCACTTTTTTAAATGTGATTTCAGCCTTGCTGTTGATCTTCTTTTGAAGAGCTCTTTCATACTAAATGTAACGTCTAGATGAAAAAGAGATTGACATTTAATAAGAAAAGAGCTTTACTTTGTGTTGGGCAAATATTGCAGGGTTACTCCATTTCTCCCTCTATTATTGTGCCTTCTCCACATGATGGTTTCTGTTGGAAACATGCTAGGACACAACAGTTTTGTTAATCCTATCAGCTTTAACCTAGACAAACCTTCTTTTTCCTGTTCTATTAAGGCATCATCAGAGGCAATGAAGATTGTAGCTTGGAAGGAATTGGTTTCTTTTTTGTGGTTTTTTTGTGTTTTTTTTTTTTTTTTAAATATATGTAAACAGTTGTAGCATTTATAGTTGTTCAGTGCTTCTGTTTAGCTATTCCATGCTGCTGTTGAATCTGTTGTTAAGTAATAGATAAAATTGATGACAAGGAATGTACTGTAGCTTTTCTGTGGAATATCCCACAACTTGCAATATGCATCCCCTGCCCAGTTTTTTGTGTTATTATTGGAGTTGCATATTGTCAGGTTTTGGTGACTGTGCTGTTGCCATTCTACCTACCTATTAAATCCAGTAGTATGGTGCAATATCCTGGAACTTGTCATGGCCCATGTTCCCCCACCCCAACCACCACCATCACCAAAAGAACCAGCTAAAGTTTTCATTTAAAGTTATCCTTCTGTTTTTCTTTGATGTTTCCAAAGAACAAGTGTGTATTTAGTAGTTAATCAAGAGAAGACTTGGGGCTTTAACTGGTGTTGCACTTTGTATGGGTAAGTCAGTAAAGTTTCCTTGTATGTTCGTTCTGTTAGTCATCCCTGTAAACATGGGCTGCTATAGGTGTTGCTGATCCGTTGCTGTGGTGGTTGGAAACATTCAGGAGCTTGATGTCAGTGAGAACCAGGAGCCTGTGCTTCCTTAATCACTTAGCATTTAAAAGGAAAACCGAAATCTGATTCCTTCTGCAATGCCACATTGGGTGGTAATTTGTTTTTATTAAGATTGTTAAACCTATCTAGGCCTTGGCTTCCGCCCTTGCCAGCGCAGGCGCATCTTGAGCTGGTGCTGGTGAGAGGCTCTTGACATCATTCTGAGTCTAGACAAGCTCCTGTTGACTATGTCTCCTCTGTAAAAATGAGAGTGTCTGTCTCACCAAGGTACTTTGAAGTTAAATGGTTAGTGATCTGACAGAAGGCAACATGAAAGTATATGTGACTTAAGTAGACTTAAAATCTGCATGTGTTTCTACTGCACTGTGTTAGATTAAAAAGACTTGGTACAGAAATTAATCCTTGAATGTTACTCACTTTCTCCATCAGGTTCCTAGGAACCAGACCAAGCTGACAATCATGCTTGAAAAGCTGGGCATGAATTACGATGGGAGACCTCACAGTGGACTTGATGACTCTAAAAACATTGCGAGGATAGCTATAAGGATGCTGCAGGATGGCTGTGACCTGCGGGTGAATGAGAGAATTCATGGTGGACAGCTTATGACAGTCTCCTCCTCAGCCCCCTTAGAGGGAGCCCCTGCTCCACAGATGCCCCGCTACAGAAATTAGCAGTTCAGCAGTTCTGCCTCAGGAACTGCCCTCAGATGCCCTCTAAAGACTGCGTAGAGTTTATTAAACAGCCACCTTTGCCAGCTTGTCTGCCATGCAGAATTCTAAAGCACCTTAACTAATCATCTCCGTTGAAATAAAGAGGACCGTGGAGCTCTTTGAAGCCTGTTACAGCAATTTTTTTTATACTGATGATTTTTGTTTTTTCAAACTTTGCTAGAACCAAGGTTGATATGCGGAATCCCTAAGCTTTTGAGAGCATGTAATTTAAACACCTGCAAAGATGGATTGCTGCCGTTCCACCCCAGCCTGTGGGTCGTATTTATTCACCGTGCTGTACTCTAATCATATCTAGCATCTGCTTATTCATTGCACACAAATAAGCCATTGCTGGAAGAACTGAAATAGCAAGTGGTCGGGCTGGCCTTTCCTGATAAGGCACTCTTCCAGGAGTTCTTGCCAATTTTTTTTGTTTTTTTTACAAAGTCTAGGAGAAATGGGAGCATGCTCATCAACTCTAAAGCAGTAGAGAAGTACTCTGGTGTTCAGGGCTTTTCTCTAAGTTTGTCTCCTTCCCCATCAAATAGAAGAGCTGTGTATTGAATAAAAATTTTGTTAATGCAATATGATAGTACTTTTTTTTAACCTGTATTTCAAAAGAGAAGGTTCTTCAGATTTTCACTTTGAGGATCACATCTGTTCCTGCTATACTCGTAGCTGCCCTTCATTTAATGTCACTTTTAGACACTGTCAGCCATTTGGGCTTAAACATGAGTGAAGTAAAAGTAAGTTCAAAACATGCCAGATCATCAAAATTTCATGCTCTGTGATTATTACATAAAACAGGAAGCTTCTGGTTCATAGCTAAAAACATCCTCAGCTATTTTTGGTATCTTCTTGTGCTTCTGCCACCTCTATCTCAAGATCTAATGTTGGAAGATTAATATAATTTTATTAGTAAAGGCCACAGCTAATTACTAACAACTTCTTCTTACTTCCCAGGCCTCAGATAGGATGATATTCAAAAGAGGCCAAAGTGTTAATTTGTTTTGTCTCCATGGGCTGTTACAAAGTTACAACATTAATGTGATCAGCTTTGCATTAGAATGGCTTGCTCTAAAAAGCAGAATGATGCATTTTGGTTGCTCTTAGTCAAAAAAAAAAAAGTTAGTTTGCTATCCCTGTATTACAATTCATTCTTTCTACCACTTTACATTCAGGAAGCAAAATAACCAGTTAATAAAGCTTTGTTAAGAACATTCACTGTTGACTAATCAAACTTGTCCCAGCCCCTCTTTGCTCTTCTGACTGTTAAATCGCATCAATGGAAATGTGAAAGCTTTTATTTTAAATTCGTGTAAGAAGGAGAGGTATTGGCCAATTCTTATTTGCTTCATATGTTTTCTTTCCAGAGTCACAGATTTGGATAGTCACAACTGCTTTGACTGCTTAGAATGATGTTCTTTTTTTTTTTCCAAAAGCAAATACTTGTTCTACTTGTAGAGTTTTGTTGAACTTAACAGTTCCTTTTCCTTCTGTAGCCGCACTTGATGGATTTTCAGAAGGGAAAAATCCAAATCTCTGATGATCTTACTCCTAAAATACCATTTATCTGTCAGCCCATATTTTGTACAAATTCTTATATATGTGCTTTTCACTGTAGCAGCCATAGTATCCTCTTTTCTGAATAACCATGGTAATTTACTTTTTTTTTTGACTCTGAGTTACTGTGTGCAGGTTTCTATGATGAAATTGAGTCTAGCTCAGCAGATCTCCCCTTGGCATGCTGGCTGCCAGAGACTTTATCACTAGTCTTTTATTTACAGGTCTGTAACCAGGCTCACAGTTGAAGGAAAAACTTCTATTTGTTACAGATTATACTACGGGTTGCGTAAGAGCTTTGTAATTTTACATCGTTTATTTTAAGTACAGAGTTGTTTATTTTTGTTAAATAACTTCAAAAAGATATTTTGAGATAAAGGTTAAATAATAATTGTTTTCTGTTTACTACTTGGGTAGGTTGGTGGGTTTTTTTGTCAATGAGTTGCAGAAATCAGTAAAATCATTCCAGATGCTATTTTGTCCAAGTTGGATTAATGTTAGTTGTAACTATTTTCGCAGAATATTTGAGTCTGTGATTTTGAGATAAAGTGAATTTTAACAAAGTTTGCTGTTTTGCTTGAAATGTAAACAAACTTATTAAAATAATTTCGCATTTTGAAACCTATCAGTACTGAATTTGGTCTATAAAGCATGAGATGATTTCAGCAGTCTTGGGGGTCTTGGTGTCAGCACAGCTCATGGTTAGTCCTCTCTGGTGGACTAGCAACATTGCCATGGCTGGGTGGCTTAAATCCCTTGCATGTGACTAGTTCACAACACTTGATAACAGGATAAATTTTCCTGGATGCTTTCTACCACAGGGGAAGGAGGCATTTGAGAGAAAAAAAATGCAGTATGGTGATTTTGCTATTGATGCTTGTGTTCAGCCAAACAATGTTTTTTCAGGTTGATCTCATTTGTTCCTCCAGAAAAGCTTGCTGAGTGCATCTGCTCTCATGAATATTTTAATTTATTAGAGGAGTCATCCCATGCTGGAAAAACTAATTGACAACTATGTACAAAACAATCTCGTTTTTATGCAGAAGAAAAGCATGCAGACGTTGCCCTGTTGATAGAGTCCTTGTTTTGTTGTTGTTTTTTATTTCACATTTCAGGAGCTGTACTTGAGCAATTCTACCGCTACTGCAGACAGCCTTTGTAGAACAGTAGCAAACTTTAAACAAAGGAATTGCAGACTAATTTCAACATGAGTGCTTTCAAGTAGGTTTCTTAATATGTATTTATATGAACGTGAGAGGGTTTCACAGAACCTTGGGGTTATGTTAGGCAAAAAGGTTTCTCAGACAGGTTAAAGAGCAATAGCCTCACTGTCTCAATGAGCAAATACCCGAGCAAATGGGAAGAAGAGGTCACAACAGTTTGTACTGTCCTATCAACCTCCTAGTGAGATACGGCTACAGGGACAACTCACAGCAGGTCAGCTGTCCACAGAAACTGCTCCTGTGTTTATCTTATGATAAGGTAACTTAATAATTTAGTTTAACAAGGTGGCTGTTTCCATATTTGGTTGGAAATTACCATTGCAGTGAGGAGGGGGGCTGTTGTCAGCAGTGAAAGTAAATAAAAACCTCGGTTCACCTTGAGCTGAGGTCTCGTGCTCTTGGAAGGCTCTCAGCACTTCACTGAAGGCCTTCACCACTCTTTGGTGGCCTTGCAAAAACAATGTTGTTTTCACTCTTTCTCTCACCCTATCTTCCCATGGCTGTTTTTAAGTCCTCCTTTTCCCTTTTTCTTCCACTAATGAACTTTTGTCTCCTCTGGAAAGAAGTTTGTGCTAGGTAAGAACTTTGTAAGCTCTGTCTAATCTAGGAAAAAAAATTACAACCAACAGGCCCTTTATAAAGAAATTGGAAGTTTTACCTGTGGAGGATAGGTGTCAGGAGACCCAGTTGCTGACTGCAGGCTTTTGAAACTGGCTAAATGTGTAGAATTCTGTTGCAACCAAGTCCATTCTAGCCCTCTCTCAAGTACTTCATGTTTGGCACCCCCATGGGTAGCAGTGGCAGCTTGGCAGGAGGATTCACCAGATGGAGATACATGAAGTAGGCAGGTGATCGTCAGTACACGCTTCTGCTCTGCCTTGTACTAAGCTGTGGCCTTAGCTGCATCCATACTTGCTAAGCTAAGGCTTTGCAGGTTGAGAAGTTTCTTCTCTCTTAGGTTCCTTCTAGGTCGATCCTTTCACGTTCACAGCCTCCAAAACTTGACTGGCTTTTGCCCTCTTTAAATTGGAGGACTTGGTGTTGTGGGACAAAAGCCTGAAGTAGCTTAAGGAGTGTGCTCCTTAAACAGAAGGATTGTGACTTCTTTGCACGATGTGGCCTCATGAAAAAAAGTCTTCTTCAAACGAATGACAAGAGCCTTGGACACCTCTTTATGGCAGAGGTGACCTCTGGGTGTGTTCTGATTAGGGAGGTGATTGCAAGGCTCAGGAATTGTCTCCTCTGTGGCCACTCAGTTCATGGGTGCCTGTGGGTAGCCCCATGCCCTGCTCCTGCAGTCTTAACTTGGTGTGGTCATGACTGCACACCTTAATTGTAAATCTTGTGATGCTGCTTCCAGATGTATCATGGGGGAGGTTCTGCCTACTTTCCTGGCTGAATTCGTGCTAATCGTGTTTTTTTGCTATTTGAAGTGAATGGTAGCAATGGTCTTGCATTGGTGTAAAGTACTTGCAGGTGATTCTGACCTCCTCTGTTTATGTTCCCTGTTTCAATTATGTTGATTTTTAAAGAGCACATGTAGCCAAATGGACCCTGTGAGCCACAGGTGTCCCAATAAGTGGGAATTGCTTCACTATGGTTGTGTTTATGTTTGGGGTGGTGTGCAGGTCCCCGGCTGCAGGCCAGCTTTGAAGTGTGACACACCTTTCCAGAGAGCTACATACTCAGCAAAATGCTTTATGACTGCAGTCAGTATGATTTGAAGGTCTCCTTGCTCTGTTCCTTTCTTTATTTCATAATTCCTAGGTTGAATTGATAAGGAGTTGAATACTTACGATCTGAGCCGCATGAAAGTATTTTATATGTAATTTAGAGATAGGTGTAGCAGGCGGCTGTATGAGGCTCAACGTGCCTCCCTTTCTCACTTGAAAACACTTCCATTCATCCATATATGAACTAAGATGATAGAGACCTAAAAAGAAGGGAGAAGTGGCATGTAATTAGCTGATCTAGGCAGGTTAGGCCCCATACGTGCTTGTACTTTTCCATACAGACTGTTTAACACAGCTGAACTTTGAGAACAGGCTCTTTGGGATACCAAACACCGTGTACAATGAGGGTAACTGACTGCTTCTGTCCTGTATGTTCTGGCTGTATTTAAGTACAGTCTGGGAGAGCACGGTCATATATTGCTGTAGTCCACAAAGAGAGGGAAGTTGGAGCCAGCTACTCATGCTAGTGATAGCTGTGCTCCAAATGGGAGTTTGGACAGGGGACCTCCCCACTTCCTTTCCAAACAACACAGCTCTGATTCTGTGAAAACCAGTCAAGGAGAAAAACAAGCTGTAGATTATCCAGTAGTCTTGATCTGCTGCTGGGATCGCTTAGTTAACTAGGAATTTTCCATGTGTTTTTAGCCACAGACAGGGCCTTCAGGCCAACTTTACTCCTCAGAGGACTCTCTTTTTTGTTACTGATAGAGAGCTGCTCTTTCGTAACCACACAGTCTCCTGCAATGTATTACTTTGGTAAGTTAAGCTATGTCCTGCAGAAGTAATAAAGCAGGTCACCACACCTGTCAGTCTTCAGTAAACAGGCAGACCTGAAGATAAGGGGCATTTATGTGAGCTGAGAAGCCTGGGAGGGGCATGGCTGAAAAAGAAATCAGGAATCCAGCACTGGAGGGAGTTGTGGCAGTGCCTGCAAAGCCTGTCTGTTGGTGCTGCAGATCTTTGGGAGCAGTTTCCTTCAGCTATGCTGGTGTTTTGTTTTTCCTCCTGTTAATCTGCAGAGTCACATGGGCATGCTGTTTCTTCAGGACTTCACATTTGCTGTATTCGGGGCTCGCTTCTCTGAAATTTACTGGCTCGCTCCATGTTCTTGCTTGTTTTGCTCACATGAAATAGTCCTTCCCTAACCCTGCCATTACTGATTTTCTAACAAGCCTTGTCTGGACACAGCTGTAATCTGTGCTAGAATCCTGTCTGCACTGCTGGCCTAACTGTTATGAGCAGGTCTTTACAGAAACCTAATCAGATCAGGGACTGCTGCCTTGTATAGTGTGGTGGTGCGGTTCCTGAATGCTGTAGCCATTTAACAGACACTAACAGTAGGAAGGACAGTATAAGTAAATGGAGAATCTTTTGCCTTCCTTCACAAGTCATGGCAAACAGCTTGTGGCAAATTCTCATGGTTTAATGGCGCTTTCATTCATGCATGCTATCACATGCACATCTCTGGAGGTGCTGCTGCCGGTAGAGATTCTAAATCATGGGAAGGACAGGGTTATTTTGCAACTGAATGCCAATTAAGTTAGATGTGTAATGGGTGTTTGTCTGATTGATATTTGTTTCTGCACTAGAGCTGCATTGGTAAGTGTAGCATCATGTGAAGGAGGTAGAGTGACACTTGAAAAGATTGAGCAAGTAAACCTGTTCAAATGCTTTTGATTTTTCTAATAGACTGTCATTAGCCTTCAAGTGTGGAAAACTTGTGTTGGCCTCGAAAGAGGAAAATAATGGTTTTAAACTTACAAAAATCCTTTAGTAAGTTTGTATTTGAAGAATTGGGAAGATGAAGAGGTCTACATATGGTCTCAACATAGTGGTGGGAAGTTTTCTTCCACTCTTTAGTCTGGGAGATGGCAATGTCCCTGCAAGTGTTGAATCAAGGCTTCCAAAATGAATGATCTTCAGACAATGCTCTTTCACTGAATCACTGAAAACAGTGTCACTGTAACTAATCCCCTTCAGGCAGAAGAAAGAAATGCTGCCATCGTGGCCTCCAGCCAAGAGACCTGCCCACCTTGGTGGATACCAAGTGACATAGACACTGGAGCTTTTTGTTGTTTGGTGACATGATTTGGCAGGGAGTGAATGAACTGATTTTATCTGTGTGTGAAACATTGCCGTAGATGTTGTAGTAGATGTGTCAGACTGGATGAAACTTCTGTTTTGAACTGAGGTAGCCATGCTCAAGACTGTAGAGCTTCTTTCCTGAGCCAAGAGACCATAGACCTAATTGAGGCCCCTCCTGGTAGCTGTGGTAGTGAGCAAAATACTCTGTAGTGGAAACATGAGCTTTTGTGTCTGAGAGGGGAAGAGCACAGGGCTTGGCTGGGTGCTGCTGGGTATATGGCCAGTTTGTGCAACTGTGTTCATACCTTATATGAAATGGCTTCACAGCTTAACAACTGAACTGGTGGCTGCAGCCACCCGGCCATTGCTATGGGAAGCTTTCCATCTGTTCCTCCTTTTCTGACTTCTGCATAATATTTTTAAAATTGCATCAAATCTCATTGGGCACATCCTACAGCTCAGACAGTTCCTCATGCACTAGAACCCTTTGTACATACAACCCTATATCTTTTAGAATGTAAATGTCTTGAAAGGGCTCCCCCCACCCCTAATCTTTGTGTTTTGGAGCATGTGTAGAATGGACTGAATTGTCTTTGTGTACTCTAGCTGACCTTTGTTCCTCTATCCACACCACCTACCTTTCAACCTGGCAGACAACCACTGCTCTGTTCACTTGTGGTTTTTGTGGCAGGATGAACGTCTATAACATACCTTGAAATACGACTGACTGCTTTTTGTCCCCCTTTTTCTTTCCTGTTCCAGCTTTTCACTCTATCCTGCACCAGCTGTGCTGTGCATGTCTGGACTACAGCTTGCCTTTTGTTTTTCCTCTTTCTCCCTCTTCTCTGTGCTATGGTCCTGACCATGGCATCTTATTATATTCAGCAGCTCCTCAATGTCATGCAGATAACCTCCCAGAGTATATGCAGTTGGGCTGAGTCCTATCGTTGCTTTCAAGAGAGTGACAAGTGTGGTAACTTTTTTACTTTGACTGTGGTTTACAGCAAAATTACTGGCCCTGTTCTAAAGAGGATGAAATCTAGGACATAGAATGAGACTGCTATTCAAGTTTATGTAGTGACTAAGGACAGTGCTGGAAATGGAAACTAGCTGCCTTGTCTCCCCAGCTGCTGTCTTCCCAAAACCTTCCACTATTTCTTTTCAGTAGACAATGTCTTAATGTAGGTTGCCAGCAGAGGAAGAGGCTGTGCCACTGCTGTTGTGACTTTGGCTGAGCTGCTCTTGAAGACAGGCCCTTGCCTGAGGGAATTCTACTCAAGCTCGTGCTCTCAAGCTGCCTCTGCCATCTCCTCTCTGAACAGGCAGGATATATCTTCTGCAAATGCTTTCCTGAGCAATGGGACATTGCAATCTGCTTGCCCTGGCTCTAGCCACTGAGTCTTCCAAGAGCTCTGAGTGCATGCAGTCGCTTGGGCTGACAGCATAAAACCCTGTAAACTGTGTTTTGATGATTGCAAAGGAACATCAGCAATTGCTCTCCAGCCCTTTTATGCTACCAGGAGTTCTCAAGACTTGTGATGAACACACTGATATGAATGGAAGAGGAATGGGAATGTCTAGAAGCACCAGAAAGAAGGCATTAGAGGTGTATGAGAATGACAGGTGCTGATCGCCACATGTTTTAGCAGATTGTCAAAGTTACAGCACACCTACAGTTCATAGAATCATCAAATGGTTTGGGTTGGAAGGGACCTTAAAGGTCATCTAGTTTCAGCCCCCCTGCCATAGGCAAGGACACTTTACACTAGACCCATCCGACCTGGCCTTGAACAGTTCCAGGAACACCTAAATGGAATGAACAAGGGACAGCCTAAAGCAAGACAAGACAAATCTGAAATATCCAGGCATAAAAATGTGCTGGTTGGATAATAAAGGAATGGGATTGGAGCAATTAGTCATTTAGATAAGGAGACAAAAGACAGCGAGTATATCCTGATTCACAGAGCATAAAACCCAAAATAATCCTAATCGCAGTTCAAACTCCTACAGGTACAGAGAGACTATTGAAAACATGCATATGCTCCCCAACCTGAGCGTTCAGGAGGGTAGGAGAAGATAGCTGGCATCTGTTTTTCTTTCACCTCATTGCAAGTGATCCTAGAAGCAGCCCAGACCCTTGCGTTCTGGACTGAGCACGTGAAATCATCTTATAGCATATGTGATTATATGTATGTGAGTATGTATAAGTGTGATCAGTTTGGGGTTTTTTTTAAATAAAGTCACTCTGTTTCTGTAGTCTTGTCTTGAGCTTTACTACAGTTGTTGCTGCAGTGTGGCTGCAAGAAGAGCAATCCATCAGTACACAGGCAGTGCTGGAATGCAAAGTGTTTGTTCGCTCTGTCTTAAGCTCTTTAAGAATTAGACCTGTAGGGCCTGCTGGGGGAAAGATTTAGTTACCTAAACATAGGTGTCTAGTGCCCTCTGGTATCTTAGCTGTCTGCACAAAGCTTGCAGAGATCATGTGAGAGCTGCAAGACCTTCTGTCTTCTGAAGCAGCAGCTCGAGGCCAGCCTGGAGACCTGAGGTATCTCCAGTAGCTCTATTGCTCATCCCTGTGTGTGGGCACTGGAATGGTGCTCCTGGAGCAAGTCTGTGACTGTAAGCTTGATAGGAAGAGACAGGTACCACCAGAGGATGAATTGTCCTGTTGGTCTTTGCTGCCACTTTATATGTTAGCTGGAAAGTGTGCAGCATATGAGCCTCCATGGACCCTTTGCTAGAGAGACAGGGTTTTCAGGCAGCCAGGAGAGGAAATGCAATTGCGAGGCCAAGATATCATTTCCCAAACATCAAAGGCTTTGGAAATGGAGATGCATTTCCCCTTGGCTCACTCACTAGCCTTCCCAAAAAGCATGGAGGAAGACAGCTAGATCTGCATTTAGTTATTTTGTTTCTGCACTTCAGTAAAAATGAATAGTGACAACTGGTGTATGATTGCTAAGGTTGGGATCATCTTCTGCTGTACTTTGCACTTTGCACAGGAGTGGTGGACGAGCTGATCTGGAAGTCAATTACTTACCAAAGTCCTCAATTGCATATAAAGGTGCTTAGCCTTTGGCCTTTAAAAAGTCTTGGACTGATTTAAAGTTGTGAAGTCTGAAGCGCTTGCTGAAGTGAGGAAAGCATGGTGCTTATTTTTTGGTAGTGAGTTGGTACATGTATTTAAGCTGGGATGAAGGAATTTCAGCTTTTCAGATTCTTAGAGCAAAGTGTGCACTCAGGATGCCTGGTCTTAGTACATATGGGGTCAGGTGTCACTCCCTTTCAAGGTAACTTTTGCCTGCCAAAGTACCTCTGTGGTTGTCTGCACAAACCACAAAGACTGTTGTCTCCTTTCTGCTGGTGGAACATGAAAAGACACTTCCTGCATGAGCAGGACAGAGCTAATTTCTGTGAAACTGCATGAGAACAAGTGGAGCAAACTGGAGCACTAAGCAGTGAACCCAGTCTTGCAAGACACTGAGGCACAGCTGAGTATAGGTGAAAGGGGTTGTCAAGGGAACTGGCCCTCCTCTGCAAAAAGAATGCAAAAAATTTAAAAAAAAAAAGATATGAGAAAAGAAGGAGTATTCTTGTGCTTTATTTTCCCATTGTAAATTTGGAGCAGCCAGTCTTTCTGGGCAGCCTTTGGCCCTATCCTTCCTTCTTCCCAAAAAGTTGTTTTTCTGTGATCAGGAACACTCTCTAGCACAGAGCTCTACCTCTGGACAAGGTAGTGCAAGGCTTCAAAGGGGTGTGCATGCAACACTGATAGCACAGCATTAGCCTCTTCCACAAGCATGGGAGTGCTTTGATTTGGTTATTTAGCCAGGAGAATTGGAAATGGCTGTGAAACTGTGGAAGGCATAAAGGGATAGAACACTGGCTGGAAACAGAGAGACAGCAGTAAGAGAAGCACATCTAACGACGGACTCTCAGCACTGTCTCCAGTCTGGTCTCTCTGACAGGCAAAAAAAACCCACTGGAGAAAGATGATAATCTCCTAGAGGAAAACAAAAATGCAAAATGGATACAACCAAATACATGCGTAAGCATCTGCAAAAGGAATGGTGAAACCTACCCACATGCTTCACAGGCAGAATCCTCTTCCTCCCTATGGGCTATATCTCTCTTCAGCCTATGGGTGGGACTTACAGGTACTGCAGGGAACAGGGATACCACCCTTGGCACAACTCATGGGCAGGGAGTTACAAAAGTAAAGGACTGGCAGACAGCTCCTAGGCTGAAATGTGTTTTGCATGAACAGTTCGTACTGTTCTGCATAACAGACATCAGTAAACAGAAAGGCAGTTTGCCCACACTCTGTTAATAGGTAGCATGGCTAAGGTTTGCCAGAGTTTTCTTGCAATGAATAATTCAACTAGTCCTGCTGCTCTTAAATTTAGATAATAGTGCTGCAGTCAAAGGCTTTCCAAGTTTGGCACAATGCTATTGTGGATTTGTATCTGTGTTTGGCCTGGGGCTTGCACCATTTCACAGGTAACTTGGACCTTGTGTGACAGCATCACTACAAACTGGTTCCCTTTTTACCTGGAAAATCAGGCACAAATTCTTTCGCCAGTTTGGCAATACCAAACTTGTAAAGCAGCCAATGTTGTTTTAGAGGAGACTGAAAACAGAGCTGGAGGTGGGGGATGCTGGCTGCAGGTCAGCCTCCAAAACACCTTCCCAGAGCTCAGCCTGGTGGCACTTTTTCTTCCCCATTGCCATCTTGCCATTGGTAGGGGTGTTTGTTCATGGTCCACTGAGAACTCAGTTGGTACCCACTTCTTGGACTCTGAATCATCTCAAGATTTCTGCAGGTAGCATTTCCACTCTCTTTGCCTTTTCTGATGACTGCAGGACACCCTCTGTACACAAAGCTGTAGGTTTTGTTCCAGTTCATCTTAACCCCTATACTGGCAGGCTCAATACAAAAAGTCTTCAGTGAGTGCTAAGGGACTCAGAAAACAAGATTGCACAAGATAGAAAAGAAAAGGACTTCTGAATAAATAGTATTCAAATGTTATTCTAGCATAAACATAAAACCCAGATGCATCTTTGCCAGTGACTAAGCCTTTTCTGTAGTCCATGTTCCTATGGATTTGGTGTCCACAAGTACACCCTTTCTCCCTGCTTCTGCTCTGTCTTCTGCAGAGGCTGTCAGCTTTGAGATGTAGCAGTCTCTCTTTCAGAATAATCACACCTCTGAGGACAATTCTCAGTGGTGCTCATCCAGCTTCACTCCAGTTTTTCAGTGAGACAGAGTATCCTCGATGTTCTGGAGCTACATGTTCTTTGTTCTCAGGGGTGATTTCTCCTGCCGAGTTCACACCCACATGACAGAAGTAAAGGAGATGGTTGTTTTCCATGTGTTTGGTGTTTGTGGCTTTGTTTCAGAAGCCCAGTGTCCATGTTTGAGGACCTCCAGAAGAAAGAAGTCAACAAACTGGAGGGAGTCAGGCAGCGATTATAATGTAGACAGGCCCAAAAATTAATAAGTTGGCAGAAAACCAGACTCTGTGCTGGTAAGGTAGGAAGAGTTCTTGGACAGGGTGGTTTCTGTTATAAATATTGTATGTGTGATGGACAGAGACATGCCTTTCTTCTGAGCCATAACTGTAGGGGAGAGGCAGGGTGTGGGAAGATGGTGATACTCTGACTCCAGCATAGGGCCATCGGGTGACTTCATGGGGAAAATGCCACATCTGGTAACCTTGCCAACAGACTTAAAACCTGGGGATCATCACCAAAATGTCCACCATGGCATTCATCTCGTGCATGCCTTTGCTTCGCAGCATTCCTCTGCGGTCACATTCAGGTCCATCAGCATGGGGCTGGGCTGGGAGCCCATCACACATCTCTTGCTGCAAGAGCAAACCCAGAGAAGTGGTGCTGGTCCTTAAAGCTTGCAGGACTGACCTTTCCCATTCAGACTCCTCCTCAGTGGTCTTGGGCAGTTGTTCAGGCTTCCCTCTTCTCTGTCTCCTGTCTGACTTTTGTTCTGTCTGTATTCAACCATTTGTGCAAAAGGCTGCCTGGAGCCCTACTGGTGCTTTCTCCCTGACCCTTCAATCTGCCTACCACTTCTTATATTTGACAAGTCATGGCAGTCAAGTGAAGTCCAAGGTGACTGGAAAAAGGGAAGCATTCTACCCATCTTTAAAAAGGGTAGAAAGGAGAACTCTGGATCTACTCAGCCTCCCCTCTGTGCCTGGAAAGATCCTGGAACAGATCCTCCTAGAAGCTGTGCTAAGGCACATGGAGGATGGGGAGGTGATCTGGGACATCCAGCATGGCTTCACCAAGGGCAAGTCCTGCCTGACCAACCTACTGGCATTCTATGATGGAGTGACTGCATCAATGGACAAGGGAGAGGTTACACATGTCATTTATCTGCACTTCTGTAAAGCCTTTGACATGGTCCTCCACAACATTTTTCTCTCTAAATTGGAGAGAGATGGATTTAATGGGTGGACTGTTTGGTGGATAAAGGATTGGTTGGATGGTCACATCCAGAGGGTAGTGGTCAGTGGCTCAGAGACCGGATGGACATCAGTGACAAGTGGTGTCCCTCAGTGTTTCAAATTGGGACCAATGTTCTTTAATGACATGGATGAAGGGATCGAGTGCACCCTCAGCAAGTTTGCAGATGACACGAAGCTGAGTGGTGCAGCTGACACACCTGGACGGGATGCTGTCCAGAGGGACCTGGACAAGCTTGAGAAGTGGGCCCATGGGAACCTCATGAGCTTTAACAAGACAAAGTGCAAGGTGCTGCACCTGGGTCAGGGCAAACCCCAGTATTAATACAGGCTGGAGGATGAACAGATTGAGAGCAGCCCTGCTGAGAAAGGCTTGGGATGCTGGTGGATGAGAGGTTGAATGTGCAATGTGCATTCACGGCCCAGAAATCCAATTGTATCCTGGGCTGGCATCAAAAGCAGCATGGCCAGGAGATCGAGGGAGGGCATTTTGCCCCTTTACTGCGCTCTCATAAGATCTCACCTGAGTACTGCATCCAGCTCTGGTATCCCCAGCACAGGAAGGACTTTGACCTGTTGGAGCAACTCCAGAGGAGGGCCACCAATGATTAGATGGAGCACCTCCTCATATGAGGAAAGGCTGAGAGATTTGGGCTGGAAAAGAGAAGGCTTCAGTGACCTAATTGTGACTTTCCAGTACCTGAAGGGAGCCTACAAGAAAGATAACAACTATTTACAAGGGCATGTAGTGACAGGACAAGGGGGAATGGCTTCAGACTGACAGAGAGTACGTTTAGATGGGATATTAGGAATAAATTCTTTACTGTGAGGGTGGTAAGGCACTGAAACAGGTTACCCGGAGAAGTTGTGGATGCCCCATCCCTGGAAGCGTTTAAGGCCAGGCTGAATGGGTCTCTGAGCAACCTGATCTACTGGGTGGCTCAAAGGGCAGCCAGCTGGACACCACTTTTTGTGAGGCTTTTGCTGTTTGTGGGAGAGTTGGCTCCTCTGTACCAAGGCCCAGCACTGCATGTCCTTGCACATCTTCACAGGCTGCCATCTCAACCTCACGAACTCACTGAAGAGAGATGCCACTTCTTCCTTGCCTCTTGGAAAACCTCACCTTCCTTGTCTTTTCAGGCTTCTCCCATCTCTGGGTCTCAGCACTGATCGCTGCCTGACTTACTTGGATCAGTCCTCATAGTGGAAGGTCTGTGAATCTGTTCAAATTACCTCCATGCAAGACAGTGGTTTCAGTGCTTTAACAGTGTCACTTATCTGACATTGCTGGAGGCAGGAAAATGGTGGGATGGCTGCCTCATGCACCCTGTGTCTGCAAAGGGCCCTGTTCATTTTATGTCCGAGTCAGAGAATAGCTGACATATGTTCTTGTTAGCCCATGCCATGGAGGCAGTGAGAAGGAAGTCTTCTCCCCATCTCCCTCTGGGAGAAACCAAAGAAATTCAGGATTCACATCGAGGGGGAGGACAGGTATCCTATGAGTTCACAGGTGTCTCTGGTGTGAGGGTTAACAGCTGAGGAAAGGAAACTTGCAGCAACCAGAGAAAATATGACTGCTCTCAGAAGGTGAAAGGTTTGGAGCCAACAGGCAGTAATAACCCCACCCTGGGTGAGGAGGAGCAGGCTTAGAGCCTTTCCAGACACCAGGGCTAGAGTCCCAATGGGATTTTAAAATCTCCAAGGCATAGGTCCAACTTTGAAGTCCAGCTTGGGTTGTTCTGCCAATGCTATGAGTCAAGGAAGCCCTGGACTCCAGTGCAGTACCCACAAAGACATTTTTTCCATGCTAATTCTTCTGTTTGGTTAAAAACCTCCCTGAAGAGTGAATGCAAGGCATAAGTTGAGTGCCTGAGTTTGTTTCAGCAGGGAGAAAGCCAGAGCTGTGCCATAGGCAGGCACTGCCTATGCAAGCCTTCAGGCCTCTCTCATGGTGAATTCAAACACCCTTGTAGGGAGAGGTTTGCCTGTGCCACAAA
The DNA here is from genome assembly GCF_003945595.2 of Pipra filicauda. Taxonomy (NCBI): domain Eukaryota; kingdom Metazoa; phylum Chordata; class Aves; order Passeriformes; family Pipridae; genus Pipra; species Pipra filicauda. The sequence goes on from NW_024104287.1 coordinate 3,715,515, forward strand.
AACTACAGGGCTTTCAGTCTTTCCTCACCCCAAACCAGTATGGAGGGTCAAAGAGAATGTGAATTGAGGCTCAGGGGATACTTTGGGTTGGATTTCTCCATATATTTCATCGTGCAGTTTTAAAACGCTGGTTATTTGGCCCTTCAAAAATCTTAGTTTTCCTCTTAACTGAGCCATTCCTTGGCCCAGCCTTTTCTCATGAAAACCTTGGTCCTAAGCAACTTCACACTAGCTCGTGGGGAGAATTGTTTGCCTCCAAAAAGGCAAAAACTAACTCCAGCAAAACCACAGCTGCTTCTGCTCCCCTATGCTTAGCACAGCCACCTAAGGAAGGGCTTCTTAACCTACCCTACGAGCAACTTTGGGAAAACTTTGTCTCTCAGTAGGGATGTTTCCCATGGGCCTTCTGACATACAGTTGCATATGCTTTACTAAATGAATTTTGGCTTTACTAAATCAAGAGGGTTTGGCTCAGCTAAGCCACAGGGTTACTTTGCAGTTCTATAACAGCTGGTGTGACTGCGAGATGTGGCTGGCTTCTGGTCAGGGTGTGACACATATTTTTCTCCTCCTCCCCCTAGGGGAATCTGATGGGAAGAGCTACTTGCTGGTTGGATGGGAAATGTGCATCTTGCCTCACCTTGAGGTGTCCTCGTCTGTGGTTGCTGCTGTATCTTGGGCAGAGGAGTGACCTCTCACTAGTTCCTCACTCTCTTCTACTGTGGAGCACTATGGTGGTGTAGGATGGCCTTGGTGAGCCTGGGGAACTCTGCTGTCCTTCTGCAGACCTATGAGGGCACATAGTGGTAACAGAAAGGGCCTCACTGTCATTTCCTTCAGTCTTGATCTCCTATTCCCATTCAGTGGTACTTGGGCATCTCTGCCTGCCTTCCTGGCCTTGGGGCTCTTTCTCCAGGTGCCTCCCTCCTCTACCAGCCTATAGCACACCTTCTCACCAACCTGCTGCTGCACTCCTGGTGGTTGTGTACTGGAAGTGGCAGGAGGAAAGAGCAAAGCCACAGGGGAGAATCCAGGCGGAGTTTCTCCACCTTTCCCTATCAGCCTTTCCTAGGCTGCCCTTCCTGTCCCTCAGCATGGCTGCCAGTCCCTCCCAAACCATTGGCCTCTTTCCATCTCCTCTCCACAAAGGTGTTTAGCTGTGCCCAAAGGTGCCTGCTCTGCCCAGGGCACCTTGTCTCAGCAGGGTGGACATGTGGACAGTCTCCCCTGAGGCCATCCCTTCTCTTGCTCAAACACCAGGGCTTGGTTCACACATGAGGCTGGGGGCCTGGCTGACCTCTGCCCCTCGGCCAGAGAGACCTGACAGTCATGGGGAGCAGGTAACACTGGAAGCTGGCCTGGAAGATGGTTCCCATGCAGGCAGTTGGGCTTTCCCCAGGGGGCTACCCTGTGGAAAGTAAGAGGCTGTCTCTCTAAGCAGATGTGTTTGGTTGTGAAGGCAATCTGGCCACAGGCAGATATGCCCCATTCCTATTTAACTGTGCCGTGTTCTGCTCTTTAGCTGTATGCTGAACACTTCTTCAAGTAAATGAAAACTAGAGCAGCATCTTCCTCCCTTTCCTGGTCATGCTGAAAACTGGGAAGAAGGACAGTTTGCAAATACTGTGAAATAACTTTAGTTTCTAGTCACACAGTGAAATTAAGAGATCTGCTTTTGCTGCTGTGAGGCAGGAGCCAGCAATGTGCTGTCAGCAAAGAGAAATGCTCGAACACTTTGGAGGAATGGTTTATAAGGAGTGGTATAATATCACCAGAGATCTGTGAGGTGTTGGATAGCAGACTGGATTCCATGGAAAGAAGGCTGTGGCCTGTGTGCTAAAGTGAGGGTTGGATAAAGGGGGGTTCAAGACGGCACATCTCAATGGCAAATGAGCACACTCACTTGGAATAACTTTTTAGGATTTTGTGGCATGAAATAACAACCCAAGTTGCCCTGCAAAAATTAGGAAAGTGGTCAAAAAACAGGGCAGGGAAAAATCTTGAGGTGCCACAAATAAATACAGTATATTCTGGAGAAAAAGCCCCAAATAAATGCAGTATATTCTGGAGGGACTTCCACGACAGTTAGCAGTAACAGGGGACAGGCAGGCAGGATGGCTGCACATTATGTCCACCAGGGCCAAGATTCACACACCACAGAGAGAAACTTGGCTTGCTGTATGCTGGATTTGCTTCCTCTGTGTGCTCCCATAGGACCTTACAGGATAAGCTGCCAGCAGAGGGATGAGGGGAGCAATTGTCCACAGTAAGCCAAGGGCTCTTTTAGTCTGTGTCTAGGTATGGCTGCTCAACTAAGTGAGGATTAGGAGGGATGATGCCTGCCCATTGTGGCATCCTCTGCAGTGGTAGGCACAGGACCAAGCAAAGGTCGTTCATGGAAGGGAGAAACACTCCTGTGGATCTTGAGATGTTTCCCTACAGCAATCACAAAGGAGCAGGATATTCAGTGTAAAGGTTGAGTAGGTGCAGGTCCACGGAGTGAGGGTTACGTTTGCCTCTCCATGAAGGCACTTTGAGTTGCACATACCACACGATGGCCTCACCTCGCGGTCCCGTGACATGTGGCCTGCAGGTTAGGTCTTGCCTGTTATTAATAACCTCGTCTTGATGTCTCTCCACGATACTCTTGCAAACAATTTTTTCTCCTTCTTCAAGCCAATTATTGGGTGAGAAGCCAGGCCCTTGAACAGCATGGCTGTCACGTTTCTCACGTCACAACATGGTTTGCTGCTCAGCCTGCATGGCAGAAGAAGTACCCAGATGCTTGGTACCACTTAGCTGTGGACATCTCAGGAGACACCTAGGGCATGGCTTGCCCTTGACAGAAGTGAGGATGGTATGATATGCTCCTTTAGCAGCAGTGGGTTTCAGAGAGAAACTGAGGCAGGGAGAGGAGACCACAAAAGGAATAGGACAGTTGAAATGGGGATTTCTATCATGGAGATTGCCAGGGGAATACAGGGAAAGAGGGGGATAGTAGCATGAAAGAGTGACCTGGGAGAGGCAGAGATGACCTGAGTTACTGTCTGGTCAGAAGAGGATTTGTCTTTATCCCGCAAACCTGTCCCCACCGCACTGTCCTTTAAACATTCAATTTCTTTTTAACTGTGTGGGTTTTCAGTGCAAACTATACCAACAGAAAACAGAACCACCCTCTCTTTCTGCCTTCCCTTCAGCTTGTTCCCTCCCAGCAGACAGGTAGCAGTGACCTTCTTCCCCCCATTCATCTTTTCAGAGAAAGGCAGTAAGCCACATCACACATGTCAATTTAAAAGTATAAATAAGGCTAAGGTATGGGGGGAATTATGAAATCTAGGTCACACAAAGAATATTGAATCTGACCTTGGAAGTAGATTTTTCCAGCCTTCCAGTGATAAGGCGTTGGGTGGAACTCTGTTAATAATTCACTCTGTAGACATTAAATAGTGGTATCAGGTTACATTAGAAAGTAGTGTGCTTTTTGTTGCTAAACTAATGGACTTTGATTCCTGTGCAAACTAAGCATTGCTGTGTCAAATGCCTTGGAACAGAAATAGTTATGGTCGTCTCTTCTTCCTGCCAGACCAATTTGACAAAAACCCATGGTTGTCTTGGCAGAGACAGACTCTGTCCTTAGCCTCTCCTGGTTACATTTTTTCACTGCTAATCAGCATGAGCTGGGTCAGAACCTGTGCTGGGCTCTGAAACTCGAGCTTGTAATTTCTTTTTCACCCCTTGTTTGTAATCAAGTTTCTCAGCTCCAGGCAAAACGTGTTCTACCAATGATGGCCTTGTGGCTAGACACTGTGGTTTGCACGTGCAGAGCTGATACAGGTAATTAAAAAAATCACCCAGAAGAAAACACCTGCTACCTTTGCTGGACTGGTTCTTCCTGGGCTCAGAGGAGTAACAAGCAATAAACCCCTATGAGAGCCACTAACCTCAGCAGATCTGGCTTAGATCTCACACAGGGAACAAATTTAAAACGTAAGCAAATAGTTTCACAAAGTCATTTGTTAGAGCAGAGCTTTAGCTTTAAACTGCTTTAGCTTTAAACTGGTAGAAAAGAAATTTAAAATCAGAGAACAGAAAGAGAAGGGAAGGGGAGGCTATGAAATAAAGAGAAACTTTTTTCCAATGATTCGCATAGCTTTGAAGGATAAACAGTAGATAAAATTCATGTTGACATTGCAGAAAATAGCACAGTTAACTTGCATTGGGTGCGTCAGAGTTTATATTGCTGCCTGCAGGTATGAGGAAGAGGTAGGCACTCAGTATATCTGGTTCAGGTTACACATCAGCATAAGGTCAGCAAGTCTCCGATGAAAATGCAGGAAGACTAAAAGCGGCTCATCTCCAAAACGTTTTGTCCTGGGTGAATTCTGTCCTCAAAAAGAGTGCCACTAAAAAATATGCTTTAATCGCTGTTGGTTTGGCCCTGGGTGTTAGGGAAACTATCCCATCTGACCATTCAGGAGACTCTCTGGCAGTCACACTCCCAAGGCCAGACTGCTGGGACCGAAGGCCCTTCACAGCAGGCAGATCCAGGGAGCCGATGGGTGCCCCACTTGGCTCCCCAACCCCCATCACTCACAGTCAGACCAGGTTTCCTTACCAGTCCGACCCCAGGTTTGCCATAGCAGAGTCTCATATGTCTCATTCCATAAAGCCATTTATTCACTGCACAGTAACACAGCAACAGTCCCAGCTGGTTAAGTCTCAGCCTTAAAAGAGGACCCCCAGCAAGGAAGCCCTGGGCTTTATACCCTCACAGTCTCCCAGGCACAAGTCTTGCTCTTCCTCCTGAGTCCCCGCTCCTGCCCCCCCTCTCCATGTCCATCCACCTCACTGACATTGCCCCTCTTTATCTCCTTTGTTATCCAAAAGATCAGCAATTCCCATCTCCTGCTGTGTCTCTCACTGTCCATTCACCCGGCTCGCCTCACCATCTTCCTGGTTGGCAGTTCACTTCCTCATGTCTTGGGTTCTCACCCAGAGCTCAATCTGCATCTCAATCTGCAGCTTTCGAACCTAGCTACCTGGACCAGATGTATTCCTCAGCACGGGGTTCAAAACCAGATTTACAAACCTACTTCCTCAGATACCCTCCTTCAGCACACAGGTTAACCAAGCTCGGTGTGCGTGTTTGCCTCTGGCTTTGTAATCCCAGGTGGGCTGCCAGCACCTCTGCCCTTAGCCCCCCAGCTGCTGAGTGGGCAGTGCAAAAGAAGAATGGTCTGTGAATGAGGCAAAGAAAGATGCCCACTGCAGGGCTGTGCTTAGTGGTTGTCTTCAGCACATCAGCATTTTGGAGAGGAATCCAGAAGCAGGGACACCCTTGGGTCCCATTTGCCATGTGGAGTGTTGATATGTCGACTCCAGGCCTTTGTGCTATGCATCTTTCCCTTGACTCCCCTGTTTTCATCGAGTGGATGTTGAGGCTGTTTTCCAGCACTCCAGGAGAGGAGTAATAATTTCCATGTAAGCTACTATGTTGCAAGTAGTGCTGGCTTACTGCATCCATTTCTTCTGGGAGTGCTCTAGGCTGGCTGCACAAAGCACGCTAAGAAAGTGATTTCAGGAGAATCAGAGTAATCATCAGGGAAAGATACAAAACTACATTTTGGCAAGCTAAGCAAAGCAGGGAAGGCTGTGTGGCAGGTTAGCCATGTAGCGCTAAGAAGAGAGCTACAGTCTGGCTAACTCTACAGCTCAAGGGACCAGGAGTGGTCAAACAAAGGAGCTTTTGCTAACTCCGTGATGTGGGGCTTGTGGCACCAAGTTGGGAGAGCTCTGTGAGCCATAATGGAGAAAACAGAAACTCCCAAATCTGCTGAATAGGGAAATGCCATCCCAACCATTCAGAAAAGAAACTGGAAGTCCTTTCAAAGCAGTACAATGCTAGAGAAAGCCAGTCCAGAAAGGTCCCAGAGATCTAATTATAGTCTGCAATCAATGCTGCTCTTATCTGTGCTGCTAATGAACATACATGAAATGAGCAGTTTTGCTGCTCCAGGGCTTCTTGCAGTAGAAATAGCAGCTTAGTAATAACTAGCAGACTTGCTTGATTAGGGGTCACTTCGACTTCTTCCAGTTTCCCAGCCTTTGGTGCGTGCCCTTTGGAGATGTGGGGGCTGTAGCTGAGGCTGTTCAGAATGGGTTAACCAGGTCAAAGCATTGGGGAGCCTCTGGCACATGCACATGTGGCTCCATTAATGGCACACAGAGAGCCAGATGATGAGGGACAGGCCTCCCAAGAGGTGAAAAATGCCATCTTTCAGGATGTGAGAGAATCCCTGAAACTAATTGCGTAGTAGAAAAACCCCTTTCAGGTGCCAGCTTATGTCCAACAACTTCCTCATGGAACGAAAAAGCAACGATCACCCTGCTTCTTCAGGGAATGAAGCACAGAGAAGAGAGGCCGACACCTCTGTGTTATGAGATCAGCTGTTAAAGTGCACAGTAAAGTGTTTTCTGCCATGAGCTATGCCAGGCACTGCCTCTCCTTTGTGTGCTCAACAGAACATTCATTCTGCACCTATGGCTCTGGTCCAGACAACACCTGCCAAGTGGAAGGAGGGGCTGCTGCCATCATGGAGGAGTTGCCTTCATGCACAGATGGGAGAGTCCAGAGACAGTTCTCTGGCAAAAGTTGTTGGTTTTTATTGGCATTCGTGTTTTTTTTCAAACAAACAAAGCACAAGCTGTCTTGGCCTTGGAGGACCTACAGCCTTTCACTAGGTACTGCAGAAAAGTAGGCACTGACTACAGTGAAAATAGTGACCAGAACTGAGAGAGTCCCTGGGACCAGATGAGAAGAGACTTCTGTGCTGGGGTCTGACCTGGGAACCAGCCTTGAACTCACTCCAGCTTTGTCAAGCATAGTTGTTTCAAAAAGCATCCTAAAAGCATATGGTCTCAATTTTCACATGGTTGGTGGCACTTTTTCTCTGCATTCCCTGAAGAAAGCTATTTGGATGATTCATCCCCACAATTCAAAAACTGCACTAGTTTGGAGTGGTCTGGTTCTCTGGGGCTGTATTTACAGCTTGGTCTGTTGGGCTGCAGAGCTGCTCTATACCAAAGGAAGAAGGGATTATTCTCTCCAATCAATTGAAAACTTTGAGTTCTGGAGATGTCTCCAGGATTCAAATTTGCCAGTCTTTTCTCAGGGTCTATAATGCAGCTGGAAATCCCTCTTGGTCACTGCCCACACATTCCTCTTCCTAGGTTATCTGCACTTCGGAAAAATCTGGCTTCTGATTCAAGTTCAGATGGGTTTGAGGATCCTAGTTGTTCTCAGTGCCCCCTTGGCACAAGATGCTATAAATTGCATCTTAGCTTTTCCTGTAAGACCATATCCAAACATCTTCCTTATTCACATTGTTAAGGAAACAAAGGCAATCCACCCCTGGAATTTGGAAAGGAGGAAGCAGCCAAGCACAAACACAAGCAGCAGAGCTGAAAAGCCATGTCAGAGCTGAAAATACAGCTCCACGTTAGCTCATGACCTCCTGTATATTTTAGAAGAAAAGACCCTTACTTAGGCTAAGTTGTACAGAACTGGCTCACAAGTCTCTCTGCTTGCAGCTGATCCTGGGAGGGTATTCTCTCAAGGAGGCAAATTGAGTGTCAGAAATGCAGATTCCCTGAGGGTGGAGCTGGAGGATCCTGCCAGATGGGTGCTTTTTCCAGACTCTGTCAGATCTTTCATTTTGTTAATTAGACAGCTGAGCTTTGGCCTTCTCTCCCTTGCTCTTCTTACCCATGATGGGGCAAGATGCTTGTCATCGCGGGGGGGGCTTTGCTGTAAGAAGCTGGCTGATGGCAAGAACAAAACTAATAACTGAATGTGATGGGCTAGAGGGCCGTCGCATCTCTACTCAGCAAAGGGACCACTGAGACGCAGAAGCCCAAGAGGATTGGTCAGGACTGACCTGCAGCCCATTCCCAGCCCCATGAAAAAGCACGGCTGAAGTTGACAGGTGGCTTAGAGGTGTCCAAAGGAGCTGCACCTTCTGCGGTGTGGCTGTGCAACCGCAAAGTCTGGGGATCAAAGCAATGCTTTAATGCAGTTGTATTAACACAAAGGAAACTTGAGAGCCTGTGCCATCTCAGCTCAGCATGGTGTGCAAACATGCTGGCACTCTTTATCCCAGACATTCATCTGTGAGGCAGCATTTTCCCAAGCTAAAATACTCCAGCTGCAGCTTTGATGGACTTAGCCCTTCCAGCGTGCGGAAGGCAAGAGGAATGATGTTTCTGGTGCCTGTTTGTATAACCCAGCATGAGGGGCTTGTCCTAGGCTCTATAGTGTAAGACCATATTCTCCACTCCAGGAGAGACCTGCAGCCTGGATCATTCACCTGCAGATGTCTACTAGACCAGGCATTATTTCTGAGTGCTTTTTGCAATTTGTCTTGCTGCTGCATTGCTGTCTTGTAGTATGTGTCTCAGAAAGCACAATGAATTGAGTGGGGTCCTTTCAGCACAATCTGTAATTCTCAGATTCCCCTGGTCCAGCAGCAGCCAGAACTGGCAAAACAGCCTGTGTCCTGGTTCCTCGACCAGTCACCTTAGGGCAAAGGGTGGACTTGTCCCAGCACAGCCAAGCTGTTCCATATTGTCAGTGTGCCAGAGGAGCAGGGCAATGCAAGCTCCTGGTCCCCTCACACATTCTACCGGCATTATGTGGCCAAGACAAGGCCCTCAGAGATCTTTCCTTGCTAGCACATATTGCTCTGATTTCAGAGAGAGATAACCAGCTTCTCCAAAGTGATCCTGGGCTGCCAGCTGGAGCCATCTCACATGGTGCCAAGCCCCTATGAAAGCCTTGGGTTCCGACTGAGGGTCCCAAGCAGCCTGAGACTGTTGTGAGTCACCCAGGTCTCAGAGTGAGCTACCAAGCCCTGTGTGCAGTGCCTGTGTTTGTTGAAGTGATTAAACATTAAGTCCAGATTGATGCAGATAAGTATGACAAAAGTTTTTTGTACCAAACTGTTAATAAATACTCAATTTCAGACTAAACCAGGACATATATTAGCAAAAATAACACTCACAGGACAGTTTGCCTGAACAAATGTCATGTTCCCTTGCAGTAACACCAAAACTAAAAAAGGAAAAATTACTAAAATGCTCAGTCATCCTGCTATTAACCCCCAGTGAGTGCATCCCTGCTGGTTTTATGACTCGCTGTTTACCAGCACTGGGCTGTTATTACAGGGCATTTAGAAGCACTGAAAGATTTGTACGTAGATTCACTGGTTGTCTAAGAAATCTTGTTGACCACCAACTTAAAAAGTTAGTGCGTGTCTGCTATGATTGTTTGCAAGGCTATAAAGCATTCAAGTGTAATTGTTCTCGTCTCTGAAGCAAAGTTCCTCTCCTGCAGAAGCCTCAGAGGAGTGGAGGGTTCGGTAGATTTATTTGGGTTTAGTTTGCCTCCTATTGTCAGTTGATCTCTCAGAGACAGCTTCTTGGAGAAAGTAAAGCTGGATTGTGACAGTCCTCAGCCCAAGAGGGAGATCTGTTTCATCATCTCATACCCCAGTGACCAAGTGTGCTGTTGAGTGAGGGGTGGAAGGTGCCTCATCACCTGTAGCTCCCCTGAACCCTGGCTTGCAACACCATCAAGGACACATTCAGCTGAGCTTATGGATGAAGAAACATTGCATTTCTGATGGGCCACTCAGATGCCAATAAATCACAGCAAGTAGGGAAATGCAAGAGAAGCAACACCTGCCAGGTGTCCAGGGGAACACCGTGTGAAAAGGGAATGGTTGTAAAACCCTCAGTGGACTGGAGAGGGCTATTATATTTCTTCCTATAAAAGTGTCCGTCTCCATAGTGCTGGAGTGTCACCACACACTGAGGAATTACACTCCTGCTGATAATGCTCCAGTTTAGTTCTGGCAGGGACTATAATGATGGAAAGCAGGTGAGAGAGATCACGAATTTCCTACTGCTGAATATTGAGTGCTGGAAAGGAAGCTGAGGTCTGTTTTGCTCAGATTGACCTTGATGGGTATCATTGGAAGGAGAACTGTATGCAAATTAGGGCCTTCAGCTCTTGACAGCAGAGTTTTCCAGCTATTGTATTGGGAACATGGCTCTACCCTTTACTGCAGGATGCCTTTGGGGATGGCAAGTACCTTGCTGTATGCAAACAGCAGCTGCTCCCTTGCCCCAAACTACACATACTTCAGGACTTGCCTGCTCAAAATATTTTTGTCCTGTGGCTGCTTAGCTTGTCCCCTCACATCCACATATCCTGGATCTGGTCAGGAGCTGGAAGAAACCAGGTGCTTTGGCAAGACTACAACATTGCACAGAGCTCCTTTCATTCCTGAGAATCATGTCTTTTTCCCCCAGGAGAGCAGTGCAGCCCTTGGACAGGGCACAGAGATGTGGTGCCATCTCCATCATTGAGTTCATCATCATCCACACAGATGAGGCCTTGAGTGACCTCAGTTAGTTGTGAGAGTGGTTCTGCTTGGAATAGACATCTTAGAGACCTCCTCCCACTTGAACCTCTCTAGAATTCAATAAATACAAGACATCACCAAGACTCCCACACCAGAAATAGCTGGAAGATTTATGAATGTTTCACCCTCTTCCTATGCCTTTTAAACATACTTCTCCTGGGTTATAAAGTTTGAGCCTTCCCTCCACCCCAAGACTGCATAGCAGTATCAGAGCAGAGAGGAGATCTGTGACTAATGTGTCAGCTGGAAGGGCTTGCCCATATCCCTTTTCCAGGAGCCAAAGTACTTAACTTGGTGACTGCTATGACTTATCTGTACCAAAGGAACAGGCCAGCTGCAATTATTTTTTAACAAAGACACCCTTTTTCTTTCTTTAAGCCTTGTGTAAATGTCAATAACCAGTGTTTAAAGACAGCTAACTGTTTGGCACAGTACCCTTCCAAGGGGGAGGATAAAGACAGGCTAGGCAGCTTCCCTGGCTGCAGTGTGGCAGAACCTTGCTGGGCCAAAGCAGTTTAGTTCCATCAAAAAAAACACATTGACATAAATATGGTTTATTGCAATAGTTTAGAGCCAGCTGAACTGCCCAGTAGGAGCAATTCTGTGGAAACTCCAGGGGAGTTTGGGAGTATTGTAACCCATCCCCATGCTGCTTGGCTTTATGGCAAAGCTCTGCGCTGTTCCCAGGGGTACAGGGTGCTCTCAGTGCTGCTGAGAGCTGTGTCCTCAGAACAGCCTCCTCCCACTACACACAAGTGCCCTTCCTGCCCCCCAGACCACACATGAGCTTGTGAAAGACATTGTGAAATCAAGCTCACGATTGATTTTGGTGATGGTTACATTGGAAGTGCTGGAAACAGCATCATGGTGTGTAAGAGAGAAAGGGCAGTGCCCTGTATGAGGGAGACACTACAGAGCAGCAGGGAACTCTGTGGTACATATTGAAAAGGAAGCACCATTTATCCCTTGCCTTTTGGTCATGAGACATCCCTCCAAAGACCCAGTTTCTTAGAGAGGCTCATTTGCTGATGGTTTGTGGAGAGGAAACTGAAGAAGAACTGCTGATTGCTGTTGGGAAATGACACATTCTATTTTCCTGCCCTCTTAATGCTCATGCTGCCCTCTGCTAGCAAGGCAAACACATTTTCCATGGGTCACTCTCCACTTCGAATGCCTGTAAGAGCTACATTTAACACTGAAGAAAGTACTTTGCTGCTGAACCAAATTTATCTGAATGCATTTACATTCCCATGTTTTGGCAGAGTCATGTTTCTTACCCTCTGCATATTACCCCGTTATGGGCAGTTTTTCCCAAGAGCATCCCCCCCTCACCCTGGATCTGCCCCCAGCAAACATCAAAAGCAAGAATGTGGGATGTCCATACAGCATCTGTACAGAGACACAGACTGATGGCAGGCTGCACCATCCTCGTTGGGTTTGAAAGCAGTCAGCCTCTCTTGGATTTCCTACATTTTTGCTCATCGCCTCCCCACATTCAGGCTATGGCTCCCACAGTCCTCTGATGCTCACATAGCAACAGAGCCTCACTTTCTGATTAAGCAGGGCCACGAGCTAAGCATGTGTTGAAACCGGAACTCAAGGACCTTCTTCACTACATGAGCAACCTCAGAGTGAACCCCCTTAGCAAGCCTGAGAAAGGGAAGGGAGGAGCAAATTCTGGCCTGTGGTCTCCCTGTTGCTTTTAACAAACTTCTTAAACAGTTTTGACCTGTTCTGCCAGGATGCAGGTGCAGAGAGCCTACATCCTGTCTTTGTCACTGTATCCAGGACTTGCAATGCAGTGTGCTCTAGGGGAGGCTGCTGTGAAGGCAGTGGTTCAGCACAACTGCTCCCCTGAAGGACAGCATACCCAGGCCAGTGGGATATTGTGCTTGCCAAAGGGAGTTGGATGTGGAGCAAGGGAACATCTGCCCTCCTCCCCTTTACAAACTGTCCATGGAATGCATTCTGGAATACGGAATTAGGAAATTTGAACCCCCAAGCACAACCAAGATTAACGTGACAGCTGCCAAGAGGTGGCACTGAAAACCCTCAGGGTACAGAGGCTTGGGAACTTCAAAGAAAAGTGGGGGACAGGGGTGGAATGCAAGGAGCATTCTAAGAGATCTTTGTATATTAACCAGCAAGTGCACGGTCACACCTGCCACCAAGGCCTTTACAAATGCAGTAATTGCAATGTCTATATTCTTTAGCATACAACACCTGAGTATTAAGAGAAATCCCAGAGCTGAGCTCTCTTGGCACTTCTAACGCTTGCACCATCTCCTCAGCTGCCCTAGGTGTCTTGGACTTCTCTTACCTCCCATACAGTAACTGTCCTACATGGGGGTTTCAGCCACAAAACCATTACAGGAAATGCTTGACTGCAGTTGTCTCGCTCATTAGCTTGGGCCAGTATTCAGATGTGAAAACAGTCCTGGCCAAGACACCCCAATCACCTGGATGTGCTGAGGCAGAAGCACAAACAGCTTTTAAAAATATTTATTTTTTCCCTGCGATGAGAAAAACAATAAGATGCCCTTTTAAAAGAGATCAGTACTGTATGTTTGATTAAAAGAACAGAGGTAAAAAAAAACCCAAAGCATTTTTAATGGTGCTTAACAGTAGTTACTTAGATGTGGAGGTAGCAAAGAATTTGTGGAGAAAAGGGAATGAAAATGGTTATCAAGAAAGTGAAGCCTTTTGCCTCATGCTGCCATCAGGCAGGGTTTCTCTCTTACTCACCTGCATACAAAAAATTGCACACACAGCTTTCACCCTGCTCAGCACACCCTCAGCCTGTGCTGTTCCCTTTCCCAGGACCCAAATGCTAACACTGCAGAGCAGCTCTCACCTGCCTTTGGACACATCTGCCACCATTGGAAGAATTCCACCACCAAGATAACACCAGTAGAGCCTGTGAGTACAAACAGTGGTGGTGACAGCCAAGGCAGGCTCCCCTGAACCACGGGGGAGTAAATGATCACAGACCAGCAAGAAACACCATGCAGTACCCTTTTCCCAGGTGCATGAATATCCCATATTTCTCTGTCAAGGGGAGCAGCTTTGCAATGTGGTGGAAGAGCTTCACCCCACAGCGTCAGCATGCTTGGTTTTGTGATGCAAACATTAGGGGAGGCACCAAGAAACTAAAAGCTTTACCTTACCCAGCTGCTACAGAAAGCAAAACACTGGAATAAGAGCTCATCTTATGAAAGCAGGAGACTTGGAAATACCTGCAGTCAGAAGGTGCTCAGTTTTATCTCTGTATAGAGCAAAGGCCAAGCTCACTCTCTGCAAGGCTTTGTAGTAAGATTGGAAGCACTACCTACAGAGCTCCTCAAACCAGCACACACCAAGACTGCTTTCCTCCCCCTTCCCCCACAGCTTTCCTTCTTATCTTATCTGTAAGTGGCAAAACCCAGGCAACTCAGAGATTGATTGTTTGAAATACATCACCTCCAGGGCATTACCACGGCCTGATCTTTGTGGTCAAGGTCACGTCAAGTGCTGAAACTAGCCCTGGCTGGCATTTACACCAGTTATTCCCTTTCTGCAAAGGGGCATATTTCCTGCTAGTGCAGTGACAACAGGGACAATTAGCTTGAGGTGAAGAAGGGTCTAACTTTCATTTGGTCCTGGTATTAGAAAAGAGCTGACCCCATGTCTGCAACACCTCTCCCAGCATCCAGCACACCTTGGCACACAGAGAAAGTAGTGATCCCAGATCAAGCCAGACAGAGGAAGGGGAAAAGAGGGAGAACTGTGACTGACCCTAAACAAAAAACCCAAAAAAGCTGTTCCTAGCACTGCAAGCAGGGGAAGGATGAAGGGTAGTTCAGGAACAGAGTGATTAGTGGGAAAACTTAAGAGCACAGAGACAAGGGCCTGAGGTCCTCCCTTCCCAGAGCTGCAGAGGCTCTGGAAGCATTTGTGTTGGCAGGAAGGCAGCAGGAATAGGCAGCTCTTTCCTGTTTCGGGCAGTAGAATTCACTGTGGATATGTGCTCCTCCCTGTCAATGGTCACTGGCAGGAAGGTGGACCAGTGTCCAAATCACCTCCCCAGTCCCATGGGTGTTTAACCATGATAATGGCAAGATACACAGCCAACATTTTGTTCCACCTTTATTTTAACAATCAGATAAAAACAGAACCATATTCTTAAAAGAGTCATTACATGGCAATTATAAAGTGCATTTTCCACTTGAATGTTGTGTACAAAAATATCTTTTAAAAACCAACATGCATAACACCCTACAAGGCACTTCCAGGCATAGAGCAAGGAGAGCAACCCTCACTTCTATGTTCACATTGGCAATGGAAAAAGGGAAAAGGGGAAAGGCCACAAGTAGTATTTTTAAACCGCTATTGGTCAAATAGTCAGTTCCCAACCTAGTTTTTACTTATGGCATTGCTCTTCTAGCTCATCTTCCACATTCCTCCCTAAGCACACCCAATGCACAGCCTGAAAACAAGCAGGTCCCATAAGGAGATATCACCATCCACAGCACCCCAGATCCACATGCCTTGTTTTGGCTCACAAACAGTTCTCCATAGGCATGAGAATGTGCCAGGAGAACATGACTTTTCTACAGTCAGTGTTTTACAACATTAGCATCATACACTAAATAAATAAAAAGTGTCACTCAAACTTCCTTTAAGTTTAAAACCAAGCCAAGCTAGGCAACAGTCCCTTCCAGAGAGACCAGATGCAGGTTACAAAGGCTGACTTGGGAAGCTGTTATAACAGAGGAACCAAGCCTGATGATCTCTGGGCTGGCAAGTAGATTCACCACCTCAACTAAGTGATCAAGCACAGTGAAGACATGTATTGATTTTGCACTTTGAAAAAGCAGCAGTTGAAGGCTAGCTAATCTTCCTGCAAACTCTTGTCCCTTTCAGCATCCAACAGTGATCCCAGTATCCCTTCTAGGTTAGAGTAAAACAGCTTGTAAGTATTTTATACAGTAGTCTCTAGAATTAAAAGCTATGTTAACAAAATTAAATAGTCTAGCCCATTGCTTCTCTCCAGCCCATTCATGGGCACCCAAAAATTATACAAAGCTTATGCACTAGAAAAAGTAAGATTGCTTTGACCTCTGTTTCTACAAACTATTCAGCACTCTCCCTTTGAGCTGAGGGATGAAGTTATTCTTCTTGGTTAGCACCCAAGAAGCTTTGTGTGGCTGTTGGGTACTGCACAAGCTTGCCACCTCACCTCAGCACACTTTCAGAAGATAGGGATGGCTCACATCTGTGATTAGTTTCATATCCAGAGGTGATGCCAGGATAACCCCACAACTCACTCTCCTCACGGCTAGTTCTTTGCATAGGTGGGGTGAGCCACTTTTTATAGGCAGAGAGATGCAAAGTCTGGGCATTTACAGGTTGAAATGCCATACTGCTTCAACAGCAAAGAAAGCCCAGCATGTTGCTGTTCATCCAGTATAGCCACAGCATCCTCACATGTGAGCAGTGCCAGGCTTTTAGCTGCCAAGCAGTCCATGGCTCAGAGTAACAAACCATTATGAGATCTTAAAAGCAATGTCAGTTCCAAAGCCTGTTTACCACAAAGCATTGTCATCCCTTTCTCAGTCAAGGCACTTCCATCACAGTAGGTACACAAGAGTCACCTTCCTATACAGGACACAGCATGAAACAGCCACGTGGTCCATTTGTGTTTAGCTCTTTTAACACCTGAGCAGAGTCTCCTGCACAGGACTCTGAGCCCCAGCTGGACAAAACTCTATTTTACAGTCCACAGGAGGAGGAACTGCGTTTTCAGGGTCCAGCACAGCCAACAGCTGACTTCTGATGTCCATCAAGAGGAAAAAGCATCATTGATCACTTACGATTAAAGAAATAGGAAAGTTTTGAAGAAGGCAGTTAAAGATGTCAACCCATAGCTGTGTTACAAGCACCACACAGCTACAGCTAATCTCTATTTTTGGTAACACCAATGGTATGAGAGTTTTTCAAGATCATCTGATAAAACAACTGGTGACTAAGCATATCAGATCCTCTCCCACGGGCACGTCTCCTAATACGGCAGGCTGTAGGGCCACATTTCCTGTCATCACATTGCATTTTCATTTCCAAAACACCCTTTCTGCCTCCAGTAGGAAGGGCCTCACTACAAGGACATGTGCAAAGAGAGGACTCCATTCCCAGCCATCCGACCACTCCATTTCCTGACAGGCACAGGCCAGCTTTGCAAGGAGAGCCCTGCAGCTACAGTACAGCCTGCTAAAAATATAATACTAGTACATATTTTGACAGACTCTTTTAATACTAGGCAGGCAATACCAAGCAGCCACCACTACATGGCTTAGATAGACAATATAAGCACTGTAGTGTTTTCCCTGGAGACTGGCAACTTTACTGAAGAGGAGGAAGAAGCAGTGCTAAAGAGACATGAGCAACAGTCCCTGGTCCTTTGATCATCTGGAGAGCCAGAATTGCTTCCCTGACTATAAGCCCACTGCCAGCAGAGCACCGCACATCTAGTTTTGCTGGGAGGCTTATGCCAAGCTCCAGAGCCATCCTTCTTCCACCTCTTCATACACCTCGTGTTCAGACCAGCCCCAAAGCCTGCAGACACGCCAGCAACAGTCAACCTGGGCTTTGTCCTTGGGTCAATAGTAGGGCCCGAGCTTCTCGAAGCCTGAATAACTGGGCCACTCAGGAAAGAGGCCATAGGAGCACTGAGGGCTCCCGAACCGGTCAAATGCACAGCCAAAGTCAGGGCCCTGTGGGGGAGGGACGGCTTCCTGAGCAGACTTCAGTGTTGACCATGTGATCCTGTAATTTGTGCCCCTGTTGTTGTCCCAGTACATCTTCCCGTTGCACTCAAAGGAAATGGCAAACTCGACTCTTTCGTGTGATTGAATTCCCTCAGGCAAGTTGATGTCAAAGGAAAATGTGTCCCGATCTGACCCTCCATACGTATCCTTGACGTACTGGCACGGGTAATCTACAAAGCTTTTCCAGGTGTCAAACGTCATTCGGATCTTCACAGTCTTTTCAAAAGCGAGGTTCTTCACCTTCACCGTTCCCACAACAGATCGCTCCTTTAGCACGCAGTTTTCAAGGCAAACACAGTCTGTCTCAAGGCGGTTTCTGAAGGCCAGGTAGTCCACAGAGGGCTGAACAAAATCCAGGACAAAGCTGTCCTTCTCCGCTGTTGTCAGACCCACAATATTGTCTATCAGCTCTGTGATGTTGAAAGGAATATCTAGTGGATCATCAAACTCCGAGAACACCTTCACCATCGTCAGAGCAAAGCCTCTGCTATCTGCAAATGACACCCTCTTCTTCACTTTGTTGTGTGTGAAGGAGCTTGTTGCCTCTTCTGGCCCATTCAGTGCAGCCTTGCTACTCAGCTGGATGCAGGGTCGCAATGGCTTGCTTGGCTTTGGAGCAGTTTTGCAGGCACACTTCTCTCTTCGCAAGGGTGAAGAGCACAAGTACAGCTGCATTGCTACATCCACAGCCATTGCTTGCTTGTGAGGAAAATAGTCTAATACTCTGGAAGATGAGAAGAAGAGTCAGTTGATATTAGAAAAGCACTTTAATATTAATTTTGTCAGACAATTGATACACCACTTTCCCCCAGCCATCCCAAATAAACTTGCTTCTATCAACCTCCCAAGTCTCTCAGGCTGAACTAAAAGCAGGTACTTGTATGGTGTGATTTACAGACACAGTGAGAAACACGCTATAGCAGAAGGACCAGAGCCTGTTGTATCCTTGAACAAGATCTCTTCCAACTGCTACAGGAACAGAGTCACCATTTGAAGACACACACACAGGCATTGCCCTACCAGGCTAGCAATAGCAGGCTCCAGAGAATTCCCAACCCAAAGCAAAGCCCATGGCTCAGTCCTGCCAGTGTTCACAAAACCCAGAGATTATTAAATTTCAATGCTACATAAAGCAGTATTCCTGCTGTGCTTTCCTCCCTCCAGGAGAGATTCTCCCCAGGGCTTCAGAAGCTTTTGTAGGAACAGGAATTCAGTTTGTCACAAGCTGCTTTACACAACTGACTTCACCTTTTATAAAGCCTCATATGGCCGGTATTTTTAGAGGTTAAAAAGCACTCGTTCAGTTGAAGTACATTCTTTGCTCATCAGAGTCTCCCAGACCAGCTCAGTCTAAAATGCCTGCAAGTAGCATTTTAAGGACAGCAACAGTCTGATACAGCAGCAGGGTAGAGACTTGGCCAGCACTGCTCTGCACCTTTCTTTCCTCTACTCTACTTAAAACAGATGACAGCTCAGAAGGCCCACCAGCCAGTTTTACCTCCAGCACAGAGTTTGCACGTGAAGCCTCCACAGCATTTGTGCTAATCCCCTGGGAGACACCTATAGAGCCACAAGGCTCTGCTAAACACAACTCATCTACTCGAGGTTGACCCTGGCTTTGGAAGCAAGTCCTTCTCCCAGAAGGCACAGGCCATGTGCCCCTCCACCACGGCCTTTCCTGCTCCAGCACCCAGCCTCCAGGGGTGCAGCACCATCTCTCTCTGTGCATCCATGCTAGGGCAGCTCCCATCTGGCACCTTACCAGACGTAGCCCTGGGGTTGCCCCTGCAGCCAGGCCTCTCCCAGAACATTGAACATTGGACCTATCGCTCCTGCCCTTACACTGAAGTGCAGGTGGATGCTTTTGGCGGACCCTCTTCGGCCTGGCTCTGGATAAGCCACTGAACAGATTTATCATGCACATCCTCCTTAAGTCAACTGTATTGCAGCTGACCTTAAACACAGAGTATTTCCTTAATAAAAATCCTGTTTGGTTGCAGGCCAGGCTCTAAAGCTGCTCCCACCACGCAGAGCAGGATGACCCATGAGCGTTAGCAGTGACCACCAGCCTTGTGATGCGGCAGAGCTCTGGCTGCCAAAGCCACTCACAGCCAGCTCTAGTGCTTGATTGCTGCTCCCATGCCAAGAAAAAGCAAGAGTAACACTCTCCAATTCAGTGCTTTAAGTCCCCACCCTGCAACACCAACACAGCGGCTCTGAGTAGGCTTTCACAGCATTCGTTCAGCACGAGCATCTGTTTATTCAGAGCCCAACACACCCACCAGCTAACTCCTTCGGCATTGTCTCCTTTCAGCTCAAGGGCAGCTGTACAGGACAGACAGCAGATCCACCTGTCTGCTAACACTTCTGTTCATCTCTACCTGGTTTTGCCAAGTTTTTATTCATACACACTTTATATAGGTCGTTTCCTCCTTTAAATTAATGCAGCCTCCAATGCTTCTCTTACTTGGGTCAGTTTCTTTTGCCTCTTTTCCCAGGGAAATTTATTCAGCTGAATTCCTGTAACTCTGAGAAGTCAGGTTTCATAGTAAGCCTTGGTTATTCACAGCTTTAGAATGAAGAGGCATGAAATATCCAGCCCAATTGCATTACTTGGAGCTTTTTTCCAAGCTAAGAATTATAGTAAGAGCTTTTTACGCTGACTATGAAAATAAGCTTTGTGCTTTTACAGCTCATTTGATATCTCAGACAACTCTTTCTGCACTTGAGAGCCTGCTGATAGCCAACTCACAGCCAACAGAGTAAAGTTCCCTTTTGAGGCTGGTGATGGCTGTCTTGAACTTCAGATGCTTTGAAGGTGGGAGCAGAGATATAGTTTCGGGAGCTCACATAGGTAAGAAGGCTCGAGGAAGCAAGCAGTGCAAGGTAGGCAGCCCTAGGCAGGTACAGGGGCCGATTCCTTTATGCCTCCTCTCAAAAGGGGAACAAACTCGACTCTGCCTCTCGACTTCTTCCTGCAGCTTCACTCTCTCCAGAGGAGGATGTCGCCACTCGCTACCCCCTCCTCTATTTCTAGGAAGGAGAAGCAAGTCAGAGCACAGGCATTACTTACACCTATATTTATTGAACCCCTTCGGTTGCCTCCGCACTGCTCCCCACGCTACCTGGGGCCAGGTAACCCCCTGCCGAGGGCTGGGCGTGCAGCAGCGGCCGAGCCAAAAGCTTGCAGCCGCGACACGCTACCGGGTGAAGCAGCGCTCGGGCGTTCTGTACCCCCTCCTCCTCATCGACTCAGGAAAGGCCGAGCCGTCCCGAGGGCACAGCCCAGTTCCCGCGGGCATTTGCCCGGGCGGTGTGTTAACTCGCTACAGCCCGGTCCTTCCGCAATGCACAGCCAAGCCAAGGCGCCCAGACCCAGGACAGGCAGAGCCCGGGAGAGGCAGCAGAGCATAGCCCGGCGGAGGGGGAGCCCCGCCGCCCCCGGGCTACCGCTCCCGGCTCAGCCGGGGAGCTGCAGGAGCCAAGCCCGGAGGATCCCGTCCCCATCCCCGCCCTCTGCCCAGGAGCGGCACCGCGGCGGGGAGCGCCGGCACCGCTCCCGCACACCCGAGGGGGCTGCGACCCCGCGCGGAAGACAAAAAGCACTACCACTACCATTACCATCACCACCGTGCCCGGGCTGGCGGCGCGGCGCGCCCGTACCTGGTGCAGTGCATGGGGCCGACCCAGCAGCCACAACTCGCCGCCGGGCGGGTGGGGCCGAGCCCGGCCTCTTAAGGGCGCCGGGCCCCGCCCCCAACGAGCGTCAGCCAATGAGCGTGCCCCGAGCGGGAGCCCGGCACGCGAGGGGGCGTGGCCAGCCCGAGGGGGCGGGGCCGGGGAGCTGGCGGGTCCCGGGAGCAGCGCAGGGACAAGGGACACGGCGGTGCCCTGCGGGGACACCGCGCCAGCAGACCTGCCCCCCCTGCAGCAGGGCGAGCTTGTTCTGGCAGAAGGGACAAGCTCTGCCTCCGGTCCCTCACTGTCCCGCTGCTCCTGTGCCAGGGTGCCGTCCCTGTTTGTCCGGAATCACAGAATCAACCAGGTTGGAAAAGACTTCTGAGGTAATCGAGTCCAACCTATGACCGAACACCACCGTGTAAAGTAGACTATGGCACTAAGTGCCACGTCCAGTCTTTCCTTAAACATTTCCAGGGATGATGACTCCACCACCTCCCCATTCCAATATCACTCTTTCTGTGAAGTAATTCCTCTTGATGTCCACCCCAAACCTCCCCTGCCACAGCTTAAGACTATGTCCTCTTGTACTATAGCTAGTTGCTTGGGAGAAGAGGCCGACCCTCACCCGGCTACAACCTCCTTTCAGGCAGTTGTAGAGAGCGATAAGGTCCTCCCTGAGACTCCTCCTCTCAGCCTAAACAACCCCAGCTCCCTTAGCTGCTCCTCATAAGACTTGTGATCCAGACCCTTCACCAGCTTTGTTGCCCTTCTCTGGACACGCTCCAGCACCTCAATGTCCTTCCTGAACTGAGGAGCCAGAACTGAGAAGGCTTTGTGGGTCCCACAAGTAAGCAGCTAAATCCACAGGAACATGCTCTTGAGACAGAAAAGACTTTTTGGGGCACCCGTCTTCCTGGCGGAGCAGGCCCAGGGTGTTTGGGTTCTCAGGGCCGGATGGAGAGGAGGGTTACTCGCACACCCACATCTTGTGGCTGTGCTTGTGTCTGGGTAGAAATCTCCAGCGAATACTCCAAAATCTGCTTTCCAGGCATATTTATGATATGCAGTGGAAAAAATTCTAGAGGTGGCTTTCCTCCATGAGAAAAGAACACCTGCAGGGCCCAGCTGGCACAGAGCCCAGCCCCATGGGAATCCCTATCTGGCATATGTGCAGAGCTGGGAAGATGTTTCCAACATCCTGAAAATATCTGCCAGGCAACTTGATGCTCTGGCATAGACCTGCACTGCTTTGCAGGGCCAGCTGGGCCAAGGGATCTTCCCAGCTGCTCTCCTGCCACCAGTTTCCATTTCTGCTCCTTTCGGCTGCTCCTGAGTCCATGTCAGCACAGAGCCTGATGTCCTCAATAGTGTGAAAAGTGTGCATAGACCTGGCCTCCCTGTCAGGGAAGCAGCTCTGGGGACAGAGGATGTAAAGCCTACTGAAAGGTGGAGATGGTGCATTTACTTTCTCCCCATGGGGATAATAGTATTTACCTCTTTTTGTGCCATATCTGGCCTCTAACTGCACAGCTGTGAGCAATGCTGCTGTCTCTCACCTTCCTTACAGAGTAGAAAAGCAGGATTGAAGTGTCAACATTTGTTTTCAATTAACTTGGAGAAACATAGAGAGCTATTGTTAAAGCTGGAGACTTCCTGCTGGAACATACCATTTAATACACTTATTACTCTGCAAGGCAAAAGCGTTTTTTTGAGGGAGAAAAAAAAACCACCACATTTTTTGTTTTATAAACCCTTTTTAGATGAAGGCAGTGGTAAGATTTAAAGCTGGGGAGAGAGCTGAAAGATGTACCCATTGCAGGAGTCTTGCAGACTTACAGTAGTATTTCATGTGCCGAGGGTATGGTGGGATTTCAGCATGTGGGAGGAGGGGAGCCATGTTCAGGTTTGCCCAGGAGCAATAGACAGACATGGGATAAGGTGGTCACGGCTCATGGGGCCTCTCCAGTGCTGCTTCCCCTTCTCCAGGCGGGGCCACTGCAGCCTGGCTTCAGCCTCGTCGCTGGTCCAGAGAGGTTCAGGTGGAAATGGTGGTTTTAATGGAATAAGCCCAAAAACTGGGAAGCCCTGACCTGACTTAACACTTGTCCCTATGGTCTGCCACACATTTCTCCCATGTATTGCTTGGCAGCTCGGCACCACAGATGTGCTGAGGGAGATGTGGGTTTGTCTCTATACTGTGCGGGCTTTGGCCAGCCAGGCCCCCATCCCCGGGGTAGGAATGCACCCCACGTGGCTTTAGGGCACGTTTCTGCCCTGCAATACAAGCCCTGTTTGCTGTGAGAGGGGCAGGGTGTTTCACAACTGTGGCTTGGTGTTTGCCCCTAAAGCAAAGGTAGGTGGAAGTTGGGGCAGGACATTGTGGCGGACTGTGGACATGGGCTGTTATCTTTGGGAAGCTGAGATAGTGGCTATATTTAGCTCTATGCTAGGCCCTTGCACAGTGGTCTTTGTGATTTCCCCACAGCTTTTCACCCCTCTGCCTTGCTGAAGGATGGGAAGAACTTAATCGCTGTCATGGGGAAGAGGCATCAGGCTGCTTCTCCCTGGGGGAGCAATCCAGAACCAGTCTCATCCATGGCACACAGCTCTGGAAGGAGGGTCCCACTCTCCCATCACGTCTACCCTGGGGTTTGTTCCTGATTCAATGAGTATTTACTCTGGGGTGTCCTGGTACAGGACATGGTGGCTTCTGCACCCTCAAGTTCAGCCCCGCTGGTTTGCTGCAGAAAGGGAGGCAGAGCTTCTCCCTGCCTCCTGAAGAGCCCCCCTTCCCTTGCCGCAGTCCCTCAGGAGCTGACTCTAACAGCAGGCTTGAGCAGGTCCTTGGGGACTTTTCCTGGTCCTGCCACCTCCTCAGTGTCCTGTTGGAGATGGGGTGGATGGAGCATCTTCTCCTCCCTGTTGGGAACCTACATGCTGCTGTGACAGCTTGGCTTCCCAGCAGCTGGCCAGTGGGCAGCCCCAGCAGGGAAGGGGAGAGGGGCCAGATGTGTTGTGCAATGTATCCACAGGCTGCAGGGCCAAGGCTCAAGGGCGAGTGCTGTAAACCAGCAGAGTGGCTGATGTAACAGTGCTGGGGCTGCTGCCATGGGGCACCGCATCCCACACCTAGTGCCCCTTCTCAAATCAACAGCCCCCTCCTGCTACCTTCTTCTTCCTACACCCCAGCTGCCACCTCCCATTACTGCCAATGGCCACAGAGGCTCCAGCCCTCTGCATCTCCACATTCGACTGTGCCCCCAGCCTGGTCGGGAATGCTCGGTGGTGCAGTTGTGGTCAGGTCTCCACCTCTGGCTGTTGGAATCTTTAGGGTGGCGGTGAAGGTGCCACACTCCCTGTGCTTGCCACAGCGGTCCACTGAGGCAAACAGTGCCCGCTGTGGTGGTGTGGCTGATGCTGCCACAATGTTGGTGCTTGTCAGCAAATTCCAAATTGGTGGCGCTGAGAAACTGCTGCTGCTGCCTTTGAGCCAAACCGCAACACTTGAACAAGCAGAGAAGAATTTTTGTTAAAGTTTATCTGCCTATGACAAGGCTGTGACAGTAACTCTTAAGTAATCTTAATCAGATGTTGCCTCACATCAAAATGCTAAGGGAGAAACTAATTTTGGAGTAATTTTGGGCAGCACTGGTGTACTGCAGGAGAGTCAACCCAGCCAGTACAGAGTACCAGGAGTGGTAGCAGTCAGCAGCATGTCATGCCATCCTCCAAAAAGGACACATCCATGGTTGAGCTGTGTGTCTGGCTAGCTGTGAGTTCCTCCCTTGTTCCTTTTAGACATACCAGTTGGTTTCAGCCACACTCCGTGGAGGAGTGCAAAGATCACAGATCCCTTTAAGGTTTCATGTGATTCAGCAACTGGTGGAGAGAGACCCAGTGAGCATCCTTGCTGAGCAAAAGCAGAGAGACACTTGGATGCAGTGCCCTTCTGGCCAGTCAGTGTCTGTACCTGCTGGCCAGCCAGCACTGACAGCCCCTTGGTCAGCTATGGCCAACACGACAGAAATCTGTAGGAAACATGGTTTCTCTCACCATCAACTTGGTCATAGCTGCAACTGCATGCTGAGGCCTGCTGTGTTGCTTAGGAGCTCCTTGTAGTCCCAGGCCCCTGTCCAGCTCCTGCAGGGTCACAGCAAATGGCTCCACCAAAGAAAACTCTTGAGAAGTCCTGTCGGGTGATGGGATTCCCCTCTTTTATTTTCAGAGATCTCAAACTCCTGTGGCTGTCCCAGGAAATTAAGCAAAGAGTATTCAAGGTTTCCCAGTTTAAAAGAAAATCCCACTCTTGGTTAAGGCTCTTGACTATGCTTTGGGGAGCTGTGCTCCAAGGCAGAGCTCTGCACTCCAAGGCCAGCACTGCTCCTCCTGCCTCTGTCCAGAAACGAGGAGTTGCTGCAATGTACTGGCTGAAGGCCCAAAGTAGGGTATTTACCTTGGCATGTCTCCCTTTGGATCTCGTGCGCATCCATGGTCAAACACTCCAAGGAACGTGTACTCTGCCCTGCTGAAGACCATGGCACGTTCCCTTCCAGCCCAACGTGCACAGAGCAGATGGTGTGAGGCCAGTTGCAAAGCCTGGCCCGGTACTGTGTGCTGTAGAGAAAGACTGGGTATTACAGAACTGCGGTTCTTAATATTAAAAATGCCTAGCAAAAGAGACCTAGAAAACTCACGCAAAAAAAGGAGATTATGGGGGAGGGAATGAATGCAAATAAGTTACTACAAAGGCCTTAAGGAAAGCTGCTACTCACAGGGAGAAAGGGGAATGGGCCTTCAGCGAAGAAAGAGTTCAAAGGGCAAGGAAACAAATGAGTGGAGAAACTAAATGACAGGCAGACAGGAACAACAAAGAGGTAGGTCCTTGGCCAGGCACACAACCTGCTTGTTGAAAATGTTGTATCAGTGCTAAGGCAAGGCTTGATACCAGGTTAAAAAAATTTCTTCCCCAGACACCGGGACCCAAGAGGGGACAAGTCCCTGCAAGAAGAGAATGGTACCTCCTGCTTTCTCAACATTGTGATGTTCTTTTCAGAAAGCTATTTGAAGACCTTGCCTTCCTGCAGTCTACAGATTTCATTCCCATCAGCAAGGTTCTGGAAAAGCTGTAGTAAAAGAAAGGAGGTTGGTCGTCTATCCCAAGATTGCACAAAGCAGTGCAACAACTGTGCACCCGTCCTTACAGTACAAGCCCTCCTACATCAAGGAGGATAGGAGCATAAAGACACAGCTTGGACTAGAACCTCAAATCCTCCAAATTTCCCATGTGCTCTTGCAGGAGAGGGACAGCAAGGGCTGGGCTGGAGCGGCAAGAATTGAACAGGAATTGGGGCTATTTCAATGGATACACTGATGCGATTGCAGAGAAGAGGGACGCTCAGGTCCTCTAAGGCAGGCTGAATCAGTCCAGCTGCACTGACAGCTTGCCTTGTTTACACCGTGCAAGTATCCAACTGGCTGAACTTGAACCTAGATGCATAAGTCATAGTGAAGCAATGTGTATTTTAACTTTGGTGCCCTACAAAGACTGCAAGCCTTATTTGGTGGGGCAAATGTCTTGGAAACTTGTGCGTATCCAGGCCTGGGGACTCAGAGGGCTTATCTTTTTGTGCTTTGCCTGAAAGCCACTTGCATGCTGATGAAGGCTGAGAGGGAAAAAGCCAGACTGAGGAGTGCATGTAGTTCTTAATGATAAATGTGATCCTAAGCTCCTTTCAGGGATTCATACCCTTCAGCTGAGCCTCTCTGAGCACCCAGGCTCTCTGCTGCAGCAGAGATGGTCTGTTCCTTCAGGAAGCATTTTGTCTCATCCCAAGATTAGTGTCAATGAAAGATGAGATCTGTTGCTTTCTGGACTTGCCTAAATTTGTGCATTCACTAAAGAGGGAACCTGAAAATCAGCAGAAACAAGATACCTGACTATTAAATAGTATCTCAAGCACATGCCAAAGGAAATGTCAATGGTAAAGGCAAGAGCTCAGGGTGCTGGGGAAGGAGGTCAGCTGGAGCTACTCCAATCATCAGCCATTGCATTCTTCGAAGAAGTTTTTCAAGTGTAACCTGGCTTTTTGATTTGGAAATTTTAATTTAATCCTAGGTGGGGAGGAAACTGATATTCAAGGATTTACCCAATTAACCAGAAGCTTGAAGTTTCCTTCTTGCAGAAACTGAATGCTAGCAAAAATTACCCCTCTCTGGGGATCCTGCACTTCTGAAGTTGCACATTAAATGCTGCTAAGTAGGTCACTTGAGATCCCAGGTTTGGTGCATACAAATACCTCCAGTGTCTGCAGGTATAGTGGCATTTCCTCCTCTCCTGAGTGCTTAGGATTCTGCAGAGACAGCTCTCTCCCTGCCTGATCTCACAAGATCCAGGTAATCTGATCTGCACCTTGCAGGAATTGGTTATGCTCAGCTTCTTGGCACCAGAGCAAGGACTTCTAATCTTGGATTGGATGAATCAGAATTTAGGAAATGTGCCTGCAGACAAGAGACACACCCAGGGCAGGAATTACTCTAACGGGACCTAGAAAGGAGGCTAGTTATTCATAGGAAGGCTGCCTCTGTCTCTGGTCAGGGAGGAGGAAGTCAGGCCATCAGATGGTATGGTAAGCAGCGTTCCAGTGCTGACAGCTGGGAATAGCTCATGTCCCAAGCCCATGGAGCCTGAAGCATTTTTGTCTGTCTCCTTCATCCCTCCTCTTCCTCTAGTCTTTGCTCATCTCCTGTTACTGATCTAGCCAGCTTCCCTCTGCTGCCATGAGGAAGAGGAGGGTGCTACCAGCCTTCACCAGCAGCCACTGGTGAAGTGGCTGAAAACCAGCATAAAGAAAATGCAACCTCCTCCCAAGAGTAAAACAAACTGCTTGGTGTCCCTGAAGTTTCCCTAGATGCTACTGAATCCTGAGCAGAAGTTAAAGTGCTGGAAGGCAAGTGAAGGTGGTACAGACACAGTAGGTGGTGAAGGAGAAGGTCTTTGTCTTTGTAAATGGGAGGCCAGCTTATTGTGATCTGAACTGAGCAACACCAGCAAAGCTGGAAAAAAACAGAAACAGCCAGGGGCTGCAGAAAAATCAGTAAGTTGAAATAAATATGATGGTTCTGAAAGTCACCACAAGAAGGTTGGGAATTTAATTTGCTGACTTGTCTGCTCCTGAGAAAGGAGAGACAAATCTAGAAGAGGTGCAATAGTGTGTAGCAGCTAAACATCTGCTGGTGACTGCTGCACTTTGGATGACTGTTTTTTGAGAAGGAAAGTGAATGCAATATTGCTTTTTCATGTCTTGTGCAAGAGGACAGCAACATGGGCATTGGGTGACTCACATATGTAGACACATATACACGTACTTGCATGCGTGCACTCTTGCACAAAGATGCTCATGGAAAGTTGCAAGTGTCCAGTGTTGTGCTCTATGCCCAAATAAGCTCCAAGAGCAGGATATCATCTACTGTTGAGTTTTTCAGAGGACCCTGCAAAGAATGTGGTTGCACAGATTTTGAGCCATCTTAGGTTGTAATCTTTTTCACCTTCAGAACTGCAGTGTTAACTCAGGCATTTTTTCTGAAAGTCAAATGCCACAATAGGCCATGTTTCCTAATTTTTCAAAACCACTTTGACCCCCACCATACTAGTCCGATTTTGGACCACTCCATCAAAACTCATAGTGCAATGCTGAAAAATTTCAGGCAGTACCAAACACTCTACACTAATTATTTCCATTCATCTAAGGGTCACTTCAGAATGCAAACTCCTGTGATGTTCAGGCTCCCAGTGTGGCAACAACCTGGAAAACAACAAACACTGTATTTTCTGAGGCTGGCTGCTGTAACCTTATCATTTTGAGACTCACAGAGCACTTTGGTCAGCACATCCCAGAGACAGAAAGGTGCTGTCATGTCCTGGAGAAGGGCTGTATAGCTAGGCTGCCTGTCACACAGAGGGATGACTCACTTCAAACCCTGCCAACTTTCTCAGTTCTCTTTGATTGCCTAGTCTTCAAATTACTCAAGTCCGGTCTTCTGACTTCACCTCCCTCAGGGTCTGGTTGGTTCCCTTCCCTCTGCTGGCTGGATCCTCTATGGGAGTCCTTACAATGCCTAATGCAGCTCAAGTCATTGCTGATGTGAGCTGGATTTGAGCTGTTTCACAGCTTTGGGACAACCTTCATAGCTCTTGGTCGCACACCCCCTAGAGTTGTGGTTATGGTGGAGTTTGCTCAAGTAAGGAATTTCCTTGGGTCACCCAAAAGGTAGCCAGAGTTAGCTTAATCAAATCAAATAACCAAGTATTATTTGACTAACAGCTTAAACCAAGCTGTTTGTGGCTTCCTCGGCAACCAGGGCCTGTCCAGCATGCGTAACTGCATGAGCCTCCTTTTTCAGGAGGCTTTACACCCTCCTTTTTCAGGGAATCACATGCAGGAGGGAGCTACCCTGGCACCCAAACTGCCTCCAACTGAGATTTTTAAAGCCTCTGCTTAAACATAAGCTAAGGCAGCTATAAATAGCAATTGATGGCCCCTGGTTAACCCAAAGGCTTTGATGACAGAGCTGGCTCTGTGTGTGAGTGATTGGCTGCTCTCAGACTCTGCTCTCACACCATCTGGGGGCCAAGTTGATCAGTACTTCTGCTTTACTTTGCTTCTGCTGCCTTGTAGTCTGGCTACTGGGGGAGTGGGCATATATTTCATTAGACACCTGCAAATATGAAAATTATTATGTGGCAATAAATGTGCTTGTACATAGCTACAACATACAATTCATACTAAAAAATATAAAGCCTAAATTTCAAATTAAGACATAAGTGCAAAACAATCCGTAGAGATTTTCCAAGTTAAATAATATATTTAAAATAAATCTCTTGATAAAAGGTTGGAGGCGACTGCCTCGAGGCAGGGAGGACACTTGACACCAACATTGCAAAGTGGGTAATGTCCCCATCTGGCACGGATGCTGCAGTGCATGGTCTGTCATGGACCTGACCACTGTCTACCATAGTGCTGCTGGCCCCCAGCATTGCTTATCTGCCTGAGCACACATCCTATATTTTCAGTAGTCTTCCTTTGTTTTGCAACCTACTCTCCCTTATGATGAGTTATCACCTTATGATTGGACATCGTGGTTATAATATGCACTGCACTCCAGGTTTAATTGCTTTTTCCCTGTCAATCTAAAGTTTGAGTCTCTTAAATCATTTTCAGGGCTATGTTCCCCACTGCAAGGCACTGCCAAGGTGGTATGTGGAGCACTGTGCCCAGTCTGGGTCCTCTCTCTGAGAGAAATGGTGCCAGGCTGCAGCCCAGTGGCAGCGACCAGACTGAGGAGAGTGTGGAGCATGTGGCGTGTAAGGAAAGGGAAATGGATTTCTTCAGCCCAGAGGAGAAGTGGCTGATGGGGCTGCAGATGCATCTTCCATTGCATGAGAGATAATGCATGCAGAGCCAAACCTTCTCAGAGGTGCCCAGTGAAAGGACAAGAGCCAACAGGCACTTCTGCAACAGAGATGAGATGAGATTTCATGATGAGATAGGTCAAAACCACTGCTCTGGAAGAACAGGACAGCAGCACATAACCCAGAGAGATGGTGGCACCTCCATCCTTGGGGCCCATCAAGCCTCGCCTGAATGCAGCCCCAGACATCCTGACCTGACCGTGAAAGTGGTCCTCATACAAGGAGGGAGGATGGGACCAATGCCTCCAGAGCTCCCTTCCACATAAATCCACCCACGATTGTATGACTATATTTCCCTATTTGAAACTGTTCCCCCCTGAAGGGCTACTGATGGCTACTGATGCCCTTGATGTGGTCTGTGGGAGTTCACAGACCCATCTCAGGGGACCAAGGCTCTCACAGGAATAGGCAAAAAACCCCATAGTGCTTAAAATGAAGAGTATGTGCTACATTAAGCAAATACAGAATGATGAGAGGCAGACAAGATGTGGAGAACTCATATATTGGTATGCCCAACAAGATATCCTAGTCTAAGATAAACACACGCATCCCTTATTAACACAGAGGTATCTTATTCTGCATTAAATAACCAAGCCTATCTGTGGGCTGTGCACAAGTGAACTGGCTCACAGACCTTTGCCTGCTGTGCACCCTGTGACTCTTGCAGCTCTGCAGATTCCTGTCTGCCTTAGCTCCTGCTGCAGACTAGATGGGCTCCTGCTGGGTATCGCTGTTACCCACAACATGCTCAGCTGCCATCTGCACTGTTGTCTTAAGTAAGTTTGGCTGGTTTGTTTCACAACTCACTCTGGTCTAAGACTTTGCACATGAATGAAGATCATATCAGCGATCCTGTCAATCCATATCAGCACTCTTGTTTTTTCCACTTGTAAAGGAAGTGTAGGTAAAATGCGCCACTCCCTGTGACAGTACCTTATGGATGCTAAACCAATGTGAGTTCAAAAAGGGACCAGACACATTAACAGAATCAAAAACGCCACTGTTGCATGCAAAGACACTCCTGCATTTTCAGGAAATCCTTGATCTGCAAATTGACCTGGCTGGGAAAGTAATCGAGAGAAATCACTACAGGCTTGTTCAGCTCTTCTCTCCCTCAGACATCTGCCATAGCTCCCTACCAGACAGGGTGAGGGGAGACATGGGCCACATTTGAGTTTAAGGACTCACAAAAAAGCTTGCTCAATGTCACAGGTGTATCAGAATTTCTCCCTAGAAATCTTCGTGGAAGGCAAAATTCTATGGGTAGAGAGGGACAGCTGCTGAGCAAAGAGCAATGCTGCCCAACTCTTCCTCTCTACCCAAGGGCTTCTGTGTAGAGTCATGGAATCATTAAGGTTGGAAAAGATCTTTCACATCAGGTCCAATCCTGAACCCATCACTGCCTAGTCCACCACTTAACCATGTCCCTAAGCATCACATCTACACGTCTTTTAATATCCTCTAGATGTTACACTCAGCAGGTTAAACCCATTGTCTGTGTGATTTTGGGGGTCAGATGATCACAGTCAAGGCCATTGGGTGTTAGAAGCACCAAGGCTGCCAGGGAGCCAGTAAATTAACAGCCCCATTCTATGATAAGTTTGGCTGTAGGCTCAATGGACACTTTTTGACTGAAACCTTGGGGTTTTCAAATAGCTTGAAATCACCTGTGGAGACAGGTGGTGACAGCCATCCTGAGATGATGCGTCTCCCCCTACATGCTTCATCTGGAGAACCCAGGAAGCACTGGTAACTTCAATCACTCTGTACTGAGAGAGCTGGGACTGGCAGTGAGGGCACTGGTGAGCATCACTGGTGTAAAACTCAAAGATGCCTGCCCTGTGGCAGGTGCAATGAGTCTCTGGCTGAAAACACACAGAGCCATGAGAAGTAACAGCCTGAGAGTCTGTGATTTCTGTGATCCTCCGAGCAAAAAAAAACAATTTATCAGCCAGAAGCTGCCCATTTGTCAAGACTGGCACCCTGAGTTCGGTGCAGCTGGCTCAGTGCATGGACAGGGAGGGGCCCAGATGTGGGATAGTGGCATTTGAGCTCAAGGGCTCATGTGTCTAGAAAAAACCTGATAAGAGCCAGGAATGCAAGTGGTCCTGAAATAGTGATAAGGGCAGCTGGGGAATGCCTCATATGGATACATGGGCTGGGGCAGTGGGGCTTGGTATGCAAGGTGACACCTGCCCCCCACACTCAGTGTCACATTTCACTCCTGAGGACACTCACATGGGGTGAGTGACATGTGCTATGTCTCAAAGGCACTGTGGAGGCTGTCCTTGGCCTGCCCCACACAGAGCTGCAGAAGGAGAAGGGTCATTCACTCCAGCAGTTCCCAGAGTTTGAGCTGGCCTCCATTGAACTTTGAGAGATGAAGAGTGCCCCGCCTGCCAAGCCATTCTCACCAGATTGCTTTGCCTGGTCCAGGTGCTTGCTTGCTGTGTTTCTTACAGCTTTCTAGAGCGCAAGGCAGCCCTTCCAATTGTGTGGCATGTGCTCCATGTGTCAAATGCAAAAGCATTGATGTCAATGTCATCTAAGAGGTCCCCTAGCTTGGCCACCAAGGTAGGACTCCAGAAAGTGCACAGCCCTCCCTAGCCTCCCTCTGGGATGTCCCAGGCCTGTGGTAGGGCACAGCTCTCCAAGTTTCCCAGCCTCTGACTTTGCCTCCCTGCATGAAGTTTAGGAGGCACAGGCAGTCATAGTGTTCTCATCACGGGTTGCTGCTGTTGGCCTAGTTTAGGCAACATCACAAGAAGAGGGGAAAAGATGGTTTCCATAAGTTTCCATGTCTCACAGGACTCTGTGTGGTGCTTATATTGTCCTGTCCACAGGCAATCTCCTCGAGTCTGGGCTGAAGCGTCTGACCCAAAGCCAGTGGAGACATTGTCGTCAGACCAAGGTGTAAATTCAGGGGCAGATCAAAGTCAGATTTCAGCTCCAAAAAGTAGAGCAGTGGCTGGAGGATTCCTCATGGTTTGCCTCTCCTATGGGATGAGTTTTGTTCTTACTAGAGGTTATGACCCAGTTTCTGTTTCAGTGACCAGGTCTGACAGTGACCAGAGATCCTAACAAAAAGAAGCCCCTGAGCTTTCCTGAGCTCTTTTACTGGGTCATCTGAGATATCTTGATCTATGGGCTGCAGCATGAGGTAATGCAGACTTCTTTCTGGGATAAACTGGAGATTGCAAGATACAGCCATGGGCTGGCATCCAGGAGCATTCTAGATAAGCCTAGTGGCAAACAAAGTGGCAGCCAGATCCTGTGTGGCCATGTGACTATTGGAGACTATTTTGTATCCTGTAAGTAAACCTTGTTCTTCCTTTCATCTTGAAAAAGGATATTCAAGCTCTCTCCATTTTTTTTCAGTTGCTGACTACTTTTTAGTCTCAGCCTGGATTAGGCTTCGAGGAAAAAGCAAGTGGGTGCTCACACTGA
The DNA here is from genome assembly GCF_003945595.2 of Pipra filicauda. NCBI lineage: Eukaryota > Metazoa > Chordata > Aves > Passeriformes > Pipridae > Pipra > Pipra filicauda. The sequence continues at coordinate 3,749,399 of NW_024104287.1, forward strand.
GCAGTTGTAGCCAACAAAGATGTGTGCTCCATGGTATTGTTGCCAAGTCCCCTGCGTTGGTGGCAGGTGCTCTTTGCAGTGCACAGGACTAACGTCTGAACAGTTCAGTCTTAGCTCCCGGCTCCAAACAAATATGGTGAACAAATGTGTTCCAGAAGATGCCTCTGGCAAGCAGCACTGTGGCTTTCCTGTCATCCCTCTGGGGACTGCACGGTTTCCCTTTCCCTGGTTGTCTGGGCTTCCTGGGAGGTCGCTGCTGATCTACCTCAGGTACAAGCAGCTGCATCTTAAGCAGGTGCCTGTGTGCAGCTCTTTCCTCAGGATCCCTGTCACCACAAAGTTTAGTCTAACCCAGACACTTCCTCTAGGCAGGCCTGGAGGATGGCAGCGGAAACATGTATTTCCCTTCTTGCAAATGCAAGAGTAATGCGGGAGCTTCAGCTCTACAGAGGCTGTTGAAAGGCTGGCAAAGAGTCCATTAGGTAAAGTGCCTGTTTCATATCCAGTCAAGATGCAATGTAAACATGCCAAAAATCCTCTGCCAGCAATCCTCTCCACAAACTCAAACAGAGTTGTTGGGAAACCAGCTGCAGACAGTTGCCCAGCCTTCACCTCCTTTCTGCTCCTGGTTTGCTTTGCTTCCATTCTCTCTCTCTTCCCTGTGTAGTGATGTTCAAGAGCAAAGCGAAACAAGGGCTGAATGAAGCAGTAGAAAGCTTTGCTATCTCCGCAGAAGTGCAGGAAACCGAGTATGTCCAAGGGAGTAGGCTCCAAAAGCCAGAAATGGAGCATCAAGGAATCTCAGACTAAATCACCTTAACTCTGCACAATGCTGAACAGATAGGAATAGTCCCTCTGCTTTGCCCAGCGGCAGGACTGACACGGTGAAACAGGGGATCTGCAGAAGGGTGTTGAAGCTCCCCTGTGGTAGGTGGTACAGGACCCAGTGGGGCCTTTCTCTGCCTAGTTTGGAGCATCTTCTTCCCTCATTGCATGGTGAGCAGGAGGTCTGTGCTGGCTGCCAATCACATGGAGATGGTGAACTGTGTGTACGTGTGTGCCTGTGCTCTTTAGCAGATCTGGTCCCATACGATGAATATTTCTTTCCAGAATCTACTATTCTCTTGTATTCTATTATGTTCAACATTATTTTCACTTGATTTTAAAGTATTGGATTGTTAGGCAGTACATCACAGTTTCAATAAATACTACTAATTCTTACAGCCACAGAAATATAATTTATTCCAATTTTTTTAATCTAATCTGTACTGCACTGATGAGGAAAATTATTAGTTTTGAAATCAGACAGAGTGATAGGGAAGAGCCTTTATATCTTCCAAGTTTGTATCTAGGCCCCAGATGGAAACAAGTCCCAAATTTATGCTGAGCAGAGCTGCTGCACAGGGTGATGACTCTGTACCCAGTGCCTGTGCAGCCCTGGAGCAAAAAGTCAGCACAGACCCCTTCCAGGCCTTGAGCTGCAGCTGGAGAGAGGATCCGCCAGGCTCCCATGTCCCTCTCAGGTATCTGGGGGTCAGACTGCCCTCGGTGAAGAAGCCTTCCCCTGGCAACCTGCTGGGATGCAGCCAGGCTTGGCAGATGCTTGATCGCCTGTCAGAGACACTCGGGATGAAGTGCTTGTGTCCTGCCAGGCTGGTATGGCTCTGCAGCAGCTACGTAACACCAGCCACCCCTGAGGGGCTCAACCTCAGGTGTCTGCACTGGGACTGAACATCTTACTTCTCCCCTTCCTCCATTGGTAGGCAGGGCACTTGAGGAAACATCTGGTAGCTGGTTTCATGGTACCTCTGGAAGGCCAAAGTCTCGCTCCTGCTGTTTTACATTTTGCTGCCAGGCTGGGGGTGTTTTAGTAAGCCACAGCTATTTACTATGCTCTCTGGAACTTCTGCTGTGCTGTGCTCTGTCCTGGAGACTGCCTGGGCTTGAGGCTCTCACCAAGGCTGGGAGGCACTGGCAGGCTCAGGCAGACTGTGCTCCTGAGTGTGTAACCCCAGGGCTGTTTCTGAAAGACCAAACAGCCTAGCAGGTTGTATGCATATGGGGCTAATAGAGGAGAAGGTTTCACAGCCCTTGAGCTTGTCCCAGTTACTTTCTGCCTCTTTTATTTCCTTTATCATGTCCCCAAATGGCCCGGAATAGCCTTAATTGGAGATGGGAGCACTGATGCAAGGTTACATATGTGCTTTTTCTTCATGAATAAAGCAATCTATATCCTGGCATAGAATCATGGAATCGTAAAATATCATGAATTGGAAGGCAACAACAAGGATTATCCAGTCCAACTACTGCCCCTGCACAGGACAACCCCAACTTTTATGCCATGTGCCTGAGAGCATTGTCCAAATGCTTCTTGAACTCTGTCGGGCTTGGTGCTGTGACCATTTCCCTGGGGAGCCTCTTCCAGGTGCCAGCCCACACCCCTCAGGTGAAAAACCTTTTCCTGATACCTAGCCTAAACCTTCCCTGACACAGCTTCATGCTGTTTCCTTGGGATCTGTCACTGGTCACCAAAAGAAGACATCAGTGCCTGGCCCTCCACTTCCCCTCATGAAAAGCTGTCGACCACAATGAGGCATTCATTAGATACATGGACAGCTCACAGATGCTGAAATTTTGGGCTGCCCTGGTATCTCCACAGCATACAGCTTGCTCAGGACAGTTTCTCACCCCAACAATGTGGGATACAATGACAATCACACCCAGCATCTCCTATATGACAACATCCCATGCATTGTCCCCATCTCCCTCCCAGCCAGCTCAGGTGGCACTGTTTGCTCATGGTGGTGTCATCTGCCTCTTGGTACTTCCCCAAAAGCACAAGGCCACAGGGTACCTGTTTGTCTGGATCAGCACGGCTCCACTCATAAGAAGCAAGAGCCCAATAGTCATAGTCCCAAGGCTCACATGCCTTTTTTTCCCAGAAAAAAATGTAGCTGGGCCATGTATTTGTACTAGATGTTGCAATCTGCAGCTGCCCAGAGCTCTAGTTTGCAGTAGATATGTTGCTACAATCAGCCCCAGGGCTTTCCAAAGGGACTAGCAGCATCTGCTCACTGCAGGGAAGAGGCATGCTGAAGGTTACAAGCCTATTGTTCCCTGTAAAGCTCTTCCTTTGCAGTGATAAGAACATATCCCAAGGGTGCTCAGGTCAAGAGAAAAGAAAGTGGTCTCATGGAAAGCAGAGCCAACAACCTACGTTGCCTGTTGCTCTATGTCTTTGGTTGATAATACTCCAGAGAGGAAGTGAGGTCCTGCCACGAGATCTCCTACCTCTACTGGGCTTGATTTTCCTGGAACCAGGTACGTTGGAGACCCTGTGCTGGAATCTAATGTTGACCTATGGCTTGCTGTTGACCTGTGGGCTTAAAAAGTTTTAAAAAAGGGACACACAGACTGACTGGCCAGCATCAAACAACCTCTGCTTGTAGGAAATGAGGTTAAACTAGAGTGAGCCGGGGAGAATGAAAGAGGGTGCTGCCCTGAAAGAAGAAAATGAGTGCAGTGCTTTATGTCCTGGGACTTAGTGGCACAGTCTCTCCAAGGGACAACAAAATGCTCAGTGCTGACAATTCCACATTGCTCTGAAGGAAAAATGCAAAGACCACCCGCTTCCAGAAAGGCGGCTGTGCTCTGAATGGTGGATGACAGCACTTCCTCATGCACTTGGGCACCTCCTAGGAGACTGCCAGTCTCTGAGAAAGGCCTTGCACATCCTAAAAATTAGGATCTCGGTAGCTCCTGGGCATCCTGCTTGATTACAGGAGATTTAAAAATCTTCCCTCAGGTTTTCCAGGGAGAGCTGGTGGGGCTGTCTTACCAATAGCCACCTGAGACAAGGTTAAGTTACAGTGAGCAGTAGTGTAGGCAAAACCTTTTACATTTATTCATTTAAACTTGATTAAAATTCTGTCAGTAAAATGAAAGAAACACTGCATCTTGGAAATGAAAACCCTGCCCTGAGACAGGAGACTAACCTGCCCAGCAGTCTTGGCAAGCCCATTTGATTACTTCTTATATGAAAATTGAGGCAGTGTCAGAGCCATGGCTGCAGGGCTCTCTCCTCCACTTGTTTTCCAGTCTCATCTCAGTGAGTTTGACATGACAGCGTTGTCCCAGATGTTGAACTCTGAAGATGCTGAGCTAACTGCAGGCCCCCCTGGAGGTTTAGGATTGTTCTAAATGGCGTGGGCTGCTTGAATAGCTGAACCAGTCCCTCTGACAACACACTTGCTATGTGCGGCAAACCTGCTCCATTTTTGGCTTCAAGCACACTTTCCATGTCATCAATGCAAAAATTAAGTGGGCACAGTATGTCATAAAGGTAAGAAGATAATCCAACCCCCGTGCCTCATCAAAACGCAAAAGAAATTCCTCATTTATTTAACATTACAGGGGGGGGAAAAGCATTTAATCTAGCAGTCACAAAGATAACACTAGTTTATCTTGGCTGCTGTGAGCACTAGAAACTTGATACAATGAGCTCCTCTGTGAGAAGGCAATTGTTTCTATTTTTGTGGGGACTGGTATTTGTGGGATTAAGCAAGATGCTCTGGATGCAGCCCCAGCTCCCTGGGTGCCTGCTTTTGGGCAGTACTGCAACAGCAGTGTTTTGCGTAGGGCTAAAAGCCCAGTCGCTGTAAAAGCAGTGTGTGGTGCAATCTGACCTGGCAGACAGCAAAGCTGCTGTGAACCATGAAATAAAGCCAAAATGCCCATCCTGCATGACGCTTTTGCAATCAGTAGGATTTAGGCAGTGTTTTTTCCAGAGAGGAATACCAACCCTGCCTATGTCTCTTGCTCCCACCATATCTTCAGGGAGCACTCTTCTCCCTTGCTTGAGCATTGGCATTTCTCTGCTGATTCCAGAGTCAAGGCAAACATTCAACAGCAAAGACTAAATGTGGCACATACCAAAGTCCATCACAAAATGCTGACCCTACAATAACAAAGAGCTGTAGTTGCCTGAGCTGGTGTCCTTCTTGCTCCAACTGCCCACCTTCTGGACATCTGCCAGGTAAGAAGAACAGCTGATGATGATTGACTTTGGCAGTAGGGCTGCATGGTGATGCCAGACTGCAAGGTGCTGACCCCATCCTGCTGCTTTTCATCTCTTAATCTGAAGATCCAGAGACCTTGTAGGAGAGGGGAAGTTGACCCAAGTCCCCACGCAAAATATGTGCTTGGGAAGTGACCAGATTTGTACCAAATCAAGTCAGTATGATCACAACCGTTTGGTCTCCTAGGCTAATAATCCCAAGGGGATCCGTGGACAGGCTGATGTTAACATGTCATTCCTGGAACCCCACACCAGACGTTGTCTTTTATGCTCTCGCAGTGTGAGAAGCAGAGAGCAAGGCACATTTCCCATGCAGCTAATATTGTTTCCAGCACTGTCCATCAAGAAGGAAGATATGAATGGGCTGTGGCGAACAAAAGCACACGTGTATCTATTCGAAAGCAGTTTGGGGCTGCAGTACTTGCCATTCTCTTCCCTGAAGCACACTGTGCCATCTGCTCCAGTAAGTGCAAGCGCTGACGTGGAAGAGCAGCATCCTGCAAGGCAGTGGTAGAGTCTTCATATTCAACACTAACCTGCTCTTATCATCTCTGTCTGTGTCTACCAGGTTGAGGTAACTCGGTTGTTTAGCACAATGTGCTCTTGATTGCCCCTGAAGACCTTTTGGAGAAGAATTAGCCCGGAAATATGTGACAACTCACTGCATGGTAGAGGTAGAGATGCAAGGAGTACTCCCTGTACATGAAATCCTACATCTGGGATTTGCACTGGGTTTCGGCTCAAACCCAAGCTGATGGTGTAAGGTGAAAAGCCTCACTTCTGCCTGAGAGTGAGGGTTGGCCACACCACATCCCAGAAGAGCACAATGTCAGCAGGAAGCTGTGCAAGTATGTGCCAGATGCAGTGGGGTTGCCCTGTTTTACAGGCACTTGGCTGCTAGCTGCAGCTCTCGAGATGTCAAGGAATAGATTAACCCCTATCGTGTCTGAGACAGACCTTAGGAATGTCTAGGAAAGGGACAAAATGGAAATGCCACTTGCAGCAGTTTATCTGCAGCCATGGTGCACCCGTGTCTCAGATGCTCTGTACGACAGTGGTCTCACTAGTGCTAGAGAAGAGCACTGAGGATTTTTAAAGGCCTGTGATAGTTTTTGCACCATGAACAGGGTCGGTATATTCAGCCCTGACAGGGCAGATGAGGTTACAGCTGTGAGCAGGCAAGGAGGAACTGTCTTTCACCAGGTTAAGCTCTTGGGTGTCTTGTTAGAAGGAAGCAAGTGGAGCTGGTTTCTTTCCACAATGCTGAGCTGAGAGGAGGAAGTCCCTGCTGTGGTATATTGAGGTTTCTAAGAGTTCAAAAAGGGATACCTTGAAATAAAAGCCATCAAGGGCTATTAGATGGAGACACCATGTCTGGCTCAAGAAATGTTGATCACTGGAACCTGGGTGAGTTTTCAGGAAGAACTGCACGTTTTCCCAGTTCCTTCCTCCTTAAGCATAATTTCTTCTTCTTTGTGGGTTTTTTTTTTCCCCTTAATTTTGTTCAAAGCTCCTTGGGGAACAAGAAGGGGGGTAACGTGTGGAGCACAGGTTGTCCCAGGGTTATAATGCTTTTGTTGCTCCCTGGTAATAAGTAAGATCAGCTGTGATAGCTTGAGAGGAGGGTAGATTGGCCTGTTTTATAGCCTCCTTTGTCTCACTGTAGCTCTCAGTACTACTTGGAGTCATTAAAGAAGTGACCCTGAAAAGTGTTGGCAGAGGATAAGGTTTGCTGTTCCTTCCTGCACCATGTACTTCACATCACAGTGGGCTGCACTGTTGCCCCAGGTCTGGAGCAATCAGAGTAGGTGAGGTTTTAAGGCAAACACTGAGAGCAGGCTCAGTGACTCCAGGGCAATACCATGAGACAAGGAGGACATCCTGGGCCAGGACACCAATTGTGCTTCCAGGAGCAAGGACCGAGTGGACCTAGAATCCAACCCCGCACCGTGATGTTCATGGAGGGAACACACACGGGTGGGTTGGATGAGAATTGATGATATATGTGACCTGGTACCTGCTCCGGCTGAGCCTCGCATCAGTGGCCAAGGGCAGATGCAGCCTCTAGAATATAGAAAATGAGGAAAATCCTGCAGATAGTTAGAAATTAGAAAGTGAAACACCTCTCTAAAAAGAAAAGAAATCTGGTCAAAGCTGGGTGGGGAGGAAGTGTTCTGGGGGCATGTTAAAGCCAGGCTAGTTTTCCAAGCAAAGATAAATCAGATGTTTTCTTGTGAAGTTATGTGCATCTAGAGAAGAGATGATTAAAACAATTAATTTTCTTGGTATGCCTTATTAAGCAGCCAAAAACAGTGACGTGATGCTAACGGGTATCTTTGATGCTGGAGCAATGTTGGAATAACTGCTTCCAAAAGAGGAGGACCTTTTCTCATTATTTGAGTTTTTACTCAGCTAGACGATGAGCTCAGCCAAGGAATACAGTGAGAAAGTGTCTGTACCAGGGGTGTTCACTCTTGTGTTGAAGAGATGCGTGCAGAACCACAGATGGGGTATGGGCAAGGAGGAGCTTGGAGCTATTAAATAGAGGATGGGAAAACAGAACAGAAAGGAAGACCACTGCCTCTTTTTTTTTTTTTCCCCTAAAGCATTTCACTTTGTTTTGGAGAAGAGAAAGGTGTGGCCAGCTGTTTTCCTGGTGTAAGAAGCTTCCAGGTTTGCTGGTCCCAATCAAACCTGCCAGATTCTGGTCACAAAGGTTAGAAATGAGTTGGTGTATGAGGTGGCATCTTGGCTGAGAGCAAGACAGGCTGGAGGGGTAAGTAAGAAGTGTGTGTGATGGCGTGGCTGATGTGAAGAGTGGAGAAGAAAGCCACTCTGCCAGAAAGCATGGTGGGGCATAGAAATGAGGCCAGAGGCATCAGTGAAGGGTCAGCCACTGCCCATGATAGCTGACAAGACATCCATAATGATGAATTCAATCCAAGCCATTATAAGCAGCAGTGAATGCTGCCCCTTATCCAGCCACCTGTGTAGGGGACACTCGACTGCGCCTGGGTGAGTTGCTCACCTTCCCACTCTCTTGGCCATACCTTGCAGCAAGGGGGAACAGCAGCACTTCACATTGCTTTAAACATCTTATCCAAGATAAATTGACCTAATTGACCTGCCTGACAGGAGACACCTCAGTGGGGCAGGGTATCAAAGGACTGGAAACAATCCTTCAACATCCATTCAGGTGTATGTGAATCTATATATGCACCTGCCTCTATATGTATGTCTATATACACACAGATGAACATCTCACCACGTGGCAGGTCCCTAATGTCCTCCCAGCACAGCTATCTCACAGAGACCTGTATACCTGCAACCCTAGGGAGATGTGTCTGCCCTGTTGGTGTGGGCTGGCAGTGATTTTTCCTTCCTGCTCCCAGTGTGGAAAGGTCAGAACCCCAGAGCTAGGTCAGAGCTACCCAGCCTAGAAGACTTGGCCCCTATCATCCTGTTCTGGGCTTCCTCACAGTATCTGTATCACCTTGTCGCCCTCCTCAGCAAGGCTGCAGGGAAGCTTTGAGCAGAGTTTGGTGACAACCTGTAAGTCTGAAAGATGAGATGTGCGACAGGGGTGCTGTTAGGCTGAGCATGGGCTATGGCATCTGCAGGTGGAGGTCCTGATTTCCTTCTCTGTTCTCCCTAGGTCTCAGGGGTAACTCGCAGAGCCTGGTAGTGGGAGAGCAGAACAAGGCAGGACCTCCCTGCAGCCTTCTGCTGCTCCCCAGTGGCGGCTTGGGGAGGCACCGCAGGCAGATCCTGATGGGTGAAGAAGCCCTGACGGGAGATGTGAGGGGGCTGTGGCATCTCTAAGTGGAGGTTCTGATTTCTTTCTCCATCTTCTCCAGATCTCACAGGTAACTCTCAGCAGGCTGGGGAAGAGTAGGGTGACAAGGATGTGGGGGAGATGCAATCACAAGCCTAGAGTTTTTTGAGAAGAAGCAAATTTTTTTCAGAACCTTTCATGATAGTAAACAGTACTTTCTGGGTTTATTTCCCAAAATCAGTGAAAGAGCTCAAAACTGGCTCAATTTCCTTATCCTGGTAATCACTTGCTTCTTAAAAAGATCGTTCTCTCCTGTTGTGTTCTGAAACAAAAAGCGTGAGGACAAAAGCATCAAGTTTCCAATCCCATCTAGGGTGTTGAGAACAGTGTAGCTCTTGTTGTTACTGTGGAGAACAAGAAATTGTTTCCTGAGTGCATTCATAAAATTAGTCCTCCAAATGAAATGAATGTTGTTCCTTTCAAACCTCTTTTAATTAATGGAAAGAATACTGTGGTAAAGGATGCTGTCACTTTAAGCTGCATCACAGCAGGTGCTAATATTTCCTAGTTCTCCACAATAGTGCCTTAGTTTTGTAAACTTGAATTTTTCAAGGCTGTTTGGCCTTTGGGAGGTGGGAGGATTTACCCACTCACAGGTCTCAGCATTGGTGCCCTTCCTGCCTATGCTGAGGCTCTTGGAGGCAGGAGGTGTGAGACCATTTTGCTCATTGAAATACCCACCAAGGCAGGTGCTGCCACCACCACTGTTTGCTTTGGGGTTGGTGTTGGCCACCGGGGTACAGGTTGGAGGGACATTTAAGCAATAGAAAGACAATGCTGCTAAGAGAGCAAGGTAGAAAAACAGGAAATGAAAGACAATGTCTGCAGTCATTTCCTATCCCCTGGCAGAGCATCTGTCACCCACTTCACAAGGCTGTCCCAGGCTAGAGTTGCTAGGATCGTGTGGTATGTCAGGGAGTCTGGGCACCAGACTAGGGCAGGACTTTGCGAGTGTCATGGAAGTGTTGCAGTCAGTGTGGCCAATGCTTTGGGTTGCTGTGGGCCAGACCCTGAAGTAGGAGCTGTAGTCCTTGGGAGTACATTATCTAGACTGTTTGTTCAGAATTGAAAGATTGATTTCTGTTACCTGGAAAAAGCTTCAGTTTTGGAAACCAAAATTAAAAATACCTTTATTAAAATAGTTTGGAATGCCCTTAATTTTTATTTTTAGTTACTTAAGCACTGAATAAGATTATTTCCTAGGAAAAAATAGGTGTTTCATGAAATCCAGTTTTTCTGCTGGCATAAATTTTAGTCAATAGATTTCAGACAGTTTAATTTTCAGCATGGCCAGGCCACACGGCATAGAAGCAAATAAAGCTGTACTTTCTTTATGGGAACAAGGTTGCAGAAGTTTGATAATTGATGTGAGGCAGAGGTGTCCCTCTGATTTTTTTTTTTAACAGCATGATGTCCCTTATCTTTAGGAAAAGAGTGATTAAAAGTTACTGGAAAGGAACAGGAATAGTTTAACACTTCTTACACCAATAACAAAAAGAGAATCTGATCAATCGTATAGCAGAAAGGATACATGTAATTTTATATGAACAATATAAAATAAATCACACTATTTAATGTGAAACTGCCTTTGGATATTTGAAAAAAAATTTTACTGTACTTGGAATAGTTAAAGGTACAAATGTTACTTTAGACTTATTGGGATACTCTGCTAGACTTTTTTATAGTTTTTATATTTTGCATGCTGCTGTTCAAGTGAGCACAGATTTGCTGGTATCTCATTTTGATACCAGTCTTCTCCTTAACCCCCCTTAGCTTTTGGAGGCAGAGAAGGGAGAATCTAAATGTCAGTGAGAAAAGGAGACTTCCCTACTGATGGAAATTTAAAGAAAACCCTGAAAATACAAAAAAAAAATCTCTTCAAAAGTCTAGGGGAAAAAACAAGCATTACTTCATAGAGAAGGAGTCACTGTATGTGCATATAACTATGTAGAGTGGACTACTGTCTATGCATACATGTATCTATATATTCTTCTATCTATACACATATATTTAAAATACTTTGACTTAAAATCATGCTTCTAAAAAAATCTCCTGCATTTTAAGAGGCTGGCCACACCAGGTGTCCTCTCTGTCACTGCTGCCCCAGCTTCCCAAACTAATGCTCAGGTGCACTGGGCACTTCTACTGCACCCACTAGCTTCTTGACTCTTTTTCACAGTCTCTCTGCTGTCTCTTGCCCTTTCCAGCCATCTGCTGTGAGGAGTTACTACTTTAGTTGTGTGGTTACACCATGGGGGGAGCCTGATATCAGGGGAAAGCAAAGGCCATGCTGGAACTAGATTGAACACAAGGACAGGTGGGCAAGGCAAGCCTACTACTCTCACAGGAGCAATGCATGTTGCAATATGCCCAGAGAAATATTAGAGACTTGCACATCCAGCTGGGCAGGCTGCCATGGCCCCTTCCCAGCCTGAGAAAAGGACATGGAAAGCAGGAAAAGGACTGTACATGCTGGGCAACCCAGGGAGGCAGGGGGGTCCCTTCTGTGTCCTGCTCAAAGTGCTGTCCACTTCTTTTGATCACAGAGGTATTGCTCTTGCAGGGGGTGTCTCTTTGTTCCCTTCTTTGGTTGGTCCTCGCAGCGGTAGAGGCTCAGTGGGTGGAGGCAGTGCTGGACATCTCTCTGCAGGGTGGCAGAGCTGGGAGTACAAGACAGATCCCCAGGGAGCTACCACAGATCTTGGCATTTGCCTGAAGGTGTGAGGAGGACATTGGGGCTTTCTGCATGGGCTTGGGAGTGCCTTGATACTGTTCTGTCTTTTTCACTCCCTCCCCTGACCACCAGACCACTTGTTTGATGTTCCTGCCCTGAGGATGCTCATCATCCTTGGGATTTGCAGACTTGTGTTTCCTGGGGAGTGCCTGGGGAAACCAATTGCCCAGGGTTACTGGGATGCTGCCCAGGGAGGGCAGACAGCTGGGTGAATCTGCACCCTGGGCTGCAGCATGGGTAGGGGTGTGTAATAGGGTTGTGCTGCAGTGGGGCGCTTTGATGGGAAAGCTGGAGAGGATGAGTGCACAGCACCCACAGGCCATGGATGTGCTTAGAACACAGACCAGCCTTGGGGATGGATAGACACTCACGCCACCACATGCCGATGGCTGGGAGACAAGCCAAAGATGATGGAGAGGCAGCACACCAGCGGTTTTCCCCGGGTATGTAGCAAGGGGTCTGCAAACCCCCGTGATCTGGGGTCATCTCCACGGCTTGGGCGATGCCCCCGCTTTGCCTAGTGGGAGGGGGCTCCTTTCCCAGGCAGTGGCAGGTGCCTTATCCTCTCGCCGGGCTGTTTTCCTCCCTCGGCCGCTGCTCTCCCTCTCCTTGTTGTGCTCCAGCGGCTCTTTTCGCAGCCCTCAAGGTCGAGGACCGTCGGCGGGCAGCCGGGGGGCTGCGCGCAGCCCCGTGTTTTCGGGGGGTGCCCCCGCGCTCAAGGCTGCCGCTGCCTTCCCACGCCCGGCGCAGGTGCCACGGGCCCGGTTCTCACGGCCGGCTCTCACAACAACCCCCGCCGGGCGGGACGACACGGGGCAGCGGGGGGGAGAACCTGGAGAAGCCAGGGGCGGGCCTGGGTCTCCGCGGTGCCCAATGGCCGCCCGCGCCCGGCCATAAAGGCGGCGGCCGCGGCTCCGCGCTCCCTGTGCCGGCCGGACCCCCGGAGCCGCCCCTCTCTGTCGCCGCCGCCGCCGCCGCTATGGGCCGGCCCCCGCCGCCGCTCCGCCTGCTCCTCGCCCTCCTCAGCATCCTCCTGCCGCCGCTGGTGCCGCTGGCCGGGAGCGCCGCCGGCGTCGGGACCCGCCGCGCCCGTGAGCAAAGACCGAGGGGGGCGGGCCGGGGGCGGCTGGGGAGGTCCCTGTCTCATTCCGAGGGGCTGCGGTGGGTGCCCGTAGCATCAGGGATTGCTTGCTCATCCCCCAGCAATGGGCTATGGGGTGGGATGTCCCTGTTACCGAGAGTGCCACCGTTCTCCCCATTCCCCCGGTGATGTGTCCCTGCTTCGTGTGGCATCCTTCCCATCCTGACAGCATGGGGTCCCTGTGCCCCGAGGAGCCCTGTACCTCTGCCTTCCCTGAGCGGGGATGAGAGGCTGTAGTTCTCCCTCCAGGCCCGCAGGAGTTCCTGGGGTACCCCTGGCTGGGACCAATTCCTTCCCCCCCCACGGGGCTGTGCTGGGACACACATGCGGGGAGCTGTAGGACGGGTGTGCAGGGGGATGCCTGGCGCTGCTACCCGCGCTGATCCCGGGTTGGGCGCTCTCTTTCCGCAGCGGCCGCTGGCCCCACGTGCGCTGCCTCACGCCAGGCCACCTGCGCCGCCGGCTGCATCCCCGTTCCCTGGCTCTGCGATGGTGAGCAGCAGTGTCCTGACGGGACGGACGAACAGTGCGGTGAGCGAGGGAACACTGACACCTATCCGCTGTTGTGGGGCGGACCTGAGGGCTGCACTGCGTGGGCATCGAGGGGCACTGGTGCTCTGGGGAGTGGTGGGGCAGGGCAGGCCAGAGGCACTTTGCTCTTTGCTGGTTCTGCCTGTGTGGCATCCTGCGGGGACATGTGTGCTCCTTGTGAATGTCTGTGGCACGGGAACATGTCTTGGATGCTATGCTGAGCAAGGCAGACCCCACCTGCCAGAGAGCCCCACTGGGGGCTGCTGTGGGCCAGCTCCTTCGGCAGAGCTGCTCAGGCACTGCCAGCACCTGTCCTGTGCCAGGATGGAGGGGACCCTTATGGTTCTGCCATAGCAATAGGTCCCAGTGACTGTGTGATGTTCCTGCAGAGGTTGCCTGTGGCGGGGACCCCCATGTTTGGCAGTGTGACGATGGCCGGTGTGTTTCTAGCAGCTGGCGTTGCGATGGTGTTGCTGACTGCCTGGATGGCTCTGATGAGCAGGACTGTGGTACGTAGTCTCTACTGGGGGCGCCGAGTGGGGGTGGTTAGGGGCACAGGGCAGGGTGGTGAGTGCTGCGCTGTTCCCTCCTTAGTGTGCGGGACAAAGAAGGTGCAGTGTCCTGGCACCCACCACTGTATCCCACACTGGGAGCTGTGCGATCAGCACCAGGACTGCGAGGATGGCTGGGATGAGGAGGGGTGTCCCCAGCAGCCCTGCCTGCCTGGGCAGTGGCAGTGCAGGAACAGGGTGTGCATCATGGCTGAGTGGAAGTGCAATGGGATTGATGACTGTGGCGATTCCTCGGATGAAGATGTCTGCGGTAAGCACGCACGCTAGATGCTCCTCAGTGGGGCAAGACCTGTCCAGGCCATGTGTGAAGTAGGGAGTACTTTGCTTTCCTGGGCCTCAGCTCACCTTGGGATGGTGGCAACCTTCCCAGGAACTGTTGATATTTTGAGGGACCTCCCCATGAATCTGGGACCCAGGGTTTCCCCTTTGTCCACCTGGTATTGGTCTGCCCTGCTGACATGAGCTGTGTGTGCCATAGCCACCTGTCCACCTGGCATGGTGCGGTGTGATGAGGGGAAGTGTATCCTGGAGTCCCTGATGTGCAATGAAGAGGCTGACTGCCTGGATGGCACAGATGAGCCCAGCACATGTGGTGAGTTGGGTATGGCTGCTGGCCGCTGCCCGTGAGGCTGGGGCTGAGGGGAGCCACAGAGCTGTCCTGCCTCATGTCACCCCTTGCTGTGTCCCCGCAGATCAGAGCTGCTTTGTACGCAACGGGGGCTGTGCAGAGACATGTGCTGACACACACTGGGGAGTGCAGTGCTCCTGCGGGGCTGGCTGGGTGCTGCAGGCAGATGGGCAGAGCTGTGCTGGTAAGGAAAGATCAGGGTGCATGTGCTTCAGGCACATGTGGCCTCAGCCACTGAGAGCAGGGTCTCCATGGAGCCAGTGCTTCTGTGGGAACACCTGCCTCTGCCCTGCTCCTGCCCATGTGTCATGTCTGGCCCCACAAAGGCCATATCTAGAAAATGTCCCAGCAGCAGCTGGTGCGTTTTGGGGTAAGGCCCATGTTCTGGTATCTAGGGAGCCTGCCTGTGGTCCCTGGGGAGCAGTGGCAATGCTGTCTGGGGCAGCTCCTGTGGCAGGCTCCTGACTGCACCTATCCCTGCAGATGTGGATGAATGCTCCCTGGAGTACAGCCCCTGCAGCCAGCTGTGCAGCAACACCCCAGGCACTTACAGCTGCGCCTGCCTCCGGGGCTATACCCTGCAGCACGGCACTGCCTGTGAAGTGACAGGTAGGGTGAGCTAGGGAGCCCGGGCTGGCTGAGGGGCTGGGCAGTGCACCCAGTTAGCCACATCCCTGCTCACTAAGCGGCATTCCTCTCACCCCGGCAGACAATGCAACACAGATCCTGGTGGCTGTGGGGCAGGACCTGGCCCTTCTGGATGTACGGACCCAAGCCTACAGGCCTCGACTCTCCACTAAGACTGAATCCCGTGCCCTGGTGTATGACCAGCTCCGAGAAACCTACTTCTGGCTGACAGAGGATGGCGAGCTTCGTGTTCACTCCCTGGGGAAAGGCACGCAGCCCCTTTATGCAGGTGGGGAGGAGTGAGGCTGAGTGCTGTACTGGGGCTGACATGGGTGCCGAGAGCTGGCGTGCCATCTCAGTCCTGCCTTTCCTATACAGAGTAAGGGGCAACTTGGGTTTGCCTTGCAGCCTGGAGCACGCTGGTATGCCTTAAAACTACTCTGTCTCTGCAGATGCCAGAGAGGTGAACAGCATCTCCCTGGACTGGTTCACAGGGCAGCTGTACTGGGCCAGCAGCCATCCTCCAGCTATCTGTGCAGGGCTGGGCGATGGCCGGGGTTATGTGACAGTGCTGGGGAAAGACATTGCACCAGAGCAGCTGACAGTGCATCCGGCTGCAAGGTGAGGAGTGAATGAGCCAGGGTTGGCCCAGGCTCCTGGGATTGTGATGCTGGTGCTGACTGTGTCCTGCCTGTTGTGGGGCTGTGGCAGCCCTGGTATTATGCTGTGAAGTGGTTCCTTGGTGCCTGCCCTTAGGTCACTGTACTGGGTCAACCGTGGGCAGCGAGGCCGGACAGTCATTGCTGCGGCTGGCATGGATGGCTCAAACCGGCGGGAGCTCACAGTGGTGCCCATGGAGGAGCCTGTGGGACTAAGCTTGGACCATGTGGCTGGGAGACTGTACTGGATCAGCGAGTACAAGGAGGTAGGGACAAGGGACAGCAGGGCTCTCCTCCCACAGGGAGATGATGAGATGGGAGTTGGGAGGGTGGCCCTGGTTCCCCTCTGTCTACATCCAAGGCATGGGAGAGAGCAGGGAGCAGTGCCCAGGTCTGGCCTACATCCCTGGACTGGGAGGTGATGGCATCACCATGAGGCCTGTGGCTGTGGGACATTGCCAGGGCATGGGGATGCCACATGGTCATCATACCTTGCTTTGTCCCCAGTCCATCGAGACGCTACGGGTGGATGGCAGTGGGCGCCACTCCTTTCACGCTGTTCTGCGGAGCCACACGGAGCCTCTGGGCCTGGCTGTGTTTGAGAGCCGGTTCTTCTGGACCGATGGCACAGAGCTGGTGTCAGCCACCTTGGCCTCTCCTCAGGAGCACGCAGTGTTGCTCCGCGCCCCTGTCTCAGCTTTCACTGTGGTGCACGCACTGCAGCAGCCTCCCCGTAAGTACCCTGTGGGTGCTGCACCACTGCAGGGCTGGCAGCACCCCCACCGCATCCCTGGATGCTGGGGGAGGCTGTGCTAGGTCCTGGAGCTCACTGGGTCCTGCCCAGTGGTTTACCTGGTCTTGTGATGAGGGGTTGTGTGGTTGAGACAGAGGGGACATATGAGTCCATAGGAAAGCTGCCAAGTCCCATGGCTTTGGGTAGAGCTGCGCCCTCCTAACTCACGTGACGTTGCTACCATATCTGCCAGCCCATATCCAGCCCCAGGACAGTCTGTGATTTTGGGGACTGGGAGAGACATTAGAGGGTCACAGTTGCCTGAGCTTCTAATGTCCCCTTGCTCCCAGGGGACACTGCTGCATGTGCTCCAGGCCTGTGCAGTCATCTTTGCCTCCTGTCACCTGTGCACCCTCGAGGCTACAAGTGTGCCTGTCCAGAGGGCCTCTTCCTCTTGCCCTCGGGAAAGTGCACAGGTGAGCAGGGTCTATGAGGTGGGTTGGCTCTCTGGGGCAGTATATATCCCTGTGGGAGCTGGGGGAGGGCTGTGGCTTTGGTGGGGGAGGGCTGTGGCTTTGGTGGGGTAGGCCCAGCATACACCATCGCTGTTACATTTCTGCCATGATTCATGCTGGTGGCCCTGTCCAGTACTGCTGGGGCTATGCTCACACATTGCCCTTGTACCCTGCAGAGCTGTCCATCATGTATGCATCAGGAAAGGCCATCTCCCTGGTGCATGTGGGTCCTGGAGCACACAGCAAATGGGTACAGGAGTGGCAGGAGCCCTTCCACCTGCAAGATGTGGACTGGCAGAGGTCAGTGCTCTATGGAACAGATGACCGTGGGATGCTGCTGAGTGTTGTGGGGCACCCTGGCAGGAGAGAGGCCATTGCAACTGGGCAGCCAGGTGAGACCCTATGGGGTGATGGAGGGCATACTCCCCTTCCTGATGCTCCCTGAGGCCTGAGTATGTCCTGGGTGCAGAGCACAGTAGTCTGAGGGTGCCCACAGTGGGTCTGTGCCAAGGCAGTAGGCAGCTGTGCCCTGGGTTTAGGGGTTGGGGGTCCCAGGCAGAGAAGCAGGGTGATGGGATAGCCCTGTAACTGCTTGCCTGCCTGCTCTTGCCAAGTCTGCTCTGCCCGTGTGGACATCCGCTCGGGGGACCTGTACTGGCTTGCGTGTAACCGGAGGGACATCGGGGTGATCCGGACATCTGACATGTTCCCACGCATCCTGCACCGTGCTCGCAGCAGTATCCAGCACCTCTTCTTGGACTGGCAGCGGGGTGCTCTGTACTGGCTAGCCCGTGGGCAGCCCCTGCAGCAGCTGAGCCTGGCTGGGGGTGCTCCGTGGGATGCCTGGAACGAGACATGGCCTGGAGACCTGCCTGCAGCCATGGATAGCAGAGCCTTCAGCGTGCTCTGGAGCTCCACCCTAGGTGAGCCCTGGTGGTGTCTGGAGCAGAGAGCAGAGGTGGTGGATGTAGGTAGGAGTGATCAGCCATGCCCTATGTGCAGCAGGTCCCTGCCTGGGCAGTAGGATGCTCATGGGGCAGGCTCTTTCCCGTGGCCGAGCCCCTGGCCTCAGCCATGAGGTCCCTGCGATAGCTGTGGGTTATGGGGGCACAGGGTGGGCCACAAGGGGTGCCTGTGGGCCCTGGGTCCTACCATCCCTCTGCCTCGCAGGCCTGCAGGCGCTGAGTCTGACCAAGCGGCAAGCAGTCACTCTGGCACCCAGCTGGCCCCACGGCCTTGTGGCAGCCTTTGAGCCATACCTGGTGTCGGCAAATGGGACGGCTCTGCTACTGTGGGACCGGAGGACACTGGCCCTTGTGCTGTCCATGCCAGCAGCAAGCGTGCAGGGTGTAGTGGCCTTCGTGGGCTCGGAGCTGCAGGCTGGTAAGGGCAGCCACGGTTCTGTGCCTGGCACAGGGGCTGTGTCTGGTGGGGCTGGGTGGCCCATGCTGCTCTGAAGTAGGGCAGGGTGCCTGGCTGCTGGTGCCCATGTGGGGTGCTCTGGAAAGTGCCCAGGGTGTGGGGGTGGCACAGCCCCAAATCCCAAATCCTCTGCCAGTGCCACCAAGCAAGGGGTCTGCCCTGCCACTCCCTCCACCTGTGACCACCACTGTGAGGACAACCGCAAGCACCACTGCTGCTCGTCCCACCACGTCCACCACAAGATCTACACCAAGCAAGACCACCACTGTGCTCACCACTACTCCTGCACCAACCAGCAAGGCCACCACCAGCAGCCAGTCCACACCAACCACCACCACCCAGTCCACATCAACAAAAACCACCTCTCTGCCAACCACTGCCACACCAACCAAGACCACCACCGTGCAGCCAACAACCACCAGCACCACCACCACAACTCAAGCTTTGCCAACTAAGGTCATTGTCCCACGGCCAACTACTACCACCCAGCACCCAACCAGTCCTGCACGGGTAGTGCCACCTACCCCACCACTCCCATCCAGCCCTGCTCAACCCCTGACCCCAGTACTTCATCTGTCCTGTCCTCGCACACACGTGTCCTGCCGTGATGGCACTGAGTGTGTGGCTCAGGAGTACCTGTGTGATGGGGAGAAAGACTGCGCAGATGGCTCTGATGAGGATGGGTGTGCCCAGCTCTGCAACACCCCAGGTAGGAGCCATTCTTCAGTCGACTCTCTGTGCAGTTGGGTCACCCTGTGCCAGGGCTTTTGGCTGCTTCCTGATGGGGAATGGGGCCCTGGAAAAATCTGAGTGTGTCCTGGGCTCTGATGCTTGTCATGTGGCATACTGGTGCCTTCTGAGCTTGGCACTGGACTGGAGATGCTGTCAGAAGGCAACAGGGCTGGTCCCACTGCTCACAGTGACCTAAATGTGGCTGAGCTGAGACTGCCTCAGTCACCTTGCTCAGGACCTAGGCTGCTGGAGATGCACTGGCTAGGAGGGGCCACTGTAGTGTATGGCCTTTCTGGGTCGCTGGGAGACTAACAGTGTCTGGGCACCCCAGCTGCCTTCTGCAGGCAGTGCAAGGCCCCTTGTCTCCCCAGGGGCCTTCCATTGCGCGAGCGGAGCCATGTGCGTTGGGGCGGGAGAGCGCTGCGATGGGGTGCCCCAGTGCCCCGATGCCTCGGATGAGACAGGCTGCTGGACCCCCACGCAGGAGTGTGCCCTGCGCTGTGACGCTGCCACCCGCTGCATCCCCAAGAGCTGGCTGTGTGATGGCCATGCTGACTGCCTGGACCACACTGACGAGCAGGGCTGTGGTGAGACTCTGGGGCTGGACGGGACAGGGGTTTCTGGGGTTACCTGCCCCACTGGTGCATGCACCGTTTTTCCTGTGGGTCCAGGAGCACGCACTGCCTGGGGCAACCTGCTGAGCAGCTGCAGAGGCCATACCCTGCTCAGTGCCATGTCTTCATTGGTGGGATGGGAATGAAGACAGTGCACCTGCTCAGCCCTGGCCTTGCCCACAGTGCCGAAGGAGTGTGGCCCAGCTGAGTTCCCCTGCCGGAATGGGCAGTGCGTGGCCCTGGCCCTGCACTGCGATGGTGACCACGACTGCCAGGACCACTCAGACGAGGAGGGCTGTGCCGTGCCCCGGCCACTGCTCTGCCGTGCGGGTGAGGTGACGTGTTCCCACAGTGGGGAGTGTGTGCCGGAGGCCTGGCGCTGCGATGGCGCTGCTGACTGTGGGGATGGCACAGATGAGCAGGTGAGCGGGGTAGCAGGGACAGCGCTTGTCCCTGCTCGTGCCCAGGAGAGCTGGTAACCCTCTTTACCCTCTGCCTTTGCAGGACTGTCCTTGGGAGGAAGCGCTGTGTGGGGACCAGCAGTGGGGCTGCTCCCATGGCCATGAGTGCATCCCTGATGTCTGGCGCTGCGATGGAGAGACTGACTGCACAGATGGCAGCGATGAAGCTGGCTGTGAGCTACACCCTGATTTTATCCCCTCTGTGTATCACCCGGGGTAGCTGGTAGGTGCCCAGCACAGAGGAAGATGGCTATGTGTCTGTGCTGAGGTAAAAGGCCCTATGTGCTGGTTGCCTATTCCCAGCATCTGTGGTGGCTCCAGGCCCCAGCTGTTGTCCATGTATGGCTGGTGGCCTTTGGATTAATATAGCCTGAAGCCAGGCTACTGGCACAGCTCTGGATGTAGCTGCAATGAGCTCTGGGCAGGCTCTAGGAGCCATTAAATCTGCCCCAGGTGAGCAAAAGGAGCTGGTGGACGAGGCTTAGGGCAGCCTTCCCCACATGTCTCTGCAGGCCAGCCTGCTCCCTGCCAGAGTCATGAGTACCCCTGTGGGCTGGGGACCTGCCTGAATGCATCCTTGGTGTGTGACGGCCGGCAGGACTGCGCGGATGGCTCAGATGAGGGGGGGAACTGCTCTGTGCCCTGCAAACAGTCCTGCGCTCATCTCTGCTACCCCTCACCCCAGGGCCCTGTGAGTGCCACCAGCCCTGGGCCAGGGGCTTGCCATGCCATGATGCTCTGGTCCAGCTGCAGGAGGGAGCCTCATGTCCCCAGGGTGGGAAGCTGATGGTCCTTTTCCCCACAGCGGTGCTGGTGTGGCCCAGGCTATCGGCTTGCCGAGGATAGTCTGTTCTGCATGGACATAGACGAGTGCACGGAGTGGGGTGAGGGAGCCTGCAGCCAAACATGCCTCAATGCCCCAGGGTCCTACAGCTGTGGCTGTCTCCCTGGCTACCTGCTGGAGCCCGATGGCCGTGTCTGCAAACTCACTGGTAAGTCATGGGATGGCCAAGCAGTGCTGAGGATCCCTGGCCCCCTAGGGTACACCAGGAGCTGGTGGGTACCTGTCCCCCTGTGCCTGCTGCTCCAGGGAGGCTTGTGGGCCCGTGAATGGCCCTGTCTCCTCTGCCACATTGCCTGCCAGGCCCCACTCAGCTGTGAGCTGATGATTGCCAGCCTACAGCTGGTCAGAAAATCCATCTGCACTATCTGAGAACATCTTATCTGGTAGGGCTGAGTCCCAGC
The DNA here is from genome assembly GCF_003945595.2 of Pipra filicauda. Taxonomy (NCBI): domain Eukaryota; kingdom Metazoa; phylum Chordata; class Aves; order Passeriformes; family Pipridae; genus Pipra; species Pipra filicauda. Next base: position 3,770,925 of record NW_024104287.1, read on the forward strand.
AGGCTCCAGTGCCTGCAAGTGCTTTATTCCCTGCCTGCATGTGTTGAGCCCATTGGGCCACCAGTGCTGAGCAGGGTCCGGGGCGCTCTGTGTTGCCCCAGGACCAGAGCCCGTGTTGCTGGTGGCTGTGCAGTCAGAGGTGTTGTCCTATGGCCTGCGGAGTGGGCGTAAGGAGGTGCTGCTGGCCACGGACAAGGATCGCGTCATCTTCTCACTCGACTATGACTTGGTGGAGAGGAAAGTCTTCTGGATGGACCTGGCCACAGAGAGCATCCGCTGGCAGGACCTCAACTCGGGCAAGAAAGGCACACTGGTGAAAGGTAGGCTGTGACAGCATGGGGGTAGCAGAGCTGGCCTCTTTGTCACTGGGCAATCTCCAGGTTGCAGTGGCGTGCCAGGCTGTGTCACCTTGTGTGGAGAGGTGCTAGTTTGGAGCAAGGCTGGGAGGAGCCAGACAGCCTGGGATAGAGAGGATGTGGGCTGGGAGCATCGTGCCAGAGGGCCATGCAGCTGTCACCCCACAGGTGCTGACTCTTGGATGTGTTGCAGGTGTGAGATCAGACTGTATAGCAGTGGACTGGCTTGGGAGGAACCTGTACTGGACAGATGGTGCAGCAGGACAGGTGCTGGCCACTCGCTTGGGCGCTGCCTGGCAAGGGATACCAGAGTACACTGTGGTGATGGATGGAGACCTGGACCAGCCCCATTCTCTGGTGCTCCAGCCTCTGGCAGGGTAAGTCTGCCACAAGGGGACATGGAGACCTCCTTACCATCCCTCCCCTGCCCCATTTTCCTCCATGTACTGGGACGATGCTGTGTGTGGTCCATGGGCTGGCACCTCTCTTCCCACTAGGCTGCTGTACTGGTCAGAGGTGGGGAGCCACCCACGGCTGATGGAGTCCACGATGGATGGGAGTCGGTGGCACGTGCTGCTGGCCAAGGGGCTGGGCTGGCCCACAGCATTAGCCCTCGACCTCCCCACCCAGAGGATCTTCTGGCTGGATGAGAAGCTGGGCAGTGTCAGTTCTGCACGTCTGGATGGCACCAGTGTGAAGGTCTGTGGTGGGGCATTGCTGACGGGGCCCTGATGGGGACTGGGGTGGGCACTTACAGCCTCTCTGACAGGTCCTGAAGCTGAGCTGGGTCCAGAGCCCCTTCGCGGCGGCCGTGTGTGAGGGCCAGATCTACTGGTCGGAGAGGAAGACATGGTCCGTGCAGCAGGTGGACAAGGCCAGTGGCAAGAACAGAACCACGCTGCTCAAGCAGCACGGGCAGCCCCATGGCCTCCAGGTACCCACTTGGGGAGCCCCAAACCCTGCTGTGCCAGCTCTGCTGGGTCTCTCAACCTGCACGATCCTGTCGTCCTCTAAGTGTGGAGGCACTGGGAGCTGTACCCCCATCCCGGTGGTCCTTGGGCAGCTGCCCCTGTAGCCAAATGTCTCTGGTCCTCTTGGAACATCTCTGCCTCACCATCCTGCCCAGAGCTGGGCCGTGTGTTGGCCTTGGGAGGAGGGCACGGTGTCAATCGTGCTCAGCTCTGCTGGTGGGTGCTGGCAGGGCTGTGAGCTGAGCCTGCCCTTCTCACAGGTGATGCACCCAGCCCTGCGCCCCACAGCCCCTAACCCCTGTGAGACACGTGGCTGCTCCCACCTGTGCCTGCTGAGTGCCAGGCACACTGGGCAATGCCGGTGCCCTCCCAGGCTGGTGCTGGCTGCCGATGAGACCACCTGCCTGCCCCTCCGTGATTCGGCCTTTGCTCTCCTGGTGTCACCAGCAGCTGTGGCACAGGTACCATCCTCCAGAGCCAGCCCTAGGGGCTGCTGTCCTAGCTGCTGTCAGGGGAGAAAGGTCCCCATCTTACTGCTGCCTCCTTCCTCCAGGTCTACCTGAAGGACCTGCCTGCAACATCTGGATCCCAAGAGCTTCCCCTGCACCGGGCCCTGCCCTTGGCCAAGGTGGGCCACCTGACAGCCATCGACTACGCAGTGAAAGACAAGAGTTTGTACTTTGCAGAGGTGGGAGGCAACTCCATCGGACTGCTGCGCCTGAAGGATTGGAGACGGCTGTCCTGGAAGAAGGCAGTAGCTGTGGAGGGCACGGTGACATCCCTGGCCTTGGACTGGCTGAGTGGGAACCTGTACTGGATCAGGGGGCAGCCGCCCAGCATCCATGTGGCAGCTCCTGGGGGGCGGTGGACCCTGGCACTACTCAGTGAGGGGCTGCAGGGCGCTGCCTGGCTGGCACTGTGCCCTCGTGCCTCCACCATGTGCTTTATCACAGCAGCTGGCAGCCATGGGCCCGGTGCCACAGTGGAGTGTGCAGCCATGGATGGCACTGGCCGCAGAGCGGTCTGGAGGAGAGCCCGGGCTCCCACTGGCCTCACCTTTGGGGCTGCTGGCACCAGGCTGTACTGGGCAGACCACGGTGAGTGCGGGCTGTGCCAGGGCTCTGCTGGGGGTAGCAGTGGTGCAGGCACTCAGTCCTCCCCAAGGCACAGCCCCACAGCCCTCCGTGTCTCCACACTGATGTTGCTCCATCCGTGTCCTGCAGAGAGAGGTACCATCAGCAGTGTCGAGCTGGATGGATCCCACTTTCGGGTGGTGCGGGAAGGGCTGCATGGTCTCTCACTGTTTGCCATAGGAGAAGGCTTTCTGCTCTGGAGCACAACCTCAACCAATGGTGGGTCTGTTTGCTGTACTTTGTCCAGCTCCTCTTACGGCGCTGGGGCAAAGGGGTTTCTGCCAGTCCCTGTGGGGTGCAGGCTACCCCTCCGTGGGGTGAAGGACAGGTTAGGGGACCCCCACCTCCTATCCTGGGCACTCTTATGGGAGGAAGTGGAGCAGTGCTGACCCCATGTGTCTCCAGGATCCAGCAAGATCTGGCACAGCCGGCTGGAGCGGGCTGAGAGGTGGTGGTTTGCAATGGAGAAGGATTTGGTAGCCATGAGGATTTACAGCCAGTTCTCACAGGAAGGTGGGTCTGCAACTGTCCCAGCCCAGGGCATCTGTGGGGTTGAGCCGTGCTCAGTGGTGTCCATGCTAACTCGTGCTGTTTTGGCAGGCACCAATGCCTGTGCAAAGAGCAACGGGGGCTGTGCCCAGCTCTGCCTGCCCAACCCTGCAGGGCGGCAGTGCCGCTGCTCTCACGGTTACCACCTCGTGCGTGGAGCAGCATGTGCACCAGCATTGTCCTGCCCTGCCACGCTCCAGCCCTGCTCTGACCTCCAGAGCTGCATCTCTGGAGAACAGGTCTGTGACGGGCGCTCTGACTGCGCTGACGGCTCCGATGAGTCTGACTGTGAGTGCCTGCCCACAGCCAGGGCGTACAGCAGTCCTGGCAGGGCACGGGGTAGCCCGGCTAGTCTCCCCCAGTTTGGGAAGGAGGACTTGCCTGGGTCTCTTGCTGATCTATGCTCCTCCCGCCAGGCCCCTCCCAGCAGGTGGGGACGCAAGTCCCAGCAGTGTCACCATCAGGAATGTCCCACGTGGAAGAACAGAAACCAGCCTCACCCGCAACTGCACTGCAGCCTCGGCAGCCCAGCCCCAGCCCACCCGCAGCCCCTGGACCCCGGGAGCACGGAGAGCCCTTCCTGGTACCCCCCAGCACGGAGGAGGTGCTGAGGGCTGTGCCGTGCAGCAGCGAGACGTGCAACCTGCGCGGGGACTGCGCCATCGAGGCCGGGCGAGTGACGTGCCACTGCGCCCTGGGCTATCGTGGCGACTACTGCGAGGAAGCAGAGGTGCAGCCCCTCGCAGGACCCATCGTCCTGGGCGTGGCCGTTCTCCTCCTGCTCGCTGCTGCTGCTGTGGGGACCCTGGCCTACATGCGGAGGCGGGACAGGCGGAGGAGGTGAACTCTGGGGTTGGGCTGGGCCAGGTATAACTGGGGATAGAGAGGTACTGGGTCTCCTTGCCCAGGGACAGTGTGGTGTCCTGATGCACCCCTGGGTTATACAGAAAGCTCGATCACCCCAGCAGGCTATTACCAGGGCTTGTGGCAGGACCTTAGGATCTGCCCCATCTCTAGGAGACAGCCATGCCATTCTTAGTGTGTTTTTTCCTCCTCAGGACCTCAAGCACTGCTTCCACCCGGGTGCTGACCTTGTACCACCGTGAAAGTGACCCCGAGGAAGAGGATGAGGAGGAGGAGGAAGAGCTTCCCCCCAAGAGTGATACATTTGTGAATGAAGCTTACGATGGGAAAGAGGTGAGTAACAACAGGAGCAGGCCCTGGTAGGGTCACCCCTGCCACCCTGGGGTGCCCCAAGGCCCAGTGCTGGCATGGTGCCCACTCCTGAGGCAAGCTCTGCCCTCCTGGAGGAGAGGGGCAACACCTGGGGTGCCTGGTGTCTGAAAGGGCTGTCCAGCTCCAGTGTGGCTGGAGCCCCTGTGATAAAGTGTGGGGTGGGCTCAGAGAAGCTGGCTCAGACTCACCCCTCACGCACCCATCTGTGATCTCTGCAGGAGCTGCCAGCCCTGCCAAGGAAGGGACCATCTCACCCCAACACTGTATTTTCATAAAGGAATGTTGTGCAGCATCTCTTGTGCCGCTGTCGTTTGTGTGTGGGCTGGGGAGGTTTGCTCTTTCCCGATGTCTAAGCTCTAGGGAACATAAGAGTCCAGAGGAAAAAGGTTTGGGAGGTTTATCAGGAAGTCTCCAATCCCAACACACTCTGAGCCACCTGAATCTGATCCCCTGTTGCAGGATGCATCCTGTACTATCCTATAACCACATTAAGAGCATCATGAGCCACTGTCCCTCTGCAGCAAGGCTTAGCTTGCTGACCATGGTGCTTTGGGCTTGCCTGGGGCGGAAATCTGGCCAAATAGCTCTGCAAGGAAGCTGGCTTTGCTCTTATCATGTTATGCAAGATGTTGAGCAGGACTTTATAGTCCAGTTCTGACCTCCTGACTGTCCCTTACAAACCAGTGAGACCAGTTTTACCACATCATACCAGGCTAATGTTGAATATGCTATTTTGTACTCTGTGTTCCCTTGTTGGTTTTTTTTGCCCCCCTGAAGTGGCTGTGCTCAAGGAAGGAGAAACCTCTACCAGAGCTGATTTTGTCCATGGGGAAAAAGTCCTTTAAGAAGGTGCCATAAAACTTTTACAGACTTTTCCTCCCTGCTTCAGGCAAAGCACAGGGAGGCTGGGTTAGCCATGCCCACTGGCTCTCAGCCAGCCTGCCTGGCAGAAAGCCCGTAACCATCCCACAGTACAGACCCATTGCTTTGCATTTATTTTGCTGTTTGCACAGTCCTGAGTTGGGCAGAGACGTGGGAGGTGCACCCCTCCCCTATTCTCAGTCCTGAAGGTTGCATGGTGCTAACCTATACCTTGCTTACATGGGAACAGTGAAGCTGCCTCTGATCAAGCTGCTGTGCAGGTGCAGGAGGATGAGTTAAAAGCTGCATGGAGAGCTATGTATAGCCCTCAACCCAGTGTGGATTTGGCACAGTTGTAGGACCTAGAGCACAGCAGGCTTTTGAGGAAATTGCAGAGATTCAAGCCAGGTCCTTGGTCTTGTTTTCAGGCTGCTTTGAGGTGCCCCAGGAGAAGGGCATGGCTTGTAGGTCAGGAGCCAGCACTGCTCTCAGTGCCAGGCAGGTGGCTGCTGTCCTGGTGCTGGGGCTACAAGTCTGAGTCACAAGGTGGATTGTTCCTCCAGTGCTGTCCATCTCGCTCATCCTTCAGCACGTCCCAGGGATTGCTGTAAGCCCCAATGGTGGAGCACAGCCCAGGCTCCAGCACAGGGCTGGGGGACAGTTTGGGGGCCCTGCGCTCCTTGCAGCACTGGTGGAAGCTGAGGGCAAGGGCCAGCCCCCCCAAGATCTCCAGACAGCTTCCCAAGTAGCTCAGCACCAAGCTGTAGCCTACAGCCAGTGTGCTGCCAGGCAGTGCAGGCAGTGCCCACAGCTCATGGGTGTACCAGGAGGTGGGCACGAGGCTCATCAGCCCCGAAAGAAGCAGTACCAGCCCTGCCACTCCAGCCAGCAGGTGCCGTGGCTCCTCTTGCCAGCAGCGAACCCCCAGGGCAGCCACCACCAAGCCCAGGAGCGTGATCACCAGCGAGGAGGGCATCAGCCCTTGGGCCACCCGCACGGGTACCTCCTCAAAGTAGCCCAGCTCGTCAGCCTGCCCGCAGAGGCGGTCATGGGTGCTCTGCAGTTCCCTGCATATGTCCCAGATGCCCTGCTCCCAGACGAGGTCCATGGGCTGGTTAGGTACGAGGCTCACCTTCCTCCAGCTGGGTGCCAGGGTGCCCGTGAGCGTCAGCAGGAGCCCGCAGGGGCACAGCACCAGTCCCACGATCATCGCCGTCGGCGTCCTCATGCTGGGGAGGCGGGCGAGGCGGGCTCCTGCTTGCCCGAGGTCCGCGGGAGCTCCGGGGCTCACTGTGCAGGAGCTGTGCCACCGGTGCCGCGGGGCCGCTCGGGGCAGGCAAGAGGGGGATCCCGCGGCGGGAAGTGTTCCCGCAGCTCCGCACGGCGGGCACGGCCCGCGGAGCCGCCCCAGTCCTGCCCGGGCCGTGGGGAAGTGCCGGCAGGAGGAGGGGCCGGCAGGCGGGGCCCGGCCCGGGCAGGGCTGGTCGGCACCTGCCGGGGGAGCCGCGCCTTCCAGGGACACGGGAGCCCGCAGGGACCACCCCAGCTCCGGCCCCTGTGTCCCCCCGCAGGTGGCGGGGCGTGGACGCGGCGGGCGGTCGGCCGTCCCCGGGCTGATGGGGCGACACAGGACCCTATTACAAGTTCATTAATTGAATATGAGCTTATTTTGCTATCAAATTAATTAATTAATTTATGAAAATAATAATTACGATTAAATGCTAGCAGATCTCACAGTTGGCAGCTGGCCCAGGAGAAGTACCCATCTCCCTGTCTTTCAAGGACGGCTCCTGAGCTTGGCCCTGCTTCTCCCTTTCCAGGCTGCGCTCAGAGGTCACCCGCAGACCCAGCAGCCTGAGTCTCGGCGGGAAAAGTCCCTGGGATGTTCACTGAGACAGGTATGGAAAGTCACCACATTTGAGAAACTCTATGTGGGGATTTGAGCCCCAAAAAGCACCCGGGTCTTTCCAAGTTTCCCTGAATCTCTGTCAGTAACGCTAGGCCCAGAAGAGGGCAGCATCCTCTGTGGATCAATTTGAGATGAGCTGGAGAGCTGGCTGCGTCTATGCTCCACGGCATCTTTGCACTGCTGGTTCCGTGGCCTTGGCCGTCTGCAGGGCTGGGTGGGTCTCTGCTAGACCAGCTGCTCCTGGATCCCTTCCCCACTCCCCCGGCCAACAGCTATTTCCCGAGTGCCCTGAAGCCCTTCAGCTCTATGGGTGAAAGATTTCGGGGATGTATTGTGGAGCTGCTTATCACTGGATCTCAGTCCAGCTGGAAGGCAGGGGTGGGTTGGACTCAGCCAGATGCTCATGTCCCCAGCCGTGTCTGCAGGGCAGCAATGCTGACAGCCAGCTGTGCATAGCTCCAGAACAGGGACACCTAGTTTTGTTGTATGCAGCTAGCAGTTTGCTAAAATCTGGCACTCCTCATCTGAGAAACTAAGCTAGAGGTTGCTGATTCCTTTCCTGTTCCTTTAACTTTTTTAAGTTTTACCCCGCTCCAGCCACTGACTCTGTGCCAAGACACTCGTTATTACCCTTGGAGCTGTGGGTCCAACCAACAAACCAAATGCTGTCTGCCTGATGTGTTGCCCAAAGCTGCCTTCTGCTGTGGGACCCAGGAACAAGCGCTAAAAGCCTGAAACCTTCTAGCCCTGACTCTTTCAGGAGGCTGCATTTGGACACCTTTCCAGCTGGACACAAAGTGGAGGTTCTCTGTGAGAAGATATAGTGCTCCCATGGGAGAGGGAGGCAGAGGGAAAGGGCTGGCAGGGAACTGGGTGGCATGGTGAGCCTGGGTGCCATGGATGAGGACCTGTCAGTGCTCTTTGGCTCCTCCTGAGCTCAGGAGGCCACTCCTTGGATCTGCAGCAGCAAGTCGAAGCTGGGTGCCAGGAGTGTCGCAATTATGCACCGGGGCAGGTTTAACAACCTGGACCTTTCCAATTTATTAATAATGCCCAGGAGGATGCATCAGCCCTTTGAGCTGGTGCCCACGCTCCTGACTGTGGGGCAATGATAAGCAAATTAGGTGATGTGGCCCTGATGTTGGATGACCTGCCCTGAGTAAGCTTGGGGAAGGAAATGGGATTAACAGAGCTGTTTCCCGTTGCCACAAAGTTATAGATTGTTCATTTCTTTCATTTTACTTACTAATGAGGTGGTATGAAAAGCAATTCAAAGCAGTGCCTGGCCCTTTCCAAGCTCTGGGGAAGCATTTAAAGCCATCTGGTCTCAGAGATAAAATGGTCTGGCTGAAACTGCCTTCCTTCCCACATTGCCCTAGCTGCTGAATGGGAAAAAGCCACCTTACTTGGTGTTTCCTACTTCTCCAAGGCTATGACTTAGTTTTTCCTACATTGTCATAGATAACTCTTTAAGAACGTGATGGAAACTTTATCCAAGCCTGGTCAAGTTGGCTTGCATTTTAATATTATTATTTTTCAACACTCCTTTGCAAATTGGAGCAGCAGCAGAAGGCCTTGAGTTAATTGAAACTGGAAAAGATCCAGGGCAGGATGGTCAGGACTTGAGACCGATTACAAAGGGAAAAAATTTTTTTTTAAATCCATGATGGGCTATTTAGTGTAGCCTCAGATACCCTGCATCATTAAAGGCTGGAAATGCATTCAGGGCAGTATTGCTATGTTCAGCCTGTTCTCTGCCTCCCTAGCTGTCTGCTTCCAGCTATTGGTTGTGACACCACCCCAGACTGGACACGTACTACTGTCTCTCAGGTGACAGTGGCTCAGTGTAGGATCAATGTGGATAGGACTAATGGCTTTTGGGGTACACCATTATCAGACCAACTGAGCAGTTTGCCTGATACCAGAAATGGCCAAGCTGCAGAGCACATTCACACAACACTCTCCAAAGCTTCCTAGTTGATCCATAATGTGATTAGACTTCCACATCCAGCTGAGCTTTCAAAATGTGACTCTGGAGAGAAGAGCTTCCCAGCACAAAGATAGCTCTGCCCCTACACTGCCAACTGAGATCATGGTACTGAGACTTGCAGGGGGCGGGGATGCATCTTTTCAAGGAGGTTACTGTGACTCTCTTCCCTTCACAGCTGCAGGAGCAGGATCCTCAGCAGAAGCAGGATCTCTCAGCATCCTGTTTGCTGTGTGGGGAAAAGTTGGGGCCAGGGCTGTTGAAGCCTGCAGCTGGTAATTCCTGTTTACATCCCACTGACCCTGGGGCTTTGCCTGTATTGCATACGGCAAGATCCCCCCCATTCCACAACACTGCCTGCATATCACAGAAGTTATATTGTACCTGACCACTTCTTGGGTTCAAAGTGAGCTCAGCCCATGCTGGACACCAAGCCATAAGGCCGTCAGGTCTGCAGGTATGGCAAATGGGAGCACATGGGCTGTGCCTCCCTGGGATGCCCTATGACTGGCAGGTACCCAGCAGGCACAACATTTGACCTTGGCTGTATATCCTTCACCCTCGCTCTCACCTTAGGAGAATTTTCTTTGCAGAGCTTGGCAGCCCCCCACGTCCTGCCTGATGTACGAGATGAGAACTGGCTAGGAACACCACCTGGGAGTACTTAGGGGGTTGCAACTTCCTCTGGTCTAGACAGTTATTTAGCTCCACTATCCATCTGTGTTTGCCTTTCAGTTGAAACCCTAAATCCCTGCGGGCTGGGAGCAAAGTAGGATGGCTCAAACAGCCCGTACTGGGTTTTTTAGCATTAGACCTGTTTGTCTAAGCCTGTCCTCAGTCTCCATCCTACAGGAAAAGTCTCATTAGACAGGTGTCCGAGTTGAAGGATTTTGTTCTGACCATTCCCTTTTGCTGCTTTTTCTTCTAGCATTTGGTGTGGAGCAGTCTCTAAGAGTGCAAAATGAGGGTTCCCCATTGATGACTCCTTGCTCTGAAGCCATATCCCAGGCAGCATGTGAGTGCAACTGGAACACACTCTGCATTGTGCAAACAGCTGCAGTTGCAAAGGGCTTCTCTCAGCCTGGCTCCCGGATTCCTCCCTGGACATCCACACTGCTGTCTTTGTGCCCACCAGGAGGCCAAGGATGAGCCCCCAGGCAAGACAGGGTCTGCGATCCCCCTTGCTGGCTGAATGTGGAAGAGAGATCTGCATGTCCTCCCCAGTGCACAGACAGCAGCGGTCAGCACCTAGAAGCAGCTCCATGCCCCAGCAATCCAGCTTTCATGGTGTGACTTCCACAAGCAGATTTATTAGCTTTCCACTTGCCCACTGACCTGCCACTCTCCAGACTGGCCCTAGTGGTGAGAGCAACTCTGAGGATGCACTCTCAAGGGGTTATCAGAGAGCAGGGGATGTGTTGGGCATTCAAGCGCTTGCAAGCCCCCATGCTGGCAGGTCTCACTCTGGGGCTTTGACCCAGCAGTGGCTTATCATACTCAGGCCTGTGGCCACAGGAGTTCTGGCTGTTCCCTCTGCTCAAAACTCAGCAAGAAGGAGCTGCAATTTGGGGTCAGCCTCCTGTAACGCCTGCAGGGAGCAGTAAATCCATCAGTGAGTGCTGAAGCTATTCCTGTTCTCTTTCTGCAGCCCAGCTGTGACTCTGAACGCTATTCAGGCTGGATCCTGGGAATGAGTTGTTGAAAGCCTTATTAGGTGCCCCCCAGGTATTCACTCATGCGTTAAACTCCCTCACTTTCCAAACTGCTGCACTTGGACTTACCAGATTGCCCAGTGCTGCTTTCTGTTCAGAGAATAATACAAAAAGCATTTTTGCAACTATGTCTATTTTTGTCTGACTCAATCCTGAAATGGTTGAGGGCAGTTTGGACATGAAGCTCTTAGGCTGAGTTTTGGAGGTGCAGCCCTTTTCAGACAGGGAGAAGAGAGCAGTTAAAGCTGTGTCTGGCTGTGGAAACTGCATGTCTGTCCAGTTCCTGGGCCACAGATCTTGCAAGCTAAAGGGCAATGCTAACGCTCGTGGGTGCAGAGCATGTTGCAACTGGCAAGGCGAAAGAAGTGCTTCATGATGGGGTTCATCTAGTTACTGTAAATGTGACTCATCTGCACATACTTTGATCTCCCATTGGGCTGAAAGGCCTGAAACCGAAGTGCAGATGGCTTGTGAATGTGCCTTTATGTATTTACTAGAAGTTTGGTCAGCTTTGTGGGCCAAACCACTGGGTGTATGGCCAAGGCAATAGGAGAAAAGACCTGCTTAAACCTTTCCTCTTGGGAAAGCCCTGTGTGGGAGACAGCTGTGTGCCATGCCTGTTCTGGGGACTAAGAAATCATGAGACTTCTGGTCTATGGGAATTTATTCTAATAGTTTTGGATGGAAGGATAGTTGCATCTTACTTCTGTGTTATTTCATAGATTGATAGAATGTTTTGGGTTGGAAGAAACCTTAAAGGTTATCTAGTTTCAATTCCCCTCCCTTCTGCCATGGGCAGGGACATCTTACACCAGACCAGGTTGCTCAAAGCCCCATCCAACCCACCCTTCAACGCTTTCAGGGATGAGGCATCCACAAGTTCTCTGGGCAACCTGTTCCAGTGGCTCACCACCCTCACAGTATAGAATCACAGAATATCCTGAGTTGGAAGGAACCCACAAGGATCATCAAAGTCCAGCTCCCGGCCCTGCACAGGACCTCCCCAAGAATCACATCATGTGCCTGAGAGCATTGTCCAAATGCTCCTTAAACTCTGACAGGCTTGGTGCTGTGACTACTTCCTTGCAAATATCTAAACTAAACCTACTCTCTTTCAGTTTAAAGTCATTACTTCTTGTTCTACCACTCCTTGGACTTGTCAGAAGTCCCTCTCCAGCTTCCTTGTAGGCCCCCTTTAGGTACTGGAAGGCTACTGGGGTCTTCTCTCTCCTCCAGACTAAACAACCCCAACTCTCTCAGACTGTCTTCTTAGGAGAGCTGCTCCAGCCCTCTGATCACCTTCATGGCCCTTCTCTGGACTCACTCCAACAGGCCCACATCCCTCTTTTATTTGGGGTCCCAGAGCTGGATGCAGTATTTCAGGTGGGGGTCTCATGAGAGTGGAGGAAATGGGCAGAAGCACCTCCCTCGACCTGATGGCCACACTGCTTTTGATGCAGCCCAGGATATGGTCAGCTTTCTGTGCTGCCAGTGCACATTGACTGGTTATGTCAAGCTTCTTGTCCATCAACACCCCCAAGTCCTTCTCTTCAGGGCTGCTCTCAATCTATTCTCTGCCCAGCCTGTTTTGGTGCTTGGGATTGCCCTGACCCAAGTGCAGGACCTTGCACTTGGCCTTATTGAACTTCATGAGGTTTGCACAGCCCCACCTCTCAGGCCTCTGGATGGCATCCCTTCTCTCCAGCCTGTTGACCACACCACACAGCTTGGTGTTGTCAGTGAACTTGCTGAGGGAGCACTCGATCCCACTGTCCGTGTCTCCAACAACAATGTTAAACAGCACCAGTCCCAACACTAACCCCAGAAAAACACCACTCATCACTGATCTCCACTTGGACATTGAACTGTTGACTGTAACTCTTTGAGTGTGACCATCCAGCCAACTCCTTATCCACCAAGTGGTCCCTCTCTCAAATCCGTGTCTCTTCAGTGTAGAGACAAGGATGTCATGCAGGACAGTGACAAATGCTTTGCACAAATCCAGGTGGATGATGTTAGTTGCTCTTCCCTTGTACACCAGTGCTCATAGAAGGCTACCAAATTTGTCAGGCATGGTTTGCACTTAGTGAAGCCATACTGACTATCAGTAATCATCTCTATATTTTCCATGTGTCTTAGCATAGTTCCCAGGAGAATCTGCTTCATGATCTTACCAACCACCAAGGTGACACTGACAGCCTTGTAGTTATCTGGGTCTTCCTATTTCCCTTTTTAAAAAATACTTCCCCATTTCTAGTCAGTAGGAACTTCAGCAGACTGCCATGACTTCTCAGATAAAGGCTTAACCACTTCCTCTGCCAGTTCCCTCAGGACCCACAGATGTATCTCATCAGGTCCCATGGACTTGTGCAGCTTCAGGTTTCTTAGGTGGTTTCAAACCATTTCTTCTCCTACAGCAAGTGGTTCTTCATTCTCCCAGTCCCTGCCTTTGCCTTCTGTGACTTGGGTGGTGTGGCTGGAGCACTTGCCAGTGAAGACTGAGGCAAAAAAGTCATTGAGTGCCTCAGCCTTCTCTCTGTCCTGTGTATTCGTCTCCCATTTTCCCTTTTATCACTGATGTAAATGTACAAGCTTTTCTTGCTGCCCTTTACATCCTGGCCAGGTTTAATTCTGTCAGGGCTTTAGCTTTCCTAACCTGATCCCTGGCTGCAGTTTTTCAGTATTCCTTCCAGGCTACCTGTCCTTGCTGCCAAATTTGTATCCTCTCTTTTTGTGTTTGAGTTTGTCCAGGAGCTTCTGGCATTTTTCCCAGCCTTGGACTTCATCGGAACGTATCACTCTTGAGCTTGTAGGGGGTGAGGATATTAAAAGTTTTCTTGGACCCCTCTTCCCTCCAGGGCTCTACAAAGCAGGTACCTGAAGAGGCCAAAGTCAGCTCTCCTGAAATCCAGGGTATTTAGCTTGCTGTGAACAAACTGCCCAGTTTTACTCCACAGGAGGATCCTGCCTGCTCTGGGGGAAAGCACAGGAGTATTTCAGGTTAGTTAGAGAAACCTTGCAAATGAAAGGAAAATGCTTTTCTTCTTGGCAAGTTGTCAGATCCACGCAGTACAGCCCGCCTTCAGTGTGCTTGATACCTTCAGCACATATTTTTGAGGCAGTCAGTACATCAGTGGAGAACAAAATAATTTGATCACTAGTAGTGTTCCCCAGAGCTCAGTATTTGGCCCAGTCCTGTTCAGTATCTTTATTGATGATCTGGAGGAGAGGATCAAGTGTACCCTCAGTAAGTTCACAGATGACACCAAGTTGGTTGGACACCTCTGCTGGAGAGTAGGAAGGATCTGCAGAGGGATCTGGACAGGCTGAATCCGTGGGCTGAGGCAATGGTATGAGGTTCAACAAGGCCAAGTGCTAGGCCCTACACTTTGATCACAACAACCCCATGCAGCACTACATGGGAAGAGTGCTTGGAAAGTGGCCCAGCAGAAAAGAACCTGGGGGTGCTGGTCAACAGCAGCTGAACATGAGCCAGCAGTGTGCCCAGGTGGCCAAAAAGGCCAGTGGCATTCTGGCTTGTATTAGAAAAAGTGTGGCCAGCAGGACCAGGGCAGTCATTGTCCCCCTGTACTCAGCACTGCTGAGGCCACACCTCGAATGCTATGTCCAGTTTTGGGCCCCCTCACTGCAAGAAAGACACCGAGGTGCTGGAGCGTGCCCAGAGAAGGACAAGTAAGGTGGTGAAGGGTCTAGAGACTAAGTCCTATGAGGAGCAGCTGAGGGAGCTGGGGGTGTTTAGTCTGGAGAAAAGGAAGCTCAGGGAGATCTCATCACTCTCTACAACTGCCCGAAAAGAGGCTGTAGCCAGGTGGGTGTCGGTCTCTTCTCCCAGGCAACCAGAGACAGGACAAGAGGAAATGGCCTCAAGCTGATTCAGGGGAGGTTTAGGTTGGACATTAGGAGGAATTTCTTCACAGAAAGGGTTGTTAAACATTGGAATGGACTGCATTGTGGCATGCATCCACTGCAAGTGGATGTGGCACTTAGTGCCATGGTCTATTTAACAAAATAGTGATCAGTTAAAGGTTAGATTGATGATCTCAGAAGTCTTTTCCAATGTAAATGATTCTGTGATTTTGGTGTGGAAAGGCCGGTGAAATCACCAGCTGCAGAGAATGGGAAGCATAGGTATAAGCAGAGCAGGATTAGTCTTGTGTACCTTGTGCCTTCCCTTTTATACCAAGGTAAAAAAACCCATCTCTCTAGACTTGTGTCCTGCAGTTCTGCCAGCATCTGCTTCTTTCTAGCCTTGTGTCCCCTTGGGGAAGACAACAGGTAACCCCTTCAGTCCCAAAGTGGCGTGTGCTGCCTGGATCTGCCATTGGAATGTTCAAACACGTACTCTTGGCCTAAAAGCCACTGACCTATGGGCTGGAGCAAGGGGTGAGTCTGTGAAGGGGAATGTCATTGTTTGCCATGGTTCCTATCCTCTCATAATAAAAATTCACTGGGTAAACTGCATCATTGTTAGCCCTTTCTGGAGTACTTTTGCTGCTGAATTTCAAAGGTTGCTACTAAATCATCAGGGTAAGAAAGTTCTTTATGAAATGTCACAGAAGTCCTGTTCTCCCTTTTCCTAAAATGACAGGCTGCTTCAAAGCTCTGAGAGACTGACTTCCAGAAGGATGCCCAGTGTGCCACATCCTGTATGAACTGCCTGGCAGGATTTGCTGCTTGCATGAGGTATAGGATTTCCTGCTGCTTGGTCCTTGGAATGTATGCAGAGGGCCCTCACCCAGAGTCTGGAGGGCTTAATACTGGTGACAGTGGGAATCTGTCATGTGGGTGGGTGGGATTTTGGGCACCTGAGAAAGTATGGAGGGCTGCAGGATGGTGGTCATGCCTCCAGGATGGCATGGCCTGATCATTCTTGCCCTGGGAGATAAGAGAGGTTTCTACTGGTGGTATGGGCCTCCCTCCCAGGGCAGGCATAAGCTGTGGGCCACAGGAAAACTTGGTACCCAACACTATTCCCAGCCTGGTGCAGTCTCATTAAGGCTAAGCTATAAAGAGAGCAGATGGCCCTGGCTAGCTGCCTGTCCCCTTCACCTTTGCCTCCCCAGCCACTTGTGCAGGAAGGAGAGGGCAGGAAGACACAGCAGTCATGGGCAGGGTAAAGCTAGGATGAACTGTCTCCATCTCCTAAGTATGAATCCCTCTGTAGCACTGATTTGGTCCCTGACACTTATTCAGTGGTGAGAACAGAGTTGCAAACATCTCTGTGACATATCCTCCTCTCCACCAAGGGAGGAAGGCTTGCTTCCAGCATGTTCCCCAGCCTGGTTTGTAGCTTATGCCATCCCATGTCCCATTCTTTCCTCAGGGTTGATTGATCCAATTGCAAAGCATTTTACACCTGACTTGAATTGAATTTCCTCTGACATGTCAAATCCTGTCTTTGCCAGGTCTTTAAGGTCATCTGATGAATCTACTTCTTGGCATTCCTCTGGGCTCATTTTCTTTAACATAACACACAATATTTCTAAGAGAGTGACTTCTAACCCACAGTATGGAAGCTGGGACCATTTTCCTGCTGTTCCTTTCTATGTATGTCTTTCTAGTCTGACCGTAAGCCATGAATAGCTCTTGTCATCAGATCAAGGTGCTTTATTTTCTCTAATTTTACATCTATCTTTCATCTAGATGATATTTCTCTTCCTGACAAGAAATCTTAATGGGATAACACAAAGTCCTTTATGGAGGTCAAAATTATCACATCTGCTTCTTCCCCTTTATCTGCCAGATCTTTGAGAGAGAAAATATAAATGGTTTGATATAAAACTGTTCTTAAAAAAATCACAGTCGTTCACTTCTCAGTCCCCGTATCAGCCCTTTGGAGCCTCTGAATTAATCCTTTGTGCAGGTCGATTTTCCAAACACTGAAGTATGGATCTATAACTTGACTTCAAGCCTATTAAACAGGATGCTGTGCTCATTCTGTGCCATTTCCTTGGTTCCGTTCCAGCAGTTCTTGGAGAGCGTGTCTTGGGAACTGGAGTCAGCTCCTCCTCTGATAATGAGTGTTGCTGTAGCTCATACACATTTCACCTAGCTGAAAGTTTGTGAACCTCTTCTTTCGCAATCCTGGCCCATTTCCCGACCCCTTTTCTGTTCATCATTATGGCTAAGTGCCAGGGCAAGTGTTTGGTTGTAGGTACCTAAGAGAGAGACTGCAAAGTCTAAGCTAGTTATCTTTTTATTTTGGTGGTTTGTGCAGGGTAATTGATCCCTTCAGTGAGATATTTACCTCTAGATTAAACTTTTATGTGAAAGCTAAATGCATGAAAGGCAGCATAGCCATCAGTTTCTTCCATTTGCTTTCCTCAAATGAATGACAGCGATGGTCTCACCCACCTCTTGGTCCTTTCTCTTCACCCTCTCAGTGTTGTTTCTCATGTCCATCAATAGCTTTTCAGCACATAAGCTGTCTCCTCTCTGGAAGCAATCACTGGCAAGGCAAACACTGGGCACAGAGCTAGCTGGTTCAGTCTAAGGCCACCTGCAAGCATTAGCTTTGCTAATTCTCAGATCTTTCCTCTGCTCTGCTCTTTTCCTCTGCCGTAGCTTTTATAAAAAGCTGCTTGCAAGGAATTACTACTGCAGCATGGGGATTTTAGTCCGGACATTAGGAAAAAAATGTCCAAGAGGAGAGGCAGCCCTGGGACAGATTCTCAGAGCAGTGGTGGCTTGCCACTCTTGGGGGTTTCACAGTGTTGGTTAGACAAAGCTGTCTGGCCTGCATCAGCCTTGGCAGCAGACTTGTTCCAAGAGGGAAGTTGGACCCCAGAGACTGTGGAGGGCAGACAGTGCTGCCATGGGTCTGCAAAAGAAAATATTCAGTACATACCAAAGCTGGGTTATTCTCTCACATCAGGAGCACATTTGCATTGCACTTGGACATAGCAGTCCTTTCTTTCTGCAGAGTGGCCCCATGTTACTCACATGTGCAATGACAACGCAGCGCATACAGAAGAGCTGACCTTGCATTCCCCCCCTCAGGCCTGCCACTGCATTTGAAACAGCCTTACTGAAATGTCTGAACTTGCAAACTTGTTGCTGAGCTGCCTGAGCATTAGAATCTGGGAATTAACAGCTAGGGCTAGTAATGCTTGCATCCTTTCCCATGGCCAGGACTGCCTGAGTGCCCTGGGAGCTGGTGCCTGTTCCATTGTTTTTCTGTCTTTGCTACTGCAGCAATAATTAGGATGAGGTATAATTACACAGTTTGCTCTGGGTCATATGCAAGCTGTATTGCAAAGTCTCCTGTGTTTTCTGCTCCTTTTCATTCTGTGACAAATGCCTGACCTCTGGTTTAAAGTGAGAAGCTAGTGGTGATGTAGGTATGAGCTGGCACTGAGCTCTGTGCTGCTTTCTTCATCCTAGAGACTTTTCATCTGTCCTCTCTGAAATAACCTGTGGGTACTCAAGATGTCAAATACTCTTGGCAGTTGTAGAGGCAAACAAATTATTGTAGTTTAAGCACCTGGTGGAGAAATCATGACCAAAGAATCTGGAGATATGTCCTGGAGGTCAGCAGGAGATGAAAGAAAAGGTACTCCCATCTTTTGGAGATACCCAGAATCATCAAGGAAGCACTACTGAGAACTAGCACAGAGGACTCACTGGACATGTTTTGGAGGTTTGGCAAAGGGTGTCACATACAGATGGCTCAGATTGGTTCTTCTACCCTTTCACACCAGCTCCTGCCTTTGGAGGATGGAACAAGGGGCTTGTTCCCAAGGCACAGCCCGAATCTGGCAGCAAAGAAGACCCATTTTTTTCCAGGAAGTCCACTGCAGACCTTGGAAAATACTGGCAGTTTACAACTTGATCCCTGAATAAACTTGTGCATGTCTTTGCTAACTATCACCAATACTTTTCCCTCAGCCCCTCTGATTCATCCAGACCTACCTTGTTTTGGCATGCCAGCAATGCCTCAGGAGCTGCCCACTTATCAGAAGACAATGAATCACCTAAAACATCCGCTAACTCATTCTGTAGGAGCTCGTCTTACTCATAGCACAAATTCCAGCTCTCAGCTGCTCTGAAATTTTGTACCCACAGCATGTGCAGCCACTCCTGGTCACATTTTGGCCATCTCAATGGGGAACACAGGTCCCACATAGAAAGAAGACAAGGTCAGCAGCTGTAAACCTCCCTTGCACAGGGACCAAGGCTTTCTCTTCCATTCATGAAGAGACTGGTACCCACCCCTGATGCTTGTTTTTAGAGAAGATTTTTTTTTTCAATTGCAGAGGTTCCCTTTGGTTCTGAGTTTGTCTGCTATTACACCAGAATGAGAATTCCACTTGGTGGCTGGTGCCTCTAGCCCAATAATGTGCCAGCAGGCTTGTCTTAGCACGGTTGACTTTTCAGAGAGATGTTCATCTTGATGTCAGCTACAGCTACAAAGCCAAACAGGAACCAGTTCTGATCCTGCTTTTTTTTCTCTACCTTGGCCAGAGTGGCTCCTAGACTGCTCCATAAATCATTGCCCAGTGATAAAATACCAAGGGGGACTGGGTTTCTCTGATGCTACTCTTGAGAGGTCAAATTTCATCTTAGCAAAAACAGCCCCTGGGAAGGGTGATAGCACAGAAACATACTGTATATCTTTCCACCCCTCCATGGTTTTTTTCTGCACTGCTCCAAGAGCCAGTTTGTACCAACAGCAAGGTACTGTGCCTGTTGCACCTTACAGCCTGGCACAGCACCTTGGCACTTCAACATTCCTGGCAGTGATCAGACTAGTGTCTCCTGTCCCTGCCCTATTTCAGTGCTGGTGGGACTCTTGCCATGCTCTGCATTAGCCTTCCTGGTAATACCCACCCTGGTACAAATGGTATTGCTGCTTATTAACCAGTCTTATCAGCCTTATTCTGACTTGCAGTGCCTTGTCTCATCCCTGCATGCTGTTTCTTGTCAGCTGCCACTTTGTTTAGGCTGTGAATATGTTCCACAGGGGAGCATCAGCAGCCAGGTGCAGTGCTTAGGAGAAAGGAAGAGGAGATGTCTGAGAGACAGTACGAGAAAAGTTGATAAACCCATGCTTCCCAAAGAGAGCGAGTGTTCACCACATTTACAACACAAGAACTAGGATCTAGAAAGTGTTGAATAAAGCTAGTAAGTGACAGTTTCAAAATAAGCAATAAGAGATGATTTTTCCCCCAGCTCAGCGCACAGCTGCAGAATTACTTGCTGTGGGATGTTGCAGAGGGGCTCCTGCAATTTCTAGGGTCTCCAGGGGAAACTGGAGTTATTCATGGAAGGGGCTGTGAATGCTAAATCCAAAGACACCAACTTTTGCCCAAGAAGTCTTCAAGCTTGCTGGAGACCAGGATACTGCCAGATGCCTGTGCTTTTTGGCCACTGCTGAAGACATATTTATGGTTGGGATTATGGAGATATGATTAGGTTAACAGTGGGACTTGACGATCTTAAAGGTCTTTTTCAACCTAAACAATTCTATGACTCTATGGTCTTCGTGCACCCAGGGTGTTCTTAGGTAGGGATGTTATCGTGGGCCCTGGACATGTCAGAACAGTATCATTAAATGGCTGTGTTCCAGGAAATAGAAAGATTTCATCCTCTTGGGTTTGTGGCATAAACCTTTAGGATTTCAAGGAGATGATCTGTTCAGTATTGCTGTACCTTCTTGTACCTGTATGTTCCTTTGGACTGTATCCTTAGCCATCACACCCCAGAAAGCCTGTAAGGTGTTACAGACCTCAGGTCTCAAGTGGTTTTTTGGAGGTCTACCCTCCAACCAGCCAGGACTACAGCATTTGACCAGTTCACTCTGTCACGTCATCTAGAGTAGTGTTCCTTCACTTTGTGGCTGTCCAGCAGCATCAACCCCAGAAATTGGATGGGGATGTTCAGAAATGTTTCTGTATTCCCCCCAGGTTATCCATCCTTGCTTCTACTCTTTGTAAGCTTCATTTCTGTATCTGGGTTTTGCCAGGAGCTCCTTATTCATCCAGACAGGCCTCCTGGCATTTTTTACCTGGCTACATATTTGTTGGAATGGAGGTCTCTTGAGCTTGGAGGATGTGATCCTTGAATATTAACCAGAATTTTGCCTGCCCTCCTCCCTGCCTCCCCACTTCTCCCCTCCAGGGCCCTATCTCATGAGACTCTTGCAAGCAGATCTCGAAAGAGGCCAAAGTCTGCTCTTCTGAAGTGTGCTTCTCACTCTCCTCCCTCCCCTTGAGATTCTGAACTCCACTGTCTCATGGTCACTGAAGCCGAGGCTGCATTTGATCTTCACATCCACAACGAGCCACAACGAGCCCCTCTTGTTGATGAGTATGAGGTTCAGCACAGCAACTCTCATTGTTGGCTCCTTTGTCAATTGGAAGAGGTATTTAGGATTGATGCAACTGGGAACCTCCTGGAATGCTCATGTCCTGCTGTATTCTCCCTCCAGCATATATGAGGGTGGTTGAAGTCCCCCATAAGGACACCGGGACCTGTGAACATGAGGCTGCTCCTTTCTGTATAGAGCTTAATCCAGTTGTTCTTTCTCATCAGGTGGCCTATAGCAGACACCCACTGTAATAACATCACCTTTGCCTGTTCTCCCTTTAGTCCTAGTCCATAAGGCCTCTGTGGGTTCCTTATCCATCCCCAGGCAGAGTTCCATGCACTCCACCCACTCTCTCACATGAAAGGCAACTCCCCCTCCTCATCCGCTCATCCTGTCTTTCCTAAAAAGTCCTCTGTTGCAACGCTCTAGTCCTGGGAGTTATCCTACCACAAGACTGCAGCTCTGCAGCTGCACACAGATCGCTGGTTCCCTGTGTTATTCCCCATACTGCATGCATTAGTGCACAGAGAGGCTCCCCAGCACGCTGTTTCTGGAGAGGCTTTGGGGGGGTTTCTCTACAGCAGTACCTTGTGGGCAATTCCTTGCTTACATGCAAATGCTGGCAGTGACCCTGCTTAAGCCCCACTGTTGATTTAGCAATCCCCTCCTGTCACAGCACCCTTTGCTCAGCCACCCCATCTGTCACTCCCTCACAGGGCTGCTGACTACTTTCTCTCTTTCTCCTAGTTCAGAAAGTGGCTTTGAGCACACAGAAGCTCTGACGTTTCCTCACAGCCCTGCCCGTGCTCATGGGTGTGTCCTTCAGTGTGCCCATTAGCTAATTGAGTTTCCATGTTTTCTTAATTGCACTGAGGACAGTTTGCATTCGGTTGTCTCCATTCTCCTGTCAGGTGCTACTGACTGCAACCTTCTAGGAGCAGCATGCTTCCAGAAAGCAGATGCACCTTCCTACAACACTGAGAGCACAAACTGAGCAGAAGAAGATTCTTACTTAGCCCAGGCACTTAGCAGATATATTTCTAGGGCTGAAGGCTAAGTGGCTGATGACTGCACTTAATTTCACCTGCTGCAGGTAAGATGATGCCTCTGTTCGTTCTCAGAGCAAATTCTGGTCAAAGGTTGATACATGTGCCTTAGTCACTTCCTAGTTAACCTGGAGAGCTCTCCTTTTGAAAATGTCCTAGGAGACATGTCTGACAAATCTCTGGCAAATACAGTTTAGCTCTGAAATCCACTGATTTTCCTCTAAATAAGCCCCCTTTGGCGATTTCTCAGGTTATATGCAGCCTAGGGTGGGATGTTCTCTGCACTTGCTCCCTGACAGCTGGGCTGAGTGCTTCAGCTGCTCTTCTCTTAAGTAACCGCAAATGCTCAGGGTGTGTCAGCACAAATGCTAGTTCTGCTAAGTGAAGAGGTTGCTGAATAGAAATCTGGTTCTGAATGTATCCCTGGGAAGTAAAACAGCCTCTTTTGGAGTGAGAAGTGACCCCGAAGTTGATACCAGGTTGATCCCTCTCATTGGTAGCTCCAGACTCCAAATGACCTTCAAAAATTTTACCACCTTCAACCCTGTGCAGGTGTGTTGCACTTTGGGGTCCTCTCTGGCTTGTCTCTGCAGGGCAATAGAGATCAGCTGCCCTGAACTCCCCCAGACATTCCCCCTGCAGCCATTGGGGCTGCCTTGCGAAAATGTCAAAAGATTCCTTTCTTCCAAATCCTGAGGGCTGCTGTCCCTGTCCTCCATGGCCTCCTGCCTATGCACTTTCCAGCCTGAGCAAGCATATGTGCCTACAGCGGTGTTCCTCAGACTTTTGGTTTGTCTCTCTCCCTTTTTCCGTCCTTTTTCCACCCTCACTCGAGTCAGGCCACTCTGTTTTGGAGACCGGATCTTGGCCCTTGCTCCCTGCCAGCCCTGTGTGCTGGCACTGCCCATGGTTGTGACTTATTTCCATGCTAGGGAGAGGGGCTGTTGCTGTGATTTGCTCTTTAACTTTTCAAGAAAGATATTCCTGCCTTTCTTTATAGTGGCCCAGGAGGCAAATTACTTTGGTGCATCACATAATTTGCAGAGAAAACACTGCAGTATCCCCAGGTGTTTTACCAACTCAAACCACCCTACACTCTTCTCACTGGCTTTACCCTCCCTTTTTCTCGATGGCTATAGGATATGCAGGGTTGCAGCCTGTACTTTCCCAACATCCTTCCAGCAGCCCTGGTTTGTCAGATAAATGGGAATGAATGGTCTGGGAAGGAGCTTTGAGAGCTTCTCAGTACCAACACAGATCTTCCCTACTTGGAACAAGGTGGTTTTGGTTTTTGTGCTGCCCACAATGTGGAGACAGAAACAATTCAAGATCACCAGGAGCTGCCAGCTGCCCTGTGGCAGGGTGCTTGGAGGTGCGGAGCTCAATGTCTTTCTTAGGCCTTAGTGTTCCCAGGCTGAGTACGACCATCTCCAGGGCTGGAGCATTTTCCTGTAGGAAGGCAGTACTCTGCCATTTGCAAGTCTGGAGAGGCCCAGGGACCCAAGGAACACCAAAAGGCAGCAAAGCTGAGGGATATTTGCTGGCTCATGGAGGTTTCTAAAACCTCTCCTGACTCTGCTGTTGCTTCCTGTTCACTCACCTCCTATCCCCACTTTCTGGCACAGTGGTTTTGCTTCCCTTTTGTTTCCTGGCTGTAGAGAAGTCCTTGTGTACGATCAGCATCTCTTTCTGTTTGGACTAACCCAAGCTAGTCTGTCTTGCCTTATTTTTATACTATTCCTATCAACACATGTACCCTGGGGCATGGAGAAATCTCCCTTGTTTTCCAGCCCTTGAGGTCACAACTAGGGGCAGACCATCAGTCCCAGGGCTATTATAACCAGTGCAGTATAACCAGTGGTCAGGGAAATTTCTTCCACAGCAGTATGTGCAGATGGGGACAAGGTCACAGCACTCCTTGGGTATCCTGTAGGTACACACAGCTCCAGTCCTCCCAGGCCTTTCCATAAGGTCCAGCTGGACCAAGCCCCAGCAGGGAGGGATGGCGAGAGCCAGCACGTTCCTCTGCTGGTGCTTATCCTTTGAGGGAATTGTGTTTGGAGGCTTCCTGCCTTCTCTGAGTCATGTCAAAATCAGTCCCAAATATTCTCTTTGAAGCTCTTCACACAGCGCTGGAGCGATCTTGCCTTCAAAGCAATTGCTGGAGACAGGCAGGCTGCTTAAAAGGCACTTGAGTGCTCTCACATCATGTTCAGGCTGTATTAAAATTTTACCGTGCTGTTTCGCACCTCAGATGAATCAGAGTCGCTCCTGAAAAGCATCGGGGGCTAGAGGGGGAGGGTGGGATGTGTGAAAGGAAGGGGCTTTTGAAAGGGATTATTAATGCACAGAGATGTTTTGGTGTCTGAAAGAGGCCCTGAATGGCAGCTCTGTGCTTTTTTTCTCTGTGCTCATTAACAGTGAAGGGTGTAACTGCTGAAGAGCTGAACAGAGAGAGGGGAGGACATGGCTGCTGCTCAGGCAGGGATGAGCAGGGGAGAGAACGTGGGAACAGAGGGAGGTGGGTGCTGGCTGTCTCCCTGAGAGGCAGTTTCAGGTTACGAGTTCAATGGCTGCCTCCCTTTGGGACGCTGCAATACGGCAAGTCGTTTCTTGATGTGCAAACAATTAAAAAGAGGGTGTGTGTATGTGTGTGTGGAAGATGGAGAAAGCAAACACCTCCTCTGGGATCTGGCTGTCTCTGCAGCTGCTCACCTAAGGCACCTCTTGCGGGGGGAGTTTCACACAAGAAAAATTGCCAGGGGCATCAGGTTACTTGCAGGATGGAGTTTGGAAGTGTAAGAGATCTGCCTTGAACCTCAGGGCATTAAGGGTATTTCTCACTCTTGTATATGGGCACAGAGTGGGTCTCTGGGGTCATACCAGGGTTTACAGTTGTCCTTTTGCTGATCCCCAAGGATGCTCCATAATACTGGAGAAAGGGCTATGGGGGGAGACAAGAGGGCAGGGGTGCCTTTATTCCTCTCCTAGCAGCATCCTTGGGCACAGGGAGCACATTTCCTGAGGTGCCCGCCTGTGCTGGGGGAGCAACCAGCTCCCTGGGGGCTCCATTTTCTTCAAGTTTGTCCCTGTCTCATGAGTTTTGCAGGACCTGTTGGGTCCTTCAGCCTTGTTTTCTGGAGAAGGAGTGTTTTCCAGTCCCCAAGACAAGGAAGTGCATGACTTTGCCTCTTCCTTTTGCTTGAAAATTTCCTGACCCCCTGCATCATCCCAGCCGTGTGGCAAATAGTCCGCTCAAAGCCACTTGCCCATCTGCAGGCTCACCTAGCCAGGCCTCCTGGGCAGGTGGAGAGGCCAGGAGAAGAGGCAGACATTGGCTGATGGGGTGGGAAGACTCCTCCTTCCAGCTCTCTGGAGGTGCTGGTGAGGAGTGAGCAGCTGGACTGGCGTGTGTTCCAGTCCCAACCTGTGGGAACTTTTGGCACATAGGGCTGACAGCACTTGATGCCTGCATGTGCCTGGTGCTGGCACAGAGTCTGCCTTCAGTGGGCAGATCTGTCACAGGGCAGCTGGATGAAGGATGGGAGAAACCCTAGCGCTGCTCCTGACAGAGAAGGATGCTTTTCTAAACTAAGCAGAGGGGGCAATGTCTGCTTTTGGGGTTTTTTTTCAATGCTAATTTTCTTTTCTTCTTTGCTTGCATCAGCAAGCCAAGCACCAAAACAAGGGCTCTATATATCCTCTGGGAGTAAAATGCCCCCGTAATCAAACCCTTATTTCTTTCTCCTGAAGCTGAAATGTGACGTTTCCCTTATCTAAAAGAGGGAGGGAAGGCGCACACAAGCCTTGTCTGCCCTGCTGCCACTCCCTCTGTCCCGGCTGATTTGTCACTGCCCCTCGACTTGTACTGATGCCTGTCACTCTGCTGACAGCATGAGAGACAAGCACCAGTTTGCCTTGGCCATAAAACTTGCCTTGCAAAGAAAAAAAGCCAGCTCAGGGCTTTTCACTTGGAGAGAAAGAGAGTGAGAAGAATAGACTTGAAAGCAAATTCCCATGTTTTTTTGCTTCGGGTGAGAGCTTTTCCCACGCTCCATTGGAAAGAGTGCAAGGAGCAAATGTTTCCCAGTGCCTGTAAACACCAAACACTGCTGAGGAGTGGGGAAAAAAGCCAGTCTTATTGGAGAGAGGCAGAAATCAGCAGCGTGCTCTCCCGCAGTGCCTTGTGCCTGTGTGTCTGCTCCTTCCATGCCAATGGCTTTTCCAGATCGAGCTATGTTTTGTGATTGTGACAGGAGCATCAGACCCTGGAGTATTCTGATGTGAGGAAAAGTGGTGTTTGCTGCCCCCCACAAAGCTGCTCCACTGCACTGGAGGCTACTTCTTCCACTGTGAGAGTCCCAGTTACTGGACTGGGAAGAGGCTGGTGGTTTTATTTCCCAAGCTGACAGCTGGGGAGGTGCTTGACATTTCTTTGTGTTTGCCTGGCCCTGGTCAAGGACCATTACCTTGCTCTGCAAGACTTTTGCATCTCCCTCCAAGGAAGGCTGGGAAGGCAAGTCTGGTTCGTTGCATCTCTCATGCCAGTTGCTTTACCTTGTTCAAGCCCTGTCCCTCATCACCCTTCCCCAGTCTGGCTCCTGAGCCATGAATTGGGTGAAAACTGATCTGAAAAATCAATTAGCATCTTGCCTTTTGGCAGTCATCAGCCCAGATTTCAGGAGTGACCTTTTCCAAAGCACCAGGTGCCTTGGGGCCTCCCCATCCTTTTCAAGTCTATCTGCTTTCCACAGAGAGCCAGCGTTTAGCAGTCAGTCTCCAACAGGGCTATGTGAAACCCATCCATGCGTGGGAGAGCTTGCCCATGCAGCTCGCACCCTGGGAACCGGTTCACCAGCTCTGCAAGCAGAGGCCTGTCTGGCAAGGGAGTCTTTGTGTCTCAGCACTTGAGGGGTTATGTGCCTTTAAAACACCCCAAGAGATGAGAGATTTGAGGGTAGTGCTTGGAAATTAGGAACCAACTGAGAGTGGGGATGCTCATCAGGCATCTGTGTGGATTTCATTCAGCTTTGCAAAGAGATTCATGCAGGGGTACGTTTGGAAGCTGGCGCCCACTGAGCTGTTTAGAGATTTGGGCCCTGCTTCATCTCAAGATGGTTGGAAGTGCTTGGAAGTCTGTCCCAGAAAATGCCCCAGAAGCCTGGTGAGCCTGTTGCTTTTCCCAGCTGGCCAAGCAAAGACCATTCGTGACAACAAAATCTGATTGCATCTGATTGCTGGTCCATCTTAGCATCCTCTCATCAAGGAGAAACCATCCCTTTCACCCCCCTCTCCTTGCCTTTGGTCTTGCCCATAGAAAGCCGTGACTGTATCCTGCATGCACCCGTATCTGCTCCTGCGATCTCCCTTTGTTTAGCTGCCAGCTTTCTGCACCTGCGTGCACGCCTGCTCTCCCTCCCCGCTGCGGTTAGTCCTTCCCTCTCCCAGCCCATAGGCAGGAAAGTGGGTTTTAGCTGGGTCCAAGGGGTAAGGGAGTGTTTGGCAATGGCAAGCATTCCTACTTCAATGGCAGCCCAGCCGTGGGTGGGATGGGGGGACACACGCAGTGGTTCTTTGTGAATGAAGCACAAGTTGCCCTGTGAATAACCCTCTGGAGGGATCCTACCCACATCTGTCCCAACGGGAGCTGGAATATCCATGTTTCCTTTGCTAATTGAGCCTGAATTGTATTAACTAATCTCATCCTCAAATACCCCAGCTGTTCAAAGCTTAGTAAGAGCAACTACACAGGCTGGCTGGGAGGTTGTGCTTGTCTCCTGTTGGAGATTACAGAAACAAAGTGTGTGTTAGTTTTGGAGTGGGGTTTTTCTGATTTTTTTTGGGGGGGGGTGGAGGGAGTTGTATTTTTTTTGGCAATCTGTAGCCAACTGCCATAATCACTTTCTCCTATTCCACAGAGAATATGCATCATAAAAAAATAAAAAGACACTGTCATCAGGTGATGACAGGTGATGTAAAACCAGGGATACAAAGAGTTAATATCTGCTAGATACTGTGTGCTCTTTCTGCCATGGTGCCCACTCCTATGTTTGTTCCTTTTCTTGCATCACTGGGACAGGATAGTTTGGAGCCAATGGCCTGTCTTGCCCTTTCCCAGGGGGGTGCTCCAGGTTATCACCAGACCATATATCAGCACCACCAAGGCCCTTGGAGTGATGGCAAGAAGCAGATGAGGGCCTTGGCCAGCATAGGCTGCAAGTATTCACCAGCTACACAGGGAAAGGAAGCAAACTGGACAGACCCACTGGAGGGCATTCCCAATCCAAAAGGAACCAGAGCAGCCAGACCACCAGCCCAGAAAAGCTTCTCCTCCAGACACCCTGCTTGAATGGCAGCAGGAGATGCTCTGCCACTGTTTTGCCTTTTAAAGAGAGACAGAGACCGAATCCTTAAAATCTTACCTATGTTATACTCACTTGCCTGAGCTTTTATAGCCTCTTCTACCACCCAAACTACCTCTAGAGAGAGAAGGGACTGGAGCAGCTGTGGGAGCCCCTGGCCATGGCATACAAAGCCCACTTGTTATCAGCACTGTCATATGCCTTTCTGCCCCCTCCCCCTTCCCAGCTCCACCACAACCACTACATCCCAAATGCACAAGCTGAGCATCCATCAAAAGGGCTATTATCCCACGATTTCTTAACAGCCACTGTTGCTCTTGGGTATGGAGCTCCCCCTTTGACACAGTGCCCCAGCAAAGAAATAGCGGCGCCTGTCTCTGGTTGGCATGCTGATTTGTGGATTGTCACAGCAGCCAGAGTGGGATGGGGGACTGCTGCCTGCACATGGGGTTGGCATTAGTGATTTAGGCCTTTGCTCCAGTCCTACAAGGCAGGCAGGTGCTATGGCGATCATACTTTTGGCCTCCAGATGTTAGCAGTGATGGTAACTTCCATGGAGGGTGGTTAACAGACCACTTTAGGGCTTCATTATTTACAGCTGATGCTTTTAATCTAACCTTCCCGGACTGGGGCAGAAAAGGGACGCATAAACAAAGCCACCAACCTCTGGAGTAGGAAAAGGGTCTGTGATGCACGGAGAGGCAGTTTCCAGGGCTGTGCACATTGACCCAAGGAACTTGTTGACTGGCATCAGGTACTGACATCCCCAGGAGCCTGCTGGAGGATGCCCCTTTGCTCTTTCACCCTGTGGGCAGTAGATGCCGGCACTGGTTGCCCTTGACTCCATCATAGGTGCATTTTTCTTGTTGCATATGAGCAGGCAAACTGGTGGCAGCATAGACAGTGCCACTCCACTTCCACGCAGAAGATCTCCAGCATGGACAAAGTTGGAGTCCTGGCAGTGACAGGCAGGTCCCAACACATCAGGGACCATGGCCAGGATGAGATCTGTGCACCACAGGTGGAAACTAAGATTTGCTCAATCCCACAGTGTGGACCATAACTGATTAAAGGTATCACATTTTTTCCTGTTGCTGTTTTTTTAAGTCCTGGAGTAAAAAGCACTGTTAGCAACAGCAATCTTGGGAACTGGGCATCTTTGCTGGCCATGAGTGATGCAGATCCCATCTCCAGAGAGCTTTGCTTCTTTTGTCTGCCTACAGAGAAACTCACTGTAGGCTTATGCTTGTTTGTCTTCCTGTTCTCAAGGGGTCACTCTTACAGATGGCACTTTGAAAACAAGACTCAGTGATAGTCTCTTCTGTCAGTGAGGGATGGTGCTTGAAGCTCTGGTCAGCCTAAAGTTTCCCTTTGTCCCATCAGGGTTGCTCTGAGCCATGAGCTCTGTTGCTGTGACAGTGTTCTGGAAAACAATACGTTGGAAGACATATGGCTGGCCAGATCACAGAATCACAGAATATGCTGAATTGGAAGGGACCCACAAGGATCATTGAGTTCAACCCTTAACCCTGTACAGGACATGTGGTCATGTCTTAGCAGGCACTGTGTACGGCTTTCCACTCAAGAGGGCTTCTTTTCTGCAAGTTTGTTTGGACATTGAGAAAATACCTAAAGTAGACAATGACGCATACTCTACTGGAGAAACCACGAGACTTTATAGCCATGCAAAAAGCCATCAAGCTTAGTCTCAGACCCTACAGAATAATTTTTTTATAAAAACTTGAGGTTGTTCAATTTTTCTCTGGACATTAACATGGTGACTTTATTAGGAAAAAAAGAAAAGCTTTCATTATCCCAAAATCCGAAGACCTCTGCCATGGGAAAGGTTTTCCTACCTGGGGTGACTGTCTCAGGACAATTCACTCAGTCCAGTATTGTTCCAGTGTAAACACAGGATGAATTTTAAATCTAGATTTCCTTCCCTAAGCTGCCTCTGACTCTTCACTAAGAAGGCATACTGAGAAAATTATAGCACTCTTATTGAGAAGAGTAGAGGCTCTTTTTAAAGTTTCAGCTATGAAATTCAGATACTTGAATTTGAGGAAGTTTACCATCCTCCAGGATTAGCCAGCCATACAACCACAACTTCATCTGGGCTGGTTAGAGCTGGATTCTTTCATCCAAGCCTTCTAAAATAGGGAAAATGTCAGAAATTTAGGGCACTCATTTTCCCAGCTCACTTTTCTCTCCTGCAGATGAGATGATCTGTGCTAGAAGAGAGATTTCTGTCATGATGAAGGCATTTCTGAGAGATAATTTACTTGTATGAACTGGGTGCACTGACACTAGGATCCTGCATGGAAAAAGACACAGCAAATTGATTGTGAGGGGTTTGTTTGAAAGAAGAAAGGGGAGTTTGTTAAGTAGATGTCTTCGCGGCAATATGGCAAAATAAGTGGAGGAGTCCCCATATTTTCCTGTGGTTTTGCTAAATCTGGGGTCTCTGGATCATTTTAATAACTGATCAAAAGAGAGAGCATGAGCAGACAGCCATAACTGCAGAAGACCAGCCAGCCAGGATGTTTGCAAGCAAAAAGGTTTGCAAGCTGTGCTACTGCCAAAATTCCCTGAAGGAGAAGAATTTACTGGGATGATTGGTTCCCGAGAAGGATTTTTTTCTTTGATAAGTACTGTGCATATATCCAGTTTCTGGTTTTCTATTTGGGCCTTGGACTCTCCATTATGCAAGCCTATTTGCCTTTTTAATCCACTATTTTCTCCTGAAATGTATAAGACTAGGAATGCTTTGTTGTACTAAAGGAGTTATGACTTAAGCAAGGAACTGAGCTAAGGCCCTGACCCAAGCAGGGGGAGAACTGTTTTGTTTTGTTTTTTCCTAGTTTCTAAGATTTTAGATGCTCAAAACTACACACCACAGAGAACTTCCAGGATAAGAGAAGACAGTCCTTTTCCAGCCTGCCCTAAAGCATTGCTAAGACACTACAGTGCGCAAAACCTCATCCTGTTCCCTTTTAATGATGCCCAGTCTCCCACGCCAACAGAGGTTTGGGATTTTCCTGAGATGCTGCCTGCAGCTTTTGCACAGTGGGGTCAAATTCTGATTTCAGTTGCAGCAAACTCTTCTTCCTTCCACAGCATCCCCTTGGGATGAGCTTCATCATGTCCTTGTCTGGCAAGCTTGCCGAGGATGAGTGAACGCTCTGGCTCCCGGTACCTTCTAGCTGGGACCAGCACCATCCTAAAGGCTAGTGTCGGCGTGGGTGCTTGCGCAGGACCCTATGGGGTCTGTGCGGGGATGCTGGGTATGTGGGTGGCTGCATCCCCCCGGGGGCTGATACCCACTCGCTAACCCTGAGACGTGCAGGTCTGCGTGAGCGCTGCTGGGAGGGGTGGTGACGGTGGCGGGGATGTCGCTGGGAGTCGCGGGTGCCCCTGCGGGGCGCGGGCGCTCTTTGTGCGAGGCGAGGACGCGCGGGGGCCGCGGAGCCGCCGCGCCGCTCCCGCCCGGGCCGCTGCCCACGCCGTGCCCCGAGGGCGGGCCGGGGGGCGGAGCGGGGCGGGGCGGCCCCGGCCCACGCGGGGACCCGCTCGCCACTCGCCCGGCGGCGGCGGCCGAACGGGCGCAGCGCGGAGCCGAGCGCAGCCGCGGGAGGCTGGTGAGCGAGGAGCTGCTGCCGGGGCAGGCACCGGGCCTCCGCCTCCCGGGACAAAGACGGGCTGGGAGGGGTCCCGGCGCCGCCGCTCGGGGCCGGGGCGGCGGGGCTGTGCCGGTGCCCACCGAGCATGCGGGCGGGGAGCGGGGGGCAGGGGGCTGCAGCCGGCCCGGGGCGCGCTCCGGTCTCGACCGGCACCGCCGGGAGCCCCTGGAGGGGCCCTGCCCGATAAACTTTCCTCGGTCCCGGTGGACGTCAGGCGCCCCGGAGGAACCGTCTGGCAGACAGAGCTGCTTGGGCTGGGGGTTCGGGGCTTTTTTTGCGCCGAAGCATCGTCGTGCCGCAGCCTGGCATCCCTCTGTCCTAGAGAACAGGTAGCCGCTATATCGGGTGCTTGGCGGTGTCCCGAGAGGCGCGGGGGCTCCGGCGATGCCTCAGACCCAGGTCCCGGCTTTCGGCTTGCCCGGAGGCAGCCCCAAGTCCTGGCTTTCGATCCCCTTCTCGCGGCAGATCCCGAGGGCTTTCCCCACGCGGCGCCGCGTGGCTTGGTGCGGGTGGGTCGCGGGTGCGGAGCCGGCACGAGGGCACCGGGCCGCCTGCCCGGGGTATGGGCAGCGAGAAATGACGGCTGGTCGGGCTGCAGAGAGGGAAACCCCGGGTTTTAAGTTGGCAGCGCCGAATATTAAATCAGAAGTGAAGAGTTTTTCGTGGCTCCGGTGCTGCTTCCCTCCCTTTGATTTTTCTTTTTTTCTGTCTCATCAGGACACTTGTTCAACTTTGGGTGATGCCGGACACTCAGTGCTCGATCTAAAAGGATGCAAAGAATAGAATATTTTTTAAAAGATGTTTTCCCTGCAAATATTGTTAATCTCGTTGAAAGTGTTGGAATATGCTTGAGAGTGATTTGCTGTCCTTTGATTAATTCAGACTCTGTGAAGTCCATGGAAAAAGCTGTCTAAAACAGTCTCTTCCCTAAAAAGAGAGAGACATACTGCAATCTGACTTGTGAATCCTACTGATATTCGTCTTTTTTCAGCTTTTTCAAGAAACAGATCCTAATTTATTGGCCTGCCAGACAGAAGGAGTCTGCAGAGACTAATGCTTTACCTGATCAAAGACACCCTTCTTAAAGGTGGCATTTGAATTCAGGTGATGCATGTGGGTCAGTGGCTCTCCCCCCCTTCTCTTTGTCCCACCTAGGCTCTTATTAGTTGTCTTTCTTTATGCCATACAATGCAGTGGCTGTTGAAGAGGCTGGCCAGGGCATCTCTGAGCCCAGAGGCAAGAGTTTTTACTGAAGTGCAAGCTGGTTTAGGGGTGCATGCAACTGCAAAGGTGTCCATAGCTCTGCTGGGCTTCCAGTATGCCTGTGTGGAGGAAGTGCTGAAGGATCAGGCTGGTAAATTTTGCTCATGTGCCTTTGGGATTGGGGTACAGAAGTGCTTGTTCACTTGTAGATCCTTGAGGAAGGAGCCTCGGTTTGCCTGGGGGTCAGCTGGCCAGGAGATGATGACCTAAAGTTGGTTAGGTGAGTAAGGACTCTGTGGAGCCACGTGGGGGCACGTTGTGTGCCCTGACATCCATAGCAGCTGGCTGCAATTTTTTCTCATCAAGTTGCATTCTCTGATCTTCTCTTCCCTAATCCATTGAGCTTTGTGGGAGTCCTCCTCTGAAGTATCTCCAAAGTTGTTAGTTCCAGGTAGCTATTGGCTGAGTGCAATCAGACCTGGCCAGAAGGGGAGAGGGGGGGGGCAGAGGAATGCAGGAAGGAATGTCTTGTTCCTGGGGCATTTCCTCCTGGGGAAGGAAGATGGGAAGGAATCCTTGTCTGTAAGTAATCCAAGAGCAAAACGTTTCTCCCCTTGAAGACAATGAATCATTTCAGCAAGCTGACACTGTTATTTGTGGCTCTTGGCAAACCAGATAAGAGCTTTCTGCCAGACACTTGCTCAAATCAGTGCCAGCCCCAGCCCTGCTGATTGCCTTTCTCTGTTGCACTGGGTGGGAGAGAAGCCTTTGTGTACCATGGCAGTAATCACAGTGGCGCTTTTGGGTGAAGGAAGGTTGTTGCCGGGTCCCCTTGGTTACACAGTTGCTGATGCTGGTCCTCTAGGCCTTTTTATTTTCCAGAGAGGATGCCACTTTCAAGAAGGAATTTTTCCTGCCTTGCTCTGCTTGTGTGGCTGTGAACAGCTATTTCCAAGACTCCTTTTCTTTACCCTTGATCTAAACCTTGCATGAGGCTGGTTATACATGCTCATTAAACAGGGAATTAAATCACATAGGAATGCTGCTTGCTTGATGTCTTCTCCATTATAGAGCTATGCTTAGAAGTTGAGGCTTTTCAAGTGATTGTGTGGGCTTTAGCTAAGCTGTGAAAAAAGTCTTGTAAACAATACACCTCTGTGATGAAGGCAGAGTAAGATTAATTATCACCTGTCCTATTAAAAATCTTCCCACTTGGGACTATAATCAAACTGATCAAAAAGTGTTGTGCTTTTCCAGATAACCAGGTGAACTTTGAGTGGCTCGGGAGCAAATGCAAAATGAGCAGCAGAGGACAGTGCAGAAGACGCAGTGGGCTCTCAGTCTGACCCACGAGGATTTGAAGATGTCTGCGTGCAGTGACTTTGTGGAACACGTTTGGAAGCCAGGCTCCTGCAAAAACTGCTTCAACCCAAAGAGTTCCCATCGGCTGCAAACAACCCCAGACACGGGAGCTTGTGGCGTGCTCCCGAATGGAGTTAGGACCAAGCCTGAGAGCCTCGCGTTTGACGACGAAGGTGTAAATACTTCCCCTTTCTCAAAGCCAACAATTGCTGTGAAGCCAACGATGATAAACTCGGATGTTTCTGACGCGTGGGCGGATGTGAATATGAATGCAGATCTGTCACAGGTAATGATTAATCCAGTCAAAGCAGGACTTCCCGTTACTTACCTTTTCTCAGGAGTGCTAGGAATAGCTGTTAAAATCGTTTCCTTCTCTTTGTTTTTCCTTTTGGTCTTGACTCAGGTTTTTAAGCTGTATATTGCCTTCTCAAAGTATCTTTGGATGAAGCTGAATGAGCTTTTGCTCTCAAGTCATGTGCAAAGGTGCTTAAAATTACATTGTTTCTTTAGGAATTTCCAGATTTTAAATGAGGATGCGGGTTAAAGTTATTTTCCTGGGAAGATTTACGGAAAAGATGTCTCGCCTGGTTGCAGTCAGTGCTACCTGGATCCATGGTCTTTGTGGGTGAGGAAGGAAGTGCCCCACCTTCCTACTCCTTGGGCTCCCAACCTTTGCCAGAGCAGTAATGCCCTCTGGGTGTAGCACTGCTCCCTGCTTGCAGACTGGCAAGCCCTGTGGTTTGAGTTGCAATCAAGATGGGTGGTGCACTCCTCGCCCTGACCAGCTGATACCAGCACTGCCCCAGCCATGCAGAGTGAAGCATGGTCTGCTGTCCCTCTGCCTGTGGCATAGGTATACTCCTATCTCCTCTTGCCCCAGAGGAGAGTCAGGGCTCACCGGCTCTTTCCTTAGCCTCCTGTTGCTATTCCTTTCTTCTGTTTTAGGGGTAAAGGGCACAAGAGTGCAAGCTGCCATCGTCGATGGGGTTTGATCTGTACGTGCAGATTTGGCCTCAGGCTGAGTTTTGTGCTGTGGGAGCAGGTTTGGCCATCCTGGAATGGGGGTCGCTTCATAGGCATGTGTTACTCTGCCTCTCCTGCTTCTCCCTTGGCAATCAGGATAGATCTCCCTCTGATGAAGAGATTTCAGATACCCTGCCTGCTCCTCACTCCCTACTGCTGAGCATAGCCAAGGATAACCTGTGATAATCTGTGTCTGTGTTCCAGAGTCACACACTCTGGAGCAGTGTGAAGTGAAATGAAAATAAGCAGAGAGAGGTGCAAATACTCCTTCCCTCTCTGAATCTTTAATTGCACGGTGATTCACAGACAGGATGACAGGTTGGACACGTTTCTGGCAGCAAACCCACGGAAAGAGAAAGAAGAATGCCTTATTCCACTGCATTGCCATTGTTAGAAATGCAAGGATTGCAAATGGTCCAGGAAATATGACAAGTGTAATTTTAGTAGGAAATGTTTGTGGAAGTTATTGGTGGGATGAGCACAGCAAAATGGATGGTGAATGCCAGAGGACTGTTCAGTGGAGGTGGACTTCAGTTTTTGCAGTTTTAGTTTTGTGTTGGTTTCTTTATTTTATTTCTCTTTCATTTTGCATATGCACATCCTGACAGTGCACTTGTCTCTTTGATCTGTGCAGGTCAGCTGGGGCGTGGTTTCTGGCAAGCAGCTCCTTCTGAAATCAGGAGATGCAGAGCGGATCTGCCTTGACAATTTTGGCAACGGTGGTGTGAGAAAGCCCTTCCTTCACAACCTGCCCAGTGACTGCTTGTCTTGCTGTCCTCCTAGCTACTCCATGGTGGGTCTACGCAGCCTGGAAAGTCGAGTGGAGAGAAATGTTTCCATCCACAGCCTGGTACTTGTGGGTGAGGTGGGCAAGCAGGAGGACAGAGCCAAAGACAAGTTTGCCCTGCCTCATCGGGCCCCCTGCCCTAATCCATCTGCACTGGGGGACAGAAGCACCACTAATTCCAGCAGAAACCCTTCTTCCCAAGCCAGAGAAGGAGCCGTGCTCCTTTCAGAGGGTGACTGTGGTCGCATCTCCTCTGGCTTTGAAAGCGAAGGGGGCGAGTACTGTTCAATCACCAACTGCCACAGAGAGCACCCCGTCTCATGGGAGTCGTGTTGCACAGAGGGGAAGGCTGCACGCTGCGAGAAGGAGAGTCACGCTCCCTGCGGATGGAAGCAGCGGGATGCTCCTGAGATTCCTAGGCCAAGTGGTCAGGCAGTCAAGTTCAGCGAAGAGGAGCGCAGAGCTGTGAATGTGGCCTTCTGTATCACAAAAGACCATGGTGATCCTCTCCCCTATGCCCTGTGTTCAGAGAGGAAAAAGCTGTCTCTCCACACTGAGCCTGCCGCTCTCCCTGAGAGCACAGGGAGCAGCAGGGCAACTGCCTTTGCTTTGTCCCGGGAGGATGAGGGCTCGCCTCTCCCTGTGGAGCCCTCTGTCACTGGAGGTCCTCAGACTGAGGGTTTGGGCACCCCTCAACAGGCTCTGGTGGAGCCGCAGCGCCCTCGCCTCACCGAGCCAGCCTGCGGTGATCCAATCTATGCCGAGAGCACCAAGAGGAGGAAGGCACAGCTGAAGGCTGTCAGTGGGCAGGCAAAAGCAGAGAAGCTGGCCCACGGCACTGTGAAGGAGCAAGCTGATGGGTCATGGAGGGATGGTGGCTGGGCTTTGGGTGAGAAGGAATATCAGGACTCCACTGGCCAGGTGGCAGCAAAGATAACTGTAATGACCTCGCACACTGAGGATGATCACAAGACAATATTCCTCAGCAGCCCCGACTCAGCAGTAGGAGTTCAGTGGCCGTGTATCAGCCCCACTTCCCACCCCGATTTTGGGACGTCATCACCTGCCATTGAGCCTGGACAGATTTTTCAAGCATCTGGAAGTGAAAACAGTCCAAGATTTCATCTGGGAGCTCCTGCCAAGACCTCACTTAGTGACAGTCCAGCCATTCCCCCAAAGATGTCCAAAAACAGCCAGCCAGGAAGTGGGGGGAACTGTGTGCTGCCGGTGAGCTCCCATGTGGCAAGGTTTGGTGATGACAACAGCCATGATGGGGCTGGTGTTCAGCTGCTGCCGAGGAGCTGCACTGGTACAGGTGCCTTTGGGGCATCCCCTTCTCCGTGCACTCATGTGAATGGGGTCTCTGTGGAAGAGTCCAGTAGAGGCCTGGCAGGCTCATCCTGTGACAGGAGGCAGAAATACTACACCCCAACATGGACCAAGCAGTGCCGAATAGAGGAGGAGGAGGAGCAGGAAGAGGAGCAGGAGCTCTTAACTCACCCATGGGCAGTAGGAGCTGAGAATAGAAAAGCTGGTACCGACCTTGTGGATGATGGCCTGATGCTGGAGAGCCAGGCTGGGATCACCAAATCATCTTCTTTCTCCTTTGATTTCCCTAAAGACAAGAGTAATGGTATGGAGTTTGCACCACCGCCGCCGCCGCCAAAAAAGCAGTCCAGGTACAGCCCCCGTGAGTGTGTGTGTGGTGGTCTTATTAACCATTTGCAATTGGGGTGTTTGCTGCAGGGGTTCATTGACTAGGAGGTGCTTCCTGTTCTTTTTTTCTTCCCTTTCTGTTTGAAGATGGGCTTTCAGGAGCATGGGAGGTGACTGCACAGCTGAAAAGCTATATATCTTTTTACTCTGAAGAGCTGTCTGATCTTTCAAAGTCTTGGTTTGAATGTCATGTGCACTTGTAAAAGCCCTTCAGGGCTGCAAGGTATGGCCTTGAGTCCCAATATTCAAGTGAAAATAAGATATGTGCCTGGGAGGGCTGGTGTTTCCCAGGTCAGCTTCATTCTGTCTTGGTGCAGCTCCCTCATGTCAAATAGGATAGAAAATGTGGTGTTGCAGTCTCCTTGTGTAGGTGGAACTGGGCAACTTATCTTAATGCTAATAACCAGGGCCTCCAAAAGCCACATTTTTAGTTCGGCTCTAATGTCTTTTTGCTTTCGATGTGAACTCTGGAAGCTGAAATTTCACAGAGAGGGCTCCTTGCCTGCAAGCAGGTAATTGGAGCTTGCCCAACATGGACTTATTCTGTGTGGGAACCACCTGTCTTCAGGCAGCCTTCTGCTCACCACTCTCCTGGAAGTCAGGTTTGCCGGCAGGGCAACAGCGGGCCCCAGAAAACAAATGTGAATGAGGGAGTTCTGTCCATCTGGGAAGGAACTAGCTTTGCTAAGCAATTAAAAAAAAACAAAAAAAAACAAAAAAACAGGCTTATAATACTTTGTGTGCATTCAGTATCTGCAGCTGTGTGTATCACAAAAAAAAAAGGGGGAAAAAAAAGATGTAATGGGGGAAGAAAATTTTATTTGCTGTCCATGAATTAGGTTGTCTGAGCATACTGGAGAGGGATACTTTCACCTTCTGCAGATATCCTGTATTTGCTTTATTGTGTGTGTCAGTTTTGTTACCTGAAATTGTGCATTGCACAATGGATTTGACTCTGGCTTCTTGATTTAAAAGTCAGGAGAAGAAGGGATGGGTGTTTGGAGGAGAACTTACTCTTGGGGTCTGTGGTCATGCTTCTGCGTAGATATCATAATCTCCAGATTGAGACTGTGAATTTTCCGTGTGTTTTGGGGTTGGCTAGCCCAGGGAACTAGTGTTTTAAATTGACTAGTGGGTGGACAAGTGAGTTTTCTTAAGGAAAGGGAATAGATGAACAAATGGCTTTAGTTCTTAATGCTGGGCTTCCTGCTATGGTGCTGCATGCTGGCTGGAGTCAGAGGAAAGGAAAGGTCTGCAAGCAAGTGAGCACACAGATGCCACTTGGTGTCTCCTAGCAGCCTGTGTTGTATTTGCCACGTGGGGTGTTGTTGAGCCCCAGTGGAGAAGATAAGATGCTGTTGAGCAGTGATCATTTAGGAAACACCGAGTTGCCTTCTGAAAGTCCTCTAGAACCTGATTCCTTTCCCTGCAGAGCAGACAGAGGTGACCGTGCAGGCCAGAAGGGTGCGGGCACTCAAATAGCAGTATCTTCCACTCGCCGTGCTGGGAGCTCCTGCTTATGGAGGAGCAATCATGTAGAGCCCTTTGTCTGTACTGGGGGCAGGGATGCTTCCCTGGCAGTGCTTGGAATCTCCTTTCTGCCTTCATGAGTGCTGGGAGGAGGCAGGGGGCTCCTTGCTGTGTCAGGGTGTCTCCTTGGCTGGGTAACTTGGACCAGCTTTGCTCCAAGCCAGGAGCATGCCCTGCTGTTGCCCTCCTTGTGGTGTTATGACAATCCATCCTGAGGGGCGTGGAGCATTTTCTGCTCCTTGGAGAGGCTATTTCCTGCTCCTGGTGTGATCAGGCTGTGCCAATTGTAACAGTTGCTTTTGAGTCATCCTGAAAGCATCTGTATGCTAGAAAGCCTGTGTGAAAGCAGGCAGGGAGACTGAGGTTGGGGAACATGTGACATCTGTGACTAGGATCTCTGGCAGAGCCAAAAATGCTGGCAGAGTCAAAAACCCTGCCAGGTGGTTGAGGTAGGTGCTGGTTACCCCCTGTGGCTGTAGGGCATGTTGTGCTACAGGTATTTGCTGCCTAAGGGCCTTGATGCCTTTGGCTGAGCCGTGGGGCGCTTTACTTACAAAAGCATATCCCTCCCTCCGGCTACCAAACCCCAGCTCAGCGGCTCCTCAGCCCTGAGGAGTGATCTGATCAGAGGCAGGTTTCGCAAGCTGGGCAAACCTGGATGGTTGCTTTGTTTGCTTGCTTCGAGTGTGCTCTTGTTTTCGTCTCCAGCGTGGGTTCTCTGAGCGTGTCAACGCAGGACCCAGGGCAGTGGGAGGGATAGCTGCGTGCACAGCTGGTAAAGTCACCATAGCAGGATTGTGTTACCTGGGGCAGTCCTTGCTTGCAGCTTTGGGCTATGACATGGCTCTGACCTGGTGCTGGAGGAACATCTCCTCCCTTCCTTCCAGGTTGCAGCCAAATGCCTGAAGAAGGAGAGTCACAAAGGTGACTCCATACTCTCCTAGTGCCGGTCAATCTGTGGACAGGTGTTTGTCCCTAGTGGAAGAACCACTGGTCCTTCTGTTATGCTTCCATAGTACCTCACAGAGACTGAGCGCCTCAGCATGAGATGTTCCCTGGTGGCACAGCTGCAAAGACTTCTTTGGTGGATGGATAGAGCTGAAGCCAGCATAGATCTGGTTGTGGCACAGGCTTTGGGCTGGGGGCTTAGCAAATCAGGGTTCATCTCAGCTGCAGGAAGGGCGTGTAACCATCCTTTTTCGTTCTAGATCTCAAGCTGCAGCAAGATATTTGATTTCATGCTGGAAAATGAAGTCTGTCTGAATTTCCTATTTAAATTTAATTACTTACTTTAAAGAAAACTTGCATGTGTGTTTGAACTAGTTATAAAGCAGAGAAAGAAAAAACAAGTCTGTAGATTTTGTTTTGTTCATCTTGGCTCTAACAATTAATAGGGAAAAAAGTTTTTACAGGGTAAATTCCTGCCAGACACTGAGGAAACTCTGGTTTTGGAGTAAGCTGTCTCTGAGGATGGCAGAAGGAGCAATTTTAGAGGGGTTTAAAAGTTGGCACAGAAAAGGAAAATAATGAATTTATGCCTGTTTCATCCTGTATAAAGCTATTCTGGATCTCTTGCAACTGTTTCTTCATACAATCCTCTTGTATGAAAGATTATAGATATTTAATGTTTGCTTGCTCTGAAACACAATGGCAAATGAGTTTTAATTACAAGAGGGAAGAGATTGGAAAGGGAAGATGGTGGCTGGTCCTCTTCCAAAAGCTGGGAAGGTAGTTGGCTAAGGAAAAGGCTCACTAGGGAAACTAGGATCCCCAGGACGTGTATGTTCAATGAAGATTTAAAGGTTCTTTGGTGTGATATGCTCTAGCGTGGCCTTCAGTTTCTTGGCACAAGGAATGAATCTTTGCTGAAATTTATGTCTCTCTTATGCAGAGGATCAGGCTAAATGATTATTGTAGTTTCTTCTAGCCTGAAAAACCTTGATGGTTAATTTATTTCATGTGCCTCTTAAAGAAAGAAAACGGTGATGCTGTTTTGCATCTCGAGCTGTTGCCTCTTGAACTGTTTTCATCATAATTAACACCACCTTCAAAAGGCAGTGCTGCAGAGAGCTTCTGAAATTTGCTGAATGCACTTGCTTGGGGTAACAAAGGTGTGTAGCACAGCACTTCCCAACACCTGTCATTGCTGAAAGCAGCCAGGACAAAAGAGCTTGCGGTGTGCCAAGACTGCATGTTACAGTGCTGCTGCCATTGCTTATTGCCAGAGGGAACAGAACACAAGAATGTTACAGTGTTGGGAATTGGATCACCAGGAGAAGAGACAGGTGTTGGGAACTGGATCGCCAGGAATAGAGCCAGGTTTGTTCCTCACTGAGGAGGCAGTGCTAGCTGGTGGGACTGTGCTGTGTGTTCCTTGCCAGCAATCAGTCTATGGCAGAGCAGCACTGTACCCGAGGCAGAGTATTCCTCTTTTCTTGCCATTCCTGAGGCACCTGTTTCTCTTTGAAGCTCAATGTCAGAGTGTAGCCCAGTGACAAAAGCATACTGGCATCATGGAGCCGCTGTGGCAATTACAAATGCAGCTGGAAGTCGCAAGGGTCCCAAATTTTGATCCTTTTCTCTGTGATGACGGATGACAGCAGGTACTTACTGTTTGACCTAGGACAAGCCAGATTTATTATTATTAATGTAACAAATTATAATAAATAAATAAGAAACTCCGGATGGCAGCGATTTAAGTACACAATTAATAATTACATAAGTAAATAAAAATAAGAAGGGAGAGTATGGCTCAAGCAGGAGAGAGAATTATGCTCCAGGACAGAGAGGGGATACACCTTTTGGATTCCCCTGGTGGTTTTTGTCTGAAACTAATCAGGAATTTCTCATGCTGCTTCTGCCAGTGAATCATCTTTAAAAGGTTGTGATTTATCAGCCAATCTTTTAGGAGAGTTTGTTTCTTTTAAAATGAAAGTTGTTCACTCTTCTGCGTGTTTCCTGTCTCACTACTTAAAAAAGTGCAGAGTTGGAAATTGAAATGAGATTTGTTATCTTCTTCACCACATCAGAGTATGCAGTGATTTAAATTTTGACCCATCTACCATCTTAATTCTGCACCCCA
Organism: Pipra filicauda; assembly: GCF_003945595.2. NCBI lineage: Eukaryota > Metazoa > Chordata > Aves > Passeriformes > Pipridae > Pipra > Pipra filicauda. The sequence goes on from NW_024104287.1 coordinate 3,813,760, forward strand.
TCTGAAATTTCCTATGCATCTCCAGGCTCCAAATCCTAGTTTCAACTTAACCTGCTCTACATAAAACTCATTTGGTACTGGGAGAAGTGGTGTGCCCCTCTAAACAGAGCTAGGAGTGTTTCAAAATCCTGTCTTTCCCTTACCTCAGTTTTGGTTTCTCCACGTTTGCCAGCTGGTAGCAGAAGCATAAGTACAAATCTAAGCTTCAAATGTTGCAAGCTCCTGTATGCTGGGTTTTAATTTCCCTCTGCTTCCAGGGAAAGATGCTGGAAGAAACAGCAATGGAGAGAGAAGGAAGATATAATTATTCATATTTCATGATAGACAAACACATGGTACAATGGTGCTTCCTCTTGTGTAATAATTATGCCCAGCCATATGTTATGTTTGATGCTGTAATGCAGTCTGGCTTTTCTCTCTTCTGTGCATTAGTTCCATTATTTTATTCTGGGAGGGAATGTCTTCTTGACATTATCACCAGACATCTCCTGGACTGCAGATTGGTTTGTGGTGATTTGTGTGTGTTCTCTGCTCTCCTCTCTCTGTTACACTGTCACATGATTTATAAAGCTCAGCATCTCTGTTATCTGTGCAAGTCCTGTTGTCTGTGCTGAGAAGGGGTGACCCGCTCCTGCCAGCACAGAAAGGCTGGGAGACTCCTGTGATGGGAGTGCAGAGCCAGCTCTCCTTGTGATCAGGTCTCTGCTTCGAGAGAGACATGCCTCGCGGCATCTTCCAATGCCGCCAACAGGCTGCATGTGTGATGGCTGCTGGAAAGGAGCAAGTGGGAGCCTTGCAGCTGTTATGCCTGAGTGGCCTTCTCCCACTCTCAAAACCTCCTGCCCCTTCCACTTGTGGAAGGTAACCAGATCTGCATGTCAAATCTCAGGCAGGAAATTCAAGCTGAAGGTATGTCTAGAGTCCAGAGGTTCCTGGGGCAATATCCCAAGGCATGTGTGTCTGCCGTGGTTAGGGCAGCCATGCTTTGGTGCCCATCTACACTCTGAGAAGTGCAAGGCATGCAGCTGGTGATGCTGGAGTCCTGCAGCAACATCAGGTGGGACCCCGATTTGTGAAGAAATGTGAGATTTAACACATGGCTACTGCTTGAATGGAGTTGTGGGAAAGACAAAGCATGCCCTAGCCAGAGATGCAATGGGGGACATGGGAAATGAACCGGATCCCTTTTTAATACTATAGAACTCCAGACTCTGGGGTTTAGGGTTTTTTGGTTTGGTTTGGTTTTTTACAAGATTGCTCTTTTCAATCTTGACTTGTTTTAGGCAGGATTGTGGAAAGTCATGTGGAAAGTCAGCTGGATAAAATTGTTTATGATGGGAAAACTGGGGAGTAGTGAACAGGAAAAGTTGCCTGAATATGCCAGTGTGTTGCATGGAGGGTGTTGAGTAGTTGAAGTGTATTTAAAGCCACCAGAATAATTTGGAGAGATTGAAATCTGTGAAATCGTTTGTTTTGAGGTTATTAGATTGGGAAGGCTGACTCTTGTGACCTGTTCTTTATGCACAGAAGCATGAAGAAGGCTCTGGTGCTGCTCTTGAAGTTGCTGAGCAGGCATTTCTGAAATGGATATAAATTAACCACTGTTACACCTTTCTGAAGGGGAGTGTAGCCCACAGATGTTTGCAAGGCAGTGACAGGGGTGGAGGGGATGGAAATCCTAATGTTTTCTTCAGATTTAACATGGGTTGATACTCTTTATTTCCAATATCTTTTGGTAAAAAGGGCAAGATGGAGAACAGACACCTCTGACCTTGCACTCACATGTGGTGGAAGGAACACTAGCAAAGCAGGGGAAGTTCAGGTTAGCTGTAAATCAGGATCTCACAGGCTGCCACAGTGATGAGCTGATCAGCTCTTAGGTTGGAATTTTACTGAAATGGGAGAGTTTGACCCTAGCAAGTGTTTTCAGTAATTCTTTGGTATAGTGGGCGGTGTTTTGATCTGTGAAGGCTGCAGCCTGGGCTTCAAGCAGCTCCTAGGAAAACAGGGAGATGTAAAGCAGAGGTTATTTCCAGGAGGTATTAGCTGGCCAGGCTGTAACATCTGAAACAAGAGCAGGATGTCGTTTAAGCGGCAAACAATTTCTATTTCGGTGCGCCTATTCAGGAACTGCATTTTACATAAGTCACGGCGGTACGGAGAGGAAACAGGGCTTGCTGTGCAACTGATTTCACCGTGACATTGAGCTCAGCAAAGGCAGCAGCCAGCACGGGTCTGGCAGACGCCGCGTTGCACCCAGGTTGCTTGGAGGAATAGGTGTGGCTGTGCGCGGTGGACCTTGGTCCGCGCCGAGCAAAGTCCCATCTCTCTCTGAGTGCGGGAATGGTAAGGCAGCTCTGTGAATTTGTGTTTAGTGATGGGAAAGGAACAGAAATGCACCAACTTTTCTGCGGGTCTGGGAGGAGGACTGTGTTAGAAAACATCTGTGCAGATCGAGACCAGCTCTCTTGTAAAATCTTCTTCTCTTATGGATTCAAATGCGTCTTTGATTCTTGCCAGGTCAGACAGTGCACCCGCATGGGTGTGCGCCCTTGTGTTTTTTCCACCCAAATTACTAAAATTAAACGTGTGAGGAAATTATAGGATAAACTTATAACGTTATAGTAAAAGAAAAAAAAAGTATTTAAGTGCAGTTGGTTGCTTTCAACAGCATTAGTTGTAACAGATCTAAAATCCTCAACCTTTCTCTTTCTCTCTCCTTCCCTCTCGTTTTTTAAACTGTGTCTTATGTGATACATTGTGAAGTTTTGTAAATCATCCCCAAGAGGCTTGCCGTGGTAAATTCATCACTGGTGCAAGACCAGTGTCTCTGCTGGGGTTATACCTGAAGTGGTTTTTAGAGCCTTATTTTCATCAGCCTCTGAGTATTTTTAGACCAAGGCTGCTCAGGCAAATGAGGAAGTCTGGCAGAAGTTTCTTCCGGGCTTCTCATACACTCTGCTCTCCATGTGGTGGTGTGGACACGAGAGTAAGTGCTTTGTCTGGATTGGGAACAAAACATTTCTCAATCTTTAAATGAAAATCTCTCATAGCATCTGCTGTGCTTGGGGGTTTTGGACGAGGAGGGATCCCATGCATGTGAACAGGGTGCCACAAGAAAGTCGTTGTGCATGTCTTTTGTTTGTCTTTCTCAGCAGCTATTCAGCCGTCTGATTAGGAAAGGCGGGATACCTTCCAGAAAGATAGCTGGTGGAAATCCTTTTACTTCTGTCCCAGTCTGCCACTAACCCCTTTATGTTCTTAATCAATGTGTTGAATTTTATCAGCGGATTGGCAGTTTTACTTAAAAAATGTGTACCGATAACCTTTGTTTGCTGACTGACAGAATCTGAACAGTATCAAAGCTAGGAGTGTTTATGGTCTGCTCTGCTGCCTATTTCAACAGTTTCTGTTGTTTATCAATGCAGAAAAAATGAACAAAATGCAGGGGAAATGGTTTTATCTTAGCAAAAAGTCCTGCTTGCCTGAACTTATCACTTAAACTATGACCTGGCAGGTTATAAGCCCAGTTTATGCTTGGCTTATTTATTTTTTTTAAGGTGGAAACTGCATGGAAAACTGTAGGTCTTACATTAAAAACTGCATGGTAGGTTCTGATTTTGGCAGACTCATGTTTTCTGCAGAGTTGCTTCTTCTTTTGTTAAGGTGCCAGTTATTACTGTGATGCACTGTTTGAGACAACAGCAGCCAGGGATGGATGACTCTTCTACTTGTCCCTCCGTCACGAAGGAATTGGGCTCAGACACCCAGCTTCGACCTGCCTTCTGTAAAACGGGAGGAGTGGTGCTACTCCCTTCTCATGAGAACTTTATTGAAGGCAAACACTAGTGGCTCCCCACTTCCCAGTGACAGTGGCCAAAATGCGATGTGTTCAAGGACCACACACGTGCTAGGCAAAGGAAGTGCAAGCTGGGGCTGAATGCTCTTGGCTTATTGGCTTCCCTTTTCTGGTCAAGCGCAGCCAGTTTGTTCTAGGAGGCTGGCATGGGGACTGTAAGCCTATAACCTGCCCAGAGTCAGTGGGATACAATTCCCCAGGTGCTGGAGGAAGAAGAAAAATGCACAGGAATGAAGTGCTCCGGCATGTTAAAAAGCTACACCGTGTGTGGATAGGCAGAGGCCAAGCTAACACTGCTCTCAGCTTGAGTCTCCATGCACAAGTGCATGCAGGGTATCTTTTGCCATCTTTCTCCTGACTGTTCTCTTTTGCTCTCTCTAGGCACACTCTGAAAATGAACCCAAGTAACACTGAGTTGGAGAGGGTCAGCAACAGCTCTGCTGAGAGCCTCAGCCCACCTTTCCAGAGCGTCCACGTCAGCTTCACAGCTGGCTCCAGCGACAGCCTTGACTCCGACACACAGACCGGGAGTGATGGGAGTAAGTGACCACTGGGTATGGGAGAGGTAGCTTTGTACCTGAGGCCCACTGCTAGGGCAGCATCCTCAGAGCGGGGATCATGAGGGTCTGATCCCCTAGTTCCCGCGACAACCCTTCATCTTTCACCTTGTAGCTCTCCTCTTGTCTGGATAAAACCTCCATCTGAAAGTGATTGTCCTTATCCTGCTTATGCTTCATACATTTCACAAGTAGTACTGCCATAGAAAGTCCTCCACAGCTTTGAGGAGTACCAGAAGGAGTCTTGTACTAGAGGTGATCTCTCCCGCTCATTGTGTTCCCAGTTATTTCTTGAAGGGGAAAAAATCTGCCTGCACTCGTTTAACTGAGATTAAAAAATACTTACTATGAAGTCACTTTTTTCATCAGTGCATAATTTAGACATGCACTAACATGTTCAGCAGCTCAGAAAGTATTTCCTTAGCAAAAGCAACCTTCGTGTAGTGGAAGTTCTGTCTTTCCAAGAGCAACAATGTGCAGCAATAAAATTAAGAGCCAGAGCTCTGGAAACTCCATTTTTCCACCGCTAACTTGGAGTCTGAGAGTAAAACCATGCCAGGAAATTGTACAGGGGTAAGAAAAACTCACATGTGTTGGATCTTTACTTGCTGGGCACAGAAGCATTTTGCTGTCAAAAATGATGGGGACAAGAGGATTTTTCTGCCTCCGCTAACAGAAGCAACTGTTTAAACCCATCACGGGAAAGATGAGTTTTTAAATGAATACTCAAATGCAATTTTTTTGCTGATGCAAGCATGAAGCTATGCAGTCAATCACTGAGGTGAGCTCAAATTAATTGGCTATGTTGTCAGATGTTAAAATATGAAGTGGAGGGGATCTTTTAAGCCCTTGCCATGCAGAAGGACTCTATGCTGAAGGTGCAGAGCAGTGTTAGGAATGTTGTGAAAGGGTTTAATTCATTACTCTCTGCTTGGGGCAGAGCCCAGCAGCACATAAAAAAAAAGTTAAGGGCAGTTTGGCATCTGTGGGCTTGGCATGTGGACTGGTTGCGAAAGATTCCAGTGCTGATGTTTGTTCCCTAAAACTCTTGCAAGTAAATCTTGTCTCATGAAACAGGGATTCAGCTGCATGTCCTGGCAGAGATGCCTCTGTTGAGCTGCTCTGGGCTGCTCGCTGAAGAATTTTTCTTGGCTGCATGCTCTGTCAAAGCCCCTTGAATAGAAGTGGAAAGAGGTGCCATGCTGAATGATCCCTGCCTGCGGCTTTTTACAGGGTTTTAATGGAGGGAATCTTTCCTGTGGACCTGTTACGGTGTGATGCAGATGTCTGGGTTTTTATTAAAGCTTGAGGCGTGCATCTCAACTGTTGGGCCACGTGCTTCTCAGCTGAAACTGGAGAGCAGTCGCTTGCTGGGCAGCTGGGTTTGCAATGTAGGCAGACACCTGGGGCAAGGGTCCAACAGGAGTCAGAGTTCAGCATCCAAGAACTGGGGCAAAAGAGATGTGCTGATTCACATTTCCTACAGAGCTGTTTCTGAGCGTATTGTCAGAAATGGGGGGCTGAAACTGCCTTGCATGGGAAACTCATCTTCTACAGAAGCCAAAATCAGTGCTGCTCATTCCTGAGATCTCTCTCAATGATGTTGCTGTGATGGGGTGCATTACAGGAGATGCCTTGGCAGTACCATACAGGCACCCTTGGCAGTGGAGGGGAAAAATGAAAACTGACATTGTGCTACCAAACTCTGGTGAGGAGGGACAGGGCCAGATCATACCAGCATCCACTCTGGTAGCGGAGAACTAGGGGACATGCCCTCACCTCATGTGGTCTCAGGTGGTGAGCAGCTAACAGGGATTCCTGCTGTGACCCAGCTGGTATGGCTTTGACCCTGCAAGTGACACCCCAGAACAGGCTGTAAACTCAGGAATCTGAGCCCCTGCACTTGGAGGTTGTGCGTGATTGTTGGTGAGTCACTTGGGTTGTGAGGGAGACAAGTGCCTGCTTCAGACTGACGTGAAACTGCCCCAGGGCGTTCCTGTGGAGCAGCCAGAAAGTCACTGTGGGGAAGTGCCTCCTGGCAGCTGAATCCTTACCAGCAGCTTTGTGAGGAGGAAGGATGGTTTTTTACCACTCTACAGCTTTAGAAGTTGGATTTAAAGAAAGAAATCTGCTAAGCTTGCTTGGAGCTAAACCCCATCATGCACCTTTCAAGGTCTACACTTGCATGCAAGTTGTTAGGAGAGCTCAAGTTTATCAGTAGTCCCACTTGTCATTGAAGCGGCATAGAAAAAGTCTCTTAAATTATTGTATCTCTTCTTTTAATTTCCCCTCCGCTCCTCATGTACTCTGTCTCCATGACCTGAAATTACTGCTCTTTATTTCTATGTCAAATCACTTTTTTTCCCTTTCTTTAATGTTCCACTTTTTCCGTGGCATGTAATTGTATTACCTGTCTCCAGTCTGGCCCAGGCAGGAAAGCAGCTGCTACTGCTGCTCAAAATGAGCCAACCATCCCAACCCAATCCATGTGCAGATGGCATGTGGAACTGCTTGGGGTTTATTGTTATGTAGTGGGGCCAGCCTGCACTCTGAGCAAGGAGGTCTGGCAATAAGCTGGGAGACAGGCAGGGGCGGAGGCCAGATTTTTGCAGGAGGGTGGAAATTGCCAAAATCCCACACCTTGCTCAGTGACCCTTACCCTGTGTGAAGCAGGGAGAAAGGTTCAATATACTTCTTGGGCTGCCCTGGAACAGCCAGAGGGCTGGAGCTGTGTAGCATGAGTCACTCTGTCCTTATCATGCCGTGCTGCTGAAGCACTGGGTGGCAGCTCCCAGGTGAAACAGGCTGTGTTTAAAAGGTTGTCCTTGTGTAGAGTGCTTCATTCCTACCTCCCTGTGGATGACATCACAGCTTAAATATTTACCCTCTACTACCTTCTTACTACTGTATATGCAGTTCATAGGGGAGTGGTTTCGTGGTAAGTGCATTTCTAGATGGCTGGTTGCAGCCTGCTTTGCAAACCTGCTGTATTAAGCTGGATTAAATCCCTAACCCCTTCAGTGAAACTTTGCAGTTGTGAATAGTTGAGGACTGGGCACTGGGTTCAGATGTAACCTGGCTTGCTGCTGTGTTTCCAGCCAGGGCCCTGGGGATGTCAGGGATATGGAGAAGGACCTGTGCTTCCTGCCTGCAAGAGCCGCTCATGGCGTCTTCTTGTGTGTTGCTGTCTCCTAGGGCATTCGTCTGAGCTGAACCACTCGCCCCCTCCAGCTGAGAGCCAAGTGTTTCCCCCTGTCCCTTTCCTTCCCGTCTCCAGTGAGGATGGTCCCTCCTCTGCCCCCAGCTGCCCGCCCCCTCTGCCCCAGAAGAAGACAGTGATCAGAACGGTGTCCTCTCCAGATGGCTTTTTTGGGGGACAGGCATCTTCAGGCAAAGCAGCCGGTGCTGCCAGCCCCAGGCTGAATGTCAGCCACTCCGAGAGCAATGTCTGCCTCCGAGAAGAGCCTCCCTTCATCCACCCAGCCAGCCTGGGGGGCCGCCCCGGCGCCTTCTCCTCCTCCGAGTCCCTGGAGAAAGGCTCCAAAGGAAACAGCTATTGGGGCTCAACCAGTGGTAAGAGCACAGGGGCTTGTGTCCCCAGCAGAAACCTCCAGTCCCTTTCCTCCTCGCAGCTCAGTGTGTCCAGCCAGGTGTCATCGGCCTCCAGCCTCCACAACCTCCTGAGCAACATCGACAGCAAGGAGGGAGTGTACACCAAGCTGGGGGCCCTGTACGCTGAGTCCTTGCGCCGCCTGGTTGCCAAATGTGAGGATTGCTTCATGCGGGAGCAGAAGAACGAGCTGCACTTCAGTGAGAACAACTGGTCACTCTTCAAGCTGACGTGCAACAAGCCCTGTTGTGATTCAGGGGATGCAATATATTACTGTGCCACTTGTTCCAAGGACCCTTCTACTACCTACGCTGTGAAGGTAAGTGCACACCCAGGAGGTATCCAGGCTTACCTCCATCGTCTGGTCTGGGAGGATAAGGCAGAGAGCTGCAGGGTCCAAGGCTGAATGGAAGTCCATAGTAGCTGAGCTGGGACTGAACCTTCAAGCTTATTTTTCCCCCTTTTTGGTGTATGGATTTGAGTGAAAGAGTGAGAAGCAGACTTTGCAGTACACCTTTGAAAAGCACCACTGGCACACAATGGCCTGTTTTCTCTGCTTGTATTTCTCACAGGTGAAGTTTGGCAAGCAAAACCACTTCCAAAATTGCCACTTTTCCCCTACCACTGGCAAAGGTTAATTTGGAAAAGTAGGTTTCATTGTAACAAATGCCAGTCAGATGCTTATTGCTAAAAGGGCCTGAAACCCATCCAGTTTCTCTCTAAAAACATCTTTGTGCAAATACTCTGTTCTAAACTCAGAGGCATTTGCCTCTGATGACACAAGCTGATGAAAGGCTGTTCAAAAGACAGCATTTTTGCTTCTGCCTGCCTTTTAAGTGGAAGGTCTGACCCAGAAACCATGTGAGTGCTTATATGATCCTGAAACTGCAGGCGATGAGATATTGCAGATGCCAATTAAACAATGCAGGGCTGACCCAGACATGCTGTTTAAGGTCAGGTCTGAAATATTTTCCTCTAACTCTAAGGAATACATGTTTGAAATGGAAACTTGAGGTGCAATAGTTCAGCTCTTTGAAACTGGGATAAATAAGCTTATCCAACCTGTTCCATGGACATCCTGCAGATTTTTTTTATTCTTGATCTATGTTACTACTTGAATACAGAAATTTTAATTTCCATTCTGACTCAACACTAGGGACATCTCATTGCTGCTTATTCTTCAGCTTGTTTTCAAAACCTATAGTAATTCCCCAAAAAGCAGTTGGAGATGGATTAAGGAAGGAAAAAAAAGAAAAAAAATCTCTGCTGAATTGTTTCCATCATTATGATCCCTAAGGGGATGTTTTAGTTAAGTGACAGCTTTAAAGCTGTCACCCCAACAGTATAGTCACCCCAACAGGGGGGCTGTAGGTAACCAGAGTGGAGTTAGATGAGATCTTGTACCAAAACCCCTAGTCCAGCACTCCAAGCTGCAGCTTTTCTTGTACGTTATACCTAAATCCATTGCAACTTTCCTCCTGAAGCCTCAGAACTCCATAGTGAACTGTTGTGTGCCTTTTCAATCTGTGGTTCCTGTGGCACGTGCATACCTCTGCTTTTGCCTGCCACGTTAGGTGGAGTTCAGTGGCTCAGCTCTATGGCTGTAGTGCGTGAGTTCTTGCCAAGGCAGAAACAGCACATTTCAAACTCTTTGCAGGACTGCCCTTGTGTCCCTGCCTGTGATGTAGGCTTACTCTGTGCCCTTGGTACACTGCAGAGCATCTTAACAAAGCCAAAACCACTCCAACAAGGGCATACTCTGTGCCAGCATAGTGATGTTTTGTATGTGTTTAGCCATGTGCAGGGATACAGTTCCTGCAATATTCCCGAGTGCCACCATCCTTTTGGTAGCCAAAATAGGGAATGAATAATTGTGAAACATTGCAACTGGATGATTCCTAGCTGCCCCTCCTAGCTTCTGGTATAGATTTTTTGACAAGAAAGAGATCACAGACCTATGACAAAATCAGACTTGGAGAGTTCAAAATGGGCAGAGGATCACAAGCCAAGGAGCCTGCTGAGGAGCAGGAGCCAGAATCTGAGCTGTGCAAAGGCAGACATGGCTATGTATAAAATGATTTGAAGAAGCCAGGGTTATGTGAAATGGCTTTAGAGGAATTAAGCCAAGATATGCTCCATGCCTTGGCTTCTTTCTCCACTTAGAGATGCGTGACTGAGCCAGCCCCAGGCTCCTACTTGGAACTTTCAGCATGGAGGATGGCTCCGGTGCAGCCAAAGTCACGAAGAATGGCTGGATGGGGAAGATCTCCCTGTATTCATTTGGCTGCAGTTATTCTTCCAGAGACTCCTCTCTTGCCAGGAGTTTCTTCCCTTTTCCTATGCCTTACACGTCTTTCCTTTGCGGAGAGGAACAAGCAGGTTTGTTCGCCAGAGGGCTGGAAGGTCTGCTCTGCGTCTGGGGATCCTCTGCATCCTCCTGGGTCCCGCTTCGTTAATCTGCAGTTTGCCTTGCTCTCCAAAGCTTGTCTTTCCACAAAATAAGCATGCAGCCACGGCAGGGTATTTTTGTTTAGAAAAGAGAGGACAATAGGGATTTGAAATGCCTCGTCTTCACAGTATTGTCTCATCTGAGTGAATTACCTGCAAATGCCTAGATTCAAACCCTTGCAAGAGGAGAACAAAAGCAGCCTCCATTTATCCAGCTCCACTCTATTCTTGTGCATATTTTAACTCGGAGGCAAAATTGATTTCTCCTCCAATTTTGCACGCATGCTGTGACTGGCAGTGGCATGCTCCAGGGTTTGAAACCTTTTATGCTGAGTTTCAGCCTGTTGCTGATTCCTGTGGATGAGATATAAATACATCACTAAATAAAGGGGGGAAAAAAGTGTATAATAGAAATGCCAGAAGGTCCCATAAGCTAATGGATACTCCTCTAATAAACCTGGGTTTGAGTTTGTTTAGTCTCTAATGCAGTCGTAAAGCTAAAATACAGAACAAAACGAAAATAGAAGTCATGTGGGTTTAAAAAAATCTAGATTATAAAATGCTTTTTTCCCCTAGAGTTTGCTGCACTCTCACTTATTTCTAGGCCTGTTGTTAGCACCCATTTTCTCTTTGGTGGTTTTTTTTTTCCCTGTGTTGATGAGCGCAGCTTGTTGCTGGTTTCCCTTAGCTGTTGATCATGGGGTTGAGAATAGTTGTTGACAGAAGGAAGCGGAATGGTTGAGGAGGATGTGAAAGTGGCTCCAGGGCTTAGGACCAGAGAAGAATTAGATGGGAAGAAAGTGCTGGAGGTCTCTGTCCACCCCTCACTCCAAACAGCACTATGCTCGTAGACACGTCACATTGCACGGGGCCTTATCCAGGCAAGTGTTTACCATCTCCAGAGATGGAGGTGGCACGCTCCTGCCATAGGCTTTGCTTTTCTCTCTGCAGTATGTCTTCTGGGTTGCAGTAGTTTATCTCAATGACATCCATGATGTAAAAGCTGTGTTGCTTCTATTGGTAATGAAATAAAACCTTCAGAAGTTATTCACGGGAGGGCTACCATCCTCCTTTCCTGTAATTACTGGGCACTACCTGGCAAAGGACGCAGGCTCAGAAATGTGACACAGACATCTGGCTGCTAACATTGGAGTGTTGCAGGACGAGAACAATCTTCAAGCCAGGAGATAGTTTAAAGTACTTAAGGGACTGATGTGCATTTTGCTTCTCCCGTTGTCTTAGCATCTGCAAATCACAGTGTAGGAACCCACCTCTCAACTTCCAGTCTCTACCCTGTCTCTGTCACTGGTTGATGAGACTTTTCCTTTGGTCTCTCCTCACAGATTTGTAAAACCCAAGAGTCAAAGGTGGCTGCTTCGTACTGCAGCCCTGCTGTGCCAGTCCACTTCAACATCCAGCAGGACTGTGGTCATTTCGTGGCCTCTGTCCCCTCCAGCATGTTGCTGGCCTCAGATGTGGGGAAAAGCATGCCTGGGGATGGCCTCTATCCGTCCCGCACTGCCAGTGAGCACGACTGTGTGGTGGTCATTACCCGCGAGGTGCCGAGCCAGACCACTGCCGACTTTGTGAGGGACTCAGTGATGTTGCACCAAGCCAAGCCTGAGCTCTATGAACGTCGCGTTTGCTTCTTGCTCCTCCAGCTCTGCAATGGCCTGGAGCATCTCAAAGAGCATGGCATCATCCATCGTGACCTATGCCTGGAGAACCTCCTGCTTGTTCCCTGCAAGCCTCCCATGAGCTATGTAAAAGCCAAAGATGACAAACACTTACCCCGCCTCATCATCAGCAATTTTTTGAAAGCTAAACAGAAGACTGGAACTGGAGACTCCAAATTGAAGAAGAGTCAGGCCCGGCTGGCCCCAGAAATTGTGTCAGCTTCTCAGTACAAGAAATTTGATGAGTTTCAGACTGGTATTCTCATCTACGAACTGCTGCACCAGCCCAACCCTTTTGAGGAGAAGGTGCACCTCAGGGAGCAGGAGTACAGCCCTGAGGACCTCCCTGCTCTACCCAGCCTGTCCATCTACTCCCGGGGACTCCAGCAGCTGGCCCACCTGCTACTGGAAGCAGACCCCATCAAGCGTGTGCGGATCACCGAGGCCAAGCGGATGCTGCAGTGTCTGCTTTGGGGACCCCGAAAAGACCTCATGGAGCAGCCCCTCAGCCATGAGGAAACCCTCCGCCAGGTGCTTCAGAACTGGGTGGACATGAAGCGTGCCCTGCTCATGATGAAGTTTGCAGAGAGGGCCGTGGACACAGAGAGGAGCATTGAACTGGAGGACTGGCTGTGCTGCCAGTACTTGGCATCTGCTGAGCCAGCCTCCCTCTTACACACATTAAAACTGCTGCAGCTGCTCTGACCTTGGATGTGTCTCGGAGGCAGCTGAGGGCTCCTGGTTGCCTTGCAGCTAAAGGTACACAGCCCCTTTATACGTGAGAGGCTGGAATCTCAGCAGCAAATGCATGTTCACCTCCTGCCCTGCACTCCAGTCAGAGTGCACCAGACACGTTTAGTATCCTCAGCACTGTTAGTTTGCGAGCAGGCAAAACTGGGAACCTACCCCAATTTTGGGGGATTTTCTGTTTTGGGGTTTTTGTTGTTATTGTTGTTTGTTTTGGTTTTTTTTTCTGGTATGTTAAATGTGGACTAATAAACCCCTGCCTGCGTGTGTGCATGTTTCTAATGAGCTCAATATACTTGAGTTGATTTCTGTGCCTATGGGACAGTCCTCTGATCCCCACCTCTCCCAAAGCTTCAGAGCCCAGGAACACTACCATGCTCCAGAGTGGGCAGCAGGGATGAATGGTTGACTGCTTCTCCTGGGAACCAAGGGCAGTTCGCATAATGCTCCTTTGCAAGGGAGAACCAGGAGGGACTTTCAAATTCACATCTTTTATGGGTTTTGGCATCCATTCTGCTTCTCACTTTAAAAACAAAAATTACTGCTTGTTTCTGTATATCAGTTGCATTTTTCACCATGGGCAATTTAATATCAGGTGCCTGTTACCTTTGTTAGATACTAATACAGCGTGGCTTTCCTGTCTAGTGCAGTAGCCATGCAGGGTCTTGGATATGAAAGGGTGAGAGAAAGCCCGGGATGGGTCTGTTCATGAGGATGATGCTGCATGCTGGGACTTACCCTTGTAAAGCTAATGAAATGGAAAATCCCCAATTCACCTCCAAGGCTTTGGGGGGAAGTCAGCGTGGGTTGCTTTGCTTTCCTCATCCCTTGAGCTCCCTCTCTTTGCCTGGTACTTCACCTGTCCCTTGTGTCTAACATTTATTTAACCCTTTTATCAAGAGATGAGCTGGCATGTGGAAGGCCAGGGACACCAGCCTGAAGGCTGGGAGGGTTTTATTGCTGCTCGTGTTTGAATTAGAAATGCACAGGGCTGAGCGCACTGCAAATGTACTCCTCCAACAGATGTGATGCAGGAGCAGCACAATGAAAGAGGGAGAAACTGGCCTGGCTCCCTCCAACCCCTTTCCCTCTAACTGGACATAGAGCAGCCGCTCAGCTTGGTAGAGACTGTGCTGCTCAGAGAAAAACAATTTGCCAAAAGGTTGTGGGCTTCTTTTACTCTTCCACCCCAACATGAGGCAGAGATGAGCTGCCCTGCTCCTGGCACCAGTTCTGCAGCCCTTGGAGAAGGGGTAGATTTGGGACACATGGAGAGAGCCCAGTATCTGCCTAGCTGAGACAGGATGTCACTAGCTGAGTTACCCCCTCCCTACTCAGAGAGAAACTAATGAGTGCCTTCCTTCAGCCTTGATTCACCTCCAGACCCAGCCTACTCTTATGGGAAAATTTAATTACCTAGGTTTTTTTGACACTTCATACACTTTCTGTGAATCTTTTCCAGGCTTCTCACCTGGATTTTTTTTGGTTTTAATCTGTTTGGCTATGACTGCTTCTGATGGGAGGGTTCCTTGGCTGGGCACCCATTTGCAATGAATTTCCCCCGATTCCCTTAGGGAAGAGGCTGTGCATGTCCCTACCTGCTGGAAGAATGTGGGATGGCTCCAATTGTGGCTGCCAGGGATTTTTTAATACACTGACTTCCTTGTGTCTGACTCTTGGGTCCCCTTCCCTCCAGCATATGTGGCAGGAACTTTCTGGCTTGGGAACCGCTGTCCAACAGATCATCCTGAACACATCACTGGAAAGTCTGGCTTTGGCTTGCTGCATGTGGTCTCACATGGGTCAGCAGAGTGGTGAAACAGCTGGAGAACCTGTTTGAAGGAGCCCTGCATGTTCTTCTGAGATTAGATGAAGAGATGACTCAGTTTCTAAGCGTGGATGTAAGGAGGAGGTTGGCAGCAGTTCTGCAGGACAGCACTGAAGGAGAAAGGGCCTGGCCATGACAAATTCAAGCTGTACTGGCAACAGGGAAATAATATGCAAGGCAAGTGTCTTGCAAAGCTTGAGGCTGGGTACTCAGCGGGACTCAAGAAATAGCCAAACATTCAACCAGCCCACATAAAACAAGATTGGATCCGTTTTGAATGCCAAGTTTCAATTTGGTGACAAACACTGTTACAGGTATTAGCACAGGGCCTGCACAGCATGGGATGTTAACCTGATCAAAACTCTTTCCCTTGAGTTTGGGCACTTGAGACTGTTTCTGGTGTTGGTCCTGGCACCTTGCAGCAGCATTCCCAGAAGACTAGACGCTAACAATAGCTTTGTAGCTTTTTCAGCTGTATTATTTTAAGATTGGGTGGGTGGCTTCTTGCTCTCATGTAAACAGAAATTCTTATCTCCAGGTTTTCCTGATACTTTCCCCTATGATAGCTCATGCTTCTCCAGCCTGAACAGTCCTAGGTTTTGGGTCCTAGGCTCAATGCTTGAACTGGAGAACTGGAGAAAAGCATTAGGGTTTCTGCTGCCCTCAAGGCAGCCTGGCAGCCCCTTTCCCTCTGACCAGGTTCCTAGTGGACCCAAGAAAGATTGCAAGAGAGCTCTCTGCCAGTGCCTGCTATTCCCGTGGAGAACAGATTCCCAGGAGCTGGGCATAGCTGCTGACTGGTGCATTTGTAGTGCAGGTGAGTTTGGTGGGGAGGTTGTGTTTCCTACACAAGATGAGGCTGAGACCCAAGACAAGCACTGGGCAGGCAATGCTGCTAGAAGCCCTCTTGCCCAGTGGTCTGGTGACCCAGCCTACCTGCTTCACAGCACTCCTCAAAGCTGGGGGATATCCCAGGAGTAAAAGCCACCCTAGTTCTCCAGAGGTGTGTTATATGTGATTGCTTTGCCAATAGCACTTCTCACCCTGCATGCACACATGTGCAGGGACATGTCCCACCAGCCACACAAGTTACCCTAGGACAGGCTCAGTTCTGCTTTGGCTTCTTAGCAAGCAGCAGCAAAAGAGAGAGGCCATAGGAGAGGGAAAGGATGCTGTTGCAAGAAGTCCAGAGCAGGGGAAAATGGGGCTTGAAACTCCTGCCAAGGTGTTTATGCTGGGGCTTAGTCTGGGTCCTGCACCTCCACTGTCCTCCTGTAGTCTGCCTCCTGGCCTCTTATGGGCCTGAGTGATCACTAGGACCACTGTGGCTGCAAGCAGCAATATGGGCAGGATTGGGGCAGATGTTGCTGGCCCTGTCTGGCCCCCATCCTAGTCACAACAGAGACTGTCCCCACTTCCTGCCCTGCTCCCCTTGCCTATATGTTCATTCTGGTACACCCCTAAGCCCATCTTTCACAACCCAGAGTGTCTGGTTTGGTTGTTTTGTCCTTAATGATCTTGATCTGCCCCCCCCAGAGAGGGGGAACTGGGGTCAACTCACAACTGAACCGTACAAATGTCCTTATCCGAGTCAGCAGGGACTTGCTACCATGTGTCCCTCTGCACCTCTGGCCAGGAGAGCCCCCCAGGAAGCACCACAGACATGAATTGCCCTTGGTGTAGCAGCAGGAGTGACGACCATGTACCAGATAGTCAGAGAGAGGTGTCCTGAAGCACAGAGGTGGTGGAAGAGCAGCAAAAGGGAAGGCCACCAGTCGGTATGGGGCTGCAGGGAGAAAGACAAGCAGGTCTGTGGTGCACATCAAGCACCTTCCTCAACTGCCTCCAATGCCCGGAGAAAGGACTGAGCCAAGGGCTGCTCTGGCTCCTCCTTCTATGTGGCAGGACCTCAGAAAAAGCATAGCTGAACCAAGGAAACAGAGGTATCTGCTGGAAGAAGGATATGTTTTTTGTATTTGTCAGTGTTGAACTCCTTTAAGAACCTCTGTCCCAAGGTTTGTGTGTAGGTGGAAAAAGCTGGGGTTGGTTATTTGCTCTGTCAGCCACCTGGGCCATTATCACATACTTTGAAGACATCAAGAGCAAGATAAGATCCCCTTTGAGCTGCCACATATGGCATGTTGAGATGCAACTCTGAGCAAAATTCCCGTGTACTCCTGGAGGCTTGGTCCTTCCTCTTTGCTTCCTCTCCATTCATACCTTCACAGAAAGCAGTAGCGTTTTTCCAGCTCTGGCCTCATGTGCTATAGGGTAGTGGTGGGAACATGCCAGCATTTAAACCCCCGGTCACAGGAAAGTGAGGATGGGTTCTGCCACTTCTCAGTGACAGGGGAGGGTGAGCCCATCAGCCCCACCACTCAAACCAAGCTCCAGAGCCTTTTTATTTAATAGAGATAAAGGAATAGCTCTAGTCTCTCCAACCCATCATTCTTCAAGTAAATAAATAATTTTTAGAAAAAGACCCATAGAAATACTTGTGATGGTAGAAATTAGTCATTGTGGTTAAATTGTTCAAATTGCACATTCATTCAAAAATGTGCCATATGAGAAAGTAAAAGGTCCTCTTTTGAGCCAGACTTGGAAAGTGATTTCAATAGTCATCTCTAGGGTGATGTGAAGCACATTCCTGTTGCTCCCATAATACCACCAGCAGTATTTCATGCTAAACAGACCAAAAATCTCAAGAAAATCAGTCTACATGATTTGGATCTTCTCAGTGAGATACAGCTATGAAAAAACAGACAAATTCAAATGGAAAAAGAATGGATTTTTTTAAATCTCAGTTGATACCTGTTTTATTTTAAGTGTATAAACAGTGTGAATACAAAGAGGAATACTTGGTATTTCCTTCTGGAACTAAAAACATTGGAGGGGTAGAAAACGTAAAGTTTTCTCCTTCCTTTGATGACTGCTTCAAAAGATTTAGTGTTTTTCATTTAAAAGAGCAAAATTAATGCTTAAAGTTAGAGAAGTAACCGCTTATTAAAGAGATTTTGATTTTAAAGGTATATCAAGTCTGACATACGAGTGCTTCCACTCTTAACTGAGCTTTTCAAGCTGTCATGATGTTGGAAAGCTTGGATGAAGTATTTCGTTATAAGAAGGTAGAACATCAAAACTCCATGGAAAAAATTATTAGAGCAAATCCTGCATAGAAACCAGTTTTTCTATGCAGAATCCTGCATAGAAACCAGTTCGCTGTATTTGTGCAGGGTATATTTTAAGAGCAGGTGATAACACTGGAGAGAAGCTTTTTCCATGCCAATTTTGGCATGCATGGCATGCAGCAACAGCCTGGTTTCACTGTGCCAAATCCATGGAGTCTGGTATTGACTTTGCTGAGTAAATATTTTTTAAGGCCTTTGCAGTGCCTGCTTAAGCAATTCCCTGCTATGGTTCTGCAAAAATGCCCTTGCTTTTCAAGAAGCAGAAACAAATTTCCACAGTAGCACTGCAAATATTAACACACTGCTCATGCCTCTCATTTTATACCATCAAATGCTGGACACTGGAAGCATATGAGCCATAGTGAAGCAAAGCATGCTTTGTGTCAGCATTATTTGCTTGATTTCCATGTGCTAAACAAGCAACAGCCAGTTCCTGGCAAAGGAATTAATTGTTTGACAATACAGCGGGTGAGACGAGCAGGCTGACCACTGTCACAGCAAACTCTGGGCATAAAATTCGAGCAGATACCACTCAGATACAAGCTTTGGGCTACTACTCTGGTGGCATGTAGCACTGTTCTGGAAACACTTCTGGTTGCGCCTTTGCCTTTTCTTCAGGTAAAAAGCACATAAATGGGAAGGGAGGCTATTAAATCAGGTTGAGGAGGTCTGAACTGAGCTCCTGTCCCTGACTTTTTCTGTGACCTTAGGAAAGCTGCTTAACTCTCACTCACAAAGCAGAAATGATAGTTTGTGTCTCCCTGTGGTGTTACAAGGCAGAATCAACCACAACTTTTACATTTGGCTGTGATATGCAGGACATGAAAGTACCTAAATGAGAAAGGAATTGAGTAATAAATACAATGATTTATTAAAACACAGGGTGGAGAAGTGAGTGCTGGAAGTTGCTAGGCCAGGAATGCCCCAAATGCCCTTGAAATACCCCAATTCCTCTCCAGTGCACAGGAAGTAGTGCTCTTCTCACTGGGGCAGGCAGCATTGAGAGCTGGAGCTCGCCAGTCCATGGAGGGCCCTCAGAGTGTCTTTCTGCTGAATTCCAGAAAAAGAGCAGCTGAGTTACTCAAGGCACATGAGCAAGAGCTATCTTGGAGAGGGAGCAATGAAAAAGGATCAGGAAGTCCATTCGCTGCACTTCTTTTCCTCCTCAGCTACAATTTCTGGGTGCATCTGAGAGCAGAGACTGTTCAGCCTGGAGAAGAGAAGGCTCAGGCAGGGGGAGATTATAGGTGTACTGGTAAGTACTGACGGGGAGGAATGAAGGACAAAAGGTGATGAACACAAGCTGAAATGCATGAAATCCCATCCAAACCCAAGAAAATACTTGTGTATGTGTGTACGTGTAGTGTGTGCGTATTGTGTGTATGTGCTTGTGTATGTGTGCTAGGTGTAGGAGCAGGGGTGTGAGTGTTGTATGTTTTGTGTTGCGAGTGTGGTTGTATGTTGTGCGCACAGTGCACGTTTCATGTGTATTGTGTGTGTTCAGTGTGTGGGGTGATAATCCAGAGCTGTGTATGGCCCCAGCTAGGACTCAGTCCCATACGGGTGCCAAGGGGGCCCAGAAGCAGCTTCAGCCACAGATGGGGGCAGAGGCATGTGGGAGAGGGGATTGTGGGGCACCTGATGGTTTATGGGATAGATATGGGGGAAGTTGGGGGTACCCAGGGGGTTATGAGGCACATGGGAGGTTGTGGGACCCTGTGGGAGGTATGGGGCATCCAGAAAAGCAATGTGACACCTGAAGGGTGAGGATACTGAGGGAGAGAGCTGGGTGCACATCCAAGAGATCAGGGGGACCCTGGGCTGGGGGAGTGGGGATGGTTATGGGGCACCCATAGGAGTTGTGGAGTGACTAAGAAAGGAAGAGAGGGCACAGGAAAGGTCAGACACCCTACAGGTCCATGGGACATCCATGATGCTGGGAAAAGGGGTTTATAAGGCACATGGGTGGCTAGATCCACCTTGGACAGGGTTGAGGGCACCCAAGGGGCTTAGGGGCCACCAGAGAGGGGTAAGATCACAGGATTCCCCCAGAAGCTGATGCTGGAGCCCAGGCCTGTGACACCTCCTTTATTTCAGGCATTAATGGAGCCTCCAGTGGGAGGGAGAATCCGTATCCCCACCTACAGCCCCCACACGTCCAGCCTCACTGCGGGGGCGCGTAGGTGCCGGCGAGGTGCACGGGCAGCCCGTCCCGGCAGGCGACCCGCACGTGGTGCTGGACCTGCCGGGCGCGGTAGGCACAGGGGGGGCGGGTGTCCCCCCCCCGCAGGCGGCAGGCTGTTATGCCCATGGCTGTCGGGGTGCTCTGGAACCCTGAGGCATCAGGCTCCCGGGAGCAGGCAGCCACCAGATCCTGGGCCGGCGCGTGCACGAAGGTGTTGGAGGGCTTGCAGGGCCTCCCCTGGGCCGTCACCTGCCGGCGTGCCAGCATGGTCTCACAGTAGCGGTGCGCCGCGAGCGTGGATGTCCGTGGGTAGTCCACGTGCTGCCGCAGGAACTTCTCGTAGCGGCTCTCGCCCTCCACCCCTGCCAGTGCTGCCAGCACCAGGGTCACGCATAGCACCCAGCCTGCCATGGACACCTGTGGAAAGCAGGGTTAGGGCCATCTGGACTTCTGGGCCCCCAGCTGGAAACCCCACCCTAGATGCTTGATTTCTCTACAAATTCCCCCTCCCGAACACCTGGGTCCCTTGCAAATCCCCTCTAAATGCACGGGGACCCACCGCTGGACAAATAGGCCATCTGTGTGTCTCACCTGGATGCCTGGACACCCTATAGAATACCCCACGGACACCTGAGTTAGGCACTCCCCAGAAGCCTCAGTCCCCTACAGAACACCCCCTATCTGCTCCTCAGACCCCTGGGTCCCCTATGGATGGGGTCCCTGCCCCAGTGCCCAGACGCCATACACAGCCTCCCTCTCCCACCGGATGCTTGGGTTCTTCACAGCCCCCTCCCACAGACATTCCCTTACACATCCCTCACCCCCACCTGTGTGCGCGCCTCAGTTTCCCTTATGGCCTCAAGGTCTCCGGGATCCCTCCCACTCTTCTGCACATCTTTTATACTGGCCCCAGCTGGGCCCAATGGGCAAGGATCCAGGAGGAGGGGCAGAAGAGTAAAGAGCAAGGTCCAGTGGATGTCTGGGAAGAGACAGGTATCCAGGAGGCCCCACTCACCCTCTTGGTCCCCCCCAAGGTCATTAGGTAGTCATTAACAAACCACGTGACTGTCTGCACACATCCCCTTGGTGTCCCCTGCCCAAGTTGCCTTGGATCATGCATCCTGGCTTGGCCACCTGTCCCATGAGAGGCAGGACACCTGGGCCTCTTTGGGTGGCAGAGCAAGATAACTAGTTCCCTGGTGGGGACAGAATGTCAGCATTACCTCAAGGGGACCTGACTGATGTTCCTGCTCCTCTTGAAACACATGGCACATCCACGGCTGTCCTGCAGTGCTTCAGGAGCTATGCATCCCTTTTCCCTGTGTCCCCTTGCAGGCAAGTTCATACCCCTGGGAAGTGCATTTTGCCTCGCTGCTACCTCATATGCTCCCAGCTACTCCACTGAGGCAGAGAACAGCAAAGAACCAGAAGCCAGTCTGAGCCTATCAAAGACCCATTCCTTTCCCTTGACCATCCTGATGGACTGCCATGGAAAGCATGTCCCATTCAGGGGGAAAGGCTGTCACCACTGGGTGCAAGTGGTCTCCATTGTCCTCTTCAAAGACATGATAGAGACTGTGATGGGAAGTGGCAAACGGGAGAACGTGCACAGGAGCCCTCAGCTGCCCTTCTCCCACATGAGCAGCCAAGTCTGAGCCCACCAGTGATTCAAGGAGGACAAGGAGTGGGCCTCAGTCCTAGAACCATGGGTGGCTGAGAGATGCACTTTTGAGTGTGTGTCACCATCACCTGACCTACTTGTCCCCCAGGACAGCACAGAGCTGCCCCCTGTCTGTCCCAGGCCCACCATGTCCTTCAGCCTTGGGTACACTTGGTCCTTGGCACCACCTTCCCCAAAACAGCTGTCACAGTTTCAAGACTCGCCACAATGGAAGTGCAGAGGGTCCTACCCTGGGCTCTGGTGGCATTTCTACAGCCTCTCAAGAAATCCTCCTCAAAAGTGCACAGCCCCTGCAGCAGGAACAGCTCAGGCACCAGGCCAAAACCCTGCAGACAGGGAAGGTCAGCACAGCCCCCTTGCTGACTCTCAGATGCTGACAATACCCTGCTCCTGCTGGGCATGGAAGAAGGATGGGGACTCTCATCAGAACCCTCCAGACACTCTCTGGTTTCCACTGTCCTGGTGTGGGTGGAAAAGGGATGGTGTCTGCAGGAGGAGGAGCAAGCCTGGATGTCTGGCAACGGGCTGACTCTAGCTGGCATGGCACAGGGACCTGTGCTGGAGCCTTTTCTACCTGGCAGACCTTCAGGTGTATCCTTCCCAAAGGTCACTATGATGTCTATTCATGAACCACAGCCTGTGGTCCATTCTTGTCCCAGGGAGTCCTGACTGCCTGGCGCTGTCCTGGGCACTGCATCTCCCTCTCTCATCCCTGCCCACCATCCCAGGTGGGCTGATCGGAGCCTCCTGCTGCCCTGTGGCAAGAGGAGCCATCAGCCGAGGCACTTGGGGAAGCCTAGACCAGGAACTTCTGTTTGTCTCCTTGGCGCCCCATATGGCATGGGAATGTTGCCAGTTTTGGGAGCTTTCTAAACACAGACACAGAGACTAGTTTAGAAAGGAGACACTGCTTATTCTGTGCAGGGTGCTAGATGAAGGTTCCACGTATCAAGCACACCATGGGGTAAAAAGTTACATCTTTTATACAATAAAGTTTACATGAACCGCCTACCTAATGCATATTTATTTGTATGACGTAATCTTACACAACGCTTAAAACACAAAAGCTCTTTTCTTTATTAAGCAACTTCTACTGTAGAAGTTATCCAACGACACCAGTTACGTTTACAAAAAGCGAGAAGACTCAGCCTGGGGACAGATAATTCGGCTTGAAGGCATCAGGAAGGAAACGTAACTGATGCGCATTAGGTAGGCGGAGAATATGTATTACATAGGCGGGTTCAGGTAAACTTTACTGTATAAAAGAAGCAACTTTTTACCCCACGGGACCTACCTTTCGCCCGGGCACAGCCGGCGCAGCGAGCCTGGTCTCTGTGGCTCTTGGGTCCCCGATCTCAGGGTCGCGGTGCGGGCGCTCCGCAGGGCGCAGCTGTGCCGGGCGGGGGCGCTCACGGGCACGGCCACGCCGAGCGCTCCCCCGGCCCCCCCGCGCCGTTGGTTCCGTCCCGCCGTGGTACGGCCCGGCGGGGGAGGTGGGAGGGGGGGGCACCGCCCGGCCCCTCCCGGCGCGAGACGTCCCCGTGCTCGCAGGTCTCGCGTGAGCGCCGGTCTCGTATAATCTCGCGGGAACGGGGGCGCCCCGCCCTTTCGCGGCGCGGGCGGGACGATGGCGGTCGGGAAGAACAAGCGCCTCACCAAGGGCGGCAAGAAGGGCGCCAAGAAGAAAGTGTGAGGGCGGCCGGGGCGCGGGCGGGCGGTGCCCGGGGGCGCCGGGCGGATGGCGGCGGCGGCGGGATGCCGGCGATGCGGGGCGGATGGCGGCGGCGGCCAGGCTGGAGCGGGGCCCGGGCTGTCATGGCGGCTGCCGGGCGGGCCTGGATCTAGAGAGGCGGCATGTGGGGAGGGAGGTTTTACTGAAGCTCGGCTGGGTCTGAGAAAGTCGGTTAAAAAATCTTTTCCCTTCATTCGATTTAAGGGTCGATCCTTTCTCCAAGAAGGACTGGTACGATGTCAAAGCACCGGCGATGTTTAATATCCGAAACATCGGGAAGACACTTGTCACCAGGACCCAAGGAACTAGTGAGTAGTTGGGGTTTGTGCAGTAGAGGGGCATGTGTCTCCTCCGTGCGCTGGCTCCAAGCGGGACTCGATTAAAGAACTGCTGACAAATGGGTTTTGCTCGTATTAATATGAACCTGGAAGTTAAAAAAAAAATAGGCATCTCTGGCTCAGTTGGGTGATTTAAGTGAGTTTTCTTGAGTTGGGCAAGTTGTTTGAATAAATGAGCTTAGTTGCAGGGAAGTTCATACGGTGAGGTCCTTGTTTGTACAAGAAACCAAACCATAGGAGGACAGGATAGGCCTGAAGTTTCTGATGAGCTGCTGTGGTGCTAACCTAGTGGGTTGGAGAAAAATTAAGAATTAAGGAGTCATTTTGACTGTCACAGGGGGAGATGTGGGACAGTGCCACGGGAGACCTTGGTCATAACAGGATCATAACGACCAGCATGTCAAGGGACTAAAGTTTAAAGCTTTTGGGTAAAGGTGTCTCATCTCTGTTGAGAGCTGGAATTGCTGATTTAGTGTGACTGTGTGTACATGTAGGCGTATCACTGAATGGTAAAGTTGTTTTTATAGGATCTGGCACATCTTAGGAAAAGGAAATGTGTTAGGGATGCAGGGGGATCTGGATAGGGGTAACAGTACTTTTGGAAGCCTAGCTGTGCAGAATGGCTAAATAGTTACACTGTACTACATTTATGAAGATGATCATTACTTTGAACTGTAACGTGAAACAAGTAAAATAAGGGTCACTGTAAACCAAGTGTGAATCAGCCAGTGTTAAAATGGTTGTTAGAGGGGGAGCTGTGAAATGACTGGGGTGTTGGTTGCTGTTTCATTTCTGCTGTGGCATTTTTGTTTTTCATTGCTGTTCATAACTTCCAAATACTCTGGAACCTGTTCCACTTAAAACAACCCAAACTATTACATGTGGTGCAATCTGCAGCACGCTGGTGTTCATGTCCCCCATCTGATACAGTCGCCTGGAAAGATTCATCCCAGAGTTAACAAAATCCAGTATTTGGCTCTGTGAATTGATTTGATCTGGCTCAAGACACAAATGAACTGCAGTGCTGCAAGGTCCTGGCATTGCATCCCCAGGGGTTGGGCTCCATCTTGGAGGCCTTTCCAACCTTAGTGATTCTGTGATCACCACCATTAGAAAACATCCAGTGGGAATTTGGTATCTGATTTGAACAGCGCGCTTCTAATGTTAATAAAAGGTATTTTATTTTGTTCCATCACACAGAAATTGCCTCTGACGGACTAAAGGGCCGTGTGTTCGAAGTGAGTCTGGCTGACTTGCAGAATGATGAGGTTGCCTTCCGTAAATTCAAACTGATCACTGAGGACGTTCAGGGCAAAAATTGTCTGACCAACTTCCATGGAATGGACCTCACCCGGGACAAAATGTGCTCCATGGTCAAAAAATGGCAGGTGTGTAAAGAACAAGGTCTGTGTTCCTGCCGGAGCCCTCAGGAAGGGGGGGAAGCACTGGAGCGTTGTGAAGCTGTGTTTGAGGTGGCAGCGGCAGGTGTTAATGATGTCGGGTTAGAGGGGTTGGGGAACCTCTCTGTCATGTGGGGGTAAATGTCTCTTTCTTTTCCAGACAATGATTGAAGCCCACGTCGATGTCAAGACCACGGACGGTTACCTGCTGCGCCTCTTCTGCGTGGGCTTCACCAAGAAGCGCAATAACCAGATCCGCAAGACCTCCTATGCCCAGCATCAGCAGGTCCGGCAGATCCGCAAAAAGATGATGGAAATCATGACCCGGGAGGTGCAGACCAATGACCTGAAGGAAGTTGTCAATAAGCTGTAAGCTCTGACTGTGTTCTCTTTTTCTCCCCTACAGTTTCAGTAGTTGTTTGTTGGTTGGTTGTTGCTGAGAACTTGGAGAATGCTGGTGCTTCCTGTGCCATTTGGCAAAGACCAGGCAGGGAGCCCCTCATGTTGGAAAGCCAAAGGCCATTTTCTGCAGATAGCTTCTCTTGGTCTCTGCATCCTGTTTGACTCGTACCCACTGTAACATTTGCATAAATGTAAAATTGTGCTCTCCAGAGGATTTGCGGTTCTGCAGACTAAAGTTGTAATTCTCATCAGCTGGGGCTGTGAGTGTTCTGGGTTCTTCTGGTATAAGAAGGTTTTCCGAAGTGTGATATTTGCTTCCAAAAGTTTGATTGGAGATTTGTTGTCAAAATGGGCACGCTTGCCCTATGCTCCTTTTAACACTGCAAGGGAAACGTCTTAGAATCTAAACATACTTGAAGAAAAATGTCAGAGTGAAGGTTGCATTAATGATGTGAACTTATGTAGATTATTTCGTACTCTTAAAGATTTTTTAAGCCTGTGTTGCTGGTGAAGAAGCAGGCAGAGTTTTTAACATTGTGGCACTACTGTGCTCTGTGATTTCTCAGGATCCCAGACAGCATTGGCAAGGACATCGAGAAGGCCTGTCAGTCCATTTACCCCCTGCACGACGTCTACGTCCGCAAGGTTAAGATGCTGAAGAAGCCCAAGTTTGAATGTAAGTCAGTTACTGCAGACCTTCAGTGTTCCTGGAGAAGGATGTGGCAAGCAGTCACTTTAAATGTGTTTGCTTTCGGATAAAGATGTTACAGCAGCATCATGAACTTATGCAGCTGTGGTATTGAATTGGTGTGTTCTTGTGTAACTTTGTGGCTTCCAGGATTGAAAGCAAAGCAGTGAGCATTGAGTTAAGAGCTTTTTGAATTCTCACCTGAAACTGCTGCTGAATGCTTAAAGGCTTTACCTTGGGAATGAATGATGACAAAAT
Source organism: Pipra filicauda (assembly GCF_003945595.2). Lineage (NCBI taxonomy): Eukaryota > Metazoa > Chordata > Aves > Passeriformes > Pipridae > Pipra > Pipra filicauda. Next base: position 3,840,357 of record NW_024104287.1, read on the forward strand.
GTTTCGGTCCCAAATGACATGGAATGATTCTGTTTTCCCATTTTCTGACATTCCCATGTAATGCAGTAGTAGGTTCTTGAATCCAAATCTTTTTAGAAAAAATTTAATTTGTAATTGTGTTATGTTGCACTTAGTTCAGTCTTTTTTCCATCTGACTGTCAGTTACTGCAGCAGCATCTCCTTCCATGAGCTTTCTGGAATGGACTTGGTCATACCTGTATTAAATGTTCTCGTGGTTTGTGTATGATGGGCAACTGAGTAATTTAAAACTGTTTAAACAGGTGCATCCCTCACTGTTTATGTTGCTGCTTCTTTTTAGTGGGCAAGCTGATGGAGCTGCATGGTGAAGGTGGTGGTGCTGGAAAGCCCTCTGGGGACGAGGCAGGCACTAAAGTAGAGCGAGCTGATGGATACGAGCCGCCCGTGCAAGAATCTGTCTGAAACTAAAAATTGGTGGAAAATAAAAGTTTTAATATACAGTACTAATGTTTGGTTGCCTGCATTGCTACTGGGCAGTATTGGTGCTGGATGTGTGGATGGGTTTTCAGTAAGGTAAACCTATTGCCTCGGTTTAAAAAAAAGAAAAAAAAAAGACTTGTGTTGGACTGGTGTTTTTCATGATTGGTGTTGCAAGATGGGTTGGAAGGGAGGTTGTCCTTTTTGTGGATTCTGTATGTTGGTTTTTCCAGTAATTCTAGTCCTTACAAAAGAAATCTTGGGTATCTGTGCAGAGGTTGCATTAATGAGAGGCGCCTCACAGAGGAGCATTGTACAGGGATAATGGGGCTGCTGTTTCAGAATTTTTCTGCTGTTTCAGAATTTTTTATTATAGGGAAGTCTTGAGGATTTATCTGGACTACTTGCCTAAAAATTACATGTATACGTTTAAGCTTCCTCATGGTAATTTAATACAACCTCTTGTGGGATAGATGTGGTCTCCCATAATCAGAAGTTGTTTAAATATCTTAAAGTTGTAGTTATGGTTATGGAAGCTGTGTTTGTTTTGAGCAGTGCAGAAATGCAGAGCATGCTCAAGAGCAGTAGGGGGTTGCATGTTGGTTTTTAACCTCTGTCAGAACTGAGGGGTAACTAATCATAGTTGAAAAACCTGTGAAACTTTAGGGGGAAAAATGATACCGTAAAAAGGCAACGGTCTGTATTCTGAAAACAAAGCATACTTAAGGGATTTGCTGAGTAATTTTAACTGTTTATTATCTGATAGCATTTTTTCTTGTTCAGGCTTCAAAATGGAGGAGTGTTTTTTCTGACTGAAATGAGTTTTTTGTGCTATGAACATGTTTTGTTTAGAATTAGTCCTGTGAAAATGTTGGTAAGTTTCTGATTTAAAATCTGAGAACAAAATGGGGAGGTCAGTGAGAGCTGTAGATCTCGCAGTTGGCTGTCATATAGCATAGGATAAGAAATGGGGGAAAATAGGGAAATATTACTGTTTCAGCAAGTTACTAAGGGAAAAGGAGGGGGCCCTGCTACCCATGAGGGCTGTACTGTTCCGTGTCAGGGATTTTCACCTTTTCCTATTTGGTAATTCTGGTTTGCACCAAATCATATACAAAATGAAACTAATGTTTTCAGACTTCAGAGGACTGCAGGTGATGTGATTTCATGTTGTGATTCCAAGTTACAATTTAATATGTGTTCTGCTTTTTCCAGTTGGTGTAGTGGAAGTGTAGTGAGTGCTCAACACTCATGATCTTGTAACGGAAGAAAGGAATCATTCTGCTTTTGACCCTCTGCTTTGCTCTTCCCATTAGTACTGCTGAGGCAGGTGTCGTCTGCCTCCAGGAGTCCCCGTCAGTCATATTTTTGAAGCCATAAGTTGCAACAAATGCCCCTTCACTTCTCTAACAAAAATGAGAACTTCTCACCAGAGTTAGAAAAATGAACCATGATGTAGGGTAAGTGTGGTTAGAGGTTGGAAAGCCTTGAACCTACTACAACACATTCCAGTGCAGCTGTGCACATGCAGATGTGTGTGTATAGCTATTCCAGGCCTGGATTGGCATAAGGACTGTCAGAGCTGTCAATTATGAACAGCCGTGTGTTGGCTGTTTCCTCTGCTTAGCAGTGGTTCCATCAAACAAATCATTAGGGCCTGCAGCTGGCCCGTATTCTCTGTAGGCTGGGAGAGTTAGGAATCCTAAGGTGGTTTCTGTGCTCATTCTCTGAAAACTTGAATGTCTTGGATATTACTTTCTCCTTCAGCCGTATGTCTGAGGAGTTGTTGCAAAAAGTCTAGTCCGAGAGGATATGGAGAAAGAACAAGAACTTGCCTTTTTTCAGGCTTTTTAATGTTATGTTTTTGAACAGTGGACTGCCAGTATTGCTGTGTAGGGGCTCTGGGCATGTATGTATGTATGTATGTATGTATGTATGTATGTATGTATGTATGTATGTATGAATGTATGTATCAGGATTTCAGATGGGGGAAAAAGCAAGCAGGAAGGAAAATTTTGTGCATCCTCTATTCTCTCAGCAAATACCAGCTGAAAAATCATGGTGTATGAAAGCAGCAGTCAGCAGAGCACACCAAAATCATGTGCAGAAGTGCTCATCAGTACAAGTAATTTTGGCACAGCGAGAGTCACACTGTGTGTGTCACCCTGCGGTGACAGCTGGTTGCTGCACGTAGCAAGTGTCACAGATTCTGCAGGTGGTGTTGAATGTACCTGAGTCCAAAGGCTTGAATAAACTCTGTTAAAGCCATCCAGATTTTCTGAGGGGTTTGGACTACTTGAAAATGGATGCAATATTATTTGTCTGATTATTATTGGTATTTGTCTGGGGGTTGGGTGTTTCTTTGCAGCGGAATGTAAGCAGAATGAGATCCATAAAACTGTCAAGTGGAAAGCTCAGCTCTCCACAGCATAAGACAAAACGCCAGCATGACTTAATTACAAAAATTTTATTGGTTAAATACATTCTTAATTTACAGAGGTACCATAACAAACTTACTGGACTTAACAAAGGTATATTTAGGACACTGTTAATTGTACACAGAACAAAGATGTCTTCCTGAAGATATTTCCAGAGGGTGGGTCAAACAGTATTTCATCAAATTAGACTTTTCTTATTATGCTAATGCACACAGGTCTAGCTAAATTTCAAGGTTACAGCTGAAATTTCCTACTATATTGCAGTTAAGATTTGTGCTCCACCTCGTTCCTGGGTTTTTGTACACCTTAGGAATTTTGTTATGATCTGTAGGCAGTCTCATGGTGGTGCTAGGCATTGTCTTAAGAAAACCCTCTCCTGTAAAAGCCAAGCATCTCACTTGTTTCAGTGTTCACAAAGGCGCTGTTTCAGCTGCCTGCAGCAATGCGAGCAGCCCTTAGATGGCACTCGGTGCTGTGAATAGAAGGCCTTGCTGCTCTCCCTTCCCTGCCCCACAGGGAGGAGATGATTAACATACAGCAGAGTGGTCTTTTCTACGGATAGGCACTGCCTTGAAACATTCAGTGGAAGTTACAAAAACAACTGGTCAATACACATTATAAAAATGAGAACGAGGACATGGAAAGAAAAAAAAATATAAAAGAATCAGTTCTACTTTTAAGACGTATCAAAATTTTAGAAAACTGCCAGACAATAGGTAAACATCATACACAACTCTCACCTACTGCTATACTGATTTAGTATATCTTTGGAGGGCATGGGTATTCCTTGGATTTCTCTAGGAGATGGTGTTTTACTGGAGTAAGAAACAAGAAGTTTTAGAATCTTTTGGCAGGAAAGCTTGGGCAGTGATTTACGTCTAAGTTTGATTCCACAGGAGTTCCAGATAGGCTTGTTGGGGATGCTAAAACTGAATAATAGCTGTACAAATAGTTTTTCCCTCCGAGAATGGCACGTAATTTAGAACTGTTTTATAATATTAATAACCTAATGGAAGTAGAAGTCTAGTTCTCAGCTCATCAAAACTTTGTGTGATCTTCATTTCCCGGTTGTGGAAATGGTATTGGTGCAGTTTAAATACACTACAGAAAAAAATCAGGGTGAAAATGCCTGTGTCTGTGCAAGTTCTGTGGCCTAATTGTGACTGCTGAGTGAAATGGTGCTGAGGACCTCATGTCTGCTCTGCACATTCCTCAGGCTTGTTTCAGGTGAGCTGTAGTCAGCTACTGGGACTGGATGCCCATTCCCCGCTCAGGGGTTGTTCCTCAAGTTCAGTTTTGGCTGTAAGCCTGCTTCTGCCTGCTGTGATGGTAATCAGAGTGCAGGGCACGGGGAGCGAAGGGCAACCCTCACCAGCCTGCTTAGGCATCAATTTAGATGCACCTTGATCTCCTGTAGCAGCAGGGACTTGTTGCTGTGATGCTTAGAGCTCATACTGATAAAGCTGTAGAAAGACCAAGTCAAAACTATCTCAAGGTCAATCATGATCCTAGTTTCCAGTCTCCATTCACCACTCAACTGTTGGCCCTCCTGCAACATGAACTGCCAGACCCATGAAGAAAAGTCTTGTTGAGGGTATCTTGATACCTAGTGACCTGCAGCTCTCTGAAGTAATGACTCGTGCAAACAGCTTACTGGTTTCTCTTTGTTATATAGTGCAGAAATGATGGAATACTGTCAGCAATGAAAGAGCCAACTGCAGCATAACGTTTTCTATTCCAGTCTGATGGAGTTAGATGCCGTTTAACTACTTTGTCAGAAGCCAAGTGTTACAAAAATTAATTTACTACCAGAAGTTCCTATAATGTGAAGCTTCCTCAAGTCATGTCTGTCTTAGTTTGTCAGTCAAGCCACACTGCTACTTTTTACTTATTGCCTTGGTTAGAGCTGCTTAGAGTAACCTCTTGCCAGGCATGTTTTCCTTAATGTCTTGACAGACCATTTATGATGATGCTCAGTATAGTTGGTATGTGGTAACAAACTGGAAACTACTCCCACGTCTGCTGAAAGCTAAAACCAAGGCTGTATAATACCCTTCATGTTAAGGTTAGGAATAGTGTTACTGAAGTATGTTCCAGTGCTTGAGTGACAAATGAAATGTAGACTGACTGAAGACTGGTTTTCCACTTTCATGACGGGAGTGGAGGGGCAAATATTTGGAATAGTGCAGCTACTCCATGGATGGGATTTGAGAAAGCTCAGTAAATGCTCTCTGTCACAACTATCCTCAGCTGGGAAAGAAGGGCATGATAGTGCTTGAAGAACAGTGGGCAGTAGAAAAATCTAAACCTGTACCTGGAAAGTATTTTGGGGAAAGGGAGGAAGGTTGAAGATGATTCATACTAATTTAAACAGTACTTGTAAAAGGCAAAATACTTAAAAATCTTACTGTGATCTTGCTGTATGAGCAGCTTGGGCTAAGAAAGGAAGAATACTACACAAGGATTTATTTCTGAGTTTTCCCTCTTACCAGTATTAGATTTGATACCTTTCTACTATGAAATACCAGTTATTTTTCTTGTCCTCTAAGTTATAAAACAAACAAGTGGATTCTACTGCTAATGTGGAACTCAAGCAGTAATGGAACTCGAATATCAAATTCCATCTACATACTGAGTATTGTAATTATATATTAAAACAATTCTTTAAATTTGGATTTTAAAAAGTTTTTAAAGAAGCCCAAAGCGGTTTACTTTATGCAGACTTTGTGCAGGATAAATGTAATACCAGATAGTAAACATACTAGAATGCTATATAAGTTAAAATGGTGTTGCACCACAATATTCCCCTAGTTGGAAACCGCTAAAAATCCTGCTTGTTTTGCTCTCAGAGCGTTCATGAAACATGACTACATACACTGTCACAAAGGACTAAAATGTTCTTATTTGACTTAAAGACACTAGTATGACTGTCTAGAAAAAGTAGTGCAAAACATTGATAGTCAACACACGTTGATGCCTTTGCTGTGCCTTTAGGGTAGAAAACATTCTCTCCCACATGCAGGGAGTACAAAAAGAGGCAACACTTCATGGTGTTTTTAAAATCTGAACAAAGTTCTTGGGAAATATCCCAGACCTTCCTTGTATCTCTCCACTCATCCAGTCCTCATCTACAGATTCCAGCTCTGTTATCGTATCACCTGCCTGTAAGAGAAGGAGTAATGTGAGTCAGTACAGCTTACTGTGCAATGTTAATGCATGCATAGCTGGACTTATTTAGAAGCAATTAATATCAATCAAATAGAAGAGAAGTAGGATGTGGCCAGCCTCTTCTGTTGGTTACATCTCTTGGAGATTGTATGCCAAAACCAGTTGAAGCTTCTCTTAGGGTAAATATTTGTCTATGGGGAAAAACCTTTGGAGGGGCAAAAGAACACTGCTGGATAACTTCCTGAGTTACTTAAGCTCTCCAGGTAGGCAGATATGCTAAAAGCTGCCTCACAGACCACTTGTTATTTGCGTGTGTTTCCCCGCTCTGTTATAAGGGTTTCTCTTCTTAAAACCCTGGAAAGATTTTTTTTTTTAGTCTCAATATTTTCTAGCACTTGGAAACTTTCCCAAAAGGAAAAGCAATAATCTGAGAGCTCAGTGTGGCCATTTAAACTGCAGCTCTTGTGTTTGGTCCTTGTTCCAGTTTTCACTGTCTCGTGCCACACTCTTCATCGGAAGTACTGTTATGGCCCTTCTTCCACTACCATTGTTCCCCTTTTCTGCTTTAAAGAATCATCTATCCTTTCAACATTGCATGCTGCTATAATGCTAGAACTATTTTGCTAGTTTTAGAATATATTGTGTGTTTCAACTGATAAGACACACTTTTGGGCCTGCTTGTGAAAGACTACTGTTTCTCAGAAATTTGCTTTTGAGGACACGGTTACCTAAATCATGACTTTGAATCTCAAGGGCACTCTGTTTCTTGTTCATGCTGGGCATCCAGCAAGTATTTAATTTTTCCCCTTGTTTCCACAGAAACTATGTATTGTGTTGCCGATTTAAAATTTTGCTGTACTTGGTGTCCCTTAGAGGCCTGGCTGCTGTAGCACTGGCACTCTCACTATTATCCTCCTTCTCACTGCTGTCTTTCTAGTCAAAAAAAGAGGCTCTGTTGACCAGATCAACTGATCAAGAACTGAATGTACTGCAAAATGAGGTTGGTTTGTCTTGTTATGTTTACTAGATCAGAGAAGTCAGAGGAATTCTGCAACTCCTGATCTCTTTTCAGTGTCTTTAATGAAGATTTTGCCAATATGAAACAGCAGTGGTAAGGGAAAAAGTGTTTTTTAGAGAGACCATTTATCAAATGTGTTAATATTCTATGTGCTTCATTCTTCTTATTTCAAGCCTATTTTAAGAGTGGATAAATCTTATTTTTTAGCACTCTTCAGGAGTGTAAGACCTCTTGGAAATTGGTCTAAGAGAGATACTTACTTTAAAGGAAAGCTCATCTTCGTTTTCTCCATGAAAATCATAAAGAGCTCTGGCTTTTCCTTTCTTCCCTCCCCCAGACTGTGACAGCTCTATCCTGGCTGCAGAACATGGACAAGAGAAGTTATTTGGATTGGCATGAAATAAATCTCTGTTTCTGGAGAAGTTCCCTCTCATTCTCATGCTTTCTCCCCATTATTGTGCTACAGGGTGTCCAAATGTTATTGCTACTGCTGTAACAAATTCACTGTTCTACTGGAATAAAAAACTCCACTGACACCAGTTCATTTTACAGTACTAACAGAGTCTCACAGTTCTGCTTTCAGGAGGACTAAATTTGACTTACTTGAACTTTCCAGTGGTGATATCTAATAAGAGCTGTCTTCTCTTTGTGCTTGAAGATGAGGCAGCACCCGTGATTTATTCCTAAAGGTGGCTCAATGGTCCTGTTGTGCCTGTGCCCAAACCACACTTGAAAACATCCCAGAGTCTGTGTCACCTCCCACATTACTTATTGACTAGAACATTATATTGCCATTATTAGAGGAGGTGATTCAAAACTTAGCTTAGCTTTAGAATATTAAAGACTGTGGTGGTGTGTGTCTTGCTAATACAATGGAGTAGTTGGGTTCTCCCAGAACTCTGTTGTGACTGTCACAACCGAAGGAATAATGAATTGCCATTTAATAGGAGCACTGTACCTGAGCAGGTCTGAACAAAAACTGCTGGGAAAATCCCTTCCTTTCCATTTAGTCTTCCTCTATACCACTCCAAATCTACTTGTTCCAGTATTTGGATGTAGTCTCCCTTTTTAAAGGATAGATCATCTTTGGTTTCTGCTGTAAAATCATGAAGCGCTTCGCACCACTGTACCGAGCATCTGTTGTTCTATTCAAGTGAACAGAGGAAATGCAGTAATTTTAGAAGCGTAAATGGAGCCCAAAAGCTGATGGATAGTGCAGAAAGCAGCTGTACAGAACATGGGTGTCCTGACTTTCTCCCAAGTGTTGCTGCAGATGTACACTAGAATGGCATTTCAGCAATTACCACCACAGAATTTCATCTTGGCTCAGGCACATCCCTTTTTATCGCTGGTGGCAGGAAGAAGGATTAATAAATTCAAAATTAGATCACTGCAGCAATACTTAAAATAGAGCTAACAATAATTTTCTTAAGCATAAAGGATAAAACTTTACTTATTTTTTCAAGCTATGAATTTAATCAGTTTAGGCCAAATGTCAGAATCCAAGATGTGACCACGCAGCGTTGTGTGCTGTGGGAGTTGTGTTACATTCAGCTAATCTGGCATTATAATAGGATGTCTCTGTAAATCTATGAAACTGCTATGTAAATTCTGACCCTAACCTATGAAATTTTATTACCTGAGGAAGGGAAGAAGAAACCTCCACCTTGTTCTTCAGTGCTGCTTCTGTACCTACATAAGTAAAGCACAACTTAGAATAGCAGCAGTGACTATTCAAATCGTTAATAACGATAGGGACTTTAGATATTCAAAGTGACTATTAAGAATAGCTTCTTAAGATTTTTGATTTTTTTTTTAACCTGTCTTCTCTCTCTTTCTACCTCCTTCCTGCATTCACTGTTCTTCTGGAATTTTCTCCTATAAGTTGCCTATATGCCTGAAGTACAAAATGTTTTTGAAGATTTTTGCCTATGTATTCATACCTGTTCCAGGCAGATCTTCAATTACTTCCACAAAGTTCAAGGGGAAAATTCCAGATGTGCCTCTGAGCTCTCCTTTGGCCCATTCTTCATTTACATATTCTTTCAGGATAATAGTTTCACCTTCTGAAAAACTGAGCTCATCTTTCTGATCTCCAATGTATTCAAATCGTGCTAGACATCTTGGACCTCTGTGCACAAACAAAAGAGAAAATTACATTGTGTCTTTATTATTATTACTGTCCACTTAATAACAAGGCAGCGTGGTGCAACATATCAATTGATAGTTTAATTAAAATGATAAAAGAATGCACTGAAGATAGAACAGGTGGAAAATTGGGGTCTAGCCCTGGTTCTTATCTCTGCTTTCTGAGGAGGATGAGTACGGAGTCTGGTTGAGCCAGACGCAACTTCTGCATCCCAATTCCTGACTGTTAAGAGTATTTTGCAAAAGATCCTATTTCTCTTCCAAACAACACTAAGAAACCTTGGGTTTGGGCCATCTGTCCCATTTCATATCTTTGCCTATATCCAAGTAAGTGTCCTGATACACTTTTTTCATGAGTTTGATTGTTTTTCAAGCTAGCATCCCATTTAGATGCAATCAAACATGGGTGGGTGCTGTATATTTGTCCCAAATACATGGAGGTTTCATAGGAAGAAGATAAAAACTATCTTCTTTTACATACTTTAGTCTGTAAAATATATCCCCATAGGATATATATATGGGAAATAACTTACCTATCAAAGAAAGGAACACCAATGCATCTAATAAATTTTGCATACTTTGGTACAGTACTGAAAAAAACTAATTATTTCCCCCCCCGACTCAAACAGATTTAACAATTTAACAAACTAATAAATTAAATTTAGGAAGTTACCCTAAGAAAATATTTATCAGAAATACCATGCTGAAAAAAGAGCAGTAATAGGCTTTAATTCTTTCTATAGCATCATGGCATACAACTAGTGTAAGAAGCTTGTTTCCCACCCCTGTTCCCCACTCGTATCTTTGCAAAGATGTGTCTTTTGGGACAGAGCTAGCACTTTGTGTTTCTTTCTAAGTTGCAGAAGCAGCTTTTAAAAAGAAAATTCTGTTTATGCCAAACCAAAGAACAAACTGAATGATCCCTCTCACACTAGGTGCTCCTGCCTCTGCCTGAATTGGGTTTAATTGCTGGAATGAATGATTATGAAATCCGATAAATCATCACTGAGAAAAAATAGCATGAAAAATTGTCTCTTGCCCACAGATATTAGTACAAGTTGTTTGAAAACCAGAAATGAAAGTGCTGGAAATACACTTGATAATTTGATCTGCGGAACTTCAGATTCACCCGTACAGCTATACACTTAAGGAGATGGATAGACAGATAGATAGATTTATCTCTTAAAGTACATCTATATTCTGTCCCATTTTATCTTGTTCTTTCAAATGAGTAGGAGCCCTACCATGTTGCATTTTATAAGGATACTGGAAGAAAGGAGCAAGGCCTGGAGCAAAGGGAGGAGCATACAGTGCTGCTGAAGTTAATCAGATTGCTTCATGGTTTCCGTAACCAATTTTCATGAAAGTGAGGTTTTAGGCTTTTTTCACCTAAATATGAGTCTTATTAAAACATCATAAATACTCAGTTTTTTAAAACATATTTTAATTTTCAAAATATATTTTGGTGAATAAATTGTTGACTATATTAACCTCAGTGCTGACAGCACCTGCTTCACAGTTGGTGTTTCTTTTTACTTCCTCGTAAATCAACATGAGAAAGAAAATAAGATTTATCTGACTCACTTAATACATTGTGATGAAGAGGGTATTTTTTTCCTGTTGGCTTCTTCTGGAACATCAATCTAATAAGACAACAAAATAAGTTAAATCTTCCATTTCAAACTAATGGGAACATAACCACAATAAACTTGAAACTGGATAAAATAATCTGTTTTTCAGATGTGTGATGCTCTGTAGTCATTGGTATACTCTGATATATGACCGTAATAATGTAAATTATGGGGGGTTTATGCCTGATTTCTCATTTCTAATTTTATGCAAACAAGGAGCAATATTTAATGTTTTCTTTTATGAAGCTGGTTTATTGTTTCTACTTGTGGCATGACTGACAGAATATGTGATTGCATGCTACTACATGTTATTGTATTTAGTTCCCAACTTTCAACTGATAAGTGCTCTCTATTATTTACTAGCACAGTATATCACAATAGACAAAATTATTGTTTACACTTATCCTTTCTGTGCTCTGGTAGCCAGCTGTCTTCCAAACAAAAATGCATCTCGCAAATCTCACTTGAATTGGAGAAACACAACTTAGAAAATCAATACACAGATATATCAAACAGACAACATTCAAGCCCTTTATCATAAGAAAATTTCAATTGTATTTTTGGTGTGACATGAAGGATGATCTGTAAGATGTGGAAGACTACAAGCCTAGAGACTCTGGCGAGGAGCTTTGGTTTACAGCTCACTATGGTATCAGCCAGCTCCCATAAAATCAACAAGAATGTTTCACTAGCTTATGTGAAGGACTGGAGGAAATTTAACACACTTAATCTTTGCAGTGCTCTTGCTAGAGGGGCTGGTATCTGTGGTGCTCTGAAGATTCCATGGGAAGTAGTAACTATGTATTATTGTTCGGTGTCCAGGCCTAACCTATTACCCAGCTCAATATTGTAAACCACACTGTAGCACATTGTACAGAGACTTTGTATCAAGATTAAATCTGACATGAATTAAGAGGAGAATTCACTCAAGCAAATTAGCCTCATGTACTGCGCTGTCTTTTGAAAAAAAAAATATTCTGAAACAAAAGATTTTTACTCTCAAAGGGTAACCACCTTTTACAACTTAGATAGACATTTGAAATGTATCTTCCCTAGCTTTTATATGCTTGTATCTGTCCATATGAATGCTGAATTTGACCTCAAATACTCATTCCACTGCTTTAACACAAAACCTTTTCTCTGTTAGCCATCAGTATGAGCAAGAGTTTTTAAGTTAAATTGTTGGTTTGTGTAGAAGCAGCAAATCAATTTAGCTAACAAATCTTTCTCATGAAAGTGAATCGAGCATGGATCTGTTACTACTGAGTTTAGTTTTTATTCTTCAGCACTTCTCACATCAATTTTTCTCTAATAACACCACTACAAACTAGACAGACAGCCTACACTTCCTGATGTTTACCAAATCCTTGGTATTGCCCATGTGGCAGCAGTGCTCATCTCTGCCAGCTGTCCCAGCTCGACATAGACACTTAATTGTCTTTAATGCCAGGCCATGTACCTCCACAGCATCCTGGTGTTAGTCTGGCATTCCTCCATATCCATATGGCCAGTGTGGATAGCCCAGTGCCCTTTCCACTGTCACAAAATGGACCTCAATCTCAGACTCTGGCTTGTAAAAGGTTTGACCCAGCATTTGACACAGAGAACCATATTGAATCTCTTTTAAAGAGAAGGCATTCAATTAATAGCTACTGGGCTCCCAAAACAGCACCTGTTCTTGCCTTCCGTTTACTGTCAAGTGTCACATTCAGTAACAGGATTGCTTTAAGCTGCTCATTTGCAACAACACAATCTCCTTGCACTGTGCCAGCATAACCATTTGTGCAGCCACTTAGTAAGCCACTTAGGCAAATTGATCCTGCTGGAAAAAACAATATTCCAGGAAGAAAAAAACAAACATGTTTTGTTGGACCAAATTGCTGCCCTGACCTATTTCACTACATGGCTATAAAAGTGGTGATTCCAGTGCAGTTCAGGGGACAAGAAAATGAAAGAAGCTGGGGAGTGGGGGGAAGGCACCAAAAGGAACCATCTTACTGAGTGTTGATTCTTACAGGCAGCTGTCAAAAAATAATCTGCTCTGCAGACCCTGAGAAACTACCCAAGTAAACAAAGAGAATTTGATAAAGGCAATGATTTTCTCACTTGGCTTTAAAATAAGAACAAAATATTCCCCATAACACAAACTGGTCGCGCCAAATCAAGTATCTTTCTAATACCACACAAACAAGTTGATATGTCTTCTGTACTGCCAGTGGGATAAGAGATTATCTAAATACAGAATGGGGTTAAACACACAGGAGACTAAGTAAAATAGAGCCAGAAAACAAATGCAATAGGATCTGTGTAGCAGTGTGTATAAAGCCTACGTACAACTACTTTAACAAAGTTGGCTGGAAATATCCCTGTGCAATTCCCACATTTTCCTCTGTACCACTCAGTATCAATTTTCTCCAAAAGACAAATGATGTCTCCAGAATGAAGGTCCAAGTCATCAGGATGCTCTGTAAGACAACATCATTTCAGTTAACAGTATTTGCCACACTCACTGATTTTCTCCTAAGTAAAACCTTCTTAATATAAATACCACAGACAATAACAAGAATGAGTTTTCAAAAAGTCTTAGTTATACTTGATAAACCAGTGAGCTTTAACTGAAAGATTTGGCCCATCTACAGCTAAATTCATTGATTTGAACAACTCTATAGGCAGATGCTGTAGACTGAGCTTCCACACCATGTTTAAGCTCTAATTCCTAAGAAAATTCTCATTGGAAAGTCTTAAAATAAAACAAGCTTCTAGAATATTCACATTTACGTACCTGCAGGAAAATCATGCAGGACTACAGCATGAGGTGCACTTGTGTCAGAAACTTTTGGAGGGTGGTTTGAATCCTGAAACAAACAAAATAAATCCAAGCAGTTCATAATCATGGAACACACCAACAGTATGTACTCCAAAAGTAATGTTCTGACTCTGGACACAATTTTGTCCTGGTGTTAGAGAAACACCTTTGGAGGCAAGGGTTATTGGTCACACAGCTATGGGTCTGAATTCTGGATGCCTTTTGCCTGTGTAAACCAGAATACATTTCACCAAAGTCTACTTCAGAGCCAGTAAAAGAGAGGGAAGGCATGTAACTTTCCCAGTACAGACAAAGCCTCAGCTATCTCTGTGGGTCAGAAATCTGGAGCACTGATAGCAAGGGCTGTGGCCAAATTTTGTGCCACCAGTCACTCTTTCTTGCTTAAGTGAAGACCCAACCCAACTCTCCCTACCACACTCAGCAGGGGCAGCACATCTGCTGACTAACAAGCATTTTAGAGGGGCAAGGAAGCCACTTTACATGAAGGTAACACTGAGGGGAGCTGACAATTTCGTTGTGGGATCTTTACACAGGGAAAGTATATTCAAAATGCTGAGTCTTCTTCTCTATCCCACCCACTAGGGATTTTTCAACTGCACTGATGACAATCATAGAGTGTGACTTACATTTGAAGTAATTCGTTGTGTGCAAAAATCCCAACAAAAAAAGCCCAATGTGGACAAAGATAAGGGCAGAGTAATATGAATTACAACAGATAACAAGAGATTGCATAGAAATCTACTTCAGCCATGTAGGTTTCTGATAATAGTCAAAAAGGCTGCTCCTGGCTATAATTTACACTAGCTGTTTAATATTAATGCAGCATGCCCTAAAACCAAGTAAGGATCTGTAGAAGCAGAGAGAGGAAAATACTTTCAACTCTGTACGTCAAAGCCAATTCACTGATATATCATGTACAGCACTTCATAAAACTACTCGCTTATCTTTTGCTCACTTCTCAGATACTCAGCCAAGGGAGTGACTGTTTTCCTATGAGACACAGGAACTTTACCAGTTTCCTCTCCCTTACGGCACTCCAAGTAATTACTGTTGCTCTGCTCCATAAGCAGCATGTTCCTGTGCTATAAGGCAAATCGCCATTATTGGGTTTTGTTTTGGCAGTAGTTTTGTTTGGATTAAAGAATCACAAGGATTTAATAGATCAGTATTACATTTCTCAGTGTAACCTTTAAAGACTAAAGCATTCGATACTTTAAGGCAACAGGAGTCTTGCTCATTAAATATTTACCAGCAGAAAAAAGTGCCTTACCTTACAGGACGGTTCTCCTGTGTTCCTGGGAAGACAATCTTCCTTGGCAACTCCATGAGGCACGGGTAGCTACAACAGAAACAGAGACAAATGTAAAAGTTTTTTTCACTTCTAAGCACCTCAAATTCCCACTGCGAGTGAAAATGGAACTATTCAGACCACCTAATACAGGTAACTAATTTAGGAGTCCAGTGGAAAAGGACAGGCTCCTTTGGAAGGCACTCAGATAGACCACTAGTGATATGAACTGCCACTTTGAGAAACCCAGGTGGTGTCATCCACTTTAAAAGTGTCTTAGACACCCACTTGGTCTCATACCATATGGTACAAGATATTCAGAAAGACATCTGATGTAGAAGTGTAATCATTTGTCATGGAGGGCACTCAAAAAACAACCTGGGAGGACAATTTCCTTGACAGTAGTATTTGGGGGCAGAGAATTACTAGTGATCTTCTACTGAAATAAAAAATATAGAAATCTAAGTGAAAGATCAAAAAGAAGGCAACAGGAAGTTTCCACTTTATGCGGAATATTGATGTTGTTCATGTTCATGGCTGTGTGGCTTCTTTTTTTGACAACAGCACTGGTTCAAGCAGTTACACCAGCTCTATCACTGACCAGTTTCAAGTACCTGAGGAAAGACTATGCTGATCTATTTGTATTTAATATTCCTTAATAACACATATAATACCAAAAAGAAACATTTTTATAATGAAAAGGGATGGCATCAATAGGATGAAAATGTAAGATTAGCAATGTTTCTCACTCTTTACAGGCTTTTTTAAGCAAGGTCAACTATTCTTTAAGTTCTAATGCCTCCAAATTTTCTTAAGCATTTTCATATATATGGATAAACCCAACATACAAATGCAATTATTTAGCATCATTTTATGTGCTGTAAGAGAATTCAGAACTGATGACTATACAAAGAACCCCCAAAACCCAAAAGCTATGCATTACAAGATATATATATATAAATTGTATATATGCACAAAAATACACCACATATATCTATACTTGGCACTTATATATTGCTTTCTCCAGTATTACTTTACAGGACTTATTACTATTTATCTATTGGTATTTTCTAAAGAAGATTATGCTGATACATGCACTTTGAATGACACAGCATAGTAACCTACTTTACTATCTTTTTCACTACTATTTTAACCAGCACTGTTTTATAAAAACAACGGTCTCAGATAGAATATCTCAGCTCTCACCATGTATTTATTGTAGAGAGGATGACCCGGCTTAGGTCTAGGAGGTAATGCTGGATCCGGATTTTTAAAGAGAGCACTTTTTGTTCTCTTGGGTCCCAATCTGAACTTGCTGGTTTTTTTATCAGAAGCGATGTCAGAACTAGATCGTGAAAGAGCATCCTTTTGGGAGGAGGCTTTGGTTGTGGAGAGTTTTGGTGGAGGTGGCCTTCCAGGAGCACCTTTAGGTGGGGGAGGTCGAGCTGGTATAATTTTTCCATCCACAGGCCTAAAAATTGTGCAAACCATCAGAGAAAATATGCATATTAATAAGCCTGCCACCTCATCCTCCACCACTGCCCTATCTAGAGAGTATGCAGCAAGGAAACATGATTCATGACAACCTGGGCTGCAGAGTATGTAGCATCTGAAGCTTTCCAGGAACGCATGAACTCTTCAGCTACTGGGACTGTACGACCACGTCCTTAGACAGATCCTTTGACTACGCATTTCCAAGTCTGCTCACCACTTTTGCTTATCAACAGCCTGCCAGCTTTCATGGGAGCCCACTATGTAAGCTGGATTTCTTTTAGCAGTAGAAAGAGCTTTGTCTGAAGCTGCTGCAGGATGTTCTGCTATTGAGAGCTTTTGGGAAAACTGGTCTTCAGGATCAGCCTAGCTCATTCCCTGGGTTATCACTTCCCTAAAGTGACTTTTGGTCCTCTGCAGAAACTCATGACATACGACACCACTTTGGACACAATGCCATCAATAGAAGAATTTACCATTTTTATGCAATAGAAAGAACACTGGTGAAAATACTCAAGTTCTCTGACATCTGGAGGTACCACATTCTCATTAATGTACCAGTAGTTTAGAAACCAAAATCAGAGACTAGCAAGTGACAGTAGTAATTTTTTTTTGTTTTAATTAAAAATGTAAAAAAACCCCCTTACTAAGCATTGATTAAACAAAGCTGCTTATACAGTACACATGACTCATGATTTTTAGAATCAAAGAGTGTGGCCAAATCAATAAATTGCTAATTAAAAATCACCTCTGCTATAAACAAGAATTATGTACATAAAATTTAGTCATTCTGTTATTAAGAACCCTGGCACTACCACTATTCCAAAAAACCAGTATTATTTGATTGTTATGGGAAAATCTTCAGCCAGTTACTGCAAGTTTCTGCTACAACTGTTTCTCTTTTTTTCATATAAAGTAACTCAGCAAGGTCTGCAAAAATTATCAACCCCAACAAATGTGCATTAGTGGATCTTTGAAGTATCACTCTAACACATTTTGTCAGTGTCATCCACCACTTGAGAAGATATTATTGCTCTACTAATGCTCCTTATAAGAGTTCTCTATTACTAGTTGAGTATGGATTAATTTTTAAATTTCAAAAAAAATTCCACTTCTGTTCAACTTCCACCTCTCCCCTTTCTTGGCCTCATCCTAAACTGAGTATTTTTAATATTGACAAAAAGGGAAATTCCAAGTTAGACTGCACTGAATCTGTAAACAGATCAACCCATACGTTTGTAAGGCAACTCAACTAAACAAGACTCTAAAAAACAATTCAGCAAATTATTACTGCTTACTTAAAAAAAACAAATTTAAAAAATCCATTTGAGCAGAAGAGTGAAAGGACAAAAAGTTTATTGCAGTTCCAGAGACCCTCATAATAATCAGGAATGTTGTTATGCTAAACTGAATGTGGGGAAGCAACACCATAAGGTGTTCTCTTGTGCGTACAACCACATTCTTTCACGTTAATGAATACTTATCATTAATGACAGACTCAGTTCAATAACAGAAAGATTCTCTTGTCCTGATACATCAGAGTAAACTGTTGTGTTTAAACCCACAGATTCAGAATGCAAATGCTGAGATAGCCACAGTGGGCTGGCTAGCCAATGCCGTATCTCCCTCCCCTCTGTCTCTGGCATTGAGTGGACATGAATTTAAGGTGGGTCCAGCAAGTTTTGCCTCTGCAGACCTTTTTCCTTGTTGGTTCAGAAGAATAAAAAAACCCCAAGGTTACCACTGATCCTGCACCTTCACAGGTGTTTTAGGTCTGAATTGAACTGTACAAACTAGTCAGTGCTTCTGGGAAGCTGCTGGCCCAGCATCTGCCATTTCCAGAGTGGCAGCATCTGCCACCTCCATTCCTTCACCACTCAAACCCTGCCACAAGTGCAAGTGCTGTGGGTGAAAAGGTTAAAGATGTAGAAAGGAATGACTGTCACCATCCACTGTATATTAGCTGAAAAGTCAAACAGCTGTCCTATAATCTCCCTGCTCATACCACTAATGTACAAACAAGTATCAATCAGCTAGCAATTTGGTCCTGCCTGTTTATTAGTAAGCATACTACCTAGCCAAGACTATAGAGTTATAACTAAAAATTGGTAGTGTCTACTTTGAGACTAACTAGATAAATTAATTCAGAAACACATTCAGAAAATTTTAAGTGAGTCTCTGAAGAACTGCACTTACCTTGGGGGTAGTACAGGTTCTTGTTGAGGCACTCCACTCTGTTCTGAATGATTCAACTCCTAAAATGATTCAAAAGAAAAAAGATATTTCTTTAAGCCTAAGGAAAAAAAAAACCATAACAGATCTTGGTGAAATTATATATTTCTTATATTAAATTATATCCCACAGACATGAAAAACAAGTTTCTGGAGGTCTGGGAGTAAAGTAATAAGTATTATGGTGTGTTCTAGCCTTTTAAGGTGTTGTTGGACATAGAGGGAGATGTAAATGACCTGGTTTACTACCTGAAACACAGATTAAATTGTGCGTTAAGTATGATCCAGCCCTCTTTTCCTACTGCATGGCAGTAAGGGCTTAAGAGTGAAATAGAGGAGTCATACAAATTTACCACTACACTGCCCATAGGATTTCATTATCAATTTTTATTTAACTTTGACACGTGAAAGAGACTTTGAGCAGTCTTAAAGCAGAAAACATGACATCAGTGCAACTCACACAGGACAGTGTCTCTTGGAAATAACATTAGCTCCCATTAAAAAAGGCATCTAAATATGTTTCCTAAAGATCTAACAGATAAACCCCAGTGAATCTTGCTTTGGCAAATTAAGGCATCACTCCTCCCAGGTGTCCATGCTGGCCCTGCCAGGGATTACTACCCTACAGCAGTCAGGAGAGGGGGGACATGTGCCATGTCTGAAGGGCTTGGACCACAGCGATGGACTAACAAGTGAACATCCTTACTGCCTCCTGCTGTTCGTTTTCATCCCAGTGCCAGAAAATTCTGCCAGCCTCACTGAACAAGCACAGCTGCTTCTGGCACAGTGTGGTAAATCAGAGTGCTGAATCTGGGTTCAAAAGGATCCTTTCTGAACCAGTAGTTTGAAATACGTCTGAACAGTCTTGTTTACTTAATTCGGTGCTTGAACGTGCTCGAAACTCATAAACAACTTCTGTGACTTTTCCCACCTAGAAAATACTTAGATGTATTTTGTGACAAAATTTGACCTTGACTGAGTCCCCAAATTATTGTCCTGATTAAACAATCCTGATTAGAAAGAAAACAACCTGCCACTTTCAGATGAACATGTTATCCTCATACCAAAAATTTTCCTTTTCAGAAACGGAAGAAATCTGTGCCAACTGCTACCTACGGTCAACGATTTTTACTGTTGCCGTTTGATCACCTCCACCGACAAACAATACTAGTTTTAGGAGCACAGTTCTTATCTTTCCACAGATAAGATTTAAGTGTTTCAGTGGATTCAATGCAATCGTTTTCTTAAAAACATCCTCTGAAGCTTACACATGCCCATCACAATAACCTGAATGACCTTGTACGAGTTTTGGAGTAGCACTGCATAAAATGTTATTTAATGTCTTGTATCGGAAATTATTTTCAGCATTATCCAGAAAAGATGGGACCTCACTGAATAGCCTTTTCAATCGTGACATTTAAAAACCCTTTACCTTAATAGCAGAGGTAGGTACAAAGGCATTTGTTGGCAGCTGTCCAGCTAGTGAGGGCTTTTGATTTGATTTGATTTTTTACTGCCTGTGGTTTCCACACGATTCTCTGACATTCTTGCCATCACAAAACTCA
Source organism: Pipra filicauda (assembly GCF_003945595.2). Lineage (NCBI taxonomy): Eukaryota > Metazoa > Chordata > Aves > Passeriformes > Pipridae > Pipra > Pipra filicauda. The sequence goes on from NW_024104287.1 coordinate 3,860,618, forward strand.
GTATTAGAAAATTTTACTGTCATTTTCTAGTTTATTTTAATTCATTTTTGTAAATCTGTGTCAAATGGCATACAGGATATGCAGCTACAATGTCCACCATTACTGTGTAGGTGCTCAGGAGCGAGGAGCAGAGCCTCACTTTCCAAAATAGGTGGTTCAACTGAACAGAAACAGCTAGAAGAGCTTAAAAAAAGCAAGCTTCATTCTTCTACAGAAAAGTTTCCTCTGCCCGGAAATTAGCACAGACATTAAGATGTATTGTGTGTATGAAGGCAAAAAAAAAAAGATTTCTAAAGGACTTTGACAACATTTCACTATGTAAATCCCAATGGATTTTGAACCACTTTGCAGTGCTTTTGAAATTAAGTTGTAGAATATCCTGATTCCAAATGATAAATACAGAAAATTGAAGATAGATGTGATCAAAGTTTAGTAAAATCACCTAAGTGCTTTTCAGAACTGACAGCAGTCTAAATTACCTAATTAAATTAAAGAACATAATTAAAAGAAAAAAAAGCCTTAGATTTTTGAGTAGTCCTTTTCATCTTTTGGTCCTTCAAATAACTTTACAAGTGTTTGAGAGTTAACCACAACACACAAAGCTGTAATACAGGAAAACAGTTCTAACTTACCCCTTTTTTCACTAGGTCACCACTGTTGGGTTTTCTCACTGTGATATCGGATGTGTTCCCAATAGGCTTTTCAGCAGGAAGTGGTGGAGGGCTATGGGGGATGTCATTTAAAGCTGCAAAAAGACCAAAAGTTCCCAAATGAAATTCAAATTAATAGCTTCTTTACATGGACCAACAACAGACAAAATGGGGCATTTTTCTGTGAATGCAACTTCCTTCCTCAAAGCCAGAGCAGCCAATGGGAAGAACCACTTAAAGACTAGCGAAGAGAAAAGGGACATGAAGCAAACATTGCAACTCTGAGGCTGAATTCAGGAGTACTTCCCACCCTGCATAAGAGATCTTCACTTTACTCTCAGGACACCAGCAAGTTATTCTAGAGTTTCAGGGTTTCAGCTGCAAAACTCATTGATATAATATTAGATGAGTAGAAGAGTTTCTACCCCTGGGAATGTCAGACTCATTACTGGATACCCCTGAAACACCATCACCATCTCTCAGCCACATTTCTAAACCGGCTCACTTTTTTTTCAGCTGTCAGCTCCTGGAATATCCTTCAGGCTGGAAAACAGCTGAGGGTTATTTCAAGTAACCCTGAAAGATCAGGAGACTTGGATGGAAGAATCTCCAGAAAGGTAAAGGCAAGAAAATAAAGCGTTGCCTGCTACAAAATTCAGGGTGACAGAAAGCAGAGACAGAAGCTCCTGGGCAGTCTTTAAGGAGTTAAGCAAATTTAGGACATGGAAGAGGAAACAGTAAGCTCTTACTAGGAAAGAGTGATGATGTCCTCGGTCTCAATAAAGAATATAAAACTCTGGTAATTATATGACATTTGCTTTGAATGTCTCTGCCATTGAAACCTGGGAAGCACTTGGACAAGTTTTGCCAGCATATTTACCAAACATTTCATCTTTTATATATTGGAACCTTGTCATCTATTTTACAATGTGTTTGTATATCAAGAAAATTCACTTAACAGAATGAATTTCAGACACTTAAGCTTTTCTGAATTCCTGCTGGACTTGGAGTTAAGTAAAAATATGTGTAGACAGTCTGGACATTTATAGAGTGATGACAACAAAGAAGAAAGATGCTGTCCAAAAGAAAACTTTCAGTTGCTCATTCCATGAAAAATACTCTCCACAAAGAAACAATACATAGGAAGGAGAAGTGCTGTTTATTTTTAACACCTCTGTTGCATTACTATGATTACTATGATGTAAACCACTGCTGTGATATTTAAAAATTCATCAGTTCAAGGATAAATCCCTGATTCTTAGAAGCAGATCATAGTTACTGTGTTGGCAGTGACCAAGCATGGGGAAAAAAAGTTAGAAAGTTCATCACTCTTCTAAGCTAGTGTGATGGATGAAAAATAAAAAACAATACCTGACAGTAATTGCAAAAGAAACCTTCTCTTATCACATCTTACTGACATATAAAAAGCACGAGACATTTATTTATCCACTTCAAATCTTGCTATATACACAGATGGCCTGATTTTCTCTCCCTTACTCTTCATAAAACAAAATTAAAGGAACTAAAGGAAGATAAAAAGCCTGAACAAGTAGATGGCAGGTGTTCTTTTCAGTGATTTCTAAGTGTAATAACTGAAGTGGAAGTTTAATGCTTCCTTTCTAATCACATCTCAGCAAAAATGCTAATGCTAATTGAATACTTTACTGGAGTTCAAATTCCGAAGCATCCAACTCTATCTCCTTTTTGGTAGTGCTGGATGGGTGGCTTTGTTGTTGTTGATGATTAGGGGTTTTTTGGTGTTTTTTGTTTGTTTGTTTATTGGAGTTTTTCTTTTTGGTTTGTGCTGGTTCCTGACAGAATTTATCTCCCTCAATATGGTGAAAGACCCCCTGTACTGAGATTATGTGGCCCTTTTACAATGTAAATCCTACTATATCCATGTTATACCTTGATCCAGTTGTACTTTTCCCATTTTTTAACTTTTAACAGCTTACATTTCTGCAGCAGCTCCTATTTGACAAAAAACTACTCTGCTTTCTTGGAATCTGCTTCTGTTCCTCCATATCCCATTAATCTTCCAGCCACAGACTCCCATAAAGCAGTCCTTCACACCCTCCTGACATTTGTAGCTAAGTACAGGATGACGGGCAGTCTTCTCTGGAAAGCTAAATTACCACTAGAGAGCAGCAAGGGACCAGTTATTTACAAGTTCAAAAGAGAATTGTCTCAGACAAAAAAAAAGAAAACGAAAAAAATTGTCAGGTGGTTGGTAGCAGTTTGTTTGGTTTTGCTTTTTTTATAATGGAAATTACAATTTCTTTATGGAGAAGAACTATGTCAGGGGTTCTTCACAGTAGTTCACAAACATGTTCTTCTAACTGAAAAAACCCTTTTATTTACAATCAGATATTAACAGAAAGACTTTTCCTCACAGCTTTATCTTCAGTTTTTCTGCATTTTTAATCATTACCACTGCACTTCTCACATATGCGGGCGACAACAAAATGTAGTATTTTAGCACTGCGTTGGTGACAGGGGGAGATGGAAACTTGGGAAATAATGAGAGAAAGTCTCAGGAGAAAAGCCACCTGGACATACGGTTGCTACAAGCTGACTCTACACATACTCAGTGTAGCAAAACACGATTTTGAAATATGAGTTTTAAGAGTTATCTTCTGACATTTCTCCCTAAGCTCTGAAGATAAAACATTAGGCTAAACAGAAACAAGTATATACTCCAGTGTACAAAGATCAACACAAAGACCTTGTGGCTCCCAGGAAGCTTGGGAGCAGCATTAAAATAACATCAGCTGAGGTCAGAGCCAAAATCAATTTGGCCAATCAGCTCCGTGATAAGATTTAGCTGACAAAACAAGCTTGCTTCTGTGGGAAGGGTCTCCCGCTCTTCCCTGCCAGTGTTTAGATCTGCCTCACACACACTCTTTCCCCTTTGATATGCATTAGCCCCATAAGGTTTGAGACATCAGACTCAGTGCAATGGAGGGAGCCAGATGAGGTAGCTGGGAGGCATGGAGAGTGGAACATGATTCTCATCTATTTCTCCCTCCCACCACAGCCTTTAGGTTGGCTGCTCTGTCTTGTCAAACTGTACCACGGGATTCCTCTGGCATCTAATACAGCTAGTAAATAGCAAATCAATTAATAAACATTGAGTTCCAGGTGAAATTATTTTCTAATAGATTTCTCAGACAATTTTGGAGAAGAACTTACGTTTCCCGGGTTTAGCTGGGATTCGGATCACAGTGGGTTTCCGAGCTAAAGCTGATTGAGCTGGCTGTTCCTTTGCAGTTTCACTTTTGGCGAGGAACTGAAATGGATCTAAAAGGGGAAAAAAACCCCCGACATATTTAATATTTATTTGTTGAACACCTATGTCACCAAGTATTGCTTTCATTATTAAGGATATTTACACTTCACACCCAAGATAGTAATAAAAAAAATAAATAAATCAGGCTGATGCAACTAGTGTACTCAGCAATTTGTACATAACATGTCTTCTTTGTACATCTGCATTCATAGCTGACTTAACACAGACATGCTCCAGATACCTTCTGGGATTATATAAGCCACTGAACAAGAGAAACTGCATTGCTTGGCAATAGGGACCTGAAATCAGAATGGTTTTAGGGAAATGTTTTCAAAGCAGTTGCTCTGATATGTAGACATAGCTGTGAACACGTTCACTATAAGTTTTAATCAATAAAATCTAGTCAAAGCTAAACGATCAGCACTGCAGCAGATAAAATGCCTACAGAAACAAAACAAAACATTTAAATATTACCAATTACAAAATGTCTTTGCTGTAGAACAACTAACTCCCTTGAAGATTCTGTATCACTTTATTGGTTATAAACCTAGTGACACGGAGGAGACTGGTTCAGACCAAGGACTGCGAGTTGTGCCTGAGCTCTGCCCCTGCCAGTATCACTCATTCCTTTACAAGCCTTTCCAATCATTCCATTGGTAACACAGGAGCAATGTTTTCCATGCTTCACAAACTTCAGCACTGGTATCTTATTAATAGGCATGGGAACATAGGCACATGTAGAAGGCAGCTGTAAAAATAGTTGTGCATAAATAAAAACCAAATCAATGGGTCTTTCTCATGTACACCTTCATGTCAAAGAGCGATACCACATTTACACCTCTCCTCTCTTGTTAACAACTGCTACTTCTTTCTCTGACATTACCAAAAACTGCTGTAAAATGGCAACGCTTAACGATATCATAAAAGTGTGAAGTAGAAACTGGAGAAGCACTCTGGATGATAAATTCTCCATGACACATATTCCTAGCCACAACAACTGAGTCTGATCTCCTCTGGTGGCCTTTTTAGATGTATAGCTCAATGAGATGTTATTTATGGAGTGTCAGAGTCTAAGAGAGCAAGTATGCTGGGCATCTCTTTAAATGCTTCATGACTTTTATAAAAGTATACCCTTTCTCAAAACTACTGCCATGCTTCCTGACTAATTTGGAAAACCCTGTATTTAACAAAATTTTATCTTCAACACTTATAAAAACCAATTAAAATTATGCAATATTAACTCATGATTTCTTCTAAGTAGTCTTGGATAGCATATCACAATGTGGTTTAGCAAGACACAACAAATCTGTGTCTGGGAATTTCCGTAAGATTTAGGAAAATCCAGAAAAACAGTACTTATTTATGAACAATCTCATGCCCTCCTGGATGCACATAAGTTTGGTGGCCACAGCTCCCCAGGCTCTGCTGCCTTTCCCCTTCCCGGGTGCTTCTCCCTGCTGCGGGCAGCCCCCTCCCTTTGCCCCCGCTCCCATTGCCAGCGTGCAGCTGTCACACAGCAGGGACCATGTGCCACAGAGCCCGTGCATGTTCACCCCTGCTCAGATGTCCACCTCCCACTAGCCCATTGCTTAAGGCTTCCTTCACAGGTGGATCCAGCATGTATAGGTGTGCTATGTGGGTTTGTGCCATGGCCTCTCTCTAAGTCAAGACAGGCTCCCCAGAAATTCACCTGGGTACCTTCATATCACATTTTCAATCATGAATCAAGTACATCAGTTCCCTCTGTCAAGCTACTTGTACAACACTTCAGGTACAAAGGATCATGACAGGTCAACAATCTGTCTACAGCTAAAGGTATAGTTAAAAATAAGCTCTGTTACCATCTAGACAGGAGATGGCTCCATCACATTGTGCTCAATGACGCTGGTGCATCCAGAAACTAGGCACAGGCAACCGACACTATTTTAGAAGGTAAGGGCAAAACTAACATCTTGCTGAAGTTATAGATTAGCACCAGTAAAAGGTTTGTGTTTCTTCAATGAAAGCTGCATCAGAGTAAGAGTTTTTCTAGAATTCTTGAAAACACAGACCACAAGAGGGGTGGAAGCATTCTGGCAGTACAGTCATTACAAGAAACAAAAATCCCTTTGTCTGCTAGCTACAATGCTAACTCTTGAATTGCATTAAAACCCCCAAAGATTTATCTAATCTTAACTCTTGTCCTGGTGTTCAGAGTGACTTTAAGTGCAGCTGAAAAAGAGAGAAAACCTGGGCTTTCTTCTGTCTTTCAGTTATCTGGCAACTCTATGACACATTTGAGGAGTGACCCTGGCGGGGCAGTAGGGCAGTGGGGCCTCAAGGCTGCACTGGCCCATTGGGATGCTGGAGAGACAGGACGAACAGCAGAAAGGTAAGCAGGGCTAAGTCATGGGCTCCTTGACACAGCAAGACCATAAGGAACACACTGGCACACACAGCACCTCCCAGGATAAGGTTCTGCAGAGGTTAGGGAAGTTCTGCATGAACAATAAAGAAACAGTTTTCCAAAGCCTCCATCTTATAAAAATAGAGACAATTGTGAGACCAAGTGGAAATGCTCTAAACACCCAAAATAATCACAGTTCTGTATTCTTGTAAATTTATAGGAGATTTAAAATTGTACAAAATTGCTGTTTGTCAGCTGTTAATCACTGCTATGCATAGAAATGGTTTTCTTGACCATTCAACAGTTGGCAGAGGTCTCCACATCAAAACATCTGATAATTTTAAGTCTGAGAAAAGTAATTTCTAAGGTTGAGAAAACCATTTGATGAACGTTAGTTTTCCACTCATTATCTGATGTTCAATTATACTGTTGTCACCTCATAATTAGTTTAAAACTCATTACCTTGTTTGTGTTATTCCATTCCCCAGTGCTGGGTTTGCAGCAGAAATTGGCTGAGAAAACAACTGTGCTGCTTTGTGCAATGGGACTGACAACATATCAAATTTTTATGTTGTTTAACAACAATTGGGCATCGTTTGAGCATAATTCACGGAGGTGTGAAAACAGAACTGTTAATATACTCATTTAAAGCTTCTCAGCTCAAGGAAATTAATCTGCAAGTCATTTTTCATAACACATATCAACAGATTTCTATTGATTTTTTTTATTAAACTTTTAGAACGATTCTTAAAGTTTGTGTCTTCCTTAGTTTCATTTTTCTACAGCTTCTGTTTCAAAGGTTTATGTGATAACCTATGTTAGTGTGCTTGTACACAGGAAAAACAAATGAAAGCTCTGTATTCAAATACACTGTATATCACCTCTTTTCTTTCAACAGCTTAGGAGAGACAGCCTTTTCCCCCCATTTTCATTTACTACCCTTGTTTAAAATAAAAAATGTAGGAGCTTACAGAACAAAGAGTGGGTTTTCCCATGTGAAGAGGATGGACAGATATCTTTCTGAAATATTTATTGGTAGTCTTTAAGTGAGAGGGAGGAAGAGGTAACAGATACCTCAGCAGCAATAAGGGGTATCTCCAAACAAATAATATGTGGAAAGTTAAAAGCACAGACTAGTACTATCTGTTGTGAAGGTGCTCAGTCTTGCAAGGAGTACTCAGTACACATGAGAACAACGTAATACAAAAGGTGGGGATGCTGACATGAACCCCACTTGCCACTACAGAAGTATGCAACTGTGGTTTTTAATTAAAAAAACTAAATCGGCTCATACATTCTCTTCACACAGAACAGGACTGTTGTCAGAGTCTTCCAGAAATAGAGAATAGACACAAACCTCATCAACAAATGGTTTTATTAAAACCTAGGCCCATAAAAACACTCTGGTGTTTATGGAAGCATACTCAACCCATATCTGGGGAAGATTCTCAACAAACAGGTCCTCCTAGGAATATATCTGAAGATTCAATGGAAATCTGACAGATAACATCCCAGAGAAGAATGAGGTTCATGCTCAAGAAACACTGTGAAATGCCACAATCAAAAGTCTGATGTTCAGACATTTTAAACCTCAACCTATTTACAACTACAAAGAGATGTACTAGACAGGTATCCTACCTAAATTCCAGCATCGGTGATTTTCCCAATCTGTTTTCCACAGCATTTTTCATCAAGACAAATAACAGTTTGCTGTTCTTAGAAATGGTATTTCTGACACAGAGAAAATAATACGGACTACATCACATTTCACAAAAGAAGTGATTTGCAGTTCCCTCTGCATGGAAAATTGTCATGATGTGGTCATGATCATATATTTTAACAGGCTGGAAAATTAAAAAAGAAAAAAACCCCAAACCAAACAAAAGAGAGACAGTATGATGCAGGTTCTTTCAGGATCTGATCTGTAAACAACATGAAAGTAAGTTCAAGTGAAACTCAGGCTTCTCAGCATTCTCTTAACACTGGGAAACTAGACCAGCTCACTCAAATAAAAGGAATACAGTATTATACAGCAGGAGACTTAGTATCCTTTCAGATTTAAAATTGGAGCAGAGGAAAAGTACATCTGCTTTGCAGAAGGAGCCTAGCAATCAGTGTGACAAAAGCGCACAAAGACAAAGAATTATACAGAGTTTTGTATTCTCTGGAAAGTATAGAAAAAGAATTTGCCAAGAGATGCAACAGAAGATCCGACCTAAATGTACTCGTTGAAAATGCAAGCTGTCCTTAGCTGAGCAATGGGATGTCTCATCCACAGTGTCAGAAAGCTGGAGAGCAGATAAAATCTACTAGAACAGCAAAATTTCTTGGGTTATTGTAACACTGAACGGTAATAAAAGCATTCATGAGGTGGGAAACTACACATGTACTACTCATACACAGACAGAGATACACAGATGGACCTTTTCTGAGCTTTCAGCACTTCTCTCTCAAAGTGTCGGAATCCCCACACTTTGCACCTGTGTGTATCTAAAAGCATAACCACTTGGTTCATTGCTAGATTGCCCATACTAGTAAAGGTAATAGAAATTACAGTGCCTTTGGCACAAAACAACTGTGTATCCCAGCATGAGCTCATATGTGAGAGTTTGGAGGCTACTCCTACATCATTAATCTATTTTGCTAGTTGAAGTAAGATTAGGATAGTTCAGATTGCAAGAGCCTTCAGGAGGTCTCTAATCAAACCTCCTGCCCAGAACAGGTCAGCTATGAGGGCATGTTGTTAGAAATTGGTTACGTAACCTGGTCTAACTTCAAAAACTGGATGCCAGAGGGTATTTGGACATACACTGGGTGACAAAGAAAATAAGCCTCCAAGTTACCCTGGAGATTAAGAAACACAGCCTTGTCCATTCTTTCCAGGTGAATAAATGGTTGTTCACTGGCAAGAGATTTGAGTGCCCCAAAACAGGCTAGCTGGAAATTTCCAAAACAGGTAATGGAAAGCAGTAGGGCAGACAAAATCTTTTCCTATTGAAAATGTGAAGGACAAGGTAATTTATAATATTGTTTAAAATACCTATCTACTCTCTTGCAAGAATCTCACGTTTTCAGCAAAGGAAAAAATAGTTTTATTTAAAAACATTTCTTTCAAATAAGCATTTTATTGTTCTTTAACAAACTTTCTGATCAAAGGATGTCTGCATTTTGTTACTGTAAAATAAACAAATTTAATTATCAGAGAAGACAGATCTTATTAAGAACATTATTACTTGTGTGTTACCACTTAACAAGCATCTATAGACCCAGAACTCAAAAACAAATTCATTTGCATTTGACAACTTAAAGGGCTCCTCATCTATTACATAGCTATGATTTAAAAACCTTTTTTGTTTCCTTAACCTAGATATAAGGCCCTCTCCTGCAGCAACAGTGGAGTTCCTTTCAAGGTCCTTGAAGGCTCCAATTTACATTTACTAAGCAAACATCTGTAGTGACTGAAGAGTTAATGGATGCTTGTTGCCACTTCTGCTGGAGACTGCCAACCCTGCAGCAAAACCAACAGGACACAACACAGACCCGAACCCCCACTACTCCACCCCACAGCAGCGCGTCTTCAGGCAAATCTGTTTTTATAAGAGGTTTAAGCCAAAGAGCAGATTAAAATGGATGAAACAGCTTGTTCTTTTCTGGCAGTAAGTAAAAAAGGAGACAGGTGTCTTTAATATAACCACAATAAGAGTCATTGGAAGTAATGCAGCAGAACCTTAAGAAAAGCTGCATTATTTTGAAGATATGTCTGGACTAATCTACAAGTTAGAACTATTTCAGTTCTTTTCTGTTTTTCTTTTCCTTCCTGAGGAAGCAATTAAAAACAAGCAGCTGGGCAATATCGCCACAGCAGACAAATCTGGAGTTACTAAAGCAGCAGTTTTTATGAATTGTCTATAATGCCACACAAATGCCACCATTCATGCCGCAAGAAGGAACAATACACATAAATGGATAGCAGCACTGGTTTGGTTGGGGTTTTTTTCACCCTACAGGCAGAAATGAACCTTTATACTACAATAAAATAGATAGACAGACAGATAGATAAGACAATTAAGAAATGCAGTAGTTGTACTACTGTTCAAACTGAATCTAATGAAGCTATCAAAATGTGAGCTGTCTCCTGCTGGTAAGGTAAGGCTCTTTCTGAACTACTTTTCAAAGAATTTGGTTTAAATTGAGTTCTGGTATGTTAGGCACAGAGCAATCAATGAATTATATGGTGTTTTAGAGAGAAGGAAGCATAGCTCCCCTTATGTGAAAAGGAAGAAAAATATCCTAGCAAGATTTACCTCCAGTTTTAATTTAAATGCGCACTTTAAATGCACAGTTATCTTATTTTCTTTGTCCAAAACACACGTTGTCAGAACATTCAGCAAGCGGGCACACTACATGCTTTGACACAGCAACTAACACAAATTATGGTTAAAATCATGGGTCTTCTGAAGCCATGAATTTACACTTGGTTAAACTTGCACTAGCATTTCATTTCCAAGTCTTTGTAAAAATGGGTAAGTGAGAAGAGAGCCCGCCTGACAGATTACCAAAACTTCAGGAACTGCACAAATCCCTGTTATCAGCTATAAAAGAAATGCAAAAATATCCCACATGCTCCAGAATATCACAACCATCATCCAAGTGTTAGAACCTCAAGATGTAGAGTCCCAAACAGATCCCTTCGCATCTTAAAATGACTGGCTTGAACAGAAGTAATTTCATTAGGATACAAATGACTTTGAACATTATCTTTGGCCTTCAAGTCCAAAATTATTGCACTTAAAACTGGCATCAATTTTGGCTGATAACAAAGCAGTTCTACAGATTTGATGTAGACTGACTTCTTTCTGGGACTTCCCTTGGGCCAGCATCAGAGACATGAGTTGGATGCAAGATTCTGCCACAGTTCACCTCTAAAAATAAAATCATTACTGTTTGGATAAGGGCAAATTCACTCTACTAACAGCTGTGCTGTCGGAGATGCTGTCAAACACTGATGAAACCCATGGGATTGCCTGAGGTAAACTTGAAAGAGAATCATCCAGCGAGCTTAAACTACCAATTAAACACTGACAGTTAAACTGGTGGAACTATAAACTGTTTTGTTGTCCACACTGTTGATATCAGCACATACACAGTATTCAAATATCTTTCACTACTGTGGAGATGGCAGCCTTCTGTTAGAGGAAGCTGATGTCTTATGTCAGTCAACGAAATTGCTGTGGAGACTCTGAATTTGTTTTGCCTGTTTCACCTTTTCATTCACATGCTCACTTCAACTTCTGCGCCCTTCTCATCAACTCAACATTTCACTTTCTAACTTCCACACCAGCTTTAGCAGCAGCAGTGACTGATCCGTCCAGTTCCATTTGCATTAGTCTAAGTACCAGACTCGGTTGTGCTGTACCAGAAAAAATGAAGCTTTGGGAACGCTGCAATCTGTGATGTAACACTGGCTCTTTGACAAAAAAGATGTTGGTGCTTGGTTTCAAACAGCACTGCATAAAAGCCTCCTTCCTTTCCTAGGGTTGCCATAACAACAAGCAGAGTGCTGTCATTTTGCTAAGTAATGACAATGACAAATATGTAAGAAATGCAAAGGTCTGGGGAACTGGGAGCAAGATTAGAGCTACTCTTCCTGCCTTCACAAAACATTTCACTGTGGATTCATCTTGCAAATCCTAAGCTGTTCCTACGGGAACGTGAGAAATAGCTAGTGTTAGTGCTCTGTGTTGCCTCATTTTCAGAAAGCCAGTGTTGTTCTTGTGGATACTCTGTCAAGACATTGCACAATATATGATCTTGAGCTCACAAATGACAGCAAAAATCTGGAATTAATCCTAATGTTACAGTGAAATAAACTGATAATGCTGTCAGACCTTTTTAGTAGGCAAGAAGTGATTACAGCAAAGATGACATTTTATTGCATGAACAAAATCACAGACAGGCGACTCAAGAAGTCAGGGAACTATTATTTGAATAATTCCTCTGTTAACCATGAGAACATAAAGCATTTTCTTCTTAATTAAATCAAGAATAACACCTAGGACACTAACGAGAAAGAGTAAGAGTGACATTCTTACCACTTCATTGTGAAAGCTGGATTTTTTCAAGTGATTTTCATTTGTGAACACTCACTCTCTGATTTAATAGAAGAATTAATGTTATTTAATTTTTCCAGGTTGAGGGAAAGTCTGTCCTTTACTGTACATAGCAAAAACATAATTTTCCTTTCAAAATATAAATATTCTCTGCTACTTAGAACAGTAGATTGGCCCACCCAAGCCATTCTATCACTCAACTCACTCTATCTCCCTCAACTGAACAGGGAGAGAAAAAATAACAAAACGCTCATGGGTTGAGATAAGGACAGGGAGAGATCACTCACCAACTGCTGTCGTGGGCAAAACAGACTCGACTTGGGGAAAAGTTACTTGAATTTATCACCAATCAAATCAGAGTAGGATAATGAGAAATAAACCCAAATCTTAAAAACACCTTCCTCCACCCCTCCCTTCTTCCTGGTCTCAACTTCCCTCACAATTTTCTCTACCTTCCCTGCCAGTGAGACAGGAACGAGGCTGTGGTCAGCTCATCACAGACTCTCTCTGCTGCTCCTTCTTCCTCCTCAGAGGGGGGACTCCTCACGCTCTTTCCCTGCTCCAGCTTGGGGTCCCTCCTGCTCTGTTGGACATGGGGGAAGATTCTAGCAGCTTCTCAGAAAAACCATCCTTGTAGCCTCCCTCTACCAAAACCCTGCCATGCAAACCCAATAGATGAGAGTAAAAAGAAAAAAAGATGAAAAATCACCGCTAGTTTCTTAAATAAGCATTTTGTATGACACACCCTCTGCTTTAAAACACAACTCTCCCTGGATTGCAATGGGGTTGGTAAGCTAAATCAGGACATAGTTGAATATTAAGAGAGCAAAACTTATTGCTATAAAATTTAATGATAGCCCAATCTGTGTTTTAAACTACCAAAAACAGCATTAAAAAATCAATCCCAAGTGCTTAGTGGTATCAAACAAGGTTTATGAACAGGAACGTAGCTGTAGTAACTGATCCGTCCATATGAAATAATTATTTTCACTTCTTAGAAAAAAATCGAAGTTGCGTAACTAGCATATAGCATGTGACAAGACAGGACAGAAAGACAGGACAGAGAAAATAAGTAGGGACTGGTGACACAGAGTGTCCCCGTATGTTTGATCAGAAGTTTCCCTAAATGCCACAAACATTGCTACTTCTCCAGACGACTAGGTTTCCCACTGCAGAACTTCAGGCACTTTAATAAATTAGTCAGATTAGACGGCGAGATATAAGATGTCCCAAGTTCCCCAGAGAAAATTGTGATACATTCTAGAGGTGACATCTAGCATATAACATCAAGTCTTTAATCATTATTTTAATAATCACGTAATAAATCCAGCAGACAAGTTCTGAGATTTATACAGCCTTGAAACCTTCCGAGTCTCAAAATCCAGGTAATTTCATAGTGATCCTGACATAATAGAAAACCAGAAGTTTCATACACCCATATAAACCCTGTCAAGACACGTAGACATAACTCACAAAGGATCACATACCTGCAAAGAGTAACCACAGTGAACATTTAAAAAATTTTTTTCTTACCTGCTGCTGCTTCAGAATTGATGCTATCTTTAACTACACAAGTTGGACTTAGGGGCAAAACATCATCATCAAAACTGATCAGATCTCCTTCCACATTTAGTTTATTTTGCAAAGCAGGTGCTGAGGAGTTGGCTGCAGGTGACAATTCCCCCAGAGACTTGACAACTTTTTCTTGGGCAGATACAGAAGCCCGTGAAGGAGCAGCAACCGGTTTTAGTGAGGCCAAAGACAGGGCAGGATTTTCTGCATAACATGACTTTTTAGGAACAAGAGGCCTTGGAGCAGGAACAGGAAATCTCTTTTGTCCATCACTATTTTCTGCAACTGATCCACTCCTTGCATCAAGAAAATCACTACTGCTACTTTTAACAAGGCCAGGTTTTGGCTTCTTTGGCAGTTCAGGTTTGGTTCCAACACTGCTCCCAGCTACTTCAGGCTGAGGTTGCAATTCCTTGGAAGCTGTTGATTTGTTTTCGGTCCACACATCCCAGTCTTCTGAAATTCTGCTTACCCCTGGCTTTGGAGCAACTACTGGCTTCTTTGTAGTAACAGACCTCGGGGTGAATGAACGAGGGGCAATTTCTGGCTTTTTTGCTAATCCTGAGGTATCATCAGTTCCTTGGGATTCAAAAACTTTGATCCTTGAAACAATACTATTTTGGCTCTTTTCTGTACTCATGCTTCCTGTCACCAAGTGATTGTCGAGTAAGCTGTCATCTGAAAGAGGTGACTGCTGAACTGCAGGTTGCTGCCGTTTCGTGGTGGGCTGGTTCACTTCTTCGCCATTGTCTGTCTCACTTTCAGTACTTTTGACCACAGGTCTGAGATTGCTTCTTGATCTTGGCTTTGGCACAGGACATATCACAGCATTGGGATTTTCTTGGCACCTCTGACCTTCAGGATTTTCAAAGACTATTAAAGGATTCTCATTTTCTGAAGGAGACTTAATCAGGAGAGATGCAGAAGGCCTAGGAGGTTTAGGAGGACTCTGCCCTGCTAACAGAAAAGGTTTCAGTTACCTATTCCAGAACACTTTGTTTATGTTATGGTTTGACAGCCATCAGGATGGTCAACATGATGGTTTTCATTCAGAACTTACCAATGCTTGTGAAAATGCAGTGATCTTTCTAAAAAGATGCATGAAAAAATATACAAACTCTAGGAATAAGCTGAAGATTGCTGAAAGGCATGGTATCTACACATTGTAAGTTCAAAACTACTTGTTAACCTGCAGCACTGAGGAGCCTGCAAACAACATCTATACCAAAGAAGAGTACAGTAACTTCCCCAGCTAGGTTTGCACACTTTTCAGTCTGAATGTATGACAGTGCTGCTATTTTGATTGGACATCTGAGCTCCTCAGGCCCCAAAGCTCCGACTGTAATTCTGGCTGAATCAAACAAAACTTTCAAGATTTAATTATAGTCTGAATGCAATGGTAACTCTTCAGAAGAGAAGATTTTTATAGAAATTTAACTGTTATTCATATTAAATGCTGCACAGACCAATAATAGAGAATATTGAGGAAACAGAGTAAGGTTTTCATTAAGGAGAAATCCAAATCAGCCTCACCTCGACAGCCTGCAGATTCCCAGTGTGTAGGCACACTAGTTTTTACATTACTTCCTGGCAAATGGCTGATTAGTTCCTCTGGAAAGTCAGTTTGTGTTGCAGAAGTAGTGGTATGTCTGGGAGCAGCAGCATTATTGTTATTTGTTGTATTGACTTGCACTTGATTGATTTCTTTTATCACCTGCTCATATGATGGTGGAAGCTACAAAATAGACAAATATTAATGTACATCCAGATATGATCCTTTAAAAAAAAGGCACCATATAAATTTAAAAATACTAAATTAACATATGCAGAGGAAAAGAACACTGTCATAAAATCTTCTATTCAATGTGATGAAAGCCTAAGCAAGCAAAAACTCCGTTCCTCTCTTAATTTGCTTTTTACCTTTGTAAATCAAACACACCTCACAGAAATTCATGCTCACCTCAGCTGGAATACGTTCATTTCTTCTCCACTGAGCATGAGATGACGCAGAAGGGAATCCTAATCCCTGAGGAGTGACAGGGCTTGCACCTGGAAACCAGGAGGATGGCCGGAGGGGTTCAGCAGCAACTATTGTAATTTCAGGACGCCTGGAAATGAAGGCAAAGGAGAATAATTACCTAAAACATTTAAAAATAGTTCCTTTAAGTAAAAAACTCCAAGGTTTCCTCTTCATGGGAAATCAAAATAGTCCAGGTCTTTTTGATTTAACCAAAGATAGTTTTCCATGACTTAAAAGCAACTTACTTGACCTTTCTAACAAACACACTTGGGCTTCTATTCAGAGCACCTAATTAAATGCCTAAGCCAGAAAGTAGGTTTATTGGCTTCAGTGAAATAATTTACATGCTTAAAGTACTTAAACACAAGTGTAACTCAATTAGATGGCAGAAGTCTTAGTCTTCATGGGATAATGAGAAGTAATCATGTGCTTGCCCTTAGCCTGCTACAGTGTGAAAACAGTAGGTAGTTAAAACTGCTTCTGGCTGGCTACCTAAAAACTTGTGTGTCCTCAGACCTCAAGGGAAACCTCTCACCGTGCTTAAGTGGGGCAGAAGCAGCCTCATGAAGCCTTTGGGACAGGGCCTCTTTGCTTACAGCATCGAGTACACCAGGGACTTCCGTGACAGTGAAGGCTCCATAGGTACTACCCTTGGTTTATTACTGTACCAGCTGCTTTAGAGCATAAGCTGCAGGGATGGCCCACGTTCCCAGACCACGGCTCCCAGAGCATCACTGATCCAGCTGGAGTCTCACACAACATACACTTTGAAAAGGGAGT
This sequence comes from Pipra filicauda, assembly GCF_003945595.2. Classification (NCBI taxonomy): domain Eukaryota; kingdom Metazoa; phylum Chordata; class Aves; order Passeriformes; family Pipridae; genus Pipra; species Pipra filicauda. Next base: position 3,877,425 of record NW_024104287.1, read on the forward strand.
TTTGTGAGTAGACAATGCATCTGCTTACAGAAGGGTCTGCCTGCTAACAGAAATAAAACTGCAGAAGCGTAACTCCTAAAACTATTGTAAAAACAATTAAAAAAAAAAAGAGGGGTACAGTTCCTTCACATCTAAAATAATGGCAGATTCAGTTCACCAGCTATCCAGGCTGATGACCTCCTTTCTCAGTGCCCTTTGAGCAACTGAAAGGAAGCCTGAAAGTGTGCTTATTTTCATTGTGAAATGATCCTGTAAATAGATGTCAGGAGAAGAAAACAGTTCTGCAGAGGTTTGACGGTTGGTTGCATTCTCTTTTTGAAGACACAAAAAAAGTTGATGAGAAAACTCCTCAAACTCTTAACCTACCCTGTGCTTAAGAATCATGGTATTTCTATTTTATTCCAAGTCTAGTTTATTTTTAAACACACTAAGGATAGAGAAAAGGAAAAAAAAATAATCTAGAGGAGACCTAACTGCAATATCAATGACGGCACATTACCTTCTATCCCTCTGTTGTTCACTATGGCTAGAGGTCCGAGAAGCTATTCAAAGAAAAGAAACAAAAGTTTTGAAAAGGTTAAAACACACTGTCACAGCAACATAATGAGGATAATAGCAGAGCTCTTACCAATCCACTATCAACGACACGGAGAACACCGAGCATCTGATCATAAATTCCAGATTTTAAGAGTGGCCAAGTTTAAAAAAAAATTATTTGCATTAAATATGAGAAGCTTTTAACACATTTAGGGTGCAGTTTCATAATCATTTAAAGTCACTCTGTGTCCAAGTTACCACCAAGAGAGATTGTCATGTCTCCTGTATTCTTCCTTGCCCCATGTTCTTGCATTCTGCATTGTGTTAAGAAAAGTTGAAACTTTTTTTTCCTTAGTTAAAACAATGCATAAATAAAGCAACAAGAACTGTTAAACATGTCTGACTTTTCCTTTTGATGGATCATTTCTGAGATGTTCTCTTTAATCTTTTTTTAATGTCTCTGTTTGTTTTTATAGATGGGAAAGGCACTAAGGCACAGAATCTAAGAAGGTATTTCACCCTCCTTTATATAAAAAGAAAAAATTAAATGTTCCAGCTAGATATTTGCTAAAGTTTAATCACTTGTGGATTAAAAGTTAGAAATATTTCTCTTTTTTTCAAACCATGTGTTTAAGTTACACAAAACAAGCAAATCCTGACACCTTCATTTTTCTAGTTTTGCCATATTTACATTCAAATAATTTTTTTTTTCAACGGCCACATTATATTTTCATTTGGATTTCCTTAGAGAAAAAAGAAAATTATCCAAGGGACAAATTTTTGCATAGCAAGTGCAATTCAGGAAATGGTAGAATCTCATTGTGCAACAGCCGACACTGTGCTGTCCCTGTCCCGTGCCATCACAGCACCATTAGCCGAAATCAGCCCAGCACACTTGATCCAAGTTGCAGAGTGTTGCGTCACACATACCTCTTCGACAGGGCATTTTGGATGTGCACTATTCATGAGTGCTAAAGGAAAAAAAGAAGGGGTTACAGAAGACAAAGAGGAGGTGAAGGAGAACAAACTAAGGCTTCAGAGCACCAGAAACCACGATCAAATGGGTTAGTCATGCAAGGATAGTGCACGTGCCAGTGTTGCAAGGAGCCAACTGTAATGTCTATTAACAAATAGTGTCTTAAAAATGAAAATAAAATTAGATTTTATTTCTAGCTGCATGTCAATTTTAACAGTGACTCTTCAGAAGTTTCCCTTGCAATAAATTAACCATGAAGATTATAAATGAACATGGAAATGTCCATGGCTCAACAAGGAACCACTGTAGGAATGAGGAGAGGGAAATCAAATCTCTTTGAATGCTTTTTTAGCTTAAAATCATGGTTTATTTGGGTCTGCCATTTTTACCTTCCAAAAGTAATGGTTTACACTGACGAGTTGATATAGATGCAAAAAAGGCTGGGATCTCATAATTTATACTCTCACCTGTCAAAGAGCTATGGGCAGGCAAGTTGAACCCAGCAAGAGGTACACCTCTTACCAAACTTTTGGGTATGACTGCACATCTGCTAAACGAGTTCTGTAAAAAGTGTTTGGTTAAGATAAGTAAATATAAATCCCCTACACCTCATCTTCACTTTCTTCTTCAGACATCTTAACACAGCATTGATCTAATACACACATTGGAAGAAAAAAACTCAAACTGAATCAAATCAACCAAACCCAAGATTACTTTAGGAAAGAGGATGGAAGAAAGTGTTTGTTTGGTAAATGTATTCAATACAAAGGCTTGGGTTATAGCTGAATTACAATGATAAGGGTGTGAGAAATAAAACCTAATTAATAAGGAATGTAAAACTGAATTGATAAACCTGTCACCTAATTCCATTATTTCTTCACGTCTAAGTAAATTCTACATGCTGTTTTCTCCTGTGAGATTCTAAATCTGCTTCTATTTATCAAAATTACTAAAACAAATAGGAAAAACCTAAAAGCAGTTTGAAATACCTTTTTCATTTCTTAACATAGGTCAAAAAAATGCACTGAGGTATTTATGCAATCCATCAAACTCCAAATTTCAAGTGAAAAGAACACATTTACAATATTTATATAAAATAACACTTTACTAGTAGATATAAATATGTCTCTTTAAAAGGACTAATATCCAAGCCATCACATATGTTTTCAGAACGTGCTCATTCTGCTTGGAAAAAAAAAATCTCCCAGGCATTTATGGAATCAAGTTACTTCCATGTGTATAAACATTTAATAGAAACATTTATTTTTTAATGACACTGACAAAGTTCTTCCCTCCTTCCATCAACATCTCCTCTCTTTTTGCTGTCACATTCTTTTTAAAACCCCACTTTTAGAACATGTTTTTTTCTGGAAGCTCTTTAGAGGATTTAAATCCACAGTAGAAGCAGAGGTGAAATCAACTGCATCTTCTGCTCTCAGGTATTCCACAAATGCTAGACAAAAGAAAATATAAACTTTCCAAACAATCCTTGCCCCCAGACTTGCAGGGGGTTTATTCCTTTACCATTTCAAACAAAAGAATTTAAATTAAAAAGTGTATGAAAGAAGACACGAATTGGTAAAATATGGTACACACCTGAGTTAAAAACACAAGAGAAAAACCTGCAGCTATTTTTCTGGCCTTGTGGTCTTTCAATCTTCTAAGTCTATACTTTATTCCCTTTGTGGATTGCCTTGAAAAAGCATGCTACTAATTTTCGCCTCATATTTCAAATTATGACAGCTTTAAGATTTGAAAAACCTTTCTTCCATCAGGGGAGTCAGTGGAAATGTATTTCAGTGCTGGTTGGTACACTGGCAACTGAAAACAGTTGGATTCTCAACTTCTACACTAAGAAATGCTCAGGGTGAGAATTACTGACTTTTCTAGAAGATTATGCTTAGGGGTATTTAAATAAAAGGTAAGCAAAGAAGTTACAGAAGGGGTGGGAGAGGAGAATCTCAGTGTATAAAATCCCCACTTCTTCACCTTATAACTTTTTTGGTCTTGGGTGGGGAAAAAAAATCAAATCAACCCATAAAATTGTCACTATTTATTTCTGGTAGTGTCAACGTGGCACTTTATTAGTTAGTGTCAATGAGGCATCTAAATGTGTTTAACCTAGTATAATAGAATTTAAACAAGGATTAATGGTAATACTGTAAATAGAGGCCAGATCAGTGACTTACAGATTCATCTTTTGTACATTTCTTACAAGCATTACTTAGTGGGCTTTTATCCATTATTTTTAAAAGTGCAGCGGTAAAGGGTACTCTATTTGTGCTGTATACTTATGTTTCAAATATTTGTCCTCTACTGTTTCTCTGGGTCCTACTGTTCAAGTGCAGTTAATATGTCACTCATATTTGAAACACATTAAGATTAGGGTGCAGGGGGGCATTTTAAGCAATGGGATCAAAATGCCTGTGTAAGTACAACAACCATTACACCACAAACCCATAAACTTTGATGCTATAGACAAGCTGGAGGCAACAGAAGTCTGATATGCAGATATGAGCCTTTGGAAAAGAGCTAAAGTAGAATTTACAGTATTTCAGGCAACTTTTTTAGGCAATATAGAGGCAACGGAAGTTATTTCAAGGATTTGCTCAGAGATAACGTTCTGCTGTGAGCTTTGAGTGCTTCCACAATATGTACACTGCATAACAATATTTGCATGCTCTCTTTGCATAGCAAATCTCTATGAAATACTGAACAGTTTTGTCATTGCAGAGTGCTTTAAAAGCAAGTTTCATTTTGCATTAGACGGGAAACATAACCTCAAATAGCCCAAGTCTTTCTACAAGGATGATGTGTACCAATATTTAAAACCACACCTTCTTTGAATTCTTTGTAACACCAGGCTAGACATTTCTACCACCAATCCTATAATATATGTAGACTATTAGACTGAGAAGTTATTTATTTCCCTATATAGATGCCTAGGAATGAAGTTTATTCATTATATCGCAAGGAGAGTCTCCAGAGCGGGCAAACACTCCCTCCCTTCCCTACAAAGTAATCCACTTGGAAGAGCAGACAGAAGAGTCCCATGCAAGAGGCCATGCTTGTAGTCCTTGCAGTATCAAAGTTGTTACATGGTTGCAGAGGTCCTTCTTCAGGGAACACTAAAAGGATCAGATAATCAAGCCAAAACCAGAAAAAAAAATATTTAATTTTGCCCAAGATCTGATTAGACTATTTCTGTAGATGTGGAGGTTCAAACTAATTAAAACTTTTCATGCATCTCTCAAGTAAGAGAGTTGAAGTTTTTCTCCAAAACTGTTTCTTGGCACAAGAGGGAGGTCTTGCTCCTTTTCTCCTAGTTCTGTTTCCAGGCACCTCAGGGAAATGTTAGGTTGTCTGATTTTAGAGCTGGGCTGATTTAATGCTTGAATGTAGCTAAAGAGATGGTGATGCCCAATTCCCCTTCCAAACATGGATTTTTGTCTCCTCCTGAATGAACATTAGCACTCATATGACCCCACAGTGAGTTCAGAGTGTTAAATGAAAAAAATAAGCACTATCTGCACACTTTTTGTCCTGTTTAATCTCCTTTAACCTGCTTACCTTGGGTTCAGACCACCAGCAGCACAGGGGAAGGAACGTGCCACCCCCAAAAGCAGTCTCTACTTCCTGCCTCTGCTTCCTGTTTCCAGTGCTCTGTGCAGCATCAGGAAGGGAACTGATCAAAAAAATAACATAGGGGGGTAACAGGGATTCCTCTTCCCACCCCCGGTGTGGTCATATGCCCTTTTCACAGCTGATCTAACTGCTGGGCTCCAAGAGGCTGGCATTGCTGCTGAATAAAATCTTCATAACTACACCCTGTAGTTTCACTCAAATTGGACAATCACAATTTATGAAGGCACTTCACTCCTACCTACACCTTTACTTGGGCTGTATGTTTCTGCCTCTGCACCATTCCCTGCACTATGCCAGCCCAAATGTTTGTGCAGATGGGGAAGAGAATGAGGTCACGGAATTGATCTGGTTGGGAAAATATAGGAGCCAAAAGAATCTAGGAAGCCCCCAAACAAAACAAACAAAAATGAAAAACAAACAAAACCCACAGCCAAAAATGGCTGCAAAACTGCCAAATGGAAAGCCACAGCCTCAGAGTGCATACAAGCTGTTACACGTCCTTCATTCAGCCACATATTTGCTTAGGACAGAATGAGAATTGAACAAGCCTACAGGTTATTTCAACATTTTAGAGTAAGAGACTTGCTTCCGTAGCCCTGTTCCTTAACAACACCCTGTTCTGGATGAGTGGAGAAGCGAGTGAAAACACTGTTCCCCTTTGTCTCACTGCTGCAGCACTTGGCTTGCCTCTTTTTACTTGCTTTGGCATTCTCGTGCATGTTGCTGCGCTGGCGTCAATGGGAATAGTTTCGCTGATTTCAGTGGGAGCTGGGTTCAGTGGTGTGTTGTCCTGGCCTGAGACCATCATGAAAAATCCTAGGGTAACTTTTTTGAAGAGCTGAGATTAAAAGACTACTCCTGAGCAGATCTCACGTTCACATGCTTGCTTTGTTCAAGTTACGTTGGGTTCTTTTCTGAATTCTATGGAACGATCAAACAACTGAAAATGACACCATCTTTCTGTGCAGAGTTGTAGTCAGGGTGACAAAGGAAAACAAATCCTCCTTCTCTTCAGCCACAAGACAGACTTCTCAATACAAAGTGATATACAGCATTGTCCACAGGTGGGTAAGTTGAAACTCTGTACATACTTACCATGTTTCTTGAAAATTTGAGAATAACAACCCACAGAAGCTTTGATTAAGAAATAAAGAAAGATTTCTAATTCCTTTAGGGAAATACACTTTTCTAGATAATACCATAGCTTTTCCAGATTAATGTCAAGGGGAGTTAGGAATTATTGTGTCTATTTTAATTTAGGTCAATTCACAGGATGGTTACTGGTATACAAAGAACTACAGTTTCATATACAATGCCTTGCTATGTGCATGGATTTTTTTTTTTCTAGCTTATTATCTGAATAATTCACATGGTACTTATACTTCATCATAGCTACTCACATATTAATAAGTAAATAGCACATGAGCCACAGCTTCCTGACTAGATTTTTACTTGATTATGCCTCAAGACAAAGTATCATTTGCTACTATATTTTCAAAAACACAGATATCAAATGCCTAATGATCTCCTAGATGGTGTCTCACTTAGGCAAGGTACTGGGGCTCAGGCAGTCTGAATCAATTTCTGACTCCACCACAAAAGGCCCTCTGTGATCTGGTGCTCTCTGTTTTCCAGTCTCCATCCATAGCAGCAACAGCACAGATAAAGTGCTGCATTTTAACTACAGCATCATGCAGACTTGCTCTGAGTAAAGCTTTCATGATGTCCTTTCACTACCTCCAATTTAATCCATACTAATGAGTCCCTGACTAATAGGTCCAGGAGAAACAGATCAGTAGTACATACACTAATTTATTTTTCCCCATAGCAGAATCCTTAGGGTTGTTTCATTAATATGAAATTGGAGTCCTGGACAGACAGGAAGTAAAAATGAAAAGTGGAAGAAAGAAGCAGCATAAAATACTTTGAAAGATGCAGTTGAAGACATTCTCTGCCTGGAAATATCATGAGCAGGGAAAAGGGAAACGGAGTTAAATGATGAAATCGAGCAAGAAGAGTTTGGACTCTCATTCAAGATTTATAAACAATTTTTTGTTTTCCAAAACAAGCCCATTACATGAGTATAATCCTGTCCCCGGTACAGTCACTGACCAGTTGCTGCAGATTTCTACTAAAATAAAACAATCTTCTGTTTTGTCAAGTGAACTAAAAATTGGCATATGTAACCCAAAGCTCTTCAGAGATGGATCACATCTGTGCACAGATGCATTAGTGGACAAATAAGAGAATGTTACTAACTGGAAATAAGGAACAGCCCATCAGCAAAGCAAAAAGATGGTCTAAAAACAAGAAGAGAGAGAAAAATTATAGACCCCCAGAGCCTGCTAGCTACTTTGTTTTCACATGCAAAGTTAAACAGTTACTAAAAATGAAGATGTATCAATCTTACAATATTATAGTTTTCAAGAAATAGGAAAAGTAGACTTACATCTCTTGATTGCTGCTCTTATGGATGACAAAGGTCCTTGGCTTAATGGAGGAAAAAAAATTATTACAATGTGGTTAATGTCTCAAAGAGGAAACAACTAAGTAACATGTAGAAATTCCCCTTATATTTTAAAGGGTCTGCCAAGCTCATTTTCCCCCTACGTTGTTATCGTACAAAAACTTATCCAAAACTCCTGAAGTAAACAACCATACCCAACCCCTTCTAACGAAAACCAGGTTACAGTTTAGCTTCAAGACTCTGCAAAGATAGAAAGCCTATTATTAAATGCATTATTTCTCTCAATTGTGCATTGAAGTTCACGTTCTGGTTCCTGTGGGTGTGTATATTCGCAGATTATAAGCATTTAATGACTCAACATTCTCAGAAATAAATAAAACTTACACAGTCAAGTAAAAACGTACAGCCTCTTTGCTAAATATTTTTAACAATTACTTAACAATTTGTCTTCTCTTTCAGTCGAGATTGCATTTTTCAGTAATAACTCGGTGGGTGGGGTTAGGCAGGAAGACAACATGACCAAAAATTTGTTGATGCACAAGGACAGAAAAATGTTTCCTTTTGCCAACTCATCTGTTTTCTTGGTAAGACTAAGGTTTCTGATGCTTCTCTTCAGAATGTCTTATTTAACAGACACAGCAGTCCTTATTATTTTTGCAGGTAAAAATCAAATTTAATTTGGGATTACCACTTTCAGAAACATTGCTAACTTGAAGAATATGGTACCTCTACTTTGTGCAAAGCTACAGAGGAGATTAAAAAAACCAAACAAACACAACAAACAACTAGTTCAGAAAAAAATGGTTTTTTTTCCTCTTTTTTTTTTTTTTTTTTTTACCACAAGAGGTAAAGAATACTTATTGGTGAGAAACTTCTGGAAGTGCTGAATAGTCTTTTTAAAGGCTGAAAATAAATAGACTATATCTGATTCAAATTAATACAATATTCTAATTACAACACAAAGGTATACTATCAGCCTTTTCCAGAAACATTCTACCACCAGCCTTCATCAGCAGTAGAATGTTAGTACAGGGAGGGCATTAGCATTTTAACTCTGCTCTCCCTCTGACTGCAACAGGCAGTGCAGCACACCAACTCTGTCAGGGCTCAGTTTAGCTCCACATGCACACGATAGCTGCAATTACTCCAGTGGGCTGAGGAACAGGGGGATTTGGAGGAGAGAAGAAAGAGACAGTCAAAAAGGATGTGGATGAAAAACGTCCTCCCTTTACAGTCATTCTGGAGACTAATTAAGACTAGAAATGCATGTTGCTCTGATTGAACTGTTTTCTGAAATAGTCTGGCTACTCTAGGATAAACAATGCCTGTTTGTCTGGTTTCAGAAACAGTTCAAATGTGGCTTGGCCCCAATCCACACTGCTAGCAAAGCTGCATTAGAAAACATTTCTATCAGTCATATTTCACTCTGCATTCTCAGCAGAAAAGGGTTCTAATTTTCCTTCAAAGTGTCTCATCATAATAGAGCCTTATCTTTAAGAAACACTTTCAGTTGTGTGTTCCTCACAGATGTACCCCAGACTCCCTTTTTAACTCTTCGTATCTCAAGTCTCTTGCTTTTGGATGTTCATTTTTGAAGCTTTATTCTTCTGCTTTCATTTCTGTTTATAACTACAATTTTTAAGGTTTTAATTTAATCATATTTAGTATCATACAGGAAGGACACCGAAGTCTGGTAACATGAATCTAAAATCTTCTGGAGCAGCAATAACTTTCTATACTCAGAATTCAAGATTTACCTAAGTTTTATAGGCAGAAATTAGAAAATCTATAAAGTGTGCATATTCAAGTATCAGTAAGAATGAAAAGGAACATGTTAAGTTTCTTTCTTCCACTAGCAAAAGCCCTTTGACCCACTGCAATTTGCCTCGGAATCTGATAAGCACTTTCATATACAAGCAAGTATTTTTAGCTAGAAATCATAGGAGTCATCATGCAGACACAAGTTTGAGCTTTCCATGTGACATGAGGACCAAAAGGATATAGAACACATTTTTAAAATCAAAATGCAAAGAACAAAGATGCAAAACCTCTCATGAAACCAACCTAGTGAAGTTGAAGCATGGATATATCAAGAGCAAGGCAGTTCAAGTACGCAACTACTTGTGTAATTTAGAACCCAAGATAATATGGTTCTGTTAGAAAATTTATGAGCTTACAGGCAAAACAAGCTGTTAACAGACAGTTCTTCTTTTCCACTTTCCATTAACAGGTCACCCATCAACAACCTTTTGGCAAAGCACTACATTTCCTGTCCCAAGGAGAGTTTCATTCACATCTAGCTTACAATTATTTCAACCCTTTAAAAACTTGGAAATGAGAGGGGATGCATTATTTTTTTCCGCATGAAGCCCTGTAAAGGAACTGCAAGCTTCATAACTTTGTTACATATTAAACCCCAGTAACTTAAATAAGATGCTGTTCTTGAGGCAACTGGTGATTTTGCCCATACCTTATGCTGAGTTAATCCCTTCCTGCTCCACAAGCAACAATTTCTGGACTCTTACCCTGTCTTGCAAAGACAGAAGTGATAAGGTTGCTAATACCCGCCTCTGTTCTGCAGTTAATGACATGTTTTCTCTCAAGCCATCCAAATAATTAACATAACCAAATCAAATTTAATTCTCCTATTTGATGAGGTAGGAGCTGCACCGATTACTATACTGCATGGTCCTTGCCTCTTTCCCACCTCCTCCTCCTGTCCATAAGGCACGGCAATGAACCAGAGCGCAGAAGAAAATCCTCACAAACACACATGCTGAGGAAAAAACTAATACACATGGGACCAGGATCAGAGTCCTGGTCCCAGTGTGACTCCCCTAACAGACTGAGGGGACAGTGTGCCAACAACTAGCCCCTGGGGGTGGGGGACAGCAGCTCCTTTGTCGCCCTGCAATGTACACAAGCAAAGTCCAAACTTATGTTGCCGGAAGAAAACAGTGCACACAGCAGAAGTTTCAGAGCATTTGAGACTGATAAACATTAGCTCCAACAACACCACAGTCATATCTAATATGGAACAAGTAAAGATGCAAACCATTCATCTACACCCTCCCTCTCCCCAATTTAGCATGCAGGAGAGCAATTCCTCTCACATCTGCACATTTATCCTAGACCTTGCTCACTGTTAATTTAAAGCACAAACTTTGTTTCATTTCCAGCTATGGCAGAAGCTTTGTTGAGCTTCCCCTGCCAGCCCCTCAAAACCCACCTCTGTCTGATCCTTCGTGCACCCAGACAACCCCAGTCAATAGGTTCAGAGGGGATCTGTAAGCTGCTGTGCCTGCTATGCTGAAAGCAGTTGGGTACTTTAAGTCAGCAGTAATATGAAAAGGGCCCCATGGGTCACCATGTCTGAAAGATAAAGAACATGGAGTGGTGTGTTTGAAGCTGTTAAACACCTACTCCCTCTTCCTTGGCAGGCTTTACTCTGGGTTTCAAGGACGGGTTTTCTAAATATAAACACTTGAGGAAAATGCTTCAAAAGACTATTTTAGGTCTGTGCATTAGGGAAATAAAATTGCCACAAACTAGACTGGTCAAAGAGCTGTAAACTCTTTTTTTAGCCAAGTGCAACTACTGTGCATAAACCAGGGTCTCTTCCTCATTAGGGGCTCTGCTTCAACACTTACTTGACTGAGTAGTGTGTCTCTTCAAACGCAACTCCAGTGCAGCTACAGTATTTCTCAAAGGCCCGCTCCTGTGGGGTGACTCCTGACCCAACACAGCGACTGTGGGAGTATCACTCACCTCGACAGTCCCTGCAGAGCTGAGGAGGGGAGGTGCTGTTTAAGTGGAATAAAGCTCAAATCACACAGGCATCTTTGAGCAAGCGGGCAGGGATTTGTGTCTGCCCGGAGCAGGACAGCTACCTAAGCAAAGAGGCCAGGAAGTTCTGGACTACCTGTTTCCGGAGCAGCAGCATCTCCAGCTCAGCCAAGGGCACCCCACAGACGCATTCCCACCAGCTGGCTGACGGTGAGGCAGCTCTGCTTCCGAGCACAAACAGGCAGAGTAGTGCTGGACTTTGCCTGCCTCTGGAGAGCACAGGCAGGAGTGGCAGGTGACTGCTCCCTTCCTGCCTGTGAGCATAACCACAAACACCTAGGGAAGGTGTCCCCCAGCTATCTACAGTCTTCTGCTCCACAGGCTGTGGTACTGCTTGGGATACAAAAGACTTCCCAAGCTACCATCCTGTCTCAGCATCTCTCCTTCATCTACCTCCATCACTCTCCTAATGGCTTGCACAGGATTCTCAGCAGGAATTGGGCACTCCTCCATATTGCCTGCTCCCTTTATCAGAACCAGGACCTTTGGTTTATTTATCTAAACTGACATAACCATGAATATTCTACAGGAAAACTGATTGCATCGCTTTCAGACATCACTCTAGAAATACATAAAAGCCTGGAGGGAAAAAAAAGAGGTAACAAAAAAATAATGAAAAAGAATGTTCACTTGTTCTAAAATACTAATATTCTGAAGCATCTATTCCAATGTCTCAAAATTTACCCTTTGCGTCAAGTTATATGAACGTTTCATACAGTATCAGTCCTTAGGTTCACATACCCATGTAAAAGTTCAATGTATTTCTAATTATGATGGTTATTGACCCTGTCTTATACACACACACACACACAGAGTAGAAAGAACTAAAATGTTGCTATTTTTAATGTCTTGTGACTTCTTTGAATGTGAGCCAAGAATTTTAAAATAGCTAATGCTGAAATTACTGTGAAGCAAAACACTAGTTTAATAAAAGGCATCATATATTCCTCTCAGTTACTTTAGAAATCATGCCACCTTTATAACAGCCAGTGTACTACAGTGGAACATTTTAAAAACTTATTAGAAGACATTATTCGAAATACAAAATGTTTAAAACGTCACCTAAATGATTTCACTGCAGACTGAGTCACAGAAAGACGTTAATAATTTTACAGCTAAATTGAGGGCGGTGCAAAAGATCAGATTTATCACCACTTGCAGACCAAAGACAGATCTATTAGTTCAACCAAAAAGCTCCTAAAGCGAGAACAGAAGACGCACAACTATCCCAAATTCATGATGTGGGTGCAGTAGACAGAACTGTAGTAATCCTGTGGATTAAATGAATCTACACTGAAAATGTATCCACATGATCAGCCTCTTCAATGCCTCCACTGCAGAGGAGTCCCAGTCCCCCAGCTGATATGTGTAAATTCACTCACATGGCACATGGAGCCCAGGTGCAGTTTCCCCATTAGTGTAAGAGAAGTGGACGCTGCGTAGCCAATAGTCCCACCTGCCCCAAGATCACCATTTCCACCAGCTTTCTTTTGTTGGTGCTGGCATGGTCACAAGTCTGCTGGATCAGCCATGTGATTTTGTTAACAACAAAGAATCCCATCCCAAATACCCTGATTAGTTTTCAGCCAGACAGGCCAACTGCTCCAGCTGGCTGCAGAGCCACACAAGCATCAGGGTGGCACTGGAGAAGCGATGGGAGCAGACAGACAGGCAGGCCAGCAGCAGTCCTTGGGGTAAGCAGCTCAGCCTCTACTCACAAAAACAAACCTTAAGTCTATGACTCTGCAGCTAATCTGACAGCAAATCACCAAATGCTGGTTATGTTTCATGTCAGCTGTTCTCATCCTTCAGTATTGGTTTGTTATCGAAAAACTCTTTCATTTTTTTTTCCTGTTAGTGTTGGTCATCCATATTGGCCCACTAGGAGATCAGACAGGTACTAGAAAAACACAGTTGGCAGCAGCCTGGCACCACAGTGGTCTTTCTGTAAAATCAAGATGCACTTGCATGTTCTCTGCTAAATCATGGGGTATTGTCATGGCCCTGTGGGTACAAGAGGCTAATGAAGATCTAGTCACCTAAGAAATCACATCTCAATAGTACGGATCTGGTAATCTATGAAATTAAGACCTACCCTCGTAATAATTTTACCTCTCTCTTGGGTCCAGCCCCAAAAGCAAGTAATCCTGAACCAGTAATGAAGTCCAGCGACAATTCAATCCTCATCAATATGCTGAGGATGTCTACTTCTGCATCACTTAATGAATGCCGCAACTGTGACTTCCCACTGTCTGGACAAGCGAGGATGTAGTTAAGAAGCAGCTAAAATCCAGCTGCTCTGCTAATTAAAACAGCTCACGTTGATCAGCATAGGGAAATCCTTCCAGGAATTGCTCTCTAGCTGTTTCTTCAACCACTTATTACATATTCATGTGCCTGTCACTGTCATACTTGGGGATTGTATTTCAGCAACTGAACCTTCAATTTTAAGGCAGAACACAGGCGGGAAGTCAAAGCAAATCATGGCAGCAGATGATAACATTTCACACTTTGATTCCCACAGCAACCTAGAAGTCAGGAGGTTACAACAGCTTCCACACTTAATAACACAGCTTAGATCTTAAAGCTGAAACACCTTCCAAATTTTTTGTCAATCTGAGTCACTCAGCTCGTATGCAGCCTGAATTAACTCTCTCCTGATCCAGAGCTACAGATACACCAGCTAGATTTCCATGAGCATTTTCTTTCAGTCAACAACCTGAGCTGAACTGCTCCTTGCCCCACAATGGCTGTACAAACACGTGCATTCCAGAAAGGCAAATCCTTAGACCATGATTCAGGTCATGCTCAGTCTTCATTGTATATTGACTGATTCTAGCTCCCAATAAAATGTACATGACAAGAAGACTTTGGTCTTCCTGGAACAGCTAAAAAAATTCCCTGCTATGCCATCTGTCAACATATTTTTACTCACTGCTGTGATAAGCCTGCTTGTATGTTTTGACTGAAATCAGTAAATAGTATTTATGCTTTAATAACAATTTAACCTTGGTAGTAAATAATTATAGCAGTAGAAAGCACTTATAATTGTAATAATAGCATAATAGCAATGTAGCACTGCAAATGTAAATGCAAGTATTACTGAATTGTCATAGTGATAAGTGACAGGATATTTGGGCCCAGAGAGCAATATATTCAGACACAAAAGTAAGGGTTAAAAAATGGAAGGGAAGAACTGGTTCTTTTAGATACAATAATTTAGCTGTAAACTGCAGCTTCTTCTGATGGAAATTCTTTACCACTAAAAGCCTTATGTAGTTTCTGCATTTACACATGGGGAAAGATGACAGTGCCCTACTTCTACAGTTAAAGAGTACAAATCAGAGCTTATTTCTGAAAAATGGTGCTTTGATTCAATTATTTGCAGTTACATTTCAGTCAGTAAATCAAAGCCCTCTCTAGCCACTGACAGGACATTCTGCTAGCTTCATACCCTTCTGTACATCAAATACAACCTGGTGGCTGAATGAGCTCCAGAACCTCTGTAATTGGCATCGCAGATGAATAAAACCCGGTTTAATCATGAAGGATGGAGCAGGACAAAGGAATAAAGAAAACATGTAGATCTGGATCTACAGGATTCAAGATATCTTTACAGGACTTTAACTATTATGAAGTATGGATATCAGATTTTCTTCAAATAGTTTCTATATTTTATAGAATATATAAGTATAGCATTAAGATTAAAGTTTTGTAAAGGGGAAAAGTGGTATGTTAATGTCTTCATCTGACTAGAAACATTAATAATGGTTACTAACAAAACAGATAACATTTGCTTTGCAGCAGTGAGTATCTTAAAACCCTACTGAAACAGTTATCTGTTGATAAGCAAAGAGAAAACAATAGGGGATGGATGGGGAAAAATCACCCAAAGAAATTAAAAGATGGGTGTATTTGGGCTGGCCTTATGAAAACACAGAGGCTGAGAAGCTTTTGAATAGAATAAAGCAGAGCATGGCTCCAGAGAAGAACAAGGAGAAACTAAAGGGTGTTGACTGCAAGGGCGAGAACTCAGCAGGACCCAGAGGACGCAGATGCTGGGGGTGAGGAATCCAGCAGAGAAAGCTCAGGTGCTTGCAAGTATACAGACTTCAAAGACATCAGAGCAGTAATCAGACTGAAGGAACAAGGCATAGGTGTTTCTTATTTTGCCTAGATCTGTTTGTTTCCTGTGTAAAAATAATCTGTAAAATACAGGCCTGTTCGCTTCAATTATTGTGCATCCTTTAAGGAGGAAACTAGAGTATAAGGAAGGAGTTCCTGGGGAACCTCAAGGCATCTAAGGCCTGAGACAGGAGTCTCACTTCCCAGGAACAGTACCAAATAATTTCTACACTCAGCAGCTGAAACAGTATCTGGATCCTGTCTAGTCAGAGATTAACAGCACATGATTCAAGCACTGTAATACAAAAGCCAGCCGTTTGAGAAGTACCTAAGATGTAAAGTTCAACCTAACCCATAGAACTGGGATTACGAGAAGTGTTCAGTGCTGGTGTGATCTCAGTGCCAAAAAAGCAGTTGAGCACCTTTGAGAATTTCAAAGTTCGACAACTGCAAATGCTGAGCTCTTTGACAAGTCCATTCCATAGGCTTTCTGTGCTCCTTCAGTCTAATTCAACTTCTTCATAGGTCAGCCAAGTCAAATAAGCAGCAGGAAATGTGCTGGAGGTTAAGCTTTAGTTGAGTGAGGAAATAAAAGAAATTCTCTCATTGTTTTAATTATAGATGCGTGTTGAGAGCAAGGGCATTTCTTGTGAAGGGACAGTCTACAAGACAGAAATAATAATACATATGCATCAAACATAGTGAAATCTTAATTCAGTGCTTAAAATGAGAAACAAAAAATCAAAAACCCCTCCACAGTGTAAATGTGAACCAACAGCCAAAAGATGTGCTTAAGAATACTCCAAGGTCATCTGTATAAAGAAACATATTGGCTTCAAACTGGCCATTTATAATTATAAATAAATCATGTAACAAGCAGCAGAAATGCTAATTTTCAACCCTCCCACATTAAAGCCTCACAAAAGTAAAACTATCTTCATGTGTGATTGCATCTTGTTCCAATGTACAGTTGACTCACACAGTTACACCCTATAGTACATGACACCCATGAACTTATAACAGTGGCCCTTACAGAATGCACAGTGCACAGAAATTGTGAAATAAAATCTCATAACCACACCCTTCACTGGACCCGTCTTTCCAGAAAGTGGCCTGCATGCAGCTCACTCAGAGAAATGGCATGTTTGCCTATACACTCTTCCCCTGCCCTTCCTGAAATGCTTCCTTTTCTTCTATACCACAGATATGGACAGAGCTTTTGGATACAAAATACAGAAAATGATTCACCAGAAACTTGCACTACACAACAACAAACCATACATTCATATATCTGTAGGTCTGCAATGTTAACCTCTGAGTTTAAATTTGACCTTAAACTTCAGTCCCTTTTAGACATTCACAATGATCCAGCAACGCTGAGATTAAGCTCAACCATTCCTGAAGATACGCATCAAAGATTATATTTCAAGTCTTTTAATTCTAATTGTACAAGGATCTTGGTAAGGTATAGTCTATAGGTGAAGTTAATACCTTTGCTAGCTCAAGCTGGGGAAAAGCAACCAACTTTACACATACTCTAATACTTTTGCAAGGGTGAAATAGAAGCATCAACCAAGAGAGACAAAGAGCTCTGTCGATTTTTAGGAGTGATTTTAAAACCACACCTACAAAACCTGCATCTATCCCACACTGCAAAACCCTGACAGGTGGGAAGAGCACTGAATTTGCTGTAAGAACAGTCAGCATACCTACCTCAACAACCGAGAGAAGGTCTTTAACCTCTTGGGACACTTCTCCAGTGAAATAGATGTCATCTTTGAGGAAGTCACCAAGCAAACGTACTACAAGACAAAAGGAACTTCCTCCACCCTCAGTCGTATATCCTGGCTGTCTTACAACATCATAGACCTCAAATTATATGGCAAATCAATAAATACTGCAGCCTCTAATGGATGATTATAGCTTGGAAGAAATAATCACTGTCATCACCTTTTGCCACTCAACTACATTTAGCTTCAGAAACAAAACACCTTGTAGAACAGATTGAACCAGACCTTGCTGGAGCAACAGCCATAAGAAATACCTTGCTGAAACATTACACAGCCACAGAAATCAATGCCCCTCCCTCACTTGTATCCCTCAAACACATGGCTCTATCACATGCTCCTCCATGCACTTCAATCAATACACCATATGTCATCAGGTAAATTAGGCAGAGGAAATTAAAGAGCCACAAAGTATCAGCCTACAGAGGTGACTGAAAAAAACAAAAAAACCAGGGATCAGTGGGGTTACCCTTCTCTTATAACAATCACTTAATCTCTGACCTCTAACCCTTTATCCCTAATATTTACAAAGACAGGTATAGAAAATAAATTTTGCTTCTTTTTTTTTCAATTTCCAGTGCAGCTTAAAGGCTCTGGATTCAGATAACATAAGTAGGTAATGTCTCTAACCTCCACTATAAGGGATGCTCTTAATTCCAAAGGTAGTAAATCATTCCTGTTCTTTTTCTCATGTCAGTCAACAACCTTGTCTCCCTCTCCCCTTGCTAGCATGCCTCTGCGCCTCCAAAAGTAATAGTGACCTTTTCCTTTACTGACTCATGGATTAATATGATCTATTTAAAACCTGGAAAATAGCATTTTAACTTTCTCAAGAAGCAGCAAAGCTATAGTGAACAACAGCTCAGTCTCTTACACCACAGAATATAGAAAACTTTACATAAAACTAGCAGACACCAAGCTCAAAAGAGCCAAAGAGACTTTTCAACATGCAACATGAGGTTAAGCTGTGGCACTGCCTGCCATGACACACTAGAGGTGCTAAAAGTATATATGAATTCCAAAAAACCTAAAGAAAACCCATTGTTGCCTAATAAATACAAAACATCACCTCTCTCAGAGGCCACAAGCCACACAAATCTGGGTGCTGACAGAATGCATGGATACTTTCCAGTGAATGCTCGTTTCTTCCTTATCTTCCTCATTAGGCTTCTACTTCATACAAAAGCAAAGACAGAATAAGAATACTGGAATAGGTAGACTTTTGGTCTGCTCCATAAAGGCCATTTTATACCCTCAGGTGTCTTTCAGGACAACTTGTCAGACAGGCCCAACAGGCAGACAGGATGCATGATATCGAGGACTCCCTGCCCTCTCTCCACCTGGCTGAACACTGCAACTTAAGGGATAGGGGGCAATGCCAACAAGTTCCTGTCCAGCATAGCAGGCACATCTCCTCTGTGACTGCTCCCCCTTCCCAGATGTCCTCACACAACAGGTATGAGGTTCTGCAAGTGGAACCAAACAGTAAAAAGGACAATGGTTCATCTAGCATGGAGGTGTTGTCGAAGTGAAGTCAGTCTATGCCCTGTGACAAAACTGCTTCCATAAAGAGAAAAAGATGGGTCACTGTCATAGGAGACTCCCTTCTGAAGGGAACAGAAGGCTCCTTATGCAGACTGGGCCCACTTCTTAGGGAAGTCTGTTGCCTCCCTGCGGCCTGGGTTAAAGATGTGAAGAGAAAGCTTCGCGCCCTAAATACCACCCTTGGATTATTATCCATTATTGATTTTTCAAATAGGTAGGGATGAAGTTGCAACTGAGGGCAATAGAGACTTCAGGGCATTCAGATGACTGGTTAAGGGATCAGAAGACCAAGTAGTGCTCTCCTCTATCCTTCCTGTTGCAAGAAATGATGAGGGAAGAAATGGGAAGAGCCAGCAAATCAATACCTGGCTCTGAACCTGGTGTCACCAGCAGAATTTTGTGGATTTTGATTATGGGTTGCTCTACACGATACCCAGCCTGCTGGTGACAGATGAGGTACACCTGTCTCAAAGGGGGAAAAGGATCTTCACACAGGAGGTGTTAGCAGGGCTCACTGAGAGAGCTTTAACCTAGACTTGAAGGAGGAAACTGATAAAACCAGCTCACTAGAGATAAGCTCATCAGTGTTTGAGGGACGGTGTGCTAACAAGGTCCTTCAGTCTGGCTTGTCAGTGGAGTTAGGAGATGGAGATCCATGCAGCAGCAAAGATGAAAGGATTATTGATGTGTCAGAAAGCATGGAAGCGTCTCAGAAACTCAGGGCTTCTCCTCCTCAAAAGGTGATGGGATTGATAGTCCAACAGAAGTGGATCTACACCAATGCCCACATCATGGGCAACAAACAGGAAGAACTGGAAGCCACCATCCAGCAGTAAACCTATGACATAGAAGCCATCACAGAAACATGGTGAGATGACTCGCACAACTGGAGTGCTGCAATGGATGGCTATAAACACTTCAGAAGGGATAGGCAAGGAAGGAGAGGCAGTGGTGTATATTAGGGAGTGTTTTGATTGTCGAGAGCTAATGATGGTGATTATACAGTTGAGTGAATCAGGGGGCAAGGCAAATATCATGGTGGGAGTCTGTTACAGAACACCCAACCAGAGTGAAGAGGCAGATTAAATATTCTATAAGCAGCTAGGAGAAGTCTCATGATCGCAAGCCCTTGTTCTCAGGGGGGGCTTCAACTTACCAGACGTCTGCTGGAAATACAATACAGCAGAGAGAAAACAGTGCAGGAGGTTCCTGGAGCGTGTTGCAGATAACTTCCTGACACAGCTGGTGAGTGAGCCAACTAGGGAAGGTCCCACTGGACCTCTCTGTGAACAGAGAAGGACTGGTGGGTGATGTGATGGTTGAAGGCTGTCTCGAGCTCAGTGATCACGAAATGATCAGTTTTAAATTCTCAGGAAAGTAAGGAGGGGGGTGAGCAGCACTGCCACCTTGGACTTCCAGAGAGCAACCTTTGACCTGAGACTGGTTTAGAGAGTCCCTTGGGAGACAGTCCTGAAGAGTAAGGAAGGTGATCAGGAGTAGTCAGCATGGATTCAATAAACATAAATCATGCTTGACCAACCTGATTGCCTTCTACAATGAAACAACCATCTGGATGGATGAAGGGAGAGCAGTGGATTTTGCCGACCTCGACTTCAGCAAGGCTTTCAACACTGTCTCCTCACAGGTAAACTCAGGAAGTATGGACTGGATGAGTAGATAGTAAGGTAGATTGAGAACTGGTTGAATGGCAAATCCCAGAAGGTCACAATCAATGGCACAGGGCCTAGTTGGAAGCCTGTCACTAGTGATGTCCCCCAAGGTTCAATACTGGGCCCAGTATTGCTTAACTTACCCATCGATGACTTTGATGAAGGGGTAGAGCAAGTTTGCTGATGAAACAAGGCTGGAAGGAGTGGCTGATATCCCAGAGTGCTGTGCAGCCCTTCAGAAGGGCCTCAACAGGCTGGAGGGATGGGCACAAAAGAACTGTCTGAAATTCAACAAAGGCAAATGCAGGGTCCTGGACCTGCGGAGGAATAACCCCAGGCACCAGTACAGGCTGGGGGCTGACTTGCTGGAAAGCAGCTCTGCAGAGAAGGACCTGAGAATCCTGGTAGACAACAAGCTGTCCATGAGCCAGCAGTGTGACCCTGTGGCCAAGAAGGCCAACAGTATCCTGGCCTGTATCAGAGACAGTGTGGTCAGCAGGACCAGAGCAGTGATTGTCCACCTGTACTGCTGAGGCTGCACCTCGAGTCCTGTGTCCAGTTTTGGGCCTCTCATTACAAGACAGATATTGACATGCTGGAGCATGTCCAGAGAAGGGCATCGGAGCTGGTGAAGAGTCTGCGGCACAAGTTATGAGGAGTGGCTGAGGGAGCTGGGGTTGTTTAGCCTGGAGAAAAGCAGGCTCAGGGAGATCTTACTGCTCTCTACAACCACCCGAAAGGAGGTTGTAGCAAGGTGGGGATCTGTCTCTCCAAAGTAACAAGCACTAAGACAAGAAGAAATGCTTCAAGTTACACCAGAGAACTGTGTTGCCATTTCAGATCTGTCCTTGATGGAAAAAAAACAAATGCTGTTATTAACAGAAAGCTTTGCTAGTCATCATAATAAAGTTCATTTAACAGAACACATTCCCTTGTCAACAGCCTTAGAAGGAAGAAGATAGACTGAGCAAATAACCTTCTGTCCTATACACCAGTAAGGTGTGGTGAGAAAGCCTCTCTTGCAGCTGCCATTAATGTACTTGTTCCATGATATTGTTCTCTTTCTTTGTAGTTGTCCAACCTTCACCTGTCAGGAGCTTTACATGCTTCTAGCTATTCATGGACCTAGTATTTTAGAAGGGGCGGTGGAAACAAGGTAATAAAACAACATAACCATCTTAAAAACAGTTGTCCAAAGAAACTGTGCTCTTGGGAGAAGAAGAAAACTTCCTGAACTGGTTCAATCACAAAACAAGATCAGGATTGTTTGAACTAATACTGTATTCATAAAATCATGGAATCTTCAAGGTTGGAAGAGACTTTTAAGATCATCAAGTCCAACTGTCAACCCAGCATTATCACTGTACCCCCTATACCACTAAACCATTATCACCCAGTGCCAGGTCCAGACACCTCTTAAACACCTTCAGAGATGGTGACTCCACCACCTCCCTGGGCAACCTATTCCAATGCATGACTACCCTAACAGTGAAATTTTTTGTCTAATAACTAATCTGAATCTCCCTGTCTCAGCTTTAGGCCATTTCCACATCTCCTCTTACTGCAGGCACAGTAGAAGAGACTGGCCCCCACCTCACTCCTTTCAGCTTCTAATACTAGATAGATACTAGATACTAATGTGTAAGGGAATGGGGAAGCAGAAGTCCAGATGACACGAAATATAAAAATTATTATAGCTAACCCAAAGCTGTTTCTTTCCACTAAGCATTTATTCCAAGAAAAAATATTGCCTAATATAATACATGACATCACTGATGTACTTCTTTCGCTTGAACTAGATATTATGCTTTAGATCAAAAGAGAGATTTAACAAAGTAATCATTGTTTGTGGTTGGAACACCATGATTAGATCTGGACCTTCTCTTTAATTAGAAGTCAAACTTTGCCTCAAGCCTCAGGAGATGGCAAAGTCCACTATACCCAGAACACATCACAAACCTCTTGTAACAATGCTCCCAAGATTAAGATGCAGCCATGCATACTTATAAAGACCATACTTATATGAATACTTTCCACATTTAGGGGTGTGTCACCTAATTTCAGCCCTCTGTAGCAAGGGACCCTCCTGTGACCTGAAGGGCCCTGCTGGTGACCTGCCTTGGTTGTAGCCTCCAAGGCAACATCAACATGACTTTTCGTACCATTGAACCTTAGCTCTCTTCTTGAAGCTGAAATAGCTGGAACACACGCAAAAGCAGCTCCTTGTTATCTACACTAAGGGCTAGTACTAGCTCAGTTGAGCCTGTGATTTGCCACAGATGGCCAAAACCAGGACAAATACTGTATGTAAACAGGGCCTAAATTCAAATGGTGATATCAGTACTGAGCAAAATACCGCTTCTGAAAAGAGAAATTTTGTAGCAAAATCAGAAATGCAAAATCACAAAAATTTCTTACACATGACAGGATCAGAGTCTGAAATAAGCTGTGAAAACTGCACAGCAAGCACTATACTGAAATACAGTAAGGAGAAAGAAACTATCAATGTGACAGGCCACACTAGGAATACTTTTCCCCCATGATGTAGTAGTAAGAATGCAACTGTAACATGCTTTAAAAGAGTACTTGGTCAATCATTTCAATGTTCGACCTGCTAAATCAGATGCTACTTAAGGTAACTGATTCCCTATACTAGAATAAAGAACAAAGACACTAAAGAATAATTTACAATGAAATTACAAAGTAGGTGAGCAGTACAGAAAAATAGAACAAAAAAAAGGAAGAAGTAACAATCTCTTCTCTCTTGGCACATTAGAGTAAGAGGCCATGGAAACCAACACAATATAACTGCAAACTGAGCTCTCCCACTCAGATTCCAAATGTGAAGGAAAATGTACTTGCTGTCCTAGACAGAAACCTACGTAAATCCTCAGGGAAATAAACCAAAGCTCAAGTATCAGCTCCAGCACTTTTAAAATATCAATATGAAATTCTTTCAGAGCGAACCTAACAACTACTACTTTCTGAGTTCGAAGTTTACAACCTGCTGAGTCTGCCTCCTCAGCCCTGATACACATACTATAGGCTGCCCTTAGCAGCTCCTCCTCGTTTTCTGTTTTCTTTGAGAATATTACAAATGCCTTTGGAAAGAATTCTCCGCCAGCCCTCTTTCCCAGCTACCAGATGAATTTCATCTGCTGTTTGTCGTTGAAATGTCTTAAGGAGAAAAAAAAATTATAAAGAAGCAGAATTATAACCATTCTAATTTGGCCCATCACATGTTACTCATAAGCAGAGAATCCAGTTCTCCCCACATCTTCCAGCCACCTCAGAGCAGGGCTAAAAGACAAAGCCGTATGGTTGATTTGAAGAGAATTATTTCAATTTTATAGGGAAAAAGTGAAATCTTCTCAAAATGACCTTTAAAAGGAAAGCGTCACGATTAAAAAACTGTGATGTGTAACTGTGTGCTTCCTAAAACCACCTTTTCTAGAACTAAGGTCTAACATGGTTGTTTATGCTCCATATAGTTCCCCTAATGCACAAGGAGTGTGGCCATGAGTCTAGATGGTCCTCAGTACTTTCTACAGGAGTCTACTCCGAAAGATGATGGGATGGTGAAACTTGCTCATGTACACAAGATGCCCAAAGAAGGACTGAAATTCTTTCAGTGAAGAAGGAGGGTCAGCCTTTTTCTCTTTATTCCTTCAACTAGCATCTCATTCTCAGCATTATTCTCCATTTTGAATTAGCATAAGCACTGGGGTGCAGCCCAGACAACGGAAGGAGTTGTTCAGGGCACCAGAGCAAACAGTCCTTCGAAATTCCCTTTGCAGAGAAACCAGAAACAGAGCACTCTTTTATTAAAACAAATCCCTCTTCTCCATTTAGGAATAAGGAATCTAGAAGTCTGGCTAGGATGCACCCTTCAAATAACTCTTTACTGTTGTGAGATGAATAGCCAAAGATCCCCAACACAACAGTGATGAATTGACAGCATTAAAACAAACACCCGCAGGAACAGGCTCTAGATACCCATGTGATCTCAAACTGCTGACAACGAAGCTGAACCCATCTGCCACTTATTCCTCTGCTCTACCTGTGATATTTTTTTCCCTCATTTACAGATAAGTATAAATTGAGCAGGGAAAACTAACATTGCTAAGAAAAAAATTAAGCATAATGATTTATTATGGCAAAGAAGCTGTCAAAGAAACATGCACAAAATTACTCCAGCTTATTCTACTTCCAGAAGGAATATCTCTGATGTGCACAGCAAATGCTGCTGACCAGAAACATGTCATAAACAAAAGAAAGACACATAAGCAGATTCCAATTTCAAGTTTCATGAGTTTAAATGCACACTTTACCTGTAGGATTGCACTGATTGAGTCCAAAATTTAGCTCTCAGAATGAAAAAAAATACAGCCACATGATCCTACGTTTCAGCTAACAACAACAAAAGTCATGACACAGAGCCCTTACTTCCAGCTCTGTCACTGATTTATTGTGCAACTTGCAAGAAATCACTCTGCAGCCCTGTGCTGAATCTGCTTCAGCTGTAAAGTGGAGACACAGCTATTTTTTTCCCTGGGGATCAGCCTTCTGATCCAACTAACCACATGAGCACTGATATCAGCCCAAAGGAGAGAATGA
This sequence comes from Pipra filicauda, assembly GCF_003945595.2. Taxonomy (NCBI): domain Eukaryota; kingdom Metazoa; phylum Chordata; class Aves; order Passeriformes; family Pipridae; genus Pipra; species Pipra filicauda. The sequence goes on from NW_024104287.1 coordinate 3,902,640, forward strand.
GATCCTTCCTTCTGGAGTGACAGAGGCTTAGCTCAGCTCAGGGCAATTGTGAAACTGCACCCCAAGGGTTTGTGAAGAAGACTAGATACTTTTTATTATTACATCAACTTCTGACCTACTGGGAGTGTACAAAGGCAGGACATTCTTCTTTTTACAGTCTAAAAGCATACTTAGACTAAGACCTGATACTCCCTAGCCTTAAAAATCGTAAAAGCTAAATGTAAAGAACCAGAATGTCACAGTAAAACATTCCCCGATATTAATTCTTTCTTCTACACACAACTCTTCCCATTCAGATGGAGTGGAAGCAAGTTTCATAGTCTCTAACTTCAGATCTGTATTACAGTCCACAACTCTGGCTGGATGGGCAAAAGCCTGAAATTTTCCTGTGTGGAACAGATGCATTGACAAGGTCGTCCAGATATTGCCAGTAGAAGACATGAGGCTTTCAAACAACAAAAAACTGTACTTCATAATGTCTGTGGGAATGAATTTGGTCCTTGATATTAAGCAGTCCAGTGTTTAGACTGTTTCTTTTGGCACTGTCTCCCCCAGCATTATCATCTGGAAATCGAGTTAGTAAGTGACAGACAAACAGTCTGTAAGTGGGTTGAAAATAAGTGGGCTCAATCTCTTTCTCCTGGGAGGTTTTCAAATTTTTGCTTAAAAAAGGCATCGTGGGCCTGATCTAGTGTTAGCATCTTCCCACTATGAGCAAGATGTCTGATTACATGACCTGCAGAGGTCCCTTCCCACCACTCTGTGATTTCTCAGTACAGAAGCAGCTGAAGCACCAGAAGTCTCTCTACACTGCCCATTTGACTAAGACATAACAGAAAAGTGGAGGTCTTAGGTAGGGTTTACAAGAGCACTTTTCACTCTTTCCAGTGCCCAATTCTAATACCATACCCTGGACTTTAAACTTACCTAAAATACACAATATCTGTTAAATGCCCTGCAAAATAATCAGGATTAAGGCACAAACAACGTGGATGTCATCATGGGAGTCTACTGTAGACCTCCCAGCCAGGACGATGATGTCAACAAATTATTCTTTGAGGAACTAAGAGACACTTCTAAGTCAGCTGCCCTTGTCCTTATGGGGGACTTTAACTTGCCAGATGTTAACCAGGAATACCACATAGCTGGCCCAAACAGGTCCAGAAGACTCCTAAAAAACACCTGGATGATAATGGATGATAACTTCATGGTATAGGTATTAAGGGAGCCAACTGGGAAAGATGCCCTCCTTAACTTGTTCCTTGTTAACAGAGAGGGTCTCATGAATGAAGTGGTAATTGGTGGCCATCCTGGCCACAGCAACCACAAAGGAATGAAGTTTAAAATCTCTGTTGACAAGAGGAAAAGTGCCAGCAAAACTTCAATCCTGAACAGGAGGAGTGCAGACTTCAGGCTGCTCAGGGAACTACTTACTGAGGTTCCCTGAGAAAATGCTTTTGAAGGTGCTGGGGTCCGCCAGCGCTAGTCAATTTTTAAGCATCACCTCCCAAAAGCATAGGAGCAGGCAATTCCAAAATGTTGGAATTCAAGCAGAAGGCTGCCTTGGCTGAGCAGCAATCTCCTTTGGAGCTAAAGCAAAAAAAGGAAGATGTATACCAAATGGAAGCAACATCAGGTGACATGGGAAGAATAGAGAGATGATGCCCAGCACTGTAGGGAGAGAACTCGTGTGGCCAAAATTCAATTGCAGTTGAAGCTGCCAGAAATATGGGGGGCAATAAAATAGTTTTTTGAAATACGTTAATAGCAAGAGGCAGTGTAGAAATAACACCAGATTGTTACAGGATGAGGATGGTCACCTCACAAGCCGGGACAGAGACAAAGCAGAGGTGTTTAACACATTCTTTGCTTCTGTCTTCAACGTAGATGATGGACCAAGGAGGTCTCAGTGCCTTGAGATGGAGGGCCATGACTGTGAGAATGATCAACTCCCAGAGGACCCAAAACACATGCAGGATCTGCTACAGATGGATCCCTGTATGTCTAAGGGGCCTGATGGCATGCATCCAAGAACACTCAAAGAGCTGCTGATGTCATCGCAAGACCTCTCTCAATGATTTTTGAATGGTCTTGGGAATCTGAAGAGGTCCCAACTGACTGGAAGCTGGCGAATATTGTCCCAATTTTCAAGAAGGGCAAGAAAGATGACCCTGGAAATTACAAGCCTGTCATTCTCACTTCAGTGTCTGGTAAAATTATGGAGAACATTATTCTGGGATTTACTGAAAAACACCTGAAGGATAACATAGTCATTGGCCACAGTCAGCACGGCTTCATGAGGGGAAGTCCTGCTTGTCAAATTTAATTTCCTTTTATGACAAGATAACACACCTAGTGTTAGGAAGCACCTAGGAAGCCAGTTGATGTAATCTTTTTGGATTTCAGTAAAGCTTTTGATACTGGCTCTCACTGTATCGTTCTGGACAAAACATCCAGCACATAGCTTGATAAACACACCATGTGGTGGGTGAGCAATTGGCTCACAGGTCAAGCACAGAGAGTAATAGTGAATGGGGGAACATCAGACTGGTGACCTGTCACTAGTGGGGTTCCACAGGGCTCCATTCCTGAGCTCTTCAACATCTTCGTAAATGACTTGGACACAGCACTGGAAGGGACACTGAGCAAGTCTGCAGATGACACAAAACTGGGAGGAGCTGTTGACGCCCTTGAAGGCAGGGAGGCCCTGCAGAGAGATCTCAACAAATCAGAGGACTGGGCAATCACCAACTGTATGAAGTTCAACAAGGGAAAAGTGCTGGATTCTGCACCTGGGACAAGGCAACCCTGGACATACGTGCAGACTGGGGAACAGCCCCACAGAAGAGGACCTGGGGGTCCTGGTCGACAGCAAGTTGAGTATGAGTCAGCAGTGCCCTGGCAGCCAGGAGGGCCAACTGTGTCCTGAGGGTCATCAGGCAAAGCATCACCAGCCGGTCGAGGGAGGGGATTGTCCTGCTCTGCTCTGCACTGGTGAGGCCTCACCTTGAATACTGTGTGCAGTTTTGGGTGCCACAATATAAGAAAGATATTAAGCTCTTAGAGAGTGTCCAAAGCAGGGCAACGAAGATGGTGAAGGCTCTGGAGGAGAAGCCATATGATGAGATGCTGAGGGCACTTTGGCTTGTTCAGCCTGGAGGAGATTGAGGGAAGACCTCATCACAGGCTACAACTTCCTCGTGAGGGGAAGCAAAGGGGCAGGCACTGATCTCTTCTCTGTGGTGACCATTGACAGAACTCGACAGAATGGCCTGAAGTTTTGTCAGGGGAGGTTTAGGTTGGATATTAAGAAAATATTCTTCAACCAGAGGGTGGTTGGGCACTGGAACAGGCTCCCCAGGGAAGTGGTCACAGCACCAAGTTTGACAGAGTTGAAGCATCTGGGCAATACTCCCAGGCACATGGTGTGATTCTTGGCGTCTCCTCTGCAGGGCCAGTAGTTGGACCCTGATGATCCTCGCAGGTCTTTTCCCACTCAGGATATTCTATGATTCTATGGAATTACTAAATGACTGACCATAATGATTATAACATAGAAAATCCTGTTACTGTTTTCTCAAGAACTCAATAGCATATTGATTTGTAAAAGCACATTGGTTTAATTATATAGTGAGGACAGTTCCACTGTTCTCAGGCCAGTGCTTTAAGACTCCTTTCACGCTCTTTTAAAGGCTTAAGATCTTAATTAAAGGGTATCTTTCAGGCTTCACAGATGATCTGGGCAAACACATTCTTAAGATATAGTCAGTTACTGTAATATTTATGAAACACAATTTCACAAGATCAACATTATATAGCTGAGGACTAGAAATGCAGAGCTTTCACTAACAGAATTCTGCTACATTAAACAAACAAACAAACAACTAAAATAAAAGTCAGATACAGAAAACCATTCATAAAAATGATTGCTTGATTTACCAGATCCTCCCTAAAGGGATCTGTAGTCCCTTTGATCAGACACTTCAAGTGCTTCTTTATAAAGGAACAAAAGAAGAGTTGTGTCTATTTGTATAGTTGATTTGATGTACTTTAAATAAAAAAGTTCAATTTAGTTCGATCAAATGAAGGCAACCATCTGTAAAAGAACTTTAGCACATTACAGTCAGCAGACAGACTATATGCCAGTAAAACCTAGAATCTATTTCTAGAAATGAACTTATTGCTTTCATCCCCCTCCCTATTTTTCACAGTAGGCTCTGGTATTCTAAAAGTCAAAATCTCTTACTTGTCTTCAAATGATTGATATCCTACTAAATCTCTCAATAAATTGTTGCAGTGGTTAGCTACCTTCATCCTCTCATGTCCAAGGTCAAGGCAACTAAAATGAATTATATCATATTATAAGACCATGTTTCAGGATTTTTTGATCCATAATCCTTACTCAAAAGAGGAAAAAAAGCATAATAAAATTTATCCAGTTTCTTCTATGAGCTTTACTCATGTTCAGGGATTAACTGCAAATACATAGATGCCTGAAATCCTCTATTGTATGACTATTATAATTTTCAGTTTGAAAACATTTAGAGGAATAAAGGATCTACTTCTTTTGACCTAACTGACCCGTGTTACAGCAGTGCATGACCTGAAGCTATCAGAGCCAACAGTACTTGTGTGACCTGACAGTAAAATCAAGAACTAATTATAGTTACAGACCACTGTTGCCAGTAGAGACATATTTTAACACTGTCTGAAATACAGCAATTGAAGAATGGGTAATATTAGGTCATGAAACTAATTGTCTCTTGCTAAAAATTTAACATAGCAATAGGTATCATTTATTCAGGGAAAATCTGTTTTGATCTTAATAATGTGCTAATATTTCACAAAAAATCCAACACAGAGCAGTACATGAAATAGATATCCCCAGGTCCTGTTCTGCTACTCCTCGCTTTATCTAAACAATCCTGAATGGTGCATGGTTGCCAATTGCCAAAACAGGCAAAAGATAGTGTAATAACACACATTTTGTAAGTATTCCCTAGTATCTGTTTCCCTCCTTTTAAACCATTATCTATGGTCTTTGGTTCATCCACTCCCCAAATTTCTTCCCAGTGCCATGCCAGATCCCCATATCACCCCTCAGAACGCTCTCCCTTTCTGTAGCATTTCTCCCATACAAACATTTGATAGGCCAGAATATTTTTCAAAGTTCCTGATACTGCTATAAAAATACTCCTACAAAAGGAGTAACTATATAAATGACCATTTATATACTGTTGTGTCTAGGATAGGTTTTTTTATATGCTTTTCACTGCAAATTAACTATGTCCAAGCTGTGTTTTAGAACTGTTTCTGTTTTATTGCATGATCTCTTCAATCTTAATACCGCAAAGACTCAAGCACAAGCTTGAAATAGATTTAGGAATACATGGTCACAGAAAAAGAGGTTGGAAAGCACAAGCTTTAGACCCTCAAAAATCACAAAAAATAATGTTACGTGATCTTTCTATTAAGATGATCATATTGCAGACCAAAATTTAATCTTACAATGCATGAGGAAGAGTTGGTGGTTCCACTCTGGATCATGAGAGAGATGGTATATTGTGTTTTTTGGATATGGATCCCACAACATACAGTTTAAGGAAAAAGTAGACAAGATGCCTCTGAATCATTGTATTATCTCTTTCACTTGTTGTGAACTGCTCCCAGAGAAGAAAGTGTCATGAGTGTAGTAGCTCATCACAAAATGGCATAAAACTGTCCTCACTGGAACTCAAACAACTCTGAAATGCTGCCCACGTTACAAGAGAAGTGTGCTTTGCACTTCAGCTTCAGTCTTGCACTTCAATCTTGCATACTTCACAACTTAGTTTTCTCTCATTTCTTACATCTGGTCTTATGCAGCTGCAGCTCTTTTCCTAGGTATGATATGGCCAGACTGGGGATAAGAAGCTCATCCAACAATTTGTCACCACAGAATTATGCTCCAACTCTAATGACACATGAACCACAGAGTGTAGCAGTATCAATTAGCAGAGTACATAACCTAAGTAAGGCAGGCTGTTCCTGTTCCAGTATAGAAACAGCAATGAGACGTGCACAAAGCCACACTTCCCTTTAAACAATGGCTTTTCTTCCTCATAGCTCATCCAGGAAAGCAGAGCTATCATGGACAGCCAGTGAGATTGAGAAGTGGGTAGAAGATACATAGCTATGGTCAGAAAGCACATGTGCCACTGACAGGAACAGAAGACTGCATTTTTCTCAACATTATGAGCAATTTATATTATATACTGTTAACTTCTCTGTGCTTTACACCTGAGAATTTGGAGTCTGTAGCCCAGACAATTTAGTGAAGTGTTTTATCGTCAGGGCATTTGAAACTGCAATTCCACAGAAAAAATAGGAACTTTTACTTTGCTTTTGGTTGCAAATTCAAAGCTCTAAAATACACTCCAAAAAGGTACTGGCGAGAAGGACCAGACAGAAGAAAGGGGAAGAGATTAAAGCTGTTTCAACGACAAACTAAAAATTTTGATAAAATTAAATTTCCTTTTGATAATGATTTGGATTTATTTGACGTTATTGTAATATGACATGATCTAATAGAAGTTCAAACATGTGGAACGTAGCTGCATCATTTTAAGAAAAAAAGTGAAGTACTTTTAAGCATAAAAGGAAACCAGGACATGCAGTGATTGAGGTTTTAAGTAGATGTAAGTAATCAAAGACAAAGGCAATACTGCCCTGCAATTTAAAGACACTGCTGGAATCAACTACACTTCTGGGCAGATAGGGGAGGGAAGGGAGAAGCATCCTCTCTTGCATCACATCACATGGTAGATACAACACATCAACTGTGCTATAAGAAGAGGCTACAGTTTCAACTGTTCTTCCAGCTATAAAAGCTACACCACTGTACTGTAAAACTGTTAATAAAAAAGAAAAATTTAGACTGTAAAAATCAAATGAACAGGTCAGGTCATGTCAGAAGGCTGGATGCCAGCAGCATTTTTTGGAAAGACTTTTCACAAAGGAGCAGGAGAGCCAGTGTTAGTTCGTCTGCTCTATCACTTCATTAAAATCCCATTATCCGCCACATGATATGGATGAGATCCCATTCCCCAGTGGAGAATTGAAAGAGAGAGAGTTTGAAAATATGGCAGAAGAGAAAGGGTTTTTTTAAAAAATGAGAGGATCCAAAGAACTACAGAATATTCTGAAGCTTAAGGGAAAGTATGGCCTCACAAATGAATACCTTAGAAGTCCATGACAACTGCTGATGAAAATTCTAAATAAACACAAAATGTTTGTGTGTATGTGTGTGTGTTCTGTTTAATACTCTTTCATTTGCTTCTCTCAGTTTTGAAATCTTAGGTATGATGGGATCAGAGTTAATGGAATAAATAATAGCATTGCTATTCTTGACTGAACCAAGAATTATTTTCCTTGCTACAGAAGCAAATAGTTCAAAGAAGCAAAAGTCATAAGGGTTTCTTTTTTTAACCCACAGCTTTAGCGAACAACCCTGTGCATGATACATAAACAAGCCTTTGGATTTTAAGTACACACAATTACAATATAGTAAGTCCTGTTAATTTCTTGTAAAATTGCCCATAAGGAATATAAAACAATTATCTTTAACACAAAATTATTTTGGTATTGCATTATTGTTACCAAAACAGAGAAGTAGAAGAATGGCATTTTTATTTTTCTGGCCAATCTCCTAGGTCATCCCATAAAAGGAAAAAAAAATTAGGGGGAAAAAAAAAAAAGAAAAAGAAGAATAAATACAGAAATATGGTTCTTACCCTGAAGAGCGGCAGTCTGGTTTATTTCTTTCTGAGCGATCTGTGAAAAGGAGGCATAATATCAGCACAGAAGTTGGATGTTCTTTAGCAATACTAGTACAGAAGTCTTATAGGAACTGTAAAACCATATGACTAGCAAAACCAAAAGCTGATTCTGTTATAAAACTGTTTTTCCACACTGGACTAGTCTGCCTAAGACCAAGTAAAATTACTGCAAGTTTAATGTTTGGTAAAATTCCTCCACTCAAAACACTGTGTATTTAATGTTTTGTATTAATGATTTGGATGCCTCCCCTCCCTTTAGCTGAAATGAATAGGGCTTTAGTTTAGGGTAAAAATAAGGGAGAGGAAAGAGGAAAAAACGAAAAACCACAGATTACTCAGCGCAAAAAAATCATTCCATGAATCACAGCTGGCGGAGTTCCCTGACAGGATGGGAGAAAAATCAGCAGTTGGTTGCAGTAACATCTGCAAATACAGTGAATCCAGTGCAGCCCCACCATTAACTCTTCAACTCCTGGGGGTTCCAGATAATGAATCTTTCTGTGTTTTTAGAAAGGGTTTTGTTTATCCTGTATTTCAAGAAGCTTAATTGCACAAATAAAAAGCTTCCATAGGCAAAGAAAGTATAAAATATTTCTCCTAAGAGTTAAGATTATCATAAAAGCATAACAAAATAACCAGTGTTGTGATATTAGAATTCACATATTATCTGTTATATTTAAAGTCCAGAATATCTCTTACTGCATGACTTTTCAACTACCTGAAAGAACTGAGATTGCTGTCCGCCTAAAATACATATATTATACATATAAAATACATATATTCCAAAATTAGAGGGAGGGTTAAACTTTTATTATAGAAAGATCCACTATGTAAGTAGAAGGAAATTCGTACAACTACACACAACCTCCACTGACCATGGCAATTTTGCTTCTAAATCAATCTGTGTGTATTTTTAAAAAAAAAGCTATTTTTCATGTGCTAGTAAACGCTTCACTGAAAAGCCTGTCTATACAGAAGAGTGTCTTCCTAAAAAAATTTTCACCCTCACATATTTTATTTTCAATCTTAAAGCTCTATATTTGAAATAAAATTTGTTCTCTCGATAGCACACATTTGTTTGTGCATTATCTCATTTATAAAAGAAATATTTTCCTCTCCAAGCTTTAAGTGCTCATTTGATTTGTTTTCATGAAAGTGGTAAAAAATTATTGCATGTCAACAGTGCTAATGCTTCTTCCATCCATAGGTGCTCCTATCGAGCCATCATAGCCACACAGTGTATAACTTATTTTGTTTTCTGACCCACAGCAATTCCATTGTATTACACCATGTGCAACTCTGGTAGCTAGAAACACCATGGTATAGCTCCGGTATAGCTCAAACCAGAGTCGTGCCAACAGTTGTTCAAACACACACAGAAAGGCCTTTTCCATCCTTACCACGTAACCCCTTACCTGGGAGTACTGAAAAAAATGAGACAGGACTTACTACTGAAACGTGCTTGCCATGTGTTGCTTGTTATCAGTGTTCCCTGCTCTGTGGGCAGCCACAATCTAACAGTATTCAGACAAAGCCTTCCCACTTCTAAAAAGATCGTGTGAATAAACCAGTGGGAAGGAAGCAACAGGGTCAGTGCATGTGTAAGCACAGCTCCTGGGAGCTTTCCCCCCAGACCTTGTCCAGTCGGCAGATCCACCACTGCTGCAACCTGCTCATTCAGGAAACCAATGCAATTCCCTTTTCCCTTTTGTTTTCATTCCTGTTTCAACATCTCAATATTACATTTGTTTTTACACATTTTATTTACTGCTAAGCTTAGTGAGACACACCACCCACACACACATTTGGTCGTATTGAAAAGAACAAATTGTATACCTACAAGCAAACAGCACTTAGAAATAAAACCTGCACCTGTTTAAGGTTATTGTGAACTGAATCTTTTAAATTTGTTTTAATATCAAGTGTAAGAAGAGACTCAAAGAGCTGAATCTTTCAATTAGGTGCTTGGAGTCAATTAGGTGGTGGAGTCACCGTCCCTGGAGGTGTTTTAGGAAAGACTGGACGCGGCACCAAGTGCGTCGGACTAGTTGACATGGTGGTGTTTGGTCAGAGGTTGGACTTGATGATCTCAGAGGTTTTTTCCAACCTAATTGATTCTGTGATTCTGTAAATGTTGCAATTCTAGATGCTGTTTTGGCATTAGGTACAAGTGCCGAGTAATGACACACACCTCCAGAATCTCTCAAAATATGAAAGCCTAGAAGAAACAGGCAAATCTTTTTTTTCTTTTAATACATAGACACATATATGTTACACTTAAACACACACACGTGTAGATTTTATCTCTCCATTATGTAGGCTTGGAAAAGTTGAGTCTCAAAAGTGCTCACCCACAGCTGACTCTCTTTTCTCTATACATGTTACTTCAACAACTGAGAAATCTTTTCGTAATCTAACAGAAATAATCACTAAGATCGTATAGTTGCAAAGATCTGAAAATTAAATCCTGAACTACAGATTTTCCTCTATATCAAAGACATAAATTGTTATAAAACATTATGGGACATGATGTCTTTCTAGCAGAATACAGTATATCCTTCAATTCTAAACTCTGGAAGCCAAAACCGCATGTTAGATTAGAGCAAACACTGGATGTTGCTGGACTAGCATGCACAATGAACAAACAGGACAGTCAGACACCAGAAAGTATTCTCTATCCTTCTGTTGCTAAAAGCAATAGAATTCCTTACTATGTATGTAGCTGTAGTAAAATAGGCGAGGAATTCCTAGCAGCTAGTACTCACAAGCTACAGAACTGGATTGTAAAATTCTAAGTTTTGGTTAATGAAGTTTCTTCTATCTGCCCTCCAATCCACAATTTGCATAGCCAGACACCTGAATTCTCTCAATCCATAAGACCTGACCATGCTCCACCCTCCCGCAGACCATACTTAAAGATTTTCTCCTCTTCGTATTAACATCTACTGTTTACAAAACCTTTGCTGCCCTTATGCAAATACAGCCATTGCAGGAGAAATATATTATCCTTGTTCAGCAGCAGGAAAAACTGCAAGAAGTCAAGGAGCTAGCAGATGGAACAGACGAGATGGAAGAAGTCAGAGACTCCTGGCTGAGGTTGGGAAGACTGTCGCCAAGTTCTAAGCACTGCAGAAGAATCAAAGATAACATCAGGGCACAAAGATCTGCTATTCATACCACAGTTGTTTGGCAAATCTAGAGTTTATTTAAAAAATCGTGCTGCATGTATTTCATCAACAGCATGGACACCTTATGCCTTTTTTCAGCATTCAAAGGTTGAGCAGCAGACAAATGCCATGTTTCAGTTGCTTTTAGAAAGGTTCAGGTTTCTTTGACTGGTGATTCTCTTACCCTTCAAGCATGGGAAAAGTATCCTCTTTTGTTGTTTGCTTTTAATACGATAGAACAGCTTTTCTTCTCAAGGAAAACATAAACATAACCATCAGGAGAAAAAACAACTGAATCAACATTATTTCAGTTGCTCCATAAAGTGGGAACAACTGAAGTTTTTGCCAAAAAGACCACCAATGCAGAAAATGATATCTCCTAAGGCAATAACTCTCGTGTCTGGAAGACAAGCACAGAAAAGGAAAAAGGCAACTCACACGAAACAGTCATTGTTTTTCTCTGTTTATTTTGCAAGCTTCTTCAAAGTATCTTGTTGCTAAGAGTGACTTCAACTGAAAAGTGTGCTCTCACTAGAAAAAAATTTAATTATAAACATAAAATGCTGTTGAAAAATGAGTGGAAAGTTAACACACATTTTGCCGCATCAAAACTGCAAAGCTACTGGGGAACCTTCAATGCAATTACCTACCCAGGTTGGCAACTTCCTGCTCTTAGTCCCATTCCACAGCCCAATCTTTTTTAAAAGCTGAATTGCATGAAGGGAGCAAAGGGGGGCACATACCATTCCCATTTCTGGGAAATATTGTATTTTCCAGCTTAATTATGGCTCTTGAATTGAGCAGTCACCAGAGGAGGCAGAACACTGTAACACTCTTCAGGAAGACATATAGTTAGAACAGCTGTCTCCATCTCCATAGTTTTTAGCCCCTGATGGTACAGCAGTGGTTTCACAATGAAATGCTGTACATGCTGTACATGCTGTAGCATGAGATGCTACTGTAACAATGGCAAACCTCCAGATAAACCAAGTAACAGGAGTTGTGGGCTCTTAAGCAGTGATGGCAACACTAAAATACACAGAGCACTTGTATTCTCAGAATAGGAAACGTTGCAAGAGGCTACACAACCTGCCCTAATCTGAATGCATCAATTCCCAAGGAGCTTTGAAAACTTCCAGGCCTTAACAAACCCAGATGCTAAGACTGATGCAGCAGCCTTACAACACATCATGCAGAAATGTGATGGCTCCGACCACTATTTCAGCAACATGCACCTAGACCCAGGTGATCACAGCTAAACAGTGCAACAGTCCCCGCCATGCACCTGCAGTAGATCAAGAGCCCCGAATTTCTATTTCAAATTATCAATGTAGATAGGGCCCTCACTCAAACTCAATGCACATTTTCTGGGTAAAAGATCCTGCATTTGTGCAGGGCTTTCAATGCTCTTTGATTTATTTGCACTGAGACAAACAGAAACTTTCACTGATACTGTCACCTTTTTGTCTTCTGCCCTGTTAAGGCAAATTGTGGCTCACAGCAACTCTTCCTTCTTTTCAGCACTCTCAAGTAAGGAGTCAGAACAGTGCAAATTGATTCCACTGTATAGAATCTACTATAAATTTTGTCCCATTTTATTAGCAACAGCTATACAACAAAACCCATAAAACTGAACATCTGTTTACGTATTTTAGTATTTTAACAGTAGAGTCCCTTATGGGTTGTTTAATAGGTAGAAAGCCAAGGAGAGATTAATGAGAGGCCTGGAGGAAACTTTTTAAATTTAGTTTATGTACAGTTTTCCCTTTACTACAAAAGGCCACAAAACCAGGACACACTCAAAGTCTATAACTGCAAACATAGATAGTTTTTATACTTGCTTTGAATTCTACAGTATGCTGTTGAATTCCAGAGCAGTACATTGCAGGGGAAAAAACTTTATAATTCCCCCCTATGAAACGATACAAGTCTGTCAGTTTTAATGCTAAACAGTAACTGAGTCAGCAAGCACAAAACATTCCTGCAGTTTTTTATACGTGGAGTAATGCTTTTTTCTACCCCCTCTAAAGTATGACTGAGAGATGGCTGAAGGCAGACCCCAACACATACCTGAGAACACACTGAACCTCTGCATTAGAGTATTTAACTTTGAAACCCACTGACCACCGTAAAGCATACAATTATCCAAAGACTATATTCTTTTACTTGCTAAAGAGATTAAATATAAATTATGATCACTTTTAAAGCCTTTTGTGCACTTGTACAACATATAAGTGAAAAAAAAGGAATTTACTGGACAGCAGAGGTCATATTTGCCAGTGCTACATTTACTGTTGATTTGTTTTTGTGACTGAATTTCCACACCCTCATTCTTGCTCCCACATTACTCCTGCATTGCAACAGTAAAAGTGTGCCTGCATCAGTGTGAACCTATGTGCCAGCGTAAGAAGGGGCTGATGCAGAAACAAAAGAGAAAGGAAACAGACTGTGTGAGGTCTCACCACTTCTCAAAAAGGTTCATGCTGTAAGAACCTAGACCAAACTGGGAACCAGGCTCGTTCTCAAGCCATAGATGACAAACAAACTATACAAACAATCAAATACACCCAGTACATACATGTTAACACACTTGTGCCTTTTACCACAGTTGTTTAAGAAGGAAATTCAGGATACAGTTGTTTCTAAAGCTCTTTTTTCAAGAAATTAGTAACCCCTGAAAGTACAAATCTCCCAGCTGATCAGTGCAATGTAATTCTTAGATTATGTATGGCGGGTACAAGCAGACATGAGTATCTGCTGCACATCACCAAAATCACAGCAGAAGCTACTCTGGACAAGCCCTGCTACTTAATTTTTTTGATACTTTCATGAGAAAATTTTTTTGATACTTTCATGACTCAACTTTTTGATAGACAAAAAATTTATAACCACTAACTACGTTCTTCTCTTCACATTCCAGAAATGTTAGATCTACATTTCTAAAAAATATTTCTCTGTTGTTGCTAGCATTGCCAGTAAAAGGAAATTATCTTTCAAGAGCACTGTACTATCTTTCTCTTCCCAAATCAGACATTTAGCATAATTCTGCATATTCCTCAGCTAGACCACAGAGTTCAGTCTTACAGTTAGACATGTGTGAATAAACTTGTGCCTCTGACACTGTATTAACAGACCATCTTATAAACATTCATACGCTACATGCAAGACCCAAATTTATTCAATTACTTTGCTCCTCAGGGGTTTGCTCTGCTTGAGGACCAGCACATCCAGCTGCAAAAGAGCCTCCAGCTTTGAACACCTGTGTGTAGGTACACTTCCCTATCACAACATCCCCCTTAGCACACAAATTAGGGGTACCTTCCATGCTAGGAGACTGAAGATGTCCACAGAGAAATATTGCTATGGAATGATTAAGATAATAATGATAAAAGGCTTTCTAAAAATAACAAAAAAATCATTTTCTTTAAGTTTTCCATAGGGTATTTGTTTTGGATTCTTTTTCTGTTGAACAACAGTTTCCTAAACATGTGCACTCCTGGCCAAAGGGAGGATAATTTGAGGCTATGACTGTAGGGGCTATAATTTCCATCATTTAAACAATTTCCTTGATTATACAGTACAAAACTAGGTGTTGTGGAAAGACCCTTCGTTGTACGCGATTCACATAATCACACACCCTACCTTGTTACTTTCAAAAGACAGACTTTGCATCTATTACGCTCTATAGTAAGAACATTTATTCTTGGATGTAAAACACTGAAAATGTCACCCTTCCCTTCCGCCTTGCCAACCCAACAATCCTGTCCCATATTCTGAGTTGGAAGGGACCCACAAGGATCGAGTCCAACTTTTAAGTGAATGGCCCATATAGGAATTGAACCCACAACCTTGGCATTGCTAGCACATGCTCTGAGATAATCCAGATTAAAAATTTTCTGAATTTGCTAATCTGAAACAATATGTTTTTCCTCTTGAGATGGCAAACCTCAACAATGAAAGTTTCCAGTATAATCTTATGCACTAAGTATTTAGAAGTTAAGTTATATTCAATGTGAGTGACACATGGATTCATAATAGCAGTTAGACTGAATAGCAATTCAGAAGATAGTCCCATTTCCATATCATGGGAAACTAATTCAGCTTTAAAGAAACCAAGAAAATTCCTTTTTTTTTTTCTTTTTTTCTTATTTTATTCTGTGAAGGCACTGACAGAATAAAGGTGATATTGCTTCCAATTTAGAAATCAGACATTATAGTGAGTGTAAGTGCGTGCATAGGTCTGCACTTTGGAGAAGTGTTGTTTCATCCCCCCAGAAGTTTGGAGACTGGGGGGATGAAACAACATAGAGAGAAAGAAAATTACATATTAAAATAAAGGATTGTAAAACACTCAACCATAAAAAACCAAACAACTCTAAAAAAAGAAGAAATGTACCAGGCAAATAACAGTATTTACTTCTCTTAAGATACCACTGAAATACTCAATACCTTTTTCTCAGAATATTTTGTGGTCCTTTGTCACTATTTATGGTAAAAGAATCCCCAAACTGTTTACCCATAAAGGCACCTAATGAGAATGGTCTCAAATCTCAATGATTTTTTTACAAGTACTAATTTTCTAGGGAAGTGCATTTGAAATTAGCCTACTAACAAAATATTCTTCCTCCATGACATTGGTAATTCTGCTCAACAGAAAAATTCTGAGAAACTGAATGTAACAATTGCTTCTCACATGCATTGCATGCATACCATAAAATGGATTACTCCCAAAATGGTCTCCTGCACTTTAATCATCAAAGACTAAAAGATCTAGAAACATCATAAAAGGGATTAATGTGAAGGTGCAACACATTGATTTGTTTAATAATGTTGTCATATACCAACAAATTGTTGCAATCTGAGATAACCCTCATCCATCAGCTTTGAGTACACACTTAAAAGTTGTGCAACTCTAAGCTAGTATTCCACAGAACAGAAAGCCCAGCACTTCCCTATTATTGAAGCAAGTAATGTTTTAAACCATATTATTAAATAATGTAGTGATCAGCATTCAATTTTTTAATTAGTGAGTCACCTGGCATTCTGAAGACATTTTACTGAGGTGTGCGATGAGTTTATCCACATCTACTCCAAGGTAAGTGTTAAACAACTACCAAATCCCCTTCAAGGTACCTCAGAGTCCTTCTTTACTGGCCTAACGTGTGCGTGTAAATCTGCATACGTGTGCCCTTCGGTCCTGAAGGATCAGCCTGACCAGAAGTCCCTTTGTACAGCTGGATTCCTTGCATCATGCTTTCACTTCATGCAGAAGGCCCATCTGTGCAGTCCATCTGATCCCTCTGTAGCCACATCTGTTGTGCCCAGAAAGATGCAGCCACTGGACACCAGTGTCATTACCTTCTTAACACAGGCCTATGTGAAACATATCCTTCCAAGTTCCAAACCAGAAAATAACAATGTTTTATAAAAAGGGAAGACAGGAGGGGAAAAAAGAGAGGGACAACAAGGAAACAGCAAGTCACAGAATAGAAACACCACCAGCTGTGATGAAAGAGAGGCAGGTAACCCTTCCTGGGGTTTTATAAAAGCACTGGGCTTTTATACCACTTGGTAGCAAGTTCAAGCATGCACAGCAAAAATAAGTATGGTTCATGGTTCACAACACACAGCTTGGTGTATTATTTTTCATTTAAAAATTGAAAACATGGTTGAATTCAACACAATTTACAAAACATATACAAATCATAATAAAGTGCTGAGTTCTCTCTGTGTACAAAAAGAAAGGTGTAAGTCACAATTCTAAGAAATGCCTTTTAAACAACCACTCATATACATACACCTTTTATTCTTCACATGTGGCCCTTGTACTGTAGACAAAGCTGATTGCACCTACTTCTGGGCTTCTGAGAAACTACAGTATTTCACAGAGCTTTCTCACCCCTTTTTTTTCAAATGTTTGGCAACTGTACTTCCTTCTCCTCCCAACCTCTCAAAAAAGAGTAGAAAAAGCAGCTATTACAAAAGTAATTTTTTAGCCGCTTTTAGCCCCAACATGGGACTAGTGCATCTTGTCATCAGTCTTCTAAACACAAATCCATCCATTCAGTTGTTATTCATGGTAACACAAAGCAGCTTCCATACTGTTCAATGAGAGGCTTCAGAAATCATATGGCAACTTAAAATGACCAAGCAAAAGGATGGCAAAGCTATAAGCATCCAGAAACGCTCAAAACAAAGAATCCTGTATTTACCACAGATAAGCCCAGGGTTTCTGGGCACTCTTGTAATGCTGGCAGAAATGGTTGCAATTCTTTGGTACTTTGGAGAAATACCTCTTCTCCCATGTGCTCCTAGACCTCTCCCCACTTCTGTGCACTCACCAAAAAGGCCTACAGATCCTGTCACAGGCATCCAATTTCTGTAAATACACTAGTAAGTACCTCTACATTGCTACGGTGCCAAAATATCAGAAAGAAACACCTCAATTAAGTAATTCTTGATAATGGAACCACCAACATCAAGCCAGTGGACAGTAATTAGAGAAATGAAGTGTGCCTGATGTCGTGGCAGCTGCTACCATGCATTTCCCAGAGATGATATTGGTGATCTACAGCAAGCTTTTGTCATCGTGAAGTTAGGCCCATGAGTGCTGAATACGTGAGGGCTACAACATTATCCCATCTCATCGTTCAGTGCCACGTGTTCCATGCTGGTAGTGACACTCTTCCAAGCACTGTCTTGACCTGCCTAAACAATGGCTGTGGTAGACTACAGCAGGTGTCCAGCCTCAGGTGAACTTCATCATCCCATCTGGAGTTCACTGGGTGTTAAGTCAGACATACTCGCAAACGTTGGCCAGCTTAAGGCAAATGACCAAGCTTACAGCATTTGCCATCAGTTAAACTGTGGCACCTCACTATGCTGCAGAAGGAGAGAGTTTTAAAACTTCTAATTTGATCCCAAGTCCCACGTTTCTATTAGTTTCTATACCTAAATTTACAACGCAGTCATAAAATGAATATAGCACACTGATGGAGCAATTTATTACGAGAAAGTTATCAAAATGCTGAGCTTGTTTCTAGACATTTATGTCCCATTGCTCCAACAGCATGAGCCAACATCATTTAAAATTCTTTTAAATGATTTAGCACAGATGGGCACAACCTGAATCAATTTTCATGAACAGATCTGTGATACTGAGCACTCACGTTTTAACGTAAGAAGGAAAGCATGCTGAATACAAGTTTATCACCTTGAGAAAGCAAGTTATCTTAATTTTAGCTTCTCTCTTATAAATAAAATCAAAATACCATAACTGAAGAAAAAAAATCAAATGGCCTCTCTTATGCATACAATATTCTGTCTAGAAGGAGAATGGATCAGAAATCCCTTTGGAGGTAAATTTTCAAGCACTGTTTTTCCTAAGTTATAAGGAAGTAAATCACCATGCTCAAGACCATATTGAAAGCAGCACATAGATTAGAAATTTATCATCACAATTCAAGAACCAATGAATACCCAGTAAAGATACCAACCAAGGTAGGTAAAAGGTAGTAACTGATTTCTTACATAGAATAATCATGTTTCTTACTACTATGCAAGATTTGAAGACCAAAAGTCTAAGTGGATTCAAAAACAGAATTGAATTTGTAAAAGATAAATCCACTGGCAACGATTTAGCAAGGCCTTTTATATGCAGCCTCCAAGAACTTGCTAAGAAATTGACTGCAGAAGGGAAGGAATCTTTCTTGGAAGTAAAAACTGAATCCTAGGAGATGTTTCTTGCATACTTTCCTGAAAACATTTGTAGGCAATTGTAAGAAACAGGTTACCTGAGGGGATGAACCTGTTGTCTGACCCAGTATGATGTTCCTAAGGGCATGAAAATGATAAAATTCTTGGTTTTCTTCAGTTTGTTCACTGGGACACATATGAGCTACTATCACAGCTCTGAAAGGCTGAGGGTGTGCCCTTAGAGGAGTGACAACGTCAATAATTTGAAATCTTCAGCATGTTCTGATCCAATCACATTTTCTCCAAAAGCCTGAACAAGCTGACTGAGGTAGTAACACACACAACAAATACCATAATCTCTTAAAAAGCTTAGGGGGAAAAAAAAGGCAGTAGGAAAGGAAATGAACAATAAAATCTGTTGCATTCAGCTTCTACTACAGTGTGAACATTTTCAGCCTTGCTGTAATGAAGCCCTTCAGACTGCACCCAAATACAGCCATAGAAAGTAGGGATAGATTTGATTTGTAACACATGCAAGACTTCATAAACCAATTAAGTTCATCTTTGAAGCATCTTTTTTAGAATTCCATTAACTTTTGTCAGAAGATTCTAAATTTTCAAGTCAGAATGTCAAACCGATGTTTTTAGAATAACGCATGCAATCCATACAAATCTCTACAGATTTACAACACCACCTGAAGCAATTAGTGTAACAGCACTACATCAGATGGTCAATTTAAAAATACCAATAGACATAAAATCCTGTGTCTTTCAAAATTCATACAATGTTGAGGAAAAAAAAAGTAAATTTTCTTGGTATGTGCCATCAACCACTAAATCTGTGCTTTCCTGCAAAACTTATTTTTGTCCTTCACTGAAGGGAAGGATACTTGCCAAGGACAAACCACAGATCAACAGATGATATGTTGTGTTCCCAAATCTGCTGTTGAAATGCTTCAGTACCTTTGG
Organism: Pipra filicauda; assembly: GCF_003945595.2. NCBI lineage: Eukaryota > Metazoa > Chordata > Aves > Passeriformes > Pipridae > Pipra > Pipra filicauda. The sequence goes on from NW_024104287.1 coordinate 3,922,288, forward strand.
TTCATACTGTTTTTCAAGAGCAGAGTAAAAAATCTTGGCCAGCAATGAGAACAAGGCTTCCACTACATTTTTTGTATAGATTGAGAACCCGAATAAGCAAGGTAGGACTGCACAATGAGAAGGCTGAAGAGGCCAGACTTCTTTACTCCAGAAAAAAGGTGGCAAAAGAGCTATTTAACCACAGTACACAGCTACCTGTAGGGTAGCAACAAAGATCACAAATGCAAACTCTTCCTGGCGTTAGTAGACAATATTGCAATGGGCATTGTCGCAATTGTGCCTTGGAAGGTTCAGGTTGAATGTGAGTAAAAACTCTTTCATTAGGAGTTAGTGCAGGGCTGAAGCTGAGCACCTTTTGGATGACCCTCTTTTGGATCCCCCTCTTTTGGATGACCTTCCAAGATACAGCTAGAAAAAGCCTTGGTTGGATGGATCTAGCCTTAGCAACAGGCCTGCTTCAAGAAGGAGGCTGGACTAGGTGACCCCAGAGCTCCCTTCCAGCCAGCACTTCCATGGTCACAAACACAAAATCATCAAAGCAAAGAAACTAGACCATGCTAAATGTAAAGTGCTGTATTTAATTATAGACAATAAGCATCAAGAGAGGAAGTTTATGTCAAGTTACTTTAGTGCTATAAAAATAGAATTTCATATGGCACATATTGTATGAGATTCTGACTGAAACAACACACACAAAACTACATCAACTTTTCATGGAGAGAGAGTCAACACCACTGCTTTGTTGTTTACAGATTTTAAATCAAGGTGATGTATGGCTTCCAAACAGATAAATTATATTTAACATCTCAGTAATTGCAGCTTAACTTGCTTCAGTAATTGCAGTTGTAGAAAAAGAAAAAAAAAAGGAGGAATTTAGGAGTACAAAACTTGAGAAACAATCACAGTGGAATGCTGAACTGATAGACTGCAAGGACACTTGGCAGAATGTCCAAGATAAGGCCAGCAGGAACCAGATTAGGAGGAACAAAGCAAGCCAACTCATCAATCTGACGTGCTAACTAAGTAAAAGGTAATTGTGGCAGGGGGAGATCAGGACCACGGACTCACAGCCACTGACTCAAGAAACTCATCTACTCAAAAGAAGATTTAGCATGTGGACTAATTAGCATAAGAAACAAGAGAGTCATTTAACCAATAGAAATAGAATACTAATTAATGAGAGAACTATGTAACTTAGAGCCACTAAACACTAATGCCTTCGCTTGCTAAGATGTATAAATAGTGAAAAGGTTTGATAATCGGTGTGCCGGCTTTGTGGATTTCTGTGCTGCACTGTGAATAAATCAAATACCTCGACTCTTGTGTGTGGATTGGTCTCTTGCACATCATGTGAAAGAAACCATTGCAGGACAACAAAGGCTACATGGTCAAAAGCAAATATTGACAAATTTATTTACAAATATTATTTTTTCCCATCTGTAAACAACAACCACTTCTGTAAAATGAGGTTATGACTCATTTTGCCCTTTGCTGTCTATCCCTATTCTTTATGCAACAACCCTGACTTATCATTTGTTGCCTTGACAGGAAATTACTGCTTTTAACACAGGTAACAGCACGATCTTTGGGCAATCATAATTCAATAGGTCATTCTCTGGCTACAAAATACCTCTCCTTAAGCAATGATACATTTCTGTGCCTTGCTTTGGCTATAACCTAAATGAGAAAGTTTGTTTCATCACTTAATAATAATACTTATTATTATCAGTTGTCCTTCTACAGTTTCCTTGGTTAGTAAATCACACTGTTGACTATCAGAATGTATTCAGTTATTTTCCTTAGAGCAGCTTTCCTTTTTAGAAGGGTTGTTTCTTCAGAGGACACAACATTCTTTGGGGTTTAGTCTACACTCTTGGCCAAGTGACTGCAAGCAGGTTTTTTTCTTGTCACCGACAGTACACTCAAATTTCAATGTTGGGGAATTTCCATATATAAGCTATGTTAGTCAACTTCCAGAAAAGCTTTAGTTAATATTTATATTTACCTCAAGCAAGCTACAGTCAAAGACTATGAAATATAGTGGAAATGTGTGCACTAACTTCAGTGAGATATGGAAAATGTCCGATCAGGTAATCCTTTCAATACTTACATGATACAACATCCCAGCACCAGTCAGAGATTATTACAGAAGAATTACATATTTTGTGCTCTTTAGATTTTAAATATTTTACTGTGGTGGTGCCTGAAGCAGTTATTAAAAGTGAAGTCTTTGAGTAGTGAAGTCTTTGAGTTTGCATTGGGACTACCAAAACAAAACAGACTGAATCCTAGGAGGAAGAGGGAAGAGATGCTCAGCTGGTAATCAACTCTACTATTGTGAGGCAAATGATTCAATAAATAAATAAATGAAATTAATAGTGGCACCACCCCCACCCCCCAATGCTCCTGTCAGCCCTTTCTTTAAGGGCTTCTGGCATACACATGGACAGAGTAGCAGACACAGGTAGACTATATGAATTTATTTAAGACAGGTGATCTACTCTATTGGGATTTTTTTTTTCTTCTCTGAATAAAAGAGGATAAATGGTTATACTCGGTGTGGACAAACAGAACAATTCTCAGATCAGCACTGAAGGACACAGGCATGCAAAGAAGTTTCCAGCTGAACAATGCTGACATCTGTTCTGCAAGATGCAGATCTTTCCACTTCTAAAATATAAGATTTAGTTAAGCAACAAACTCTTAGAATCACCCTTTTCCTAATTATGCTTTATCTCTGCTCCAGGGTCACTGTGCCCCTTGGGAAGGACTAAGGTTGAGCTGTTCTTGTTATGATCCAGTGAATCCTAAAGGACATCATCACTGAAACAGTCTCAGACTTAAGAATTTCGTGAAGAATTTCAGACCATCTTACTCTTTACTTCTTAAGCTCAAACACGTATTTTTGCATTAAGATGAAAACAACTGCTGAGCATTCTTGTACTAGATTCTTCATTTATCAGTTAAAAATCCATGATGCCTGCAAATTAATGTTCACTGAATTTCACCAGACACACTATACAAATGTACCCCCATAACCTCTCAGCATGCTGAGCAGTGACATATTCAACCCTAATTTGTTTTATTGGACACAGCTCATTGTTCTCAGCTTCAAAACAAGTCAGCACCAGTTTGATGTGGGAGTTGTGGGAGCAGAAAGAATTGATCCAACTCTGAACCAGATCTTGTTTTGGCAAAAAAAAACCCCAAAGCACTCAGTCAGTCAACGAACCAAGAACTGATGATTTCACTCATAACCTAAAATTGCCCACTAGAGTTGAAAAGGTTCCAGGAAACATGTGAAATACTATGGAGAAATGGAAATAGAGGAAGAGGGGAAAAAAACCCCTACAACAAAACACAACCCAGAGATGTTTTAATCAGCATAGCAAAACTCATATGCAAAATTTGTGTTGCAACAAACCACAGACAAGCATTTGTGATAAGTAAAACAGAGCAATATTAAATTAAATCAAAGCCTTTCCTTGTACTATTGACCACATGTACTTTTACCACACATTAAAGTACAAATCACAATAGGTCTTCATTATCAACTCAAATAAATTTGATTATTGGTTTCTATATTTGGCAATTTCATTTTATTTTTGAGTAAAGAAATCCACATCCATAATGGGCTATACTTTCTCAGGGAACACTGCCCAGAATTCAAAGTGAAATAATGCAGATACTGAATATGTTAAAAATGTCTTGTGCACTTTAGATAACTTCAGAATATTGGGGCACTAAGCCCTAATGCAGCAGTAAGGACACATAATTAACCAATGCATTTCATAACTAAAATTTACCATATTCACTATAAACTTTCCTGCAAGTCTGCTTATTTTAGTCAGTAGTCATAGAATAAAAAGCTAGTGAAAACAGGAAAGCACACCACATTAAGGCTCTAAGTTAGCCTGGAGAGAGCCTGTAAGTCTATGGAAAAACAGGATTTTAGTGGGGTTTGTTGTTGTTCTGGTTTGTTTGGAACTTTTTGTTTCCACTTTATTAAAAACAAACTAAATAAAAATACTAACATTCTAAACCAAAAAAAAAATCCAGTAAACATCCTATGGTCTCTATTACTTTCCAGAACAATAATGTATGTGACAGAAATATGCCACAAGGGAGGTAGAAACTGATCACATTATTTTGCTTATTTAATCGCAGTAAAAAACCCTAAAGGTTTCCAACAAGCCTAGCTTCCTTTCCCACAGAAGATGACCATATGATTCAGTTTCAACGAACCTAGGAAGCAACTTTTATTCTTCTCAATTTTTAAAGAATATACCGTAGTTCTCCTCCCTATCATTAAAAAAACCTACACATATTAAAAAAAAAATCATTCAGTCAGCGTTTTCTCAGAAAAACATTTCATTAGAAGAATCTCAAATTGCTCTACTTAATATCTCCTCACAGGTTTTCCAGAACACGCTAAATAAAAAGCTTTCTCGAATTCAGAGAAAATAATTCCATGACATGGAATCATGACATGTAGTGTGGTAAAAACAGGCGGTCAGACAAGTCACCTGGGCTATCTACAACTAACCCATGGATAATATTGATTCTGACCATCTCATCCGCTCACCTCTCCAAGTTTTCAATCCCCGCTTTACCATCAGCTCTGGCACTTGCCTGGTGCTTAAGTAAGCATTAAACCAGCAAAAAGGCCCCCAACTCAATGCAGCAAAAAAACCCAAACACGTCAACCCCCCAGTGAACCAAATAAAAAATCCATGCGTAAGTCTCTAACAGCTCTCAGGCTGCAGTTGTACAGCAACCTAAGCCAAACTAACTTCTGGCTGGCATAGCCTCTTACCTCCCTCCAGCTGCATGTTCCTACTCTTTCCCTTGTGCCAGCTTCAACATTCATCCAAACCTGTGCAAAACCATTCCAGCGAGCTGAATCAGCAGGCTCCCATCCACTGAAGAGAGCTAAAAAAATATCCCACTGCTTGGCCAATGCACCAGAACAGGCTGGTGCAGGTTCTAGCAAGCACAAGGTCTCCAAGAGAGGCCTCAGCAGCCACCCAGTAGATCAGCCTAGGCTGCCACCAAGCCACAACTTCACTCACCAGCAGGTTGGACAAGCAGCAGAGCTGATACACAAGAGAGAGCAGAAGTGCACATCCACAACGGAGATCACACCTCTAGAGCAGCAGCAAGCTGTTAGATTAGCTTAGCTGGCTTTATTCTACAACATGAGGCATACTACAACTGTGACTAGCTTCAAGGGAAAATACTACTTCTTCGTTCCAGAGCCTCCTGTGCTCTGGTTGTCCAATAAAACAGTGCTAATTACATGCCTGAGTGTTTAGTAAGTCAGAAGCGTTTGTGAACTTTCACCTTTCGAGTACCACTTTGCATATGTGCCTTGCACGTGCAGGACAAAGATGACCAATGCATTTTCATGTATAAGCTGAACATACCAGAAATTTTAAGTTGCTTGCATTCACAATTAGTTTAATAGACTGAACTGCTTAAATTGGCCGTCTGCTAAGGTGCAACTACATTGCTTAAACCCTGTAAAAAATATCTAGCAGGCTTATTTAACACCTATTTATATTACCATCCTGGCAGTGTAACCGCACATTACATGCAAAAAAACCCCACTTATTTTCAATAGGTTTGTAAATAAAAGTATGTAAATAAAGGCCAAGTAAAGGAAGAACAGCAAACTCATCCACCTTGGATGATATTCTTCACGGATGCCTTGAGAATACTCTGCTAGGAGTCCTTGTGCTGTTTTCCCAGTGTGTAGTCTTGCAAACAGATGGAAAGAAGGCGAGACAACTAAAGCAGAATGCTATTCATTCACACATACTTTACACTAGTAAAGTAAACATAAAGTGCCGGCCCATTTCCAAGGGTGGTTGTCAGGACAAAACACTAATAAAAACTGAAAAAGGAATACGAGTCTTTTATTACTGGTTATTGCATTGTGCCAAAGACAAACTCTGGGAACAAGCTTTGTTCCACAAGAAGGTGGCAAAGGTTATATACATATATAAACTGTAGAACCAACTCTGTGTTTTCTGCTAATAAAAACCTCCGAAAGAAACACCTTTAGAAAACAGGTACCATAACCAGCAGCACGAACTATAGTGGAAACCATACAGGAACCAACACTGGGTTTTTTTGCACTCTACCCCAGACAAGGTGAAACCCTGCACACATTCCAAACCACAGTGGTTTCAATAAGGCCCTGCTAATCCTCCACCTGCCCAGATAGGCAGTGACATAACTTGGGTCACTGGAAGCCACGGCACCTGCCTGTTCCAAGTTTTCCGCTGTGATCCCTCAAGTTGCTGTGTTTTTGTCATCTACAAAGGGACACTCAATTTCTTGTTGCTGAAATGGATGCAAAACCACCCAAATTGTAGAAGATGCTATATTGCCACAGTTGAATCCTAATTATTAAAAATTGGAATATTTGGAATTCAATTTTAATTATGCAGTGTGGCTGAGACTTTACCTTGAAACAGACTTTAGGAAAATTATTCATTCTGGAGGGAAGTTTACACTGACAGAAAAATAAATGCTGTGTTCTCACCTCAGTGACTACAATAAAGTGACATGTGTGTTGCCCCTCAATCAACAATAAAGTCTGAATTAAATACTTTCAATTGCTGCCAGGATCCACTGCAGTTCACTATTTCAAATAAAAGCTTGCTGCGACCTCCAGGTCTCTCTATAAATACATATCAATCTGCTCACTCCCAAGCTCCATGCCTTCTTGTATGCACCAATTCCTGCCTTCTGTCTGCCAGGGCCTGCTGTCCATACCTACATAAAAATGGCTACATGTAAACAGCGTTGATATCTAGAGCTTCCTCCACCTTGGTACTTTGAAGAAAAATCGGCATTTAATTTCCTGATAGGGCAGCCTATGCAACTGGACGTGTCTGTGGTGGCCAGCACATGCCCAGGTTAGCATCAGCGTGGCGAGACACTGAACAGGTTGCCCATGGAAGCTGTAGATGCCCCATCCCTGCACCTGCTTAAGGAGGTGCTCAAGGCCAGGTTGGATGGTGCTCGGAGCAACCTGGTCTAGTTTGAAGGTGTCCCTACCCATGGCAGGGAGGTTGGGACTAGATCATCTTCAAGGCCCCCTTCCAACTCAAACCACCCTATGACTCTATGATCAGCTCGGAGCAGGAGCGGGAGCAGCTCTGGGGCTGCGCCTGGGGAGGACGGCCCGCGGGCACACGCCTGGGCTCGGATGCACCTGAGCTGAACGGAGCTGCCCTCGGGCGAGGCCACCGGGGCCGGCACACCTCGGGGCGGCAGCGCCAACGCCGCCCAGCCCCCGACAGGAATCCAGACCCGGGGAGCGGGCCAGGGCCGGCCCAAAGCAAGCGACGCCACGGCCCGCCGCGCCCCAGCCCCTCACCTGCCGCCGAGCTCAGCGCGACCCTCCGGTGCCTCCTGCCGAGCTCCCGCAGCTCCTCCTCGTCCTCCTCCAGCCTCCAGGCTTCGGCCATCGGCGGCGGAGGGGCGGCCGGCAGCATTTAGGAAGCGGGGGCTGCCATGACCGATGCCCTCTCCTCGGCGCGACCGCCCGGCCCCCGGGCCCGCCCCGCACCTGCGCCCTCTCAGCCGCGCTGCTCCCGGACACCGCTCCGCGCCTCTGCCGGCCGGGCGAGCGGGGCGAGGCGGGAGCAGAGGCGGCCTTTCCTGCCCATCCGCGGCTCTCCGGCGTCAGCAGGAAACCCGGCGGCCGCCTGGCACCGCCACAAAAGGGGGCGGAGGAGGCGGTGGCGGGGGGAGGTACCTGGCGGCCGCCGCCGGGCAGCAGCTCTGCGACCGCGGGCACCTCGTGGGGACGGGCCGGGACGGCCACTGCCGGCACCGAGCGGGGCGGGGTGAGCCCGGGCGGCCTCCTGCTAAGGGGAAGAAGGGGCTTGCGGCGAGCGGGTGCGAGGTCTGCCTCGCCTCACGACGAGGTCGAGGAGGTGCCAAGATGATGGCGCCAGGCTCTTTATGGTGGTGCCCAGCGACAGGACGAGGAGCAATGGCCATAAACTAAAACACTAGAAGTTCCACCTCAACGTGAGGAATAACTTCATTATGTTGAAGGTGGCAGGGCACTGGAACAGGTTGCCCAGAGTGGTCGTGCAGTCTCACTCTCTGGAGACATAAACCCACCTGGATGCGTTCCTGTGTCACCTGCTGTAGGTGACCCTGCTTTGGCAGGGGGTTGTACTCTATGACCTCCAGAGATCCCTTCCAACCCTAACAATTTTGTGGTTCTGTGAGGTGAGAAGGGCAGTTCCTGCGGGCGGCCGGCAAGCCGGGAGCCCCGGGAGCAGCGGGGATTGCGGGCGCGGCAGTGCTGCCCCGGTACCGGCCGAGGGCTGGGGGCAGGCGGGAGTCCGACGGACAGCGGCTGTGGCTCCCCGCCAGCAGGATGTGTGTCTTGGCCTGAGATTCTTGACGGTGGTTTGAACTACTTAAGGAGAGGTCATCTTAGGACCTACTTGAAACCAGTGAGGTACACACTTAGAGCGCCGAAGTGATATGAAAAACAGGGCCACATTTTAAGTCAGACACTTGTGTAGTTTTAGCTCTCATTTCTTTTTTTTTCTCCCGGGCCTCAGTTGCTTGTATGTAAAATGGAAATTATATTGCTTCTTCATGTGGTAATTGTAAAACCAAATCATAAATGTTTTCACATGTTACTCCACTTTAGGTACTACTAAAAAACTTGAAGTTAAATTCATCTTCAGAGCAAGTGAACGAGGGACAGTAAATCAATAAATTATGTGACCACAAATTAGAGCAGGAAGATACAACAAAACAGTGAGTAATCCTCATGTTGAGCAGTATCTGTGCTGACACACTAAGCACCATCTATGCTACACTGTGAAAAAAGCAGATCATACAGGTTAAAAAGAAATATGTCACCACAAAACTGAAAAAATATTTCATAATGTGTGAATACAAATGATTATCTGTGCATTTCTTAGTGATTCAGTTCTTGACTTTACCATCATTGTTCCTTAACAGAGGCTTTTTTTCACTGGAGCTCTTAGTGTTCAAGTGGTATAATAGTTACACTTTGAAGGACATAAGGCTTTATGCTACAAAAGGATGTAAGGCCAGGCATAAAACTGGATGTACAGCTGGACTGTATAACAGACAAATCAAGCCTTCTACTATGTGTTTTCAAAAGCCTCATGCTCCTCTGCATGGATAGATTGCATGGTAGTCCAAGGAACTCGCCTTACAAATTTCAGTGCAGGATCAGCATGCCTTGTACATGATCTAGAGGGGATACAAAGTTCTTCAGTGGAGCACTGCTGTCACAGGTATGGTATATGGCTGTGCCACAAAGCCTCACCTGCATCAAAAACAACAGAAAACTAAGTTCCAATGCAGAAAGTATGAGGAAGAACAGCAAAAGGGAGGGAAGTTGCTTGTACGTGCATGTGTGAGAGATAAGAGACTCTCCCATGTAAAACAAACAGTATGTGTTGTTTGTATGCTAGTTCTCCACTGTAAAGCCAAAATGCAGCACCTGTATTCAGCTCCTAACCTCCATTAACCACAAAGAATGACAAGGACCATCCATTTTCCACTTCCTGAATATCTCCTTTTTATACTATGTTTCACTAATGTTGGGGGGGGGAAGCTTGGTATCATGTAAAATTACCAAGGAAAGGAAAGTCAGAAATATACCATAGAACATAGCACAAATTCAGAGAGCCTGAAAATTGGATTAAACCTTCTTTTGTTGCTGTTGATGAAATTAACACAGAGGCTCCTAAGCATATAAAACTGAAAAATACATTTGGACAGCTCTTAGGCCTAAGAAAACCATGCTGAATTGAGTAGTTCCAGCTATGACTAAGAAAACATTCCCCAAAATATCAAATAATACAGTATAGAAGGATCATGAGTATTTAATGCTGATCAAATCATCAAGAGTTCCTTAGCATTCACAGGGAAAGTCCAACTTAAAAATGAAAGTGTAATAACTAAATTATATAGGAAGGGGTGAAGTCCCTGAAGCAACCATTTTGCCATATATTGAGCTCTGCCAGCAGGAAATGCACTTGGGACAGTGACTGAGTTTTAGGCCTAGAGGAGCCATTCGAGAAATGCCTGTAACTGTTTGAAGATGGATTCCCATCTTGAAAGGAAGAAATCAAATGAAGATATAATTCATATGTGGATACAAATTTCAGGTAGCAATATCCAATATATTACAGTAAAGAGTACTGGAAACAAATTCCAAACAGTACTACCTGAAACAAAAAAATGTCACAACATTCAATAAAATACTTGAATCATAGTTCTGAAATTTTTATTGCAAAAAAGAAAAAGAATAATGCTCAATCCCTCCAAAAGGAGGTTACTTACCGGTAGATAGAATTCTTCAAGGTCTGTTATGTGTAGGTATGCTCACACTGCCAGTGTACCAGTCGTAGAACCATAATGCGGTTTGTGTTGGAATGGACCTTAGAAATCATCCAGTAATAACCCGTCTGCCGTGGGCAGGGACACCTTCCCCCAGACTAAGCTCCATCCAGGCTCCATCCTCGCCTTTAATGCTTCCAGAGATGGGGCAATCACAGCCTCTCTGGACAACCTGTTTCAGTGTCTCACCACTCTCACATTAAAGAATTTCCTCCTAATATCTCTCTTTCAGCCTAAAGCCGTTCCTCCTCGTCCTGTCACTATCTGCCCATATAAAACGTCCCTCTCCTTCCTTTTTGTAAGCCTCCATAAAGTACTAGAAGTCTGTAGTGAGGTCTCCCCAGAGCCTTCTCTTCATCATGGTGAACAACCCCAACTCTCTCCACCTGTCTTCATAGGAGAGGTGTTTCAGCCTTTGGGTCATCTTTGTGGCTCTGCTCTGGACCTGCTCTAACAGGTCTGCATCTTTCTCTGGTGCTGAGGACCCCAGAGCTGGATGCAGTACTCCAGGTGGGATCTCACTAAAGCAGAGTAGAGAGGGAGAAGCACCTCCCTTGACCTGCTGGCCACACTGGTTTTGGTGCAGCCAGGATAGAGTTGGCTTTCTGGGCTGCAAGTACACGCTGATGAGACATGTCAAATTTCTCATCCACCAACACCCTGAAGTCCTTCTCCCAAAGGGTAGTCTTGATCCATTCTCTGTCCATCCCGTACTTTTGCTTGGGATTGCAAGATCTTGCTCTTGGCCTTGTTGAACTTCATGAGGTTTGCACAGGCCCATGTCTCAAGCCTGTCCGGGTCCCTTTGGATGGCATCCCTTCCCTCCAGCCTGTTGACTGCAGCACACAGCCTAGTTTCATCAGCAAACTGCTCAGGGTGCACTCAGTGCCACTGTCCATCTTGTCAATGTTAAATAGCACCAGTCCCAATATAGACCCCTGAGGAACACCACGAGTATTCAAGCTTAGAGGTGTTTTTTAGATTTTAAATGCTTCCATTTCTTTCAAGTAATCCTTTCCTAGTGAGTGTTTGCCAGATGCATTCATCCGTGCTCTGTCTGTGAGCTTCTAGTTTATGTTGGTATTCTCAAGTGATAAACAGCTTTAGGGGTTTTTGCCAAATGCAACAACACATCACTGGGTTGATACCTGATAAAGGTGTGTAAATAATGGAGGTACCTAGGAAGGAGGGAGGCTTTAACAATTCTGTGGGAGATAGATGGGGCTCTGACAGAGTGCTCCTGAGCAGCAATGGCAGATCTACCTTTGCAGTCTTGGAACAGATCCTGACACAGCCCCTTATCTGGGTAAGCAGTTTCTAGGGGGAGGAGAGAGCTGTGCTTTAGTAAAGCAACAAAACCAGCTGTTGAAATAATCAAAAGAGCTACAGTTGCTGGCTAGTCTAATAATAGCCTAGGCCAGACAGAGTAATTCACAATAATTTGGCTCAGATCAGAACACACAAACACACACATACATACAAAAAGACTTCTGCTGCTGGGTTGCTGGGCCCAGGGGAAGAAGGAAACAAAGAAGAGGGGAGGATGAATTGGACCAAATAATTTGAAGTGCAGAAGAAATTAAAGCCATGTGGGAAAATCTCTCCAGCAAGTCAAGGTCCCAAGATCCTCTTCTACTTTTCAGCAAATAAACAGGTGGAAATTATCAAAAAGAAATAAAAGGGGGAAAAAAGTACATATAGATGCAAGTTGCAAAAGTTTTATTTAAAAAAGAATGACCAAAAAAAGAAGGAAAGCACTTGCTGCAGTCTCAGGTAGTTGATGGGAAACATCAGCATGAAGCATTTGTTGCTCTAAAGCACTTCATGAACTACACCAAATTTGTGTCTTACAAGCAGGGTGAAGAAAAAAGAATTGCATTCTTGTACTTCACTGAGAATTTCCACTTCGTACATGTGCGTAGGAATAAAAGGCTTTTGTATATTTTCATAGCTACCATTCTCCAAGAAAACAAACTTCATTTTCTCAAAAAGTCTGTAATTTAGTTATCAAAATCTGGAAATTTCTCACTGAAATTCTACTTAATCGTATGCATCTTTGCCGTAGTGTAGATAGTTGTAATTTCATGATAGTAGAGTAAAAGAAGGAAACAAGTGAGTAAATGGGTCTTTGTACTCTCTGCTCAATGCTTACAATTAGTTGCCTTGGCAGTTATTATTTTATAAGTATTTTGTTCTGATTTGCATCCTTGGAATTGCCACTTTGTTTGGCCTTGCAAAAAGACACTGTTTTTCAACAAAAAATATCAGCTCTGTAGAAGTGTTTAATTGAAGTCCCCCAAGTAGCCTCAAATGTCTATTCAGGTTCTGCAAAGCAGCTGAAGCCTGCAATGAATGTATCAGTGTTTGGCTGAGATACAGGAGCCTCAGACCACAAAAGAATAGAGACAAAAGATTTTGTTTAAACGCAAAGGACGAAAAAGAGTATTTTCAAAGGGGAAAATGTAGCCTTTGGACGTGACAACATTATTTTTGTTCTGAATAAAAATAACAAGAGTCTTGTTCAATAGACAAATGACGTTAACGATATAGCCAGTATAGGAAGCTGACTTTGGTGAGGACCAAGATCTGATAATTTGATCTCCATTTGTGTTCAGCTGTTCCAATGGGTTTTAGGGTAGCTGGAGAATGACATATCAGGAGCCTGCAGGTTTCCTGAAATGTCTCCAGCTAAGTGTGGGTTCTCCTTGCATTGTTACAACTACTTGTGGCTTCCAGCATATGAGCATGATGGCAGTCTAAAGGTAGGTGGTTTTGTGATGAACGAAGATAATTGAAATAGAAGACTATTGGTTTCCTTGAATAGGGACTTTTCTTATGGAAACATTGTAAAATCACCTTTCCGCAAATCTGGGGATTTTGGGACTGCTCTCAAAAAATGAGAAGGATCTCTGCATGAAAGTAGCAAATCCAATAATTTCAAAAGACTGAAAATTGGCAGCCACAGGGGGAAAACCTATTCAGAGTGAGATTCTTATAGTTTTTAAAATTATTTTTACAAATAATTTCAGTTACTTTTGCTGTTTTACAACTTCTGTGGACTAAAAGCAATCTTTCCTGTCCTCTTAACAAACATCTTCTTACAGTATTATTCTCCTTTTTAGCCTTATCATTTGTAAGGTAATAAATATATTTGTTTCTGGTGCCTTCATGATGAGAGACAATAAGAAAGTAGAAGAAAGTGAGAAAATACGGAAGGAAAAAGAGCTGGTTCAGAGGAAAACACTTCTTAGAATGAGAGGCTGTCAAAGCCAAATTGATTCATAGTTTAAGTCCTGAAGTTCATGTTTGCTCTATAACCACGGAGTTATCAGTGGATAGTGTCGATGTTATGCTAACGTGAGCTGGCAATGGCATGATGTAAGAAGTATTATCACACTGGACACATGTGACACCTAAGAATATACAATGCTAACCCCAGGAGGAGAGTCCAGCTTTTCTGCTGCAGTTTGCACTTCACTGCAAAGAGCTGACAAGGGAAAAACTTAAAGAAGACAGCAAACAGAGTGCTAAAGAATTTTCGAAAGGTCAACCGGGATCATAAATTTGTCGATTGCAGTAAATGTATGAGTTTCTCACAGTACTAAAATGGGCTAAAGGAATGAGTAGCTCCGATTTTGGGATTTTTTTTCTGTTCTTCTGTCCTTAAGTGCATGTAAACTGCCTTTCACTGGATATATATATATGACATTCAGGTAGAGAATCTTCACAGTTCAATACAAAAATTTGCAGTCTCCTGGTTTTAGTGTTTTTTCTTTATTTGGAGGTGTGTGTTTAGTTGGTTGGTTTGGGTTTGTTTTTTTTCCCCCACCTGTGAGCACTCAGGCATTCTGTCATGTTTTTCTTGTTTGGAACACTGACAGAGTGCACACTTAGCAGAAGTGTTCACAAAGTGACATTAATATCCAGCAACTGAATAATTTTGCAATTAAATATTTGCACGATAATTACTAATTCAGTGCCACAAAATTTAGTATTAATGAGGTTGTAACAGTCTAGTTGCATTAATGTGTGTTTGCTAATGGAAAAACACTTTTCTAAATGTGAAAGTTTTAAAAATTTCAAAATAGACTACGACAAATAGAATATTATGAGTTTCCAACTTTAGAAATAAATTACTTTGATCTGTTCCAGACATTATGTTTCAGTCATACATTCATCAACACACAACTTCTTAAAACAATTTTGCTTTTATTAAAAGTTGAGTGAAAAAACAATTTGATAGCTTTGAGTACTTGGCTTGGACCCTTGAAAAATTTTGGATGACACCTGCTTATTTTAAGCCAGACAGCCAAACATGATGCAAGACAGCATTACTCAGACATTTATTTTTCAATTTATCTGATAGGAAGGAAGGACCTGCATTCCTCGTTAGCAATTAATGGGAAAAGAAAAATAATCCTACATGATAGTATCACTCTTTCAATTTTATACCACAACCCTTACTCTAATCACCAATTGTCCATGCAGGAATAGATGACAAGCATCCTCATCAAGTCTTACAGGCTTATGACTTGACATCAGCTAGGGGGTTTATGTATTTCATACTCATGCTTGCAAGAATATATTTTGGTAGGTTTTTTGGAGTTGTGCACTCCAGTTAAACATACTGATTTAAAGAACTATAGTTTCTGAGCTGACAACTCCCAAGGAGATATCTGTACTATTTAGATAGATGCAAAATTGAGTTTCAGAACTATTCCTTTTTCTGACTCCCAGAAATAGCTTCACATTATTCATACATTGCTACTGCAAAGGAATCTGGTGTTTTTGGTGTCAATGACCTCTTGCTAAATTATTCAATGTTGAGTTTTGTTAGCAGTATAGCAACATTGGAGGCCTTATCCTATATTTTTTTACCTCATTACTTTGCATACACACATACACTTTCAGCATTTTTTCACTGAGTATGATCATAGGATTGTATCATTCAAAAGAAAAAGATTCACATGATAAAAAATTACAAAGTTAAAGTTTATAATGTGATGATGCAACAGTAATCAAATTTCCTCTATCTCAGTTGTGGAAGTGGATGGTGTCAGACTCTTTTTGGTGGTGCCCAGTGACAGGACGAGGAGTAATGGTGATAAACTAAAATGCAAGAAGTTCCACCTCAACATGAGGAAGAACTTCTTTACATTGAGGGTGGCAGGGCACTGGAACGGGCTGCCGAGGGAGATCACGGAGTCTCCCTCTCTGGAATCATTCAAAACCTACCTGGACATGTTCCCGTGTCACCTGCTCTAGGTGAGCCTGCCTTGGCAGGGGGAGTTGGACTATATGGTTTTCATAGATACCTTCCAACCATTCTGTGATACAGTGAAATGAAACTCAAACATCTGCCAAATGTCTGCAGCTCCCAGCGAGGCCTGGACTGATGAAGCAGCATTTTTACAAGATGTTGGCAAAATCCCGACATGGATGGAAAATTTCTCACAGCAAACTCACACCTTGAATCAGAGCTTTGCACTGGCTGGTCTCTGAGTGAGATCTGTACACAACGCTTCTCAGCTGAAAACTGAAGCAACTCAGATTTTCCCTAAGGTATCATTTTCAAGCATTTTTAGACTTCCCTCACATCTTCTTTTCTGTAGCATTTTATGTCACTCCTACTCTTCCCAGTGCCAATATATTGCAACTCTTCAAGCCTGCCCCAAACCTCTGCCTTCCTCAGACTACAGCAATTCACATTGTTTATTCTTCACAATATTTATTCCTTTACCCAGAAAGAAACTGCTCTCTTTCCTCACAGAGAAACAGCTCATTCAGTCCAAATCTTACAGCTGCTTGTTGCAATTTCATTAGCTCAAAGGAAATGCCACATTCTTCAAGGGGCTGCTGAACAAAAAGCTTTAGGAGTGTGGAAAGCATGAAAAGCAGAGAAAAACCTGGGTAGAATTTCCTGGGGTTTTACACCATGGGAGGAGGTATGGGCTGATCCTCCTCTCTCCAAAAAAAGGCCTCGGTCCAATTTACACGAGTTTTTCTTGTTTCCAAGGACAAGAAGTGGTATCCAGGAATTAGTAGAGGAAAAAGAATTCCAGAAACACTCATCTGTGCTTTCTACACTCCTTCTGGTTGTTCCCATTGACTAACTAAATTGTCTTTATGGACAAAATTCCCTAAATGCATATCTCAGGATAACTTTATCAATTCAGGAACTCCTTCACAGAAAAAACAATCTTTTATATCTACTGTGAACTCCCCTCCTCCCGATGCTGTCTAAATGCAAGAAGTTGTTTAAAGGATCTCTACAGTGTTCAATTCCCGATCAGTAAGAGTTCAATGGTCTGGAAAATAAGGAAGAGAGTGTCAGAAGCAGTTTCTGGGATGCTTTTACAAAAGCTGTGTGTTCAGGATTGTGCTGGAGCCAGGAACAACCTGTCAGCCCTGAAGCAGCTCTCTCAGAGACAACTATATTCCACAAAACCTTCAGGGTTCTAACACAGCTTTATATTCTGAAAATTTATGATGTGATCATGCCCCAAATTTCTATCTGGACAAACAATTTCAGACTTCCTTCAAGACGAGAGAAAACAAGTGAGATGTTCTGATTTAACTGAAAATATAATTAAACCACAGTTTTTGATCTAGAATTCAGCTATGAAATCTACATAGACCACCCTCTGTTTTTCTCAGATTGGAGAGGTGCATATAAAGGAGGTAGGCTTGGGTTACTCTCTGCATTTCATCTGTGCAGCCATATATGGAATTTTCTACTGTTGATAGCTCTGGCATACATAATTACTATTGGCAAAGCAATGACTGAAGACTGAGAAAGGAATGCAAAAACGTACAAAAGGATAAGGTAAAATATGCTAATAAAACCTTGGTCTGATCTCACACAATTACAGTAAATACAATCTTCCAAGGGGATTAATATGGGTTTATCATCCAGTCCCAGGGCAAAACATTAGAAACGTTCAAAGCAAAAGGAAAACATATATTGAGAACTTCTGGAGTAAACTGTCTGTTGTTTTACTCTGGTGCTTACACTGGCTGAATGTTGATATACTGCTGCAGCACTAGGGCTCATCCATCTTTGGATTAGCACTAAAGAAAATGCCTTAGTTTGACAGTTGTTGTAAGCGAGCCTTGAGCTTTTTCTTTTTTATTGGTGGATGGTTAGGTGTGCAGGTCACGTTCCAGCCTCATTAGTGTATGGTGGCAACTGAAGTCTGGTTATTAATTCTTCAGCTTGCAAGTTGTTAGCAACTGAAGCCCAATAATATTCACATAATTTTGGTGAAACCAGAGATTTCTGAGTCTATCAGGACTTTTTGTTTCTTGATGAAAAATATCTTGCTGAAAAAAAAAGTGACTGCTTAATATGCTAGCATTATACCTGGTCTGTTAACAACTGGAAAAGTTATATGCTTGAATGTTTCCATTCTGATTTTTTTTTTTTTTTTAATTTGTTCAAGGCTTCTGAAAATGTACAGGCCTGATTACACTTCCTGACAGGCCTGATTACACTTCCTATTCTCCCTGGGAAGTGATTTTTTGCCTGACTGCAAAGGTTCTCTCTAGCTTATAATACCAAAATATCTTGTATTTGCAAGATGTAATCTCCATCTTATTTACTTTGAAATACTTTGACTTTCTTAGTCTTCTACTGGCAGAAGTATTGTATTCATTCTGCATCATTACCAGGTCAAAACTTTCAGGGGACAACTATGAATTTTCATAATTTCCTAATGTATGACAAAAAATATATTTAAATAGGGCTCGAAAGATGGAAAATCATCACTGTTAAGGTATTTCTAATGTGCTCATGATCACAGTGCCCTGGCATGTTAATGAAATTAACTGAAGCCTAAGTCAATTAGTACTTTTTTTCCTTCTGATCCTTCTAATTACAATAGCATGAATTTTATTTTTGTCATACATTTGCATCTGTTTGTGTATATATGATCATTCCTGTTTCTGTCAGTAACAGAGACATAATCCATAGAAATAAGCTAAGATTGACTTTTGGCCCTAGTAATGCAATCAAAGCCCAGAACTAAACAAAGTAAAACATTATGTTGCATGACAGGACAGCATCTGTTGTCTCCTGTAATTACTACTAAAATGTAAAGGGAATTTTGTATGCCATTTTTCCAGTCTCATTATGAATACTATTCATAATTTTATTTTTTTTTAATCCTAAAATTTGACCTCCCCTTTTCAAAAGTCCTGTAAAATTAGCATTGTGGCTTACCTTTCAATTTAAAATTAAATTCTTGGAAAATCTAGTGAAATGAATCTCCAGCTATTCATGATTACACGTGTTGCTTTTCTTGCTGTGACTGTACTCTGAACTGTTGAGCTGAAGGAATATTGAAATGTCAGCATGCTTCTTGCCTATAAATAAAGAACAGACCCATAGAGTGAGTGGTGTCAAGAGGGGAATGACAAATCACGTTCACATATAACCCTATATTTCTTGTGTATAGCCCCCCTACAGCCCTATCCAATATTGACATATAATTTCTGCACTGTAATCCAAATCACATTCAAAGGATGGACAATTTTTATTACCATTCATCCTTGTCAGGATCACTTGAACGGCATGTGTAACTGAACTCTCCAAGAGGCAATCTTTTTCTGTGCAAAGTGATATCTGAATACAAATAGAAGCCAAGAAGAAATAAAAAAAACAGAAGCTCACAGCACTCCTCAGAAAGAAAACCAAACAGATTCTACTGAACCAAGTAAAACCCTTTAAAAATTATGTATATTGGACTCAATTTTTGATTTGAATAATGTCTTTTTTCCAAGAGTCCTGTGAAACTAATTCTTTTATAGTAAAAATATATTAAAATTATATTAAAAGGCCTCCCAATTCTCATGCTTCCGCTGTCTTCACTTAGCCTGGCTAATACATACATGCTACTTGAAAGCTTATTTCAAGCAGGAAATTCTGAGGCTAGAGAAGTATCACTTTTATTAAAGGCTAGTGAGGAATCAGGAGAAATGGTAGAATCAGAAACCATCTAGAGGGACTATCTAGTAAGACTTTTAATTGGTAAAGCACTGTGACATGATCACTAATGGGAAAAGGCAGCTTTAAGGAATAGTGAGGTGGAAGCAAAAGAGACAAGAAGCAAGGGGTGGCAGTAGCAAAGAGAGGGTCAGGACAAACTGCTATACATTCTAGTTTATTTCTGGCTTCTAAATGCCCTGAGCATCCACTGATCATTCACAGGTTAATGCAGGAAATAAAAATAATGAAAAAACATGCTGAGATGTTACTTCGCAGAAATTCTGGCCTTACATTTGGTATCTTATGTTCTTTGTGCTGCCAACTACATATTTGATTAATTCCTCACCTTTCTCCTAGTTACATTACTCTTTTGTTGGCTACAATAAAAACTCGTGTTTATAGATTTGTTCTTTGTAAAATAAATATTCTCGCACATTTATGGTGAGCCCATATGGTCCACAATAATCCAGACTCCGATCATAAGAAGTTTTGTGTAGGTTTCACCACAGCCTCCAGCGTCATGTCTTCGGCATTTCTTTTGTTATTTTTGGGAGCAAGTTCAGTGATGAACTGGAGCAGTGACAACAGAGATGTATCAGCACAGTGCTTCCAGGCAAGTGAGCCTCATAGAAATTACTTCGGACATCTCAATAAAAGTGAAGTAGTTCTTGTGCACTTTAAATGTCTTCAGATGTGCTCTACTCACTTTATGCCCGCCATGATAGTTGGAGTGTTCTGCAATTCGTGGAGTCCTTGTTGGTGGCAGCATAAGGAGTATAAAGGCTGTTTATCCAAAGGGCTCTTGCAGAACATGGCAAGTAAGAGCTGTCAGAGCCAGAACTTCAGCACCAGTTGGAAGCTGTTCAGACTGCTGATCAACCCAGAATCAGAGGAGTACAGAGATGGTTTAGCTAGTCTTGTTTATTCCCCCCTAAGGCTGTGAATTCAGGTCTCCTTCTTCTAGATATGTAATATTCAAATTTTTCTGTAGCCCTGCTGCATTGTTTACTTAATTTGGCAGGATCCTTTCTACATCAAAATTGAGTCTCCTCACTTAAAAAACCAGTAGAAATACGAGTGCTTTCCTTGTGTTATAAGCAGGCACAGGAGCCTGGCACAGGTATTTCTCTACACCTCTTTTAATACGTGTCAGCAGATGAGGATGCGTATTCCAAAGAATCATAATCAGTCTTTCTGCCAGCTTCAGCTGGATTTGGATCAGGGATGTAAGTCCTCACATTATCCACAAAACATGTACAGTGTTGAAGCAATTCGATGGAAGAACTATGAATTTTCCAGACCTGCAGATTGATTTGATGAGATCACATTTATGGGGCAATAATGCCATTCCATTTCAGTCCTTTGCCTCTTTTCTAGCAAACAACAGTATTGCCAATTTCTGCCAGCTGTGAGAAATTCTGAGATATGAATATTTATCCATTGGGATGTGAACAGAAAAATAATAAAGGGTGATGTTTCAAAAAGCTGTATTTTGAGGGGAAAGAAAAGAACACCCGTGTAATTTCACAGCAATTTGTTAAACATAAGACTGAAGGGATATCTAGCCAGCTTCCTGGAGCTGGTACTGTGAAAGTAGCTAGCTTTTTGAGCCTTAGATTTAATGTACTGCTCACAGAATTTATCACATCCAATTCTTTTATGACAGACAGTATAACTTCATGTTTGTATGTGATTGAGAGCTATATCAAAATGTGTTCCTGAAGTGTTGCATTGTATTGAGCCATTTTTCTCTTTACACTTCAATAAATTTACTACTGTGTGTACAGTGTCCACAAAATATCTTCTATAAATAACAGTATTGGAGATTCACTACTGCCTGGAGGTTGTACTAGATTCTGTGCATATTCAGGATAAGACCTTTGCAGTCAATCCAACAGGAAAAGAAATGGTAGCTTAATAGACATAACATTAAAAGAAATAGTACAAACAGTACAGATAATTAAACAAAGCAGGAGAATCAAGAGAGGACATTATTTCAATGCAAAACTTGATCTGAGGTGAGAGAGTGCAAAGCTCTGGACAGCTCAAGGGGATACTAACTTCAGTATCCCTTAGGTTTTTGTTCTTAATTGGATTGGACCATGACCTCCACTGTTTTGCAAGGGTGGTAGCAGATGTCCAGCATGCTCATTTTAATCTGCTCGTCCCAACTAAAACAGAATATTAGTGAGGAGGCAGTGCTGTGAGGAACTATGCTTAATGAAATAAAGTGAGCTAGAGTATCTGAGCTGAAGAATTTATTAGTGTGATTATACTGACACAAAGAGCTTCCAGCTCATATGGACCCTTTAGATGCACTGTTCCTATACTGGATATCTTACTCTATCAATAAATATGTAAAAAGACCAACAAAAACCCAAAGCAACAACAACAGAGAGGAAGGAAATACAATGCATGACGAAACTGAAATACAGAAAAGTGAGGTAGCATTGCAGCAGGGATGGGAGAAGCAGGTAATTAACTCTGCCTCTCTAGGGCTCTAACCTTGCTAGCTCAGTGATGAAGGTCTTTAGTGGCAAAGGTCAGGAAAACTGGGAAAACTACATGTGGGTCCTCTAGACACTTTCTGTTTTGGCACAACAGGATTCTAGATATAATTAAATTACATTGAATCTGTATGACTAACTAATTTCTGGTAAACAGAACAAGAGAAAACGAAGATATGGTGAAAGCAGTTATTTATACTTTCATGTCTTGACAATAAAATTGAATTGGTTTTAAAGGTCTTTTCCCTTTGTGAATAATTTAGATGCACAAGGAAGAAAAGGTCCCTCTCTCAGGATTAGGATTACTTGGTAATACTAAGACATTTTTACCTTTCCAAATATTGATGGCATGTTTTTGTGTTTTAAAAAAAGTATCAGTTTTTGCCACCCACAGTCTCAAAAGCAGAGCCAAAGCAGACAGGTGGAAAGATCTCTTATATGATGCCGTTGTAAAACCAAAGAAACAGTGGCATTTTGAGAACAGCCATGGCTCATATTTAGAATTCAGCTAAATAAGTAATCTTCTATACAGTCCTGTTGCAGCCCTCTTGCAGCCATATTTGGAATACAGTGCACTGGCATTTTCAACCATTCTTCATTAGGAAGAACACAGGAGAAAAAGTATGGTAAATAGTGACGAAGTTATCCAAAAGTTTTGGGGAAAAAAAAATAAAACACTTCGTACAAGATGGACATTTTTAGTAACATCACGTGTGGGAAATAATTCCGTTTATTATAGCAGCTCAAAAACTGTGTTGACTGTTACAGGACCTGGTTTGGTTTGCAGTTCAATTCACCTTCAACAGTTACATTAATTCTTGCAAACAACAGCTGACCTAGCTTTTGCTAGCTCTACGTCTCTGCACATATATTTTGATGTGCATCTACCTGACACAGTGCCACCCAACAGAAAATGTGTTGATGTTTTCTCACTGTCTGATGCTCTAATTCTCACTCTCTAGCCTTGCTGGTAGAGTTGAGAGTTTCAGCTGCATGTGTTAGGTGTCAAAGATTGCTGCACTGCAGCACTGGGCAGATTTGTACGCAGCACTGGTGGTAGCTTGGGACCGTGGTGCTTCTGCTGCAACAAATAAACTACAGAGGAGGATCTTGTGCTGCCTGTGTCACGCTTCAGGCAACCTCACTTTTGCTTGCATTCCAGCCTCTAGCTATTTGATCAGCATCCCTGTTCTTTGAAAACACTTTCATTATCTTTCAATATTGTCACTTGCAACATCAGTGCATGGTTTTAAACCACACCTCTTATGTTGCTCTTGCTTGCACTGACTGATGTAGAAATACTTTATAAAATGAAGTAATTTTTTCTCTCCTTTTATACTGGTTTATTTCCTATACCCAAGCTGTTTCTTGTCCAATTTCTTTCTGAGCTCCTAATTTATCCTGTTTTATGATCTCCCCTTCTTTCTCAATCTCCTGTTCATAGTAAATTTTTCTTGTAATATTCCTAAATGGGAGAACATAACTGCTGCATTGACAGCCTCTTAATAGACATTACAGTTTGGATTATTAGGACATAGGCACTGTTACCTTCTTGGCAGAACTAATTAGCACTTTTAACAGCTGGCTTGGTTTAGAAAACAACACTGCCTTATGGCTGAGTATCCTGGAAAATACTATTCTAAGAAGATTTGTCCCTTGTTATAATATTAACCTACATTAACAAAATATATTCAAATGCTGAAGAGATTCTCTGGAACGAGTTACTAACATGGCCAAAGGTCAGCACCTATATCAATGATAACTGTAAGATGGATTTTTATTTTAGTAAGAGCAAGCTGTTTAATTTTTAACAATCCTCCTTCTCCTCTGCCCTCCAGCAAACCTAGGAGTGCATACAGGAGGATATTCAAAGGAAAAACACATATTAAAAACTCTGAGCTTGTTTTCAAGCTACTGGGCATCTCTGGCCAATATGATCTCTTTTATTCACTTGAACGAATTAATTTCCTATGCTTTGGACTTCAATTTTTCAGATTGCTTTCGGTCTGTAGGTATTGTTTATACAGAAAATAGTGTAATTATGAAGACCTTACAATATTTTAGATAGTAACTGATGGTCTCTGACAAGACATAACCAGGGACTGTGTTCTTTAGAAGTTAACATCTACAAGAAATTAGATGTCCACCAACCTCGGAGTTTTCCTCTTGACTTGGGTGTGCTAAAAATGAAGGCAGGAACACATCTCAAGCTTGCTTTTATTCCACTTTCTGAATCGAAACATGCAAAATTGCACAAGGATGAGAAATAATAGTACCCACATTCAACATAGCTTTCAGCTGTTAAAGGTCTTAATGCTGTAGGACTCCAATTGAAGTGCTCGTGGGCAGACAAATCTAAAGCTTGCTCACAGTACTCCAGAAGACAGATCTGCTAAATTTCAACCCTCTCCATTTTCAGATGTAGATGTGAAAACAGTGACTTACATCATAACTTACTAGGCAGTGTATTCTAACCTTGCATAAGTGAAAATATTCTTAATAAAAGTTTAATGCCCCTTTAACCCATTTGTAAAACACTGTGTATGGCTACATATAAACCTCTACACTTAAAACACAGCTTGATTTCTTCCATGATTTAGTTATTCCAGAGATTCAAAAGCATCAAAACTTCATACTTATGAAGGACACCAGACATGGATCAGTCTACTTGATTTCCTGGCCAGGGTATTTTAAAAAGTATTACCCTTTTACTTTCATTTGAAAATCCAATTCAAATTAGCATTATTTTAGACAGCCGGGACAAGCAGTGGTGAATTCTATGTTAGTGTACTACAGTATGCACATTATTAATGATCAAAACCATTAACTATAACATATTTAAAATATCAGGTTGGTAGGTGCCTACGCATGAAATGGTAGATTTTTCCTTTGTCTTCTTTTAATGTATTCATACTCTCATTGTAGAACATAAAGCCCAGACGTTCTCTCTCTCATTCCCAGAAACTCCTCCAATACAGTTTACTCCAGTGGAACTAAAGCTGTAGTTTATGTGCACGGCCATAGAGCGGCAGCCTAGTAACAAAAAAAAAGATGTACTTGATGTTCGAAGAAGTGGGTATTTCCTAATGGTTTAACATTGCAAAGGGGTTTCTAAACACCAGAGAGAAAAATGCAGGAGGCATGACTACTCCCTGGAGGGAAAAAAACCTAGCCTTGATAAAAGCTCAATACTAAGGGGAGGGAGGGGAAAGAGATTCATAATTAGATGGCAAAGGGGGTCAGATTACGTGCTCGTGTCAGCAAAACCGATCAAAGAGTATGAAACGAAGTACTTGATTTATGTCTTAAAAATCAAATGCTTTTTTCTTCCCTTTGATACAGGCAGTTAAGTACTTCCCTCATCTGTGGAAGCTAGTGGACAGGATAACATTAATACAAGCCAATTTTTAGTTAAGCAGTTTCACAGACTTTTCATTGATAAAAATACAGCTCAAAAAGCCTCTGAATGTTCAACCAGCATTGCAAATCTAAAATGTCAAAGAACAGTATTTCATTGTTCTGTTGTTTGCCATATATATTTATATGTGAAATAAGAACAATTAGATCTCTCTGCATTGAGCTTTATTTTTGTGTGGAATTAAGTGGGTTTCAAAATTTTGAGCACTCTTGAAACAGTATGTAAAAAATCACTGAGGCTGAGCTTTCTTTGCATTTATGTAAATGAAAATTAGGATTAACTCCATTAATGCTGGTGGAGTTTTAACAGCACGAAATTACTGTAAGAATAGCATTAGCCACAGCAACTTTTAAAGAAGTTAGTTCCCAATGCTACTAAATTATATAGCTCATTATCCTTAAAACCAGAATTATTTCATATGAACCGTTTATAATTTTACTTCAAATGGCTGCAATTATCAAATTTGTTTATTACACAATAAATATCATCATGCTGCAATTCCCGATTTTTCTGTCTGTGATGTCCATATATTACTTATGTCATTTGGACACCAGATGTAATACAAAATTGAGAGAAGTGGAGAGAGAAATGCCAAACAATTAGCAACCAAATATGGGCTGCACTATAAAGTGAACAACTTTCATTGCAGCAAGACTGGAAATTACCTATCAGACTAAGATATAATTTGAAAACTGAAGAGAACCTTCACGCAAAGTTGAAGAAGCCTTTGCTGGCACACTCGTTTTCCTTCAAATTACCACATATCCCTTTTACCCACACATATCCATCTGACTTACTTGGCTGACATTCAGTGCTTAAATTTCAGAGAACTGCTAAATACAATACTTCCCAGAACTAACAGCTCCTTGCAATACATTAGTGTTTCTAAAGGATAAAAAAGGAAGTGGGAACCTCCAACCTTCTCAGCATTCTCCTGGATATCAAAACAAAGTCAACAGCTTCTTTCCTTCAACTTCCGCATCACTACCACTTAGTTTGTTGATAATTTCATGTTTTTAATGTGAAAAGAGATGAGAGTCAAGTACTCTATAATGGCTCACATAAATGGGGCTGCCCAGCCTGATATCCCATCTTCTGCAATAGCAAATAGTACATATTTACAGTAAAAGGATGAAAATAGCTTGAGTAACCTCTGTCTCCAGTAGTATGCTTTTCAGAAAAGAAAATCTTTTTTCGGAGCCAAAGAAGTGCCAGGAGTACTTCTTCAATATCAATAACGGGACTTGTCCTCCATTTTATTTACTCCTCTTTGATCGTGAGACTTCTTCCTAGGCTTCAGCTGCTATCCCTCACACTACCACTACCTCCTGCTTACTCGCTTGCTTTAAACCTGCACCCAGATCTCTTCATTGACAGCACTCTAGTGCCTTTGAGAATAATGATGGCACAGTCTCTCCTGACTAAAATTGAAGGAATAAGCATTGAAAGGCCCTGACAGCTGCCTTTCCTAGGAAGCTGGACACTGCAACTGGTTGAGTTGCTGGGCCCAGGAAGCCATCTAGGATCAATGGTACAAAATCCAACTAGCAGTCCCTTACTAGCAGGGCCTTCAGGCAGGGATGAATATCAGGGTCAATACTGTTTAACATCTTTAATAAAGACCCAGATGATGGGATGGATTGCATGCACAGCATGTATTTGAGTGATACCAAACTGGAAGACATGGCTGTTACACTGGAGAGCAGGAGGACCTCTGGATAAAGGGGTTGACAAAAAGGGCAAATGCAAAGTCTTGTGTTGGGGTGGAATAACTTCACACAATAGGCTAGAAGCCAGCTGGGTGAAAAGCAGCTCTTCATAAAAGGACCTGGAGATGCTGTTGGACATTGAGTTGAATGTAAGCCAGCAGCACACTCTGGTCTTTTATTGACGAGGCAGAGTGATAGGGCAAGAGGCAGTGGACACAGGAAACAGGAAATTCCACTAGGTATCAGACATGACTTCCCATGTGGGCAGTCCAATACTGGGACAAGGGCCCAGAGAGGTTGTGGAATCTCCACCCTTGGAAACATTTGAAGCTGGGCTAGAAAAAGGCTTGAGCAACCTGATTTATTTGGTCCTGCTCTGAGCAGGGGTTTGGCCAAGGTGGGCTCCAGAGATCTCTTCAACCTGAATGATTGTGTGTTTCTATCACCTCAGAGTGCTACAACTGAACCAGAAGAAGGTGAGGAATGAGGTGGGGAACACAAGAAGGATGTGGACCTGTTGGAGTGAGTCCAGAGGAGGCCCATGAAGATGATCAGAGGGTTGGAGCAGCTCTCCTACGAAGACAGGCTGAGAGGTGGGGTTCTTTGTGCTGGAGAAGAGAAGGCTCTGGGTAGACCTTATAGCAGCCTTCCAGTACCTAAAGAAGTCCTACAAAAGAGCTGGAGAGGGACTTTTTGTAAGAGCATGTAGTGATAGGACAAGAAGGAATGGCTTTAAACTGAAAGAAGGTGGATTTTGATTAGATAGTAGGAAAACATTCTTTACTGTGAGGGTGGTGAGGCACTGGAACAGGTTGCCCAGAGTTGTGGCTGCCCCATCTTTGGAAGTGTTCAAACCAAGTGTTATGGGGCTTTGAGCAACCCGGCCTGGTGGAAGGTGTCCCTGCTCATGGCAGGAGGGTTGAAAATGAATAATCTTTAGGGTTCCTTCCAACGCAAACCATTCTATGATTCTGTGATTCCTAGAAGAGATGAAGAGAGCAACTTATGTCAAAGGAAGCCCGTTTATGAACTCCAGCTTGAAACAGATGAACTACCATAAATTATTTCCTGAAGTGCTTAGGACGTACTACAGAACTAGTTCCAAAGAAATCCTGTTTTGCCATTTGAAACTACTATGCACTGTACAGCTATAGCACTTCAACAGCACAATCATCATCATCATAAGTCCATAAACTTCAATTCTACTTTCCTTCAAGTTTTAATATTTATTATTAGCATGTACTCTTGGCTACGGTTGCAAACACAATAAACAACTTCCATTTGACTTTCTAGATTCCAGTAAAGGAAATTAAACATTCTGGTTCATTCTGCCACTTTTCCCCCTACAACTGTATATAATTTTCCCAAGTTATTTTCATGGAATTGGCAAGTTATAAGTGTCCATCTTATAACTTTGCATCTTTAAAAAAATTCATTAAATTAATGAATAAATTAAAATATAATTCTATATTGTATAATATATATATATGAAATGTAATATATATCATAAGTAAAAATGAATACATTCATTTAAAAATTAACTTATCAGGTAGGAATAGCAGCATAGGGATACCTGCACAGGAATACCTACTTTGTGACTGCTCTCCCAGGTTTATTGAGATATTCATGAAGTTGCAATACTAAGGCATTATTAGATCCCCTTGTCTTACTTTCTATGCATCACAACTATCCAGTGTGTTTATTGCTTAGTTTATCCAAACAAGGCAGGGAGGTGCCTTGACTACAGCAAGTATGGCCATATGTGTGTGTTATCTGGTCCCACTCACAGCCACGTGCACACAAAGAATTATGTATATAGTCATAAATACATATATACACTCTTTTATACTATTCACACACACATACAGAGTAAGGTATCCTGGATCCGAGAATAATGAACTAAAAGAAAAAACCTACAGGCTTAGGTTCTCAACTACACAGATTTTCTTTTTAATAAGATACAGACTGATACCATATTAGATCCTTGAATATAATTGGATTTATACTCATATGAATAATGCAGAATAGATGCTAGAGGACTTCAAACTTTAATACTAGTTAGCGTCATCATTTGGCAAGTGAAATATTTCCCCCAGGTCACACAATTCTACATATTTATTCTTAGTGATTCCACTAATCTCTGGTTTGAAAGCCAAGCTCCTCTGGTAGAACTTCTCCTCCTGTCCGATGCAGATAACTCCAGCAATAAACCACTAGTGACTGGAACTGCTTATTTAATTTATTTATTTTACTAATACACAGCTGCCAGGGCCAACAAATAAAAAACATTGAATTCCATCAGTATTGCAATTTCTAGTGAATGCATCTTAAAGGACAGAGACCCTAGAATTGATATTTTTTTAAAACAACGGTGCCAAGCTTTAACTTGAACAAATAATTATTATGATAAAGAATCTCAAGACATTAGTAACTGGCAGCTTACATTCTGTAAATATATGAGTTCTTGGGTGTGCAAACTATAACTGATTTCTCAGAGACAAGTGTATACAACTCATGCTGTACATTTAGGCCATATTTCTCGAACTGTAACAGTTCATGTTCAAAATTAACAACATTTTAATATATCATCCAATTTTCCTGGGATAGCAACTACGTCTTGTTTTATTTTCCTTCGTATAGGTACATGACAACCGTATGCGAGTTTCCTCTAATGCAAGCAGAATACTATAGAATCTCGTTTTGGGGAGAGAAATGTAAGGAAAAATAGGAAAAGCAAAACAACAGAAATGCCCTAAAAAAGGCAGCTGAAAATTTCCCTAAATGATAATTCTGACTACTTCTAGTTCTCTATTTTGCCTTCAGCAAGACAGTTAATGGTCAGACTTCCAACAGTGATGGCAACGCCTAACTATCAGATGCTGGAGTGAAATTCATACCTGAGTTCCATGTCCTTCATGGAGTGCATGGGGAGAACTAAGCCCCTTACAGAGGCCATCCAAGAAGTCCTTACTGAGCAGGGAGCTGCTTTGGGCTAGCTGAAGGGCTATGTAATACACAAGAGTGTAACCGCAGTCCTGTCCTCCCTGGAGATTGAGGGTACGAATTAGGACTGCAAATGAAGATTTTTTATTTACTCAGAGTCTAGAAACTACTCTTAGAAAGAACTGAAGGGAGCTTTCTTCAGAACATATCTCCTGAGGAGCTGCTGTTGGCCCTAGATACAGTACATTAATAGATCATTTGCCTGCAAAATAAAAGTGCAGGACTTAACTCATCCAAAGAAATTCAAACTCACTTTCCTTCCTTGCATCAATGTTTCTTACCCATCAATTTATACAAAGTGGGAAACTAGGGAGTCTTTTCAAGCTGAAGTACTTTGCTGCAAAGAGCCCAAGCCTGGAAAGAGCAAGGATGAGGAGCATGATTGTACCAGTTGGCAGCTAGGAACTAGCTCTCAAAGGGTGAGAGACTCGGAGCCTGCTCTTTGATCTTAATGCTGTCTGTGAATTTTATCCAATGATTTTAAAATGCAAAGGGAAACGAGCACTTTTCACCTGCCAGATGCTTTTGAAAAAATCCCAAAAGGATTTTATTTCAAATAACTTAGGCACCTATCAATGCTGATATTTGACCTCAAATCTCCAACAGCCATTGACCTGTAACTCAGCAAATTGCTGGGGATTTCAGTAAAACTTCCTATTGAATACCTCGCAGAACAAGAACGGACCTTAAAATATGGGATTTATTGTCTGTGATTTGGTTGGAAGTCATATCATACTGGAGGTTTTGTCTCTCTCTCCAGGTGTCTACTCTGAAAACTCAAAGATAGGTGCCCAGCTTTTCTCTTGCCCTAAGTATTTATTTGATACAAATAAAATAATTACTGGCAAAAAGTTAAAAGCAAATTTTCAAAATGTTAAGTAAAAACTATCAATTAAGTACTTTATACTTAAGACTCTTAACAGTCACTCATAAACTCTGAAGAGAAATTAAGATACAATGCAAAACATTAACTCAGTTTCAGGAAATAAACCTCTTTTTTTCTGTACATCCTATGCAAGAAATGCAAAGCGAATCTTTCCTCCTTGGCAAATCTCATTTCTGTCTCTTGTTTTCTCTGTAGAAAGTAACAACTACTGACTATACCAAGTATCTGACAATGGTGAAGAATCACTTTATTCTAGACCTAAGCAAGGAATGAAAAAGCACATGCAGAGGAACAAAACACTACTAAGGATTATTCTCTGATTTGCTATAGATTTTTTGCCTAGCAGCTGAATGGTTCATCTCCTGTCATAGTATCTTCATAGTATAGGCCTATTCATAGAGGAAATCAGCATTCATATACTCACGCAACAATGCTACTTAATAATATTTCATTGTCTTTTAAGTAATATGAGAGAGACATGCCCACTTATACAATCTTTCATTGCCTGTCTTGTCTCTCCATCTTCCCAGGCATGCAGCTGGACAGTAGTTCCATTCAGAGTACAGTGGACTTGTACAGTATGATATTTTATTTTTCCTTCCTTCAGTAACAGTTTCCAGCAGGTGCAAATTCATATTGGTTCAGGAAAAAAACCCCAAACAAACCAAAAAGAAATTCCAAAATTCCAATCTGTCTGATTTCACATCTGGTAGACAGGTTTTGTCTCTGTGTAACTCAGACTGCAGGAATTTCCCATATCACCTATTTCCCATTGTCAGTAGCTCAGTGATTAGAGTCTACCAAAGAGGTGGTCTATCAGGAGGTTTTATGAAAGTAGAAGGTTTTATGAAAGCAGACAGAAGTGTGACTTTGGGTGGGCAATACAGTGGTGAAAACTAAGAGGTGTTATGGAAACAGAGAACACTGTGTGGGTACTAATAAGCAAATGCTTCTCTAGGGAATTTACGTAGATTGCATTATAATTAGCTGGGGAGAGGCCTTGTATCCGAGCCAGTGTGCAACAGTGCTACTGCGTCTACCGAAATTTTCCCTACTGGTGAACTGTCAACATTCTTCTTTTTACAAATCTGACATAATTAAATTACTAAATCCAGATTTTCAGAGATGATTTTGAGTAGGGTGGGGATAGAAAATATGGATGTTTTTCCACTACTGCCTATGATGTGACGTGTGTGCAGGTTATAGGTAATGGAAGAGTATCTTTGGTTCTGTTTGCTCAAACACCATGTTTGCTATAATTGTAGTTTTTATAACCAGAAAAACAGAGTAATGCTGATAACCTCATTTTCATTAAGAAATGTTTTTTGTAGTTCTTGGCTAAAGCTCCCACTGGAGCTTGGTACAACTTGTAATTACAAAAGGAGGACTGAACCTTTAAAAAGTCTACTGCTACTCATCTTCCATGGATATATTTGGGCTAAATATTCTCCATCTGTATTCTTAAGGTAAGTGATTTGCGAAGGCCAGACATAAATCTTCTCTGGCAGAGAGGGTTTAGTAAATCTGAAAGAAATCTAAGAGAGACTTAAAAATTTTCTATCCTGTAAGACTAGCAGCCTGTGGAGAAGAAAGGAGGTTTTGGTCTCGTTTCTGTCAGAAGGAAGGATTTTGTTTTTCTTTTTTTTTCTTTCAAGTTGTCAGTTGCCTTCCTCCTCCCCAAAGCTGCAACTTGAAGAATTTACAGCACAAGTCCAGGGTTCAGCTCTGTGTCTTTAAAGCACAAAGAGAAAAAGAGAGTACCTGAAGAGGACAAGGGCAAGTTCTCAAATAAGCAGTGGCTGTATACAGCATGTGCCTTAGTTACATACTATCAAGCAAAAAACCCTCAGAAACAATAGGAGAGAGCACAATTGTTTCTAGATGCCTGTCTGTTAAAAGCCATTTTTGAATCATACTTTCAGCTTCACATATTCTTTATGCTAATTTATGCTGCCCCAGTTCATTCCTGCCCTCATGCTGCTCCCTCTCTTGTGCCAGAGTAAGGATTTATGTTGTGGCAGGTGAAACAGATAAAAAACCTGATCCATGTTAAAGTTAACCACAAAAAAAGGGGGGTTAATTTTAATCCGGACCGTGGAACTGATCTCATTTATTAAACAGCTGCATAGATCAGGGATGATGGAAATGTAGGGAGGGACAGAATGGGTGGAGGAAGGCAAGATTATTTCTTTTGATAGCAGTGCTGACCTGTGACATTTTACAGCACATGAGAAATTACAGACTACGAGTGGACTGACTTTTGGAGCACAGTGAATTAACTTATTCTCAAAATTAGTGTCAGGCCCTTACAATGTATCATAGATAACCAAATCAGGTTTTAAAGAGAAAAAATAATTTTATTAAAGGGGCAGTGAACTTATTTTGGTTTGTCTCATAAATCAATAATTTATAATAGCCATAGGTAAGTCTTTTCAACTAAATCCTGTTATATAACTTTTTAAACAAACTTTCTTTTATTTAAAGAGTTGTTTTGAAACAGGTAGATCAATACATACCAGTTAAGATAGCCTACAGAATCTTTAAAGTTGTTTTCTGTTTACCAGAGCACAGCCACTTAAAGGTAATGTATTAATTTCCAATCTGTACACATATTTTTATTAGTTACCAGTCTAGTCAAGTGTCTGGATTCTATCCATATAAATATAACATTTATCTTTCATATACTAATGATCTTAGAATGGTACTACATTGTAAATTGTGCGTTGAAGCAAAATATCTGCAAAACCATATCTCAAAAAAGCTTGGGGACATCTTTCAACATTAAGAGATTAATGTGGTTTATACCATTCAGATGAAATATGGCTTAGGTAGAAGTAACCAAAGATTTTTCATGTGCATTTAAAGTACAGGGCTTTCCCTTCTTAGTATGAAGGTTTTAAGGTATGTATAGAGAAAATTCTGCAGTAGCTTTCTGAAGATTTAAAGCAAACTTTCTTTTTTCCTATTGCTCATAGAAGATAAGGAAGAATGGCTGTGGCAAAGCATATAACATGACTTGGACAGTTCCCAAATTCTTCTTCGTTCTTAACAGAAGATGTTTATCTTCTAACACCTTTCCTGGAAATCAGATTTCTTGCTAAGAAGCAAATGTAGTATAGATTTGTTTTACTGAGGTGATATCTAGATCACATCTAAGAAAAATCTGTGTTAAATGGGGCCGTTCAGGGGTCATGTAATTTACAGTGAGTATTCCGGTTTGTTGACAGTGACTTGGGTTTTTGTAAATGAAACTTTCCATCTTAACGGATTTTCTCTTTGTAGTACAACTGTGACTAGTAATTGGAGATTGTAATTTAATTCTTTGCATAAAGCACACTTCTTTATAGACAAATACACTTTTAAAACATGTAACATGAGAAAATGGTATAAAAAATTACAATACAAGATCTCTTCTAAAAGCTGGCTGGTTTACCTATGTAGATACACTTGGCCATTTTTATCTGCAACAGCAAATATCTTTCTGACGCTGCAGGCATGCCCCTGGGTCACAGAAAGCAGAAACTTTCTGGAATTTCTTTAGAAAGCCTGACCTTTCTGTGGAGTAAAACTGCTGACCGAAAGTGTGAGCATACATGTTGTTATGTTCTCTAACTACTGTACATACAAAGTTAGTTGTAATTATTAAACTTCACTAGAGGTACTGCACAATTGTACTGATGACACAACATTCAAGACTGACAAGTGCTGTTCATTAAACTTTGTGTTACGTTTACTACTTGCAACTATCCTCTCAGTCAACTGTGTTTGGGTTCGAGTGTTATTCCTCTTACTCTTACACCTGGGCAAAGTATTTCTTAGTAGCAAAGAATGCCTGTAGAACAAAGAGGGTGAGTAGGAGGATTAGTGTGAGTTTGTGATAAGCCATCTTTACACTTCCTTCTCTTCTGTGTGATAGAACAGCTTATCAAATGATTAAGAGATAGGGATGTAAAAGGACAGCTATCTTGAATTCAACCTAATTATCACAGTAAAAATAATTATGGAGTGTTTTTAAAATGCTTAGAGCAGCAATAAGAAGAATCGAAATAGATTATATCAGCATCTGTAACAGGCGCTGCTTCAGAGGCTCACTCTTTAATGATCTGCTTATGATGAGATGTTTCACACAAAGGGCATCTTTCATCTGCGCGCTGCCTGACGGTTCCCATGCTTCTGAGACCAAACAATTTAAACAGAAGTATCCTCTTGGTTTCTGCTAAAGTCCTCTAGACAATGTTACCAAATTCTCAAGCTGGCTTCTCCTCTCCCATCCTAGACAGCAGCTGAATGCCACCCATCTCCATGCCCAGGTCCTACAGCAGCACATGGAAGCTGCTTCCTGAATGAATGGTAAGAAATACCAGATCTGATGTTGAAAACACCTCTCCAAACAGACATGCATGCTCAGACATCTAGGCAACAGATTCTGGATTCAGACTATGAGGGAGCTCTATCGAGCTCTATCGAGCACCTTTACCACAGCATTTGCAATAATTATGTGGACCTATGTCCTAGATAGAACAGCTGGGACCAGTTCATCAGGGTATGGGTGTAACCCAAAACTGTGTATTCTATAGCCTTCCATGCCATTTCCCAGAAACTGTTATCAACAGACCATTTACACCCTCTGCCCAGAGCAGCCTGACTCCTCAGGCTATAAACTAGGTGTGAAGAGGCCTGCGAGAGAGGAGGGTGCCCTCTGTCCTCACACCCATTGTGGAACTCCCCGCCCTGAGGGAAGTACTGACATTCCTGCCTGAACTGGAGAATATATAATCTTGGAGTCTTGGAACTTTTTTTAACCACTCATGGGATCCAGAGGAAGACTTCAGACCACCGCTCTCAACTGGACTGCAACCACCACTCTTGACCAGACTGCAACAGCACTCTCACCAACAGGTTTTCCCCTCTCCTTTTCCTTTGGACTCAGGGGGCCCAACGAACACCACTCTGTTCATGCCCCAGGGTGCGGGGTTATACATTTGGGTTTTGTGGGTTAAAACCAATTGTTTGTCTGTATAATCGTACTTATTGTATTATTTTCTTAAATTGTTATTCTGACTTATAATCTCTCTTTTGAGTTGGGTTCATTTCCCCTGCCGGTTTACCTTTAAACCAGCACAACCTAATATTTCATCTTGCAGTTCCAAAACCAATAAACAACAGCATGTGAGGGAGGAATTACAGTCTCTGGAAATGGCAGCTTCCCCTGCTCTTTAAAGTTTAGATTTAGTTTCAACGTGTGCCAAGATGTTTTACAAGAACCAGTGATTCTTCCAGTCTTCCTAAGGGGAGGAGTGGAGGAACCTCACTCATGTTAGATCAGTTTTATTTCTGACTGGATTTTTGGATGATGGTTTTATCCTAGCTTGGAAAAATTTAACTCTGGCATACCTAGGTGTGAGTTAGTTTGTGTGAGTCTAGTTAGTTAGAAATCTCAGTAAATTATTCTTTAATTACATAGAGTATTTTGAGAGAACGCTTCCTGAGCTCACAGACAACACCACTGCACTTGGTAAATTATATTATACATTTATTTAAATGAGCTGTTACCCTAATAGGGCGGTATCTATTCTTATTTTGAGTCATTAGTGAACCACAATCAGAACAGTCTAATTAATTTATCAGAAGCCATTAAAACCAAAAAAAAAGCCATGAGCATATTGAACCATGCTTAACTATTCATCACAGCAATCCATCACAGTTACAGTGAGGTATTTAAAAATAAGAACTATATAGTATCACAGAAAGGTTTGGGTTGCAAAGGACCTTAAAGATCCTCTAGTTCCAACTCCTCGCCATAGGCAGGGATACCACCCACTAGAGCAGGTTGCTCAAGGCCCCATCCAGCCTGGCCCTGAACACTTTCAGGGATGGAGCATCCCAGCTTCTCTGATCAACCAGTTGCAGTGCCTCAACACCTCTGAATATGTAACTTTTCCCTAACATCTCATCTAAATCTCTCTTCTTTTAGTATAAAACTCTACCCCTTTGTCCTATCACTATCTACCCGCATAAAAAGTCCCTCTCCCTGTTTTTTATGAGCCTCCTGAAAGTATCACACAAACCTGTGTGATTTATTAGAATTGTTAGGGTTGGAAAGGACCTCTGGAGATCATCTAGTTCAATGCCCCTGCCAAGGCAGGGTCACCTAGAGCAGGTGACACAGGAACATGTCCAGGTGAGGTTTGAATGTCTCCAGAGAGGGAGACTCCATGATCTCCCTGGGCAGCCTGTTCCAGTGTTCCGCCACCTTCAATGTAAAGAAGTTCTTCATGTTGAGGCAGAACTTTTTATGCTTTAGTTTATGGCCATCGCTCCTTGTACTGTTGCTGGGCATCACTGAAAAGAGTCTGGCACCACTCTCTTGGCACCCACCTTTGAGATATTTATATGCATTAATGAGACCTCCTCTCAGTCTTCTCTTCTTTAGACTAAGCAGGCCCAGCTCCCGCAATCTGTCCTCATAAGAGAGATGCTCCCAAGTACTGGAAGGCCACAATAAGGGCTCCCCAGAGCCTTCTGCTCTCCAAGCTGAACAACCTCAGCTCTCTCAGCCTGTCTTCAGAGGAGAGGTGCTCCAGCCCACTGATCACCTTGTAGCTTGTATCATTGGGGAATTACCTGTAATTCTCATTTGCAAGGTCGGGCTAGATTTAAAACGGTACTTCTAGCCTGCGGGTTTTCCATTCAGGGAGAAATAGATGGCAGGAAGCTTTGTTAGTTACAGGGGCACCTCTTCTAAAGTCGGGGCCTCCTAAACTCTCTTGGAGGGTGCCCGCCGAGGCAAGAACAGCCGCCCTGCAGGGGCCGCGGCGGGCCGGGCCTCCCCGGCAGGTCGCGGCTCCTCCCCGGCGCTCTGAGTCACGGCCCGTCCCCGCTCGCACAAAGTCTGCGGCCGGTGCCGAGCGGGGGCCGCCCGCTGCGAGGGCGCGGGGGGGCGCGGGGCAGGATGCCCGCCCTGAGGGGACGGAGCCTCCGGGGCGGGCGGGCGTGAGGGCGCTCCCGCCCGAGGGATTAACGGCGGCCTCGCTGTCCCGTAGCGGACGGCGATTTACCTGGGTGACCGCCTCCCTCCTTCCCTCCGTCCTTCCTTCCTTCCCTCCTTCCCGGAGCCGGTCGTTTCGGCGGAGAGGGAGTGGAGCCCGCCTCGCCCCTCCCAGGGGAAACTTTCCGTAGCCGCCTCCCGCGCCAGGTAGGGGCAGGTCCCCGCGGGGCGGGAGCCGTGAGGGGGCGGCGGCGGTGGGGACGGGCCCTGGACTGAGTTTCGGAGGTGTCGCGCCACCGCTCGGCCTCGCCGGCGGGGCGGGGTGTCGGGCCGGTGTCCCCCGCAGCCGAGCAGCTGCCGTCTGCCGCAGGGCCGCCGCGGGCTGAGGGCAGTATATAGGTCACTGGAAGTAATGCCCGCCTAATCCCCTTTATCTTTTTGGCTCGGCTTTTCCGCTGCTGGTTTGTGGGGCGACCCTGGGCAGCGTTGGTCGCAAACTTCTGGGAGAGGACCCAGGCTTCGCGCAGGGCTGTGAGTGCCGAGGTGAGAGCGTGGGATGCGTGCTTTTATCTCCAAGGCGGCTCTTTCCTCAGCAGTGTGACGCCTTTCAGAGTGCCAGGTATTCCTGCGTGGGTCTGTCACCCCCGTGACCCTGTGCTTGGGTGGTCAGTTCGGGTTCGGGCTGCTGATTTAACAGGGGAATAACATTGATTTCTTCTTCCTCGTTGCGTCACTCACCAAAATCACCGAAGGCTGTTTTGATATTTGCTTTGGATGCAAAAAATCCGAGGTCTCGGCAACTTGGGGGCCCTGGTAACTGGAGAAGGCAGCGTGCCCTGGTAAAATGATTGCTGTGTTGCTTTCTCTGGTCTTTGAGGAACTATTAGCAAGGTCACGTGAACCTGTTCTGTCGCCTAGGGTTGTTGGTAGTAACTCGGCACGGTTTTGAGTTGCTCCATGTGGACAAATCCGTAGGTGCCGACAGGTGCCCGCTGCCTGCTCGGAGGCTGTGCCTGGGGCCAGCCTGCCAGTACAGGAGTTTGCCAGGTTGGGGCATATGGTTTCTTGTAACTGAGAAATGCTCAGGCACACTTGATAGTCTTTGGAGATTTTTATTTCAGTCTAATTTTCTCCTTTTCCCTGGGGTGTATGGTTGGTTTTCTAGTTAGCATTAACATAACTCATACGATGATGATAAGAAGAAAAAAATGCATGAAAATGATTGTATTATTTTATATGCCACCTTACTACTTCTGATTGAATTGAAAGAGACTTCAGAATGTGCCAGTGCCCTCTCTCTCTGCCTAGGTGTTTTCTGTTGATCACTGTGAAACTCTGATGCTGTGCAAGGGTTTATAGTTGAATTTTCCTTCTGTACAACAGTTTTTATTCTTCTTCATCGCAGTAAGGATTCAGAGGCTCATCTTGTTAGTTGGGAAACATGATGGTTTTTATTTTGTTTTCATTTTCAGAGAAAAGAGGGACTGATAATAAACTGTCCATTCAAAGACATCTCTCACACCCCAATAAGGTAGCAATGCTAGGTCATGCAGTACAGACCTACGTTTCTGGTCTGTGCTGATTTTATGTTGTAATTTCCAGAAGTAAACCGTTTAGAAAAATTGTTG
The DNA here is from genome assembly GCF_003945595.2 of Pipra filicauda. Classification (NCBI taxonomy): domain Eukaryota; kingdom Metazoa; phylum Chordata; class Aves; order Passeriformes; family Pipridae; genus Pipra; species Pipra filicauda. The sequence continues at coordinate 3,961,832 of NW_024104287.1, forward strand.
TTTGGAAGGGTTTGTAATATCTGAAGGAGTATTAGGGTTTTCACATTATTTGTGCTGCCTTACTTCTGGGCTGTGCATAAGAGTCCGCCTGACCTGAAACTAATCTAAGAATTAGGACCTAATGCTGTAATTCGTTTCTTCCTCTCTGGCTCTGCTTTAATGAACATGGAAACTCAAAGGGAGAAGGGAAAGACAGAAAAGCTTACAATCTACTTCGTAAAGTATAAACAGTTGCAAAGGGCAAGATTGTACCAGTGAGATACTGGTGTGAGGGCCACAGTTGTAAAGCTCATGGAAAATCCAGATGCCTTTTTCTCTTAGCTGTCTCAATCAAGACAAATGTTTACAATTGACTTTGCTAACAGCTGTTTTAGTCTTATTTATTGACCCATGGTGATTGACTACATGTGCTTTGAGAAAGAAGTGAATCCTATTAGAATGATGAAAAATGTGTGGCCAAAGCCCATGGAAGAAACTTAACTTTTTTTTTTTTTTTAATGTGTCTAATTATATGGTGGTGATGGTAAAAATTGAATTGTGTTCTATAAGGGTTGTTTTGGGTTGGGTTTTTTGTTTTATCTTTTTTCACCTAAATAGTATACAAATCTTCACAGAATCTGAAACCAAGAGAACCAAAATTGGAGAAACTGCTGCTCATATGGTCTTATTTGATCCTTACATGAAACTGTTTTAGAAATTATTATAGATATATTTTCTCTTCAAAAGATTATGCTAATGCATTGATACCTGTTAAGCTTAAGAATTCAAATTTACAGAATCTCAGTACTATCTGAAGCATCAGTTTCTCTGTTAAACTGTTCTTGAAGAGTTATCAAGATTACTTTGATATACATAATTTTAAGAGGGTTTTTTTTAAAGAACTTAAAAATGCTGCTGTTCCTCCTTTGCACATCTTTATTTATTAGTATACAAATGCTTCTTTTTGATGCTTGCAGAAGGTTTCGTTGCAAAGCATTTTCAAATTTTAATTAGTCTCATGGAAGTCTCGTTTAGTTCTTTAATGCTTGAGTTGCATACTTGACTTCTTAAAAATGCAGGTTTCCACATCCTGATCTGATGTTATTGTGACTACTAGTTTCCCTCAAACATGAGAGAGACATTTTCTCTCTCTCTCTTTCTCTCTCTTTCTGTTCTCTGGGGCATATTTAGTGTCATTGGTATGTTTGCGGTGTTTATGTGCTGCTGAGAGCAAAGCTTTTGTGACCTCTTACTCCAGTCATCATTTTTGGTAACAGTTTCATAACTATATTTTGGGCTACAGACACTTAAACTGCAAGACTTCTCAAACATGCTGACTTGGCATTGTTACCTTACTTGTGGTCTCTTCTCAACCTAATGGGATAGGTCAGTCTTACACTAAATAACTGCAAACCCCCCCCCCAAAAAAAAAAAAATCATATACTTTATCCCTATTAGAATAAGCCCCAGGAAAGAGGGCATGAAGGAAGGCTGTTGGCAAATAGTGCTTTTTGTCCTGCTTTTGGGTGTGTTTCAGGCAGTGTAGTACACAACAGCAGATGCCTATACTTCAGGTATGTTATATGGTTTAGCATACTTTAGGTATCCTGTGATAGTCTTGAGAAAAGAAAAGCAACCTTGGGGTGCTTCCAGAAAAACCTACAAAGGCCTGCACTGGTCAGAAGTTGGGGCACGAGTGATCTGGAGATTCTGACATTTTTTTCAGTCCTTTTTGCAATCCTGGCTGTTCAGTAAGAATTTCTGTACCTTTAAAAACTCACAAAAACAGCTTCCAAGAAGCAGAGCCTTTTCCTGATGTGATTAATTTATTTGGAAAGTAGAGGTAGAACTTCACTGTGTCACAGGTAGCAGGTCAGTTAGACCTGGATCAAGTTGGTGAGGCTGCACCTCAAGAACTGTGTCCAGTTCTGGGACTCTCACTACAAGAAAGACATTGAGGTGCTGGAGCAAGTCCAGAGAAGGGCAACAAAGCTAGTGAAGGGTGAGTGTAAGTCCTATGAGGACTACAGGGAGCTCCTAAGGGAGCTGGGATTGTTTAGCCTGGAGAAGAGCAGGCTCAGGGATGACCTTATTTTCTTCTACAACTACCTCAAAGGAGGTCGTAGCCAGACGCGGTTCAGCTTCTTCTCCCAACTAGTGACAGGACAAGAGGACATAGCCTTAAGCTCCAAGGGGAGGTTCAGGCTGGGCATCAGGAAGAATTTCTTAACTGCAAGGGTGATTAAACATTGGAATGGACTGCCCAGGGAGGTGGTGGAATGTTCAAGAAACGACTGGATCTGGCACATAGTGCTCTAGTGTAATATATGTATACACACACCACTACATTTTAAAGTGCCAGCTTAACTGTGGAAGTGCTGTGATGATAGCAAAGCATTCACCAGTTAAAGTTATGAAGACTGAGGAGCTTTTGCAAACTCATCTTGCCTTACTTTCTCTCTTAGTCATTGACTGTGAGACTTCCTCTTATTTTGGATAGGTATCTTTCAATCAATGACTTACTGATAGTAAGGTGAGAATGCTTTCTGTGTTAACCCACATGGCCAAAAAGTTCTTGTCAAAGGTGATCCTGAAGGGCATGTCCAGGTGAAGCAATTCCATGTGGAATGGAAACAGAACAGGTAAGGTAAGAGCTGGTGACAGTCGTGATAAAAGCTCAAGGCACGTGAAGACACTAAGAATGTGTTACCTCTGATATTTGGTGGGATTGCTTTTAAAGAGGAAAGTTTGGAAACATGACACAAGTACAGCTATCGGCAAGCAGGAGGCCCAAGATGTACTTGGGTCTTTGACTCGTGTTACCCCTGAACTAAATGTAGCACCTTTTCCTAGCAGTTGGAAAATTTGCCCTGAAATTTATTCTGTTCCAAGCTGTGCTGGCTTCCCATGGGTAGCGAGTTATTGGGATATCAATTACTTCTTTTTCTTCCCCCCCCCCCCGTAAAAAAAAGAGGTCAAATTATGATGTAATACTGAATTGCCTACACATACAGTAATGTTAGACCATGACAGCTAATTCTGGTCTAATCGTGATTAGCATGGTAGTGGACATGTTATCTGCTTTTGTGTGGGGACATATATAGCTAGATTAGTGCTAAAAGTATTAGGCAAATTCTCACTATGTAGTTTTTGCCATTTAACTGTAGAAGCATAGTCAAATGCTGTCTTCTCCCCTTGTATCTCTACTGTAGTCTCCAAACAGTATGACAGACAGTTTTATTTATTCAAACATTTCATGCCTTAGAAGAACTTGTCCATTTTGTTTAAAAAAAAAACAACCAGACAGAAAGCTGTGTGATACTAAAAACATGTGCTAGGTTCTTTGCATTAATAACTGTTACTGAAAGACAATTGTGCCCATTATCCTTCTAATTCTAGATAGTTTTTACAAGTTACCTGTACTGTATATTGGTGGGGGGCAGGATTTATTTCTGTGAAAATTTTTATATAAAAAGACTTCTCTAGCCATAGTTTAGTTTGCCTGAGGAACTGATCGAGTGATGGATGCCAGGGAAAGAGCTCACAGTTAGAAGGATTTCCTAATGAATGTGAAAAAAAATTAAGCCTTCAAAATATTGGCAAGACCTATATACCAGTAAACTTCTACAATGTAACTTAAATTTAACTGTTGGCTGTTTTTTTTGCACTGTGCAGCCAGTTGAAGAGTTGGACTCCTGAAGAAACAATTCCACTTCCATTCACAAAATCTTTTGTAAAACCTCAGATACTTCTGAGTAAGAGGGAAGCAAATTTTGTATTTTTGAGTTAGTTTTATTAATGATTAACAGTAATCATTAATGGTATGGTAATAAATAAATGGTAATAAATAAACTAATTTCAGATATTTGGGGTTTTTGACACACAAGTCAAAGAGCTATGAATGAAAAGTTGCAGCCAGTCCAAAGAGGAGTGTGGGTTTTTACTGAGTTGTGTTAACTCATCTTGTTGTGGTAGGCTCCTACCCTAATGCTGCAAACCTGAGAGAGAGATAACTTGGCTTGCTGCTTCATCACTGTATTGGCATTACATTAAGAGCAGTATTTCTGTAAGCATGTATATCTTAAACATATAAGGGAAGAAGGGAGCCTGAGTCGAGAGGTGTACCTTTTATAATTACAAGTTGAAGGTGAGACATCTGTGGCTTGTTACATTGGACTCATGGGCTTTATTAACAGAACTGTGCTGTTTGCTCCTTGCACACTTGCAATGCTTTTACGCTTTGCTTGTGCCATAAATATGGTTTAGTTCAGTGTTGTAAATGCAGTATTTCTGTAAGAAAACCTATGGAAGATGAAAGTTTCTCTCTCCTTTTGAGCAACTCCCTTGATTTTCAGTGCTAAACTTTGCAGGAAGTGCATTCTCCCAACCACAAGCAAGACGTGGATTCATTTTGGAAGTGAGGGCTCTGTTGTCTCTGTGAGTGATATAGAATCTTCTGAATTCTGGGTTGTCTCCCTTGTGTGCCTGATCAAGGTACAGTGATGACAGGTGCTAAACAGCCAAAAATTTTACTCCAAACCATTAACATCTTCAGAAAAGTGTGTGTTGCTCCTTTTTTTTTTTTCTACTCCAATGTTGTTCTCAAACTACTCAAATGTCCTTGGAATGCTTTTGGTGTGGATTGGGAATATCAGTCATGCTGAGACTGAGTTTCAAGGAAGTAGTGGGTTTAGCTACTTTGTTACTTTGAGGTGGTTTTCCTTTTTTTTTTTTTTTTTCTTTTAATTGCCCATTTTGCCATTCAGTACAGGGAAGCATAGAACATAGTCAGCAGTAGGTGTCACAGGATAATTTTCTTTCTGAATTGCTGACTTGCATTAAGATTAATTATGCTTGCCTGCTTGGAGTGGTTTCAGGTAAACAATTAGAAAGTTCTTTATCAGCTTCTTGAAACATATTCATGGGATGAGGAGCCTGTGAAGTGTTGAATGGAGGAAAAACATGGAGGGCAGAAACTGATTTGCCCTCACAATTATTCTGTTCTTAATGTTTTGGTCCCAGCAGTGTGAACAACACCGGGAGTCATTACTGTGAACTGGCTGCCAGATAACACAGAGGTTTTTATGTCTGTCAGTGGTTGCATCTGCTTTCAGCATGTTTTGCTGCCATGATTTTCATGTGGTGATATTTGCCAGCAGCAGCACAGTGCTTATGGGTTCCTGACTTGCTAATGTTGATACAGCAGAACACACAGTAGTAGTACTGAAATGTTTTTGCAGGATTCCTTTTGGCTAGATAGAGCTAGGTTTGTTTTGCTTGGATGCCAGTGGAATGCTTGGACTTGAAGAACTTTTTTTCTTCTCACAAAAAACCTTTATTGTTGGAAAAAATTAAATATTCAGAGAGCAACAACTAAGGCAGTTTAGCAAAGACTGCATTTATAATACATGCTATTTGCAAGTGACATCTTTTTCTAGTGGTGTTTTTAGCAACCTGCATGTTAGTGAAATGAGTAAATCAGAAACATTAACCCAACATTAAGGATGGAGGGCAAGGGTCCCTACAGAAAGAAGTGATAATACTCTGTGTTAGATCTACTTTTGTAGCTGAGGGAGCAGATAAAATTCTGGGCATACAGACCGTGGTTCTGCTGACATTCAAACTAGCTCAGTTAAATCAGCTGAATTATTTGAGTTTCGGTGTCTATAGAAGCTATCTGAACACTTTTTCAGGTATTAATGTTTCTTTTAGTCTTTGCTTATAAGAAAAAAATGATAGCAGAATTTGTGGCTTGTATTTGCATGAACTTTTCCCATTAGCCTTCTGTGAAATTCAACAGCATTTGAATTACTTTGTGTGCAGATACATCTTAAAAAGTTAAATGAATTAAAGATGAATGACGTTACCTGATTCTTCCTCTTGACAATTTAAAATTCTAACATGATAGCAATGCCTCTCATTTCACAGATGTTGTATTAGTTTAGGAAGTGATAAAGTATGCATAGCTTAAATTCAGTACTTGCTGTGCATTGCATCATTACCATAGCAGGTACATGTGCCATGATTCAATAGGTGAAATGTTACTGTTTAAATTTTAAAGTAGCAGCAAGTGTGGGGGCTAAAATTTTGTTGTGTTGGCAGCAAGGCATATTCTGTTACTAGTGTAGATTTGTACTGTACATTTGTACAGAGTTTTGGCAAACATTTAGAGTAACAACAGTTTAGATTTAAAAGAGGCATCAACTCAGCAACATTTCAAGAGGACTCAGCATTGGGCATGATGTCAGGAGATAATGTGATCTGAGCAGTTATAATTTCAAAATACATTCAAATATTCCGAGATAAAAATATTTATTTAAGAACAGGAGTATTGGAGTCTGTGGCATAAGGGTGTTGAGAAAACAGTTAATGGCAGAATAAATTAAATTTTCCATTCTAAATAATCCTACTAAAAGTCTGTGCAAATCAAAAGGTAAAGAATATTGATACTGCCTTGGTAGAGGTGACTGAAGGCTAGCAAATCTGGGAAATATTCTGAATGTGTTTGGGACACCTAGCAGAAACCATCCAGATCCAGGATTTTAATTATCTAGGAGTGTTGGTTAGGAGGTATGATGGGATGCAGGTTCCTAGTAAGTTGTTGGAGGACCTAAGTAAAGCTTTCCTGGTGCTAAATATGAAAAAAGCAACCAGAAGATAGACACTTCCAAGCTTTGTTACAACTAGAAGATAAGTAACTTGTGTGAGAGTGAGCAAATGAGAGTCTGAGAAGGAGGACTTGTGCTAAATAAAACAACTGGATTTTTAGAAAGGCAGACTTTGGATAAGTCTGGCAACATGATTCTTAACAAGTAGTTCTGTGTTTTAGAGAAAAAAATACTAGGGGAATATTGTTCCGTCAGGAAATTATGCTAGTGGCAGAAATTGAAAATATTCTTTCACAGAGGAAAATATGAAAAGTAGTGAGAGGCTGTCCTGGCTACTAGTGAGCTCTTCAGCATCAAATACAACAAGGAGGGAAAGGAAATCCCAGCTGGATTGCCAAGGACAAGTGTAAAAATAAAACATAAGTGTAAAAATAAAGTATAAGCACATATAGTTCAAATGCAACATTCAGAAAGGCCAACTCAAAAAGAGTAAGGAGAAATCGTTATAGAAATATAAAGTTAGTAAAAAGAAAGCCAGGGGAAGTTTGCTTCTGTTTGACAAGTGGAGCTGTGGACAGATAATTCAAAGCAGATTGAGGTCTGTTGTTTGGTTTGGTTTGGTTCACCTCACCTTTAATAAGAGATACTGAGAGTGGGAGGTGAAACTGTGTCCAAGGCCACTGCTAAAACCCCAAGCTGGTGTGAGGAAAGTGTGAGTTTGGGAGCATTTAGATAAGTTTAAGTTTAAAGTGTTTAAAAAACACTACTGAAAGGGTAAGAGCTGGCTGATGTAATCCCTGAGCTGCTGCAGTTACTTAACTCATGGAGGATATGTGTAATACTGTTCCACTGAGAAGAGTAATTGTACTGTCTGTCTGTACAGGCATCAAGGGTGAGGGGGAAGTGGAAATGAGCTGTTGTAGACTCAGTTATTTATCTTTGATTATTTGTTCAAGTATTTTTCCTGGGAATTAAACCCTCCTAAAGCAGTAGAGGATGACAAAGAAATAAGCAGTAGCCCATATGGGTTTATTTTTGAGATTAAACCATGTTAGACTAATGCAATTTCTGTCTCCAGAATGCTAACAGAAGAGGAGCAGTTGGTCTCTGATAGCTTGACTCTGTGATAGAAACTGTCAAAACTTCATTCTTGTTAAAGAATTTCTGGAGGAATTTACTGTGGATTAGTGCTAAACTTCTTCAAAAACATTGTTTTCTCTAGGAATGGACTCATGAGATAGTGTTCTGGTGTAGGGGCTTTTTGTGGGATTTTTTTGTATATATGTGAAGCATTTATGTATTTTAATGGATGACAAGAATCAATGTTGTTATAAAATTGTAAAATTAGAGAAGATCATACCAAGAAACTATCACAGAATGATTGAATTCTGCTCTTAGAAAAGTTGTTTTTTTTTTTAAATAGAGCCAGTTTTCGGATTGGGGCTGAGGTTTGTGTGGCAAAAGAGCCCCACAACACAGTTCCTTGCTTCAAACATAGCAAGGCTTCTTTAAAGTAATTTCTGCCTACTGGCTTATGGGAGCAATTGGAGAAGGCCAGAAGGACCAAACGCTTCTCCCTGAGGATTGATTCAGTAAACCTCAAAGAGCTTTGTAGTTCTTAGTATGGGGTTGTGTGACTGCATCACATATGTGAGAAGTCATCTCTGCAAGTTAAATGAAGTAATCTTTCCAGCCAATGTTGATGTAGAGTCCAGTTTTGAAGATGGAATTAATTACAAATAAAAAAGGAAAAAAGAAGGTAACATGAACCCACTGGAGGGAGTCTGGAGGAGGAGAGCAGTAAGAATAGCTGGGTGGCTGGAGGACTGACTGAATAAGCTGGGTGCTGTTATTTTACCTTCAAAGAAGAGAAGGAGGTAGTGGAGACATGAGAAAATGAGGGTTAGTCTATGTGTGTGAGATACATGTGTTTTTCACAATTTCTTTGCTTGGTTGGTAAGGTACTGTTGCACTGGAATCTGGAAAAGTTGTGTATGATTTTAAGAACAGGTAATGAAAGCAGCTGTGACAGAAATGTGATGGGTATTAACATGTCACAGGGGTGATGATGATGAAGGTGGCTTTGAGGTGATTTTTTTAGCCTTTGACTGGCTATAGGAGATGGTTATTGTGATGCAACACGATGTGTAAAATCCAGGGAGAAAGCGGTACCGAGAATTCATTTTCTCGCTACCTCTACACTTACTTCTCATTGACAACAAGGATCCAGAAGATATCAGAACATTATATCTCTCTCTCTGTTTTTTTTCCCTTTTTCACCTGCATGGAGTAGATGAGCGAGACTTGTAACTTCACAATACTGTGGCTGTTGAAAAGTAGCTAGAACTCTGTTAGAAGGTAGTAATATGAAAAAATGACTGTGGGCATGCCTATACCCACCCTGGCTCTGCAAGAGCAAATCCTAGAACAGGGAGTGCTAGGAAATGTGGTGTGAAGTTGCCTAGATTAGCTTCAAAAACAGTTTTGTCATATTTGTGTGGCATTGCATCCAAGCCACTGTGGTTTCACTGCTCCCAGGCCTGTGCTAGTCTGCTCTCTGCCATGCAGACTTAATCAGCTTGTGTTAGTGAAAATTTGGAAAACTCTTTCATGTAATCCGCTGTATGTTGTAAACAACCCTCTATTGTGCTGCCCTTGTAGCCTGTGTTTATTTGAGTACACTAATTCTATTCCTTTAATTAATTGTCCAGTACCAGCCCAAATCAGAGGTAGCTCTGCGCTGTGTGAGATTTCTTGTTCAAATGACAGGGATAACAACAGTGACATTAAACAATGGTTTTAATTTCAGTTGCATGCTATTGGGCAAAGCTGTGAATAGCAGAAGAAAAACAAAGATTTGAGGAAGTCCTACAGTCAACTGGTCTTTAAATCAAAAATAAATAGGCACATTTTTATGTAAAATTAACAGTTTAGGAGACTTTTGGTTTGTTATTCACAGAGGGAAATTTCCTGGGATGTATCACTTCTAGGGCATTCTTTCTCTTGATTCATGCATGTATGAAACAGGGACATACTTCCCTCTTAATATTTTACAGTCCATCTGTTGTTTTTGAATGCCATATATTGCTACTGGGAGTGTTTGTATTGATTCATATATCTGTGGACCGTGGTTACTGGGATTATTTTCTTGGGCTTTCACATGAAGTGGAAAGATAAGGAAAGCAATTTGAATTTCCCAAACCACAAAACTATGCATCTTTCATAATATCTAGCCTGGGTAATGGTGTTGGTTAAGATGCATGGGATGTAATACAGTCTCCAAGGACAACTTTCATCTCAAATAAAATGCAGTATAATCTTGAGCTCAAAATTAATTGTATTTTAGAAAAAAAAAAAAAAAAAAAGAGAGAAAATTTACAAGCCCTTGAAAAGGCTTTTGCCATTCTTAGGATGGTCCTGGCAGCCTGCTTGTTAAAAGAAAGTTTGACATTCTGCTTTGCTGTGGGCTGAAGAAATGTTGAAAATGCCTGTCTGTTAGGATTTGATGATATCAAGGTATAAAGTAGAGCATCTTAATTAATGAATTCATTAATTGATTATTTTTATGTTCTAAAGCTTTTTAATATACACACCTTATCACACTCATTTTAGGACAGAATTTCAGGCTATTCAAGTAATGTAAGCTGAGATATATTTTTTTCTGATATTCCTGTCATTATGAATAATATTATTAATATGAATAAGCCAGAAAATATTATATAAGAACTAATATCAATCCTATGAATCAGAAAATCTTACATAAAATATAACATTTTTATATCTGGTTCAAAGTTTTTGAGCAGCTGCTCCACCATTTCATGTTTTCCTCATCTGTCTCAGTTTTCAGAAATCAGAAGGCAGAATCTTTTTGTGTTTTCTCTCTCTCCCTCTGTTCCCTCCTCCCTGTCCAGGATACAGAATGCAGATGTGTGGGTTTTTTTACGTGGTGTGTTGTGTTGCCTGCTTTCTTTTAGAAAGCTGTGTATTTGATGCAAAAGCAAAATATTTGCTCTTCCAAAAATGTGTTACGTAAGGCAAGACTGTGCTTGGCAGTAATGGTTTTTCAGTGCCTAGAAAGAGATCCCAGTGTCAGTGTTCTCTGGAGATAACAATGTATTATTTTCTACCTGGCAGTACTGAACTGGTGATACTGTGTGATGAATATGATTCTCCTGGGCCACAAGTACAGAAGCTCTCTGTTTAATTATAACTATGCTTCTTTAATTTAATTACAGCTTTTTTTTAATTAAAAAAACCTGATTCAAAATTGGAATGTGTTAAATTATTCAGACTCTTGTTATTTCATATACTAGACTGAGTCTTCTTTTGCCATCTAACCTGAGGTGCCTGCTGGTGTTTTTTTGGTTTTATGGGGTTTTTTTGGTTTGTTTTTCTTTTTCCAGATGATTTGGGAAGCTGAAGGCATAAGGACAGGAAATTTATCAGAGCTTGGTGCTAAGGTTTCAGATCCAGATTTTTTTACGTATGTGTGACCAGAGAATTGTTCCATGTTCCAAGTGCTTTCTCTTTAAAACCTGCACACTAATTGCATATCATAGAGAAATCTTTTGTAAAGTACAAGAACAGACCTTTGTGATTTTCTATACTGCCTCAGTAGTAGTAACAAGGATTCAGTGAGTCAGTCTTGCAGTACTTTGAAGCTGAAACACTGAGTATGTTAGGATAATATGGCCCCACTCTTAAATATGTGTAGACTTTGACTCTGGGTAGGGGTTATTTCTCCTTTTTTTTTTTTTTCCCCCTCTTCCTCTTTTACGTTCCCTGTGATGGACTATTTCTTATGTAGCTAAAAGGAAAGAAAAATTCTGGGTTGATCAACTTGTAAATCTCAATTATGAGATTGTCATTTAGACTATACCTATTTCATTATGTGTATGACAGCAGTTTTTAAGCTATGCTTCAAATTAAAGAAGATAAATCCAAGGGAGAAAATTATTATTTAAGCTAATGGACAGCTTGGTCAAGAACACAATTATAGGCTCCACTTAAAAATTTACATAGTTAAGTGATAGAGCAAAGCAAAAATGGAAAGACTGTATTTAAATCAAACTAATTCCAAATCAAACTTGGAATGTTATTTTTATGACCAGGTGCAACGGATGTAGGAAGCAGACAGGAGAGGTGTAGGTATTAATTACAAATTATGGAGTAATCTCCTCCCCTTAGAGTCCCCACTCAGAAATATTTTGAATAATAAGAAACTATATTAAAAATATCATGGTTTAGTGAGCTAGTGTTTTGTGAACAGTATTTTACTACTTCAGTGATGCTACACACATCCTCAGGCTGTGGAAGCCAGCTAGTAGTAACAAAGGCCATATGGAATGTCAGCAGATGAAAGCATATGGAGGAGTTTTTGCAAATCTCTTAAGGATTTTTATCTCTAGAGAACTGTGCAGTGTAATACCTTTCTGAACTGGGATCAAAGTAGGAAACGACCAACAAACTTTTTTCCTCGTGGAATTAAAAAAAAAAAAATCCCAAATCCCCACATACTATTTAAAGGATACTTTAACAAAAAAAATCCTAAGCCTTAGCTCATAACATTTTCTGGGTTCGTCTGGTTCCATGTTAGTGTTAGGTATTTATTTTCTTTTGTTATTTAGAGTCACAGGCTGGAGTACAATTGTATTAAGGGTAGGAAATATTTTAGAGATTTCACTTGGAAATTGGCTAGTTTTTAGGACTACCTCTTTGTTTTAATAGAGGCAGAAAATGATGTTAAAAGACAGGATGTTATGAGATTTCTAGTTGTCTCTGTGGAGAAATCTGATGTAATTGTCCCTACAATTCAGGAACATAAAATGACAAGGATCATCTACCCTAGCCTGTACTGAAACCATGTTATATTTGTGACCTGTAAACTCATAGTGTCTTCCCATAAGATCTTAATTTTCGGGTGTTTTGTTCATGCTACTTTGAGAAAGCTGTTTAAGAACCTGCTTTAAATGATGAGTTCTTGGCCAAATATTAGTATGTATAAAAAAAATTATTTTGTCCCTTGATGTATATACTTTTTTAACTTTTGCATGATTCTTTTCCGCATACTGAAAACTTTCAGAATTTTACCTCCTTGCTTATAAGAGAGAAAAACTGACAGCCTCCCTATTTTGAATTTGTGTAGTCTGGAGGAATTTCTGTCAGACAGGTTAGCAGGATGTCTGTAAAATCAATTTTGAATGCTAAGCACTGTGTAAATGAACAGACACCCTTTTCATACTTGCATTTTTCTGTATGTGGGCAGTCTTGTTGCATGTCAAATGTAGATTTAATATGAATCACTTCAGTGTTGACAGAAAGGTGTGGATTCCTCCTCCTCCTTTGCAAGTGTTTAGCTTGTTTAACAAGATGTTGTTATGATGCATTTCTTGTCTGAAAAGTGAGTTTTGTAATCAGCTTTTTGGCGGTGTAGGCAGGTTTAGTATTCAGCGTAATACCACTTTTTTTTTTACTTTTGCGTTTTATTATTTATTTTTTTCCCCCAGTGGTTACTTTTTAGCCAGAACAGTTTCTTAACTGCCCCAAACGTGTTCAGTGTGTGATGCACGAATGTTTTTGAGGTGCAGCATGGATGCAAGTGTTTTTGAGTTGCAGCAGTGAACAGAAGGCAGTAAGGAAGGAAAGTGTGGATTGCTTCTGCAGTGGTGTGGGTTCATAGCTGATGATGTCCTTGGTGTTTTCAAGGGCTTCTCACTAAGGTATTGGTGAAAGACCTGAAAGCCCTGACCTTGTCTGTGTGGACCTGTCTGGTGCTGTGAAATACACTCTGTAACTGCTTTTCTTTTGTATTAGAGATTTTATCATCTTGTTCTAAGATGGTTTTGGGTCGTCTTCTCCCCTCCCCCCCAATTTCGTTTAGGTGTTGGGCAGTTACTTTCTAATAACAGAGAATGATAATTTTTACTTTTCTACTTTCTCTGCCTTTTCTTTCTGTAGTGGAAAGCTGAATGCTGCTGAAAGGTGTCAGCTGAAGAAACTTTAGTTCTAGATTGTTCGCAAATGGAAGAGCTGCCAGAGCAAGTTTTTCCTTGCTGACCTGTTGACATGCTTTAATTGCAGGTAAGAGAAGTGTGTGTATGTGTGTTAGTTCAGAACAGAAGTCTGTTTGCTGAACCATGAGCTTTCTATTTGCAATGCTGGGTGTCAGGTCAGTTTTTGTGTTATGGACGCCTGTCTTCCGAAAAGTGGGCTTGAGACTTCAGTCTTATTTAAAATGTCAAATAGAGTCTCCAGTAGCACTGAGTTGCATTTAGACAACGTGGACTCCGGAGCATCCTGTCAGTGTTTGGTGTTTCAGTTCCTGCCTATACAGTTGGACGACTGTGTAATATCCCTGTGACAACCACAGTAATTGCTTACATGGGAAATGAATATACAGCAATTATCAAATGCACTTCAGCTGTCCCTTAGTGCCCTGTGACTTCTGGAGAACAATATTATGTGACCTATATACCCTGTAAGTCAGTGACAGATCACCAGTGGCATACTGATGAGAACCTGACAGCCTGTATAGCAGGATTTTCTTGAGTTGGCAAGACTCTCTGGTTGGGTTTTTTTTGTTTGTTTGTTTGGGGTTTTTTGTGTGGTTTTTTTTTTTATTATTATTTTTTTTGTTCCGAATATTTCCATGTTTGGAGTATGGGGTATGAAATAGTTGAAATGCCTGTCAGATGAAGAATGGATGTTTTCTATTTTAATTATGACTCTTAACAGTCACAATGTAAAATACAAAAAGAGTTGAAGGAGGAAACACTTGTCTTCTCCATCTGAGTTTAAAAACTGAGCACAAAAACTTTAGAAAACCTTTTTCAACAAAAACTGAAGAAGGGATAGAGGCTCCTAGACTTTATTTTGTCATTGGATCGTCTTACTTCATGTTACTCTACAGTGAAACTAGTCAGCTGACAGATGAAAATTCAGGTGTTTTTCCTGACCTGATCTACAAGCATGAGTATCATTTGATGCAACATTGTACATGTGCTTTGTTTTTATTAGATAAGCTGTTTTACAAGGTGAAAAGGGCTGAATGCTTATGAGTCACTTCTGAGGGGCTGATGAAATGGCATGCAGGGGGGTGTGGTCTTCGTAGCCTGACTTGGCATCATTTGGGGAGGAGATGTGGGTGTTAATTGCAAGATTGTCATAAGGAAGTTCTGTGCAGAAGAGAAGCCCAAGCTAGCTAGGGAGGGAGCCTGGTGTGTGGGTGTGAAATGAAGCTGGGATTAGTACAGACAAGCTTGAAATCGTAGAAAATCTGACAGTGTGTTCAGTTTCCAGAGTTGTGTTTGTTGTATCAGGTAAAGCATTCATACCAGTCAAACAACATTAGAAAGGGGAACAAATATGAAATGAGACTTTACAATAACCACTAGTTCCTGGTTTTTATATATCCAGGTTTTCTTTGAAATTGATTAGAAAAAATATGAATAGCTGGTAGATATTAACTAAATACTAACTATCTGGTAAACTCTTGTGCTTTGTTTGTTATTTTTAAAATGCCAAACACTTTATGAAAATGAACACCATTTTTCAGAAGCCTTTCATGTATCATGTGTCTGGTCTTATCCTCCCCTGAAATGATACATACTCATGCTTCCACCTCTTTTTTTGATGCAGTTTGTTGCAATTCTTGAAGCTGATGGGAGACTTTTGTCAAGTTGGAGTGAGGATATTATTCTTCTCATCCTAACCTGTGCTGCTCTGTAACGATTAGGGAGGCATCTGGTTTCTCTTTAGCAGCTTGTACAAGTTCCCAAAGTATCATATCAAAGTATCTTCAGGAAATTGAGGAGCTCTAGACACGCTGATGCTTGGCAAGTTAAGTATTTAGTATGTTATTGTTTCCACACTCCGAAGGAATTAATTGCCAGCTCTGACAGTTTTGTAAACCTGTTTTATTAAATACAAATATTAAAATGCTTCTGAATGTCAAGCCGTCTCTTAAAAGCTCTGTTAGCAGGGTGTTTGTCCAGAAGAACTACATATTCCCAAGACTAATGGCACCATATCCAAAATTTTATGAGTATCACCTTTTACTTGTATTGAGCTACAGCTACTCCGTGGTTCTCTGGCTGTGTGGAAACAGCTTAGGTTGCCGAAGTGACTGTTTCTCAATCAGTTGCTGCAGGTGAGAGTTCTTCAGATGATTTGTAGCATTAGAACTTAATATCTTGCACAATAAAGACAAGTCTATTTCTTTCTCCTGTGAGAAAACAAAAGAACAACAGCTATTGGTTTAAACCAGAGTCCAGTCTCATTCTATAACTTCATTTATAGCAGTGTACAGCTTTCAGTTAGCTCTTTCTTCTTCCCTTGACTTAAAATCTAGCTATGCTGCTGGAAAAGCAATACAGTCACTGATGGAGGAAGTGACCTGGACCAACACAGTGATGTGAAGTCTTTCTCTAGTTCTCATTTGTTCCTGTTCCATGTTAGTTCAGCTTGTCAACTGTACTAGTACGTTTGAGTTCTCCTTAGTTTAGCTAACAGTAATAATGAAGAACAAGTTCTACTTTCTTAATGTAAGAGCTTTAGTATCTAGTCTAAGATTGTTAAGTATCTGTGATTTTCAACTCTAGTCCCAACTGGTATTAAAACCTTAACATTTTTTATCAGAAAATATTAATGCATCTGAAACAAGTGTGTTCTAATAAATTTTTGTTTTCAATTAAACTTTTCTAAGTAAAGCTTTCATAGATTCAGGATGTAATTTCAAAATGAAAGAAGACAGTAAGTGGATAAAATTGCATTAGTTATATGCACTATCTTAGGATCGTGCTTCCTTTCAACTGTATTCTTCCTGTGTTGTGATGTGGGGTTTTTTTGGTTTGTTGTTTTTTGTTTTCTTTTTTTTTTCTGGTGGCAGTTTGTAGGGTTTTGAATTTGTTCTGATTTAAAAAAAAAAAAGTAGAAAAATTGTGAAGACTCAGACTTGTTGGGAGGAAAGTGTCTTTTCCGTTCAGCAGTGAGTTTGATCTTAGGAGTAATCCAGTAAAAACTTGGTTACCGTCAGTTATCTGAAATGAATATTATAGAGGAAGATACTGCTCTACTGATGTAGGTAATTTTTAAACTGCCCTGAGCTTCACAAAATATTAATATAAATCATGTAATAGCTATTTTCTATTAATATTTCACTTTCATAGGGTTCCTCAGGCCGGTTGCAGGCTACTTCTCATGGCCTTCTTTAGGAGTCAATGATGTTCTATAAATAATTTAAATGGTTCTTATTTCTAATCTTTCATCACTATATACTAGCATACAAATTTGCTCTCACTATGATGCTGAGGGAGAGGTCTGTAAGGGACACATCTGCCTGGCTGTTTGCAGAAGTATAAAGATGTATACTTTGCTTTCATATGCATAAGACTCTTGCTCTTTCTCAGCTCAAGATAAACAAGGAAAAAGCTTTTGTGTGTATCACATCATGTGATGTATTCATTGCAAAGTTTCAGGGTATGTCATAAAGAATGTTTAGTCCGACATCTTGACTTACTTGTCATTGCTTGTGTCTTGAGTTCAATTAGGTAAATGAATATTTTGCCCTGAAGAATGAAGCACAGTGCAAGGAAGTGTCTAATGGCAGGTAGAGGCCACTGGCATGAGGATATAGAAAAATATGACAGGTTCTCTGGTAATAGTGACAACTGTTTTTCTAAACTTTGGTCTTATTGAAATAAAAATAGCAAGTAGCTGTTGTTCTAAAATTGACTACACCTTAGTACTGAATCAGTGTAAATTGTGCTTGCTAGTAGGCATATAAAACCTAAGGGAATTTGTAACCATTCTTAATGAAGGCAATTTGGTAAGTTCGGTGTTAGAAATTAAGAGATTTTATGATAGACTTAAAAAAACCACAAAAAGCAAACCAGAAAAAAGGTGATTATGTTTTTCATACTAAAACTGAACATTATCAACATAACAGTTTTATGTTTACTTTGGAGGAAAAAACCACCATTGTGATGGCAGTTAACTTAGAAGGAAAAAATCCTGTTAATACAAAATAAAACTGTAGAACAAAGTCTCGAAGGATCAAATTCTCAGTTGACATGTTTTGCTGTGCATCATTGTTCTTTACATCCCAACGTTTTTTAAAACAAAAAGCATTTTAGGGTAAAGCTAGTGTGGATTAATTAAATTGTTTATTATAATTTTCAAAATATAAACTTGGAATAAATGGAAGAGAAGAAGAGTAAGATGTACTGTTAATATATAGACCTGCAAGAACTGATTGAATTGGAGTGCTGAAGTTTCATTGGATTTTTGTTTTTGCAGTGCTAAAATCTGTTGGACTGAACAGAAATATGTTATAGAAACCTCTATGTAGCTGTTGTCAAACAAGGTTCTTGTTCATCAGACAAGCAGTGAAAATAATGAAGTTCAATGCATTTGTTGTATATGGAGCAGTGGTGATTGCTGAGGGTTTTCAAGCTGAGCTGTCCTCACAATAGGATTTGATGGAAGAGAAGGAGGCAGGAGAATATGTGCATAGTCCAAGCGTGTGGTGGTGTCTCTGGCCATGTGCAGTCCATGGGTTTATTTAATAGTCTTTCCATTCTGTCAATTCAGTGGGGTTTGTCTTTTTCTTTTAAAATAGTTTTAAAAATCATGTATGCCTTTGGTAACTGTCATGGCCTGTAACAATGAATTCTATAATTTGTCACAAATTGACACATGTACAGGAACAGAGAGGGGAAGAAGAGTTATCCAGAGGAAGGAGAATGCAGGATCCAAGTTCTGGATGTCTAAGTCATCTATCATATACTAATGTTAATTTTTTTAAAGACTCTCTCTGTGTTTATTGAATGTTTCAGAGCTATGAATGTACATTGTCATTCATCTCTCTGGTTTCCTGAGAATTTTTTAAAACTCTGATTTGCTACAGATAGAATTGAATTATAATGAAAAAGTAATCTTTCACCTACTTCAAGGGTACTGTTACACTGAGAAGACATGTAACAACATCATTAGAAAAACTCCACCCCACAACTCTATATCAGGATGTTGATATTTAATCATTCCTAGTTTTGCTGCTTGTTTTTATGTCCTAATGAGCTTTGCTTGGGTTGAGAGTTTGTTCTCCTTGTGCTGAAATTACTTTGCAGATCTCTAAAATGTTGCAGATTCTCAAGGGGCTTGTGCAAAATACACTTTCTACACACCAGCAACAGAGTATTACTGTTGTAGGATGTGCTGGGGAGGAGCCTTCCTTTCAGCCTCATGACATAACTGTTCAGGTATACCCGTGAGCAACCAGGTGCATTTGAAGACACAGGTAATGAAGCTTTTACATGTGAATTCAGTAACTTTAACATTTAACTTGCAGTACAGTCTATAAAGATCTAATTACTTATCTTCTAATTTAAAAAACAGACTCATAAAACATTCTGACAGTAATCTCATTCTATGGGTGATTCTAGTGAGTAAGTAGGCTACCATACAATACTGGGCAAAAATGTGTGGACTGATATTTCACTGCTCTGGAAGTGTCATAGTATCTTCAGTGAATGTAAGAGTACATTAAAAAGCTGGAGCCTCATCAATTTATGAAGGATTATAAATTATGATCACAGATGAGGGGGACTTGATAACCAAGGAAATTCCAACTCCTAATGTAAGTCATGACACGGAGAAAAAAAACTTATAAAAGCCAAAGTAATTGGAATATTTCTCTTCTGAAAACAGCTTAGAAACTTCTGCATAACTTTTTGCTATTTATGAATGGCAAGACAGAAACTTTATTTTGCTGTTAAGGAAGTAATGGTAGGTTTCATCCTAGAGGAAGTCAAAAAGTATTATGCCTGAGAGGAACAACTTGTTTTCCTGCTTCTCTCCTTATTTTAAGGCTGTAACATTATCTCTGTTTTCCAAACTGTCAGCTGTACAGCAAAGTACCTTTTAAGGAGGGAACTAACATCTTTTTACTTGTGCCATGGTAGATGCATTTTGGAATCGGTTCCCTCCATACCAAGGATCGTCGAGGGTGGGATAGAATAGAGGAGAAGTTGCTATATCTGCTGTTACTTTTCTTTGTGGGCAAGTAGAGCCAGGCACAGTCCTACTTTTAGCTGCTGGGATGGGTGAGATGCAAACAAATCTGCTGGCCTCCAAGGGTCATGTTCAGCTTGGAATTTGCTAAATGCAGAGTTGAAGGCTTAATTTTGGAAAAAGAAGGCAATCTTTGAGAAACAGAATTCTTTCAGTTCCAGAGAAAAGGATGTGAAAAGTTTACTTTAAGAAAATTAGGAATTTTTATTAATTTGTTTGCAAAACGAGATTCATTTTTGGGAATGTTTTGAGTCGTGATCATGTTCAGTAGAGCTTTTTGTCCAGTTCTGCAAGCATTTCCTGTTATATTTCCTTGCATCTCCTTTGTCAGTTTGTGTCCCTTACCAGGGGCACAGTCGCTACCAGACCAGGGAATATTTTTCTTGCATTCGATCAGTTCAGAATGAGACCTGGAATCTGGTGTTTCCTGACATTTTGAACATGTTTGCTGCTAGTGAGTTTGAATTGTTCTGATATTATTACAGAAGAACTAATATATCATCAATTACTGGCTGTTAATCTTCAGAATTTGACTTGCTGGCTCTAAATAAGCAGTTATGGTAATAAAAATTGGGGAATAATTCCAGGAGCAGCGGGGGTGATATTCCCCATACAAGGTGGAAGCTGCACAGCACCCTCAGCCTCTGTTCCCACATTGCGGTGTTGGGGCTTTCTACCTTCTGTTTTAGTCTTGCTAGAGCCATTGTTAAACTGATTTGATTTGTGAACTGAACAGAAAGTACAGAATAAATGTGCTAGGGATGTGGAACAAGGGATAGGGCATCGTTCTCTTGGGAACTGGGAACTGTTCTGCTGGTTCACCACATCTTTTGGAGCAATGCTTTTAGTAAAAAACTTACCAGGAGCTCTCTAGGCAGCTGTTTTGTCCTAGAAGGATAGAACTAAAATTAAGATGAATTGCTAATCTCTGAGTATTAAAATTCATAGCCTAGAAAGCTTTGTTGTCTCTTAAAATTTAAGACTGTGACTGGATTCTGTTTTCCTTTCATTGGTAAATCTACCTTAATTTCACTGAAAGTCAACCTAGCAGGCAGCTGGAGAGAAAAATTTAGGCTGTTTAATGAGGCACTGTTGAAGAAATCCAGTGAGACAAACTAAGATGAATGAACACGTGGGAAGCAACTGCTGTCAAAGAGAATAATATGCTGCATTTTGAGAAATATAAACAAGTAGGAGGGTGGTAATAAAGTGCTTGCACAGAGCAAGCCAATTGCCTGGAGCTGGGTACCCAACAGTAGTTAATCTGGGAGATGAAGCTATTGTCCCATTGCACTGCTTTCTTAAAAGAAACGAGAAGAACTGGTCTGGCACTTTTGAAAGGCAGGGCAGCATCTGAATCAGTATCATGAATGACCCTGTTCAGAAATTGTTGCTTTTCCTGAAACTGGAGGAGGGGGGGAACCAAAACAGAACAAGAAACCCTCAACCAAACAACTGAAAAACCACCCCAAACAAACAAACCTCAACAAAAACCAAAAGTATACCGAAACCAACAAACCCTGAGCAGAGTTACTGATTCTTTTTTATGACCACTTTGTTTTTTTCTTTTTTAATGGAAATTTTTTGGTTTTCTGCATGATTATCTTATAAATACGTACTCCAGAAAAACATTTGAACTGGTATGGGGCAGTGTATCTTACATCTGTGTCTTCTGAAATGCAAAGTGGGGAGATCATGTGGGTGCATCTGTGTTTTTAAAAGTATTTGTTCTTCTTTTTGTATCGACTAGCATGTTACTAATAATAGGACAGTGTACTCTGTCAGCATGTTTCATTTACCATGTCACTACTAACTTCCAAAAAGTTCTTAAGTGTTCTAAAACATGATGGGCTTTGAATCTAATTGCGACAAGCCTGGTGCTGGATACTTCTGGAGAAGGACATAGGCCCCCAACGCTCTTCTCCTATCAAATTAGAGAATTTGTGCTGAGTGATATTTTTTTTACATCTTTCTTTTTAAACCTGTATGGTATGCCATCTTAGTTGAGCCTCTTAATAAAATGTGCTGTAGTAGCGTACAAAAGCAGCAAACATCTCATGATGGAGAAAAATTGTCTTTAAATTATCTGTAGGGGAGTGGTTGGCACAAATGATCCCTGCAAATGGGATTCCCACTTCCCTAAGTGATGAGTGAGATGATGGCACAAGCTGCCCTCCCCTCAGCGTGCTCACAGCCTGAACAGTTATTTGTGCAAGTGACCAGGTGGCAGCTTCTGCACCTCCAAATTGCAGCCCAGGTGGATATTAAGCAGAGTCGCCCAGTCTGTGATCTTCCAATCACCCTTTTGAAAGGGGTCAGTGTGTACATTTCCCATCTCCTAGACTGTTTAAGCAAGCATCTGTTAGAGGCTTAAGTGTTAAGAAGTTTTTAAAGACTTCTTTTTGTTTGAGTCAGGAGAGCAGCTGTTAGGTAAACGCGCATCTGTTGTGGTTGAATTTTTTATTTGCCACAAGTTTGACTCTGCATCATTCCCTGCCCCTGACTCCTGCTCAGTTAATAGCAGGAGGGTATTCCCAGAAGAGGAGTCTGTCCCTGGGGATGAGCTGTGTTTGTTTGTGGAATATAGAAAATTATTTTCTTGCTCATACGCTTATCTTTATACTCAAAGTGCTGTTTAAGCTGCTTGTACTCTTGAGTGTCACTATTTTTTATCTATCACCATTCTCTTTCCATTCATCTATCACCATTCTATTTCCATTCATTTATCACCATCTATCTTCATGAGGCATAGCATGGATAGATGGCAAAAAGATTGAAAATATATCTTGGGTTTATAGAAAGAAGACATTTTTTTTCCAGTGTGATAAAAATGCCTCTGACTTACTATGCTTTTACTAAGATCTCTGTGTATTTCAATTTTTATTTTGTTTTCTTGCTTATTAGTTTTGGCGAGAAAATCACTCACAGCTCATCCCATCTGTATCTGGGATTCAAGGACTTACGCACTTTACTTTTCATTAAACTGCATACGTGATTTTGACTTAGGGATGATAGAAAATGAAAGGTGAAACGAAATGGCTACAGAGTTTTTAGAACTGAATAATTCCCCAACCAAGTTATGCAGTTACTTCAAGTGAAAAATTAACAACCTACTGTGCTTGGCATTTTAATAATGCATAGTAAGCTGGGCCTATGTCTGGGGGTTTTGTTTGTTTATTTGCTTTCTATTCTGTTGGAAGTTGGGGAGTTTTTTTGTGTGTGTTTTGACACATAAAGAATCGAGGACATAAATGGCATAAGGTTTATTTAATGCATATGTAATCCTTCATTTTTTTTAATGGCAAGATTCTGCATCTGAAACTGTAATTTTTATGTTCAAGGTGTAGATATTGAGGACTTGATATGCTTTAGGTAAGGCACCTGTGGGGTTTGAACATGAATTTAGAAATACCTTATGAGTAAATCTACCTCTGTATGAAATATGCAGCAGCTTGACTCCTAACAGCAACATATATTGACTTGTATATGTATTGCCATGTGTGTATTTTGTGCTTGTATATGTATCTTTTGGTTTCCATTCTTGTTTTTCTTTATTTCTTTCCATCACTTTTTGCCTGGAAAACAAAAAAGCTTGGTTTTGTTTCCTTCAGTTCTGCTATTCCCATCTCGCTCCGTTTACTCTGTTCTGATAAACCAAATGCTGTGCCACAGGAATGATGCTGCAAGTGGAGGGAGAGATGACAGACACTGGTCTGTTAAGTGACCCTTGCTTACCTGCATCTATCATTTTCCTCTGCACTTCCCTCTAATTTTTCTTCTCTCTTGCTTTGTTGTCTCATGTATTTCTGTAGCTCTTCTTCCTCTACCAGCCATTGAAGATCATGGGTTGTAGTTCTAGTTCTTCTGAACTAGGCAGTGACAATAACTAAAGGATGGTAGCAGTTACTTCCCTGCCTTAATTCTGCACTGCTTGGAGCTCCTGCAGTAAAAGTGTCCATGAACACACACAACAGGCATTCAAATTGAGCAGTTTGACACAAAAGTATGTTTTTGTGCAAAAACAATGTACTTGTGCTTGAGATTGCCCCAATCCAGGCACAGGACCTTACAGTTCTTTGGATATTTAAGTTTGTTTGAAAACTGTTTTACTGGAACAAAGAAAGCTGATAGGAGTTTTGCATTATGTAAGTACTTACTATGATAAAATGGTGTAGTAAGCTTGGTAAAATTGTGTTTAAAATAGTGTTAATAATCTAATTTTGGAGTGAAGAGGAGCCTTTTGTTCTTCTGCCTTCCTGCTTGGAATGCTTGTTCCAGTCTTGCCTCAGGTTAAGTAGATTAAGTGAAAGGGAATTTGGAGTGAACAGCACAGATTTTTATTTTTTCTTCTTACGAACAGAATTAGGAGGTAGAGTCTAGGTAAAGGTTATATTTGTTAGGCAGTCTGTTCAGGTCCTCATGGATTTGTCCACACAATTTCTGCTTGCCTTTGTTGAATCAGAGACATGGGTCTTCTGTTGGTTGAATTCTGTCATATCAAAACTTTTACAAATTCTGCATTTATTGAATTCATTTAAGACTTTTGGGTTCATGGGCATCCATCATGAGGGGGCCTCTCTTATTTTAGCTAAAAAACTTTAGATAGCTGCTGCCTTACTTTACTGAGCTTCTGGTATTATCCTATTCCAGCGCCCCTGGTGCCAATTGTGAGTGGGGTTTTGAGGCATGTGTGTTTGTGTGCAGGGAGGAGGGGGAAAAAATTGATTAGTTCTGTCTGATCTGTTTCTTTACTCACTTCTTTTGATTGTACCGATTTTATTTTTATCATTCACGCAATACCTTCAGCAATTTGGCAGGTTGTCTGTGGGAGATCAGCTGACACCAAATGACTGAATGATTAAAAGCATTATTCTAGATATGCAGGAATTATTGTAAGAAAATTGCCCTGATCATTGGGCTGGACCCAGGAGTGGTGGTGAATGGTGTTACATCCAGTTGGTGGCTGGTCACTAGTGGGGTTCCCCAGTGTTCAGTATTAGGGCCAGCCCTGTTTAATAGCTTTATTGATAATCTGAATGAGGGAATTGAGTGCACCCTCAGTCAGTTTTCGGATGACACTAAGTTGGGCAGGAGTGTTAATTTGCTGGAGGGTAGGAAGTCTCAATAGAGGGATCTGGATGGGCTGTGACTCCATGGACCAGCAGTATGAGGTTCAACAAGGCCAAGAGCTGGGTCCTGCCCTTGGGTCACAACAACCCCAGGCATATTGCTACAGGCTTGGGAAGAGCAGCTGGAAAGTGGCCCAGCAGAAAAGAATCTGGGAGTGCTGGTCAACAGCCATTTAACATGAGCCAGCAGTGTGCCCAGGTAGCCAAGAAGGCCAATGGTATTCTGGCTTGAATCAGAAATAGTGTGGCCAGCAGGACCAAGGCAACGATTCTCCCCCGTACTCGGCACCAGTGAGGCTGCACCTCAAGAACTGTGTTCGATTTTGGACCCCTCATTGCAAGAGGGACATTAAGGTGGTGGAGCATGTCTGGAAAAGGGCAAAAGAACTCGTGAAGGGTCTTGAGAGTAAGTCCTATGAGCCACAGCTGAGGGAGCCGGGAGTGTTTAGCCTGGAGAAAAGGAGACTCAGGGGTGACCTTATCACTCTACAACTTGCTAAAAGGAGATTGTAGCCAGGTGGGGTCGGCCTCTTCTCCCAGGCAGTTAGTGACAGGACAAGAGGAAATGGCCTCAGGCTGTGCCAGGGAAAGTTTAGGATGGACATCAGGAAGAATTTCTTTACTAAAAGGGCGGTTAAGCATTGGAACAAGCTGCCCAGGGAGGTGGTGGAGTCACCACCCCTGGGAGTAATCAAGAAATGACTGGATGTGGCACTTGGTGTTATGTTTTATTTGACACGATGGTGTTTGGTCAAAGGTTGAACTTGATGATCTCGGAGGTCTTTTTGATTGTTATAAGTAGTTTTAAAAGTGCGGGAGAAATTCAGAGCTACAAGCAAATCATGGCTTAAAAGATAGGATCTCAGTGATGGGCAGAGTATGCCTTCCTTAATCCTGTTTGGTGTGTCTGGACTGGAAGTTTCTGTCAGAGAACATGGCAATGATACTTTTTCATTGTGGGGGCATGAGGGAAGGGGAAAAGGGCAGAGTTTGTTACTCTAGGGAGTTGTTTGAGTTGTTGTGGTATGCAAAGTGGGAAAAGACTGTACTCCTTTTAAAGTCCTGAGCTTGAGGCAGTAATACTAAGCTTTACTCTACCTCTTCAGTCTTCCTGCTATGTATAAAAGCAGTTGCCAGTGTGAGAGCTAACCCTAACAAAAGGCTCCATTCCCATTCTGGCTGAGAAGGAGAGTAGAATGTGGAAATCGTCTTTCTGGGTTAGTAAAAATAAAAGCAGCTCTCACTCTCCAGCTGTAGCTGCAGAGTCTTTGCTGTGGTTGTTTCCCATGGATTTTGATGAGTCATCTGAACACTTAGGATGTTCTTGCTAGTTGTATTTAGCAGATACTGCAACACCTTGAAAACAAACAAAACCTCAGTATCGGCTCTTAACTCTCTTTGTATGAAGTTGTTTGGTTTTTTGGCAAGGTGCTCCACAGATCTGGGATTTTGGTACTGTGCTGGTTTGGGCTCAGGTAGACCTTAATTCACTTTTTTATGTGTGTGATAGGTCTATTTACAACAGTCATGCAAAAGCCTTATAGGGGGTGAGATTTTGTTGTATATACTTATCTTTCATACAATAAAAACATTTTGCTGTAAAGTCATATTTTAAAGATAAGTGATACTGAAATTTCATACTTTGCATTTCTTCTGAACCTGCTACTCTGTGTAGTGGTTAAGAGAATTCAAATAGCAGTTACATTTGATTACTGGGAAAACCTAAAAGAAATCTTGTTTGTTGTGCAGTGTGCTTTATGTCAGATTATATAATTTCATAATTTATGATGTGCAAAATGTTCATAATCCATATTGACCATACATGTGTAATGTCAGCTCACAGTTGTATGTCGTCAGATTATCTGAACTGTGAACTAACCATGCTGCAGATCTGAAAATAGTTCAGGTGTGTTGGGAGTTGGCATGACATGGCACAGCACTACATAAAATCTGTCTTTAATGTTTCGCAAGTCACTGTGTCTCACTGCAACTAACAGCAACCAGTTTTGCCTGATAAGAACTAAACTTAAGAAACAGTTGCTGTATAGAACCATCTTGGAGATGTGTTCCTGGAATGGAAAGCACTGAGAGGCTCAGCACAGAGGTGCCCATTCTGCCTGAATTCAGTTCAGCTTCATCTGCAGTCATTATTAGCTCTTGTTCTGCTGTGTGTAAGCTGATGTCACGTTAAACTTCCTTAATATTAGGTTTTGAAAAGATTTATTTTAGCATACTGTAGCACCACGCATAGCACATGCAGAAACATCTGATAGGTAAGGGATTCCTGTTGGAGCCCCAAGTGGTTTGTGTTGCTGCTACTTGAATTGTTCTGTAGAAGACAGTTTGGATTCAGTGGTAGTGGTGCTGAGCCAAACCTAATGAAATTCAGCCAGTATTTCTGTGGATTGCCATTACTTTTGGGGTTCATCTACTCACTGTTGGCTTGAAAACAGAACACAGGTTTTGTGTTTAGAATTAATTGTGGTTTATGTAGCAGGACTGACATTTTAGTGCTCTTAGTTATAAGCTTGGAAGGATGGAAGTTGTGAGAGAAAATTGAACCTAAGTGGATTTTAAGGTTAGTGTTTGGATACCTCTATTATTTGCTTAGTCTTTCTTATCTATAATTGTAAAGGCTTATCTCAGCCACTTTATCTGGGTGCTCAATTGTCATAGAAACATTTCAAGTATTAGTGCACATTTTAAATTATTCCAACAAACCAAGCAGATAGCCCCACTAACTCCATTGCAAATGTGCTTTAAGGTGCTGAATACTTGAAGGTGACTTCCTATTTCCAGCTTGCACTTCATCGACAAGGTGATTTGTAACATGTAAATGTAATTGATAGCTCTGGCTGGAATCTGGAGGCTTTGCATAATTCTATTCCTTGCTGCTAATTAGTCTGCTAGGCACTTGCTTCTCATACGATCCTTTATATATTGACAATCCTAAGAGCAGTATTCATCTTATACAGATATTTCTCCACAAACAGCAGACATTCTGTTAAACCCACAATTTCAAGTGGCATACTGAGTGGAAACTCCATATAGAGGTTCACAACCTAAGTACTTTTGGGAGATGACCTGACTTTTGTAGGCAGTAAACTTTTCGGTATTAAACTTTTTGGAGGACCAACTCAGTTCTTAAATAATTCTTAATTAAAATAACTTGCTAAAGACAAGCAGACTCTTGTTATTTAAGCAGTATTCTCTCTGGAGAACAGCCCAAACACTTCAATATTTCGAAAATTGTGTCTCTCAAGGTCAAATTCCACATGAGTATCTGTTATGGTAATCTATTGGTTTGAGGCTGGATTTGATTGTTGCTAGTACCATGAAAATGTCTTTAAGTAGGACTTTGTGTCATTTCCATGCAAGTGAGTAATAAGAGAAGGGTGTATGCCAGGCTTATTTTCATAAAAATTTAGTAGAAGAAATTATTTAAAGCATTCTCTTGCATTGAAATAATGTAAATCGAGCCCGTGAAGAATTAAAAAGATCAGAGAGAACAGGAGTTGGTTAGAGCTGGGCTGGGTTAATTTTGTGCCTGGATCTTTGTGCTGCGCTTCTTAAGTGGTGTCTTTGCTACTTTGAATTCAAAGAGAGACTTCTTTTGTGCCCAATAAAAGAAGGGGCTATAGCTGATAAAAATGGAAGAAATCCATCTGGTCACAAGAGTTGACCTGAGCTGTCCCTTTGTTTTCTTGATCTGTCATTGATTCTGCCATTCCATATGATGAGAAAATATCCATAGTGCAGGAAGTGCTTGAGGTTTCCAAAAGCTTTAACTTAGGTTGAAGATAGTGGGTTACACAAACCACTTAGATCCCTGCCATCATCTGCTGCTGCTTGGAGGACGTGGCAGACCAACACCCAAAGTATCGCACCTCTCTTCTAACTAGAAATCTGTTGACCGTTGAAGAACAACAACTTTCTCAGGGTGTGCCATAGTTGTTTCTGAATATTTTGTGTGCACTAGCTCTTGTAATCCCACAATGTAGAATAATATTTTGGCAATATAAGATGCAAATTAAATAAATTTAGTGACTACCCAAAAATGTAATTTGGGAAGCAACTGATTTCTCAGTTTGTTCTGGCCACAGCGGATAGGCCTTATGTCCCATAAGTGAGATTATTGTTTGTGCTGCTTTGCACAGGGATGCGGATGTGGACATTTGTTTTAGATGAAAATTTTCAAGGTGTGTTGTTCTGCTACAGGCTAGAGCCTCCCTCTGTGCCTCTCTGCTTATTTTTTTCAATACTGGTGCTGTTGGATTTTTTCATAGCAATAAATATAGCTGTCTAACGTTCAGTTTTTCAGCACATACTCTGCTCTTAATGAATGTGATCATTTACACAGTGTCACTGTAGTATTGGCATGCTAAATAATTTAGTGAGCTGTGGCAGGTAGATAACTCTGTGGTGTCTGTGTTACTATGGCAATACATTTGCTTAATGTAAATATTAGTCATTCTGACCATATGAATCTCAGGGCTTCTGACATTATTAGCTGTGTTTGGGAGGTGTGAATGCGTGTATCTAAAAGAAAAGTTGTTCTGGAAATATTAATAGTTTAAAGATTACTTTCTTTTTTCATAATTCCTTCTGCTTTGTGACTGAGCTACATAATCTATTGATTGTAATGAACAGAGCAGAACATTTCTCCCATTTCTTTATCATGGTTGTAATGCAACTCCATTATAAAGAAATATATAACTGTATTCTGATCCTCTAAAAATTCAGCCGACTGAAATGAAAGGAAGTAGGATCTTGAGGTCCATCAACTTTGCTCTCAGTCAAAGAGTCAAATAAAAAATCAAACTTGGAAGAAAAATTCCAGGGGTATTAGACTGAGTTCCATGACTTGGAAGGGAAACTAACTGTGAGAGGCTTTTCCATTCCCTTTATGGGTACCAGCAGGTATAGAGTTACTTAAGAAACACCTGATTTGTCATAAATCAATGCATAAGCAATATGTTAATGAAGTTTGTTTCTTAAATATTTATTTAGATATTTTTTCAGCCCATTTTCATGGACCATTTCCAGGGAAAATGAACTACCTTCTGCAAAGCCTTTTCTCAAATGCCAGCTTGTACCTGATTGTATGAACTATTCTTTGTCTGTTATGATCTGCCAGCACCTTTGAGGCAACAAATAGAAGTGGTAAAAGAATTAAATCAGTTACCTTTTTGAAGAATGATATGGCATCACAGTTGATAGTCTGTATGAATGTTCAGTCACTTCAAGCCACGAATACTGAATGTACACTGGTACTATTTGTAACATTTTATGTGCTATTTGAAACCTTTCTGTGTTTAACTGCTAAGCTTAAGATCAGTTTTGGAAAGAAGATTTGTCTGGAATGTGCCACCCTCCCCCTGTGTTTGGAATTGTCCCCAACCTTCCTGCCAAACACCTGCAAGGTACGAAAAGAAATCATAGTAAGCGGTGAATGAAGTCTTTAATTATTTCTAGGGTAGATTATACTGGAGGCTTTTGTGTGCTGCAGTCTGACATGGGTGCTCAGCACCTTTCTGTGTTTGACACATCAACAGTCAAAGAAAAAAATAATTAAAAAACCCCAGTAGTAGCCAAGCACAGAGTTCCGAGTTCTTTGCATTTTACAGAATAGACTTTGCTGGACTTCTGTAAGTGTTCTTTACTTTTCCTGTCTCTGAGATGATAAAACTTTTGCTATCAGTGCTTGCATGTAAGGCAAAGCTTTTACTGGACAAGAATACAAACTAGAGTTGTTAGTTGCCTTTCCATGGCACTGATGCTCACAAATGCTAGTCTGGAATTCAAGTTAACCTAGGAAAATTAATTATTTACCACATATCTTTTCCTGGCAAGGCTGCCTGTGGGAATACTGTGCTGCTGGCTGTCTCTTTTTTAAAAATATAATATGCTTTAGGTGCATCTGTTGATTACAGATGCAGGGAAGTATTGAAACATTTAGATTCAGAATAACCTACCAAGTATTAGCATAGTTGAAAGAGTAATTGGAGGAGCTTCTCTGATGAGGCTTTTAGTAAACAAACCATACTCATAAAATGGCTTGGGAAAAGCCACATCTAGTGCAATGTATTGGAGGAAAAAGACTGCAGAGGGCACTTTATACTCTGTGGGAAGAACCTGTGTAGAGAGAGTTGCTCCTGTGAAATCAGACTGGCAGGATTTTCCCTCAGGCAAAGAGGTTTGAATGGTTCTGCTTTTCCAGAGTCACAAGTATCTATTTTCAAGACGGATTTTTGGGAGGGATAAATTTGAGCACTCAAAACCCACTCCGTTCCAGGTTTGGCTGATGTGTGCCATAGGAACCATATGAAGAGTATGGCAGAGGGAATGGTGGGTGTGTGTTCCTTTGACATAACTTGTACTCTCAGTAGCTAAAAGGGTCTGGTGGAGGCTCATCTGGCAGTGAGTTTGTGGCGCTAGAATCTACCACTGAAGTAGACTGCTCTGTCTTTGCCTTTCTCCTTTTCTTTTTTTGTGTTGTGCAACATGGACTCAGGGGTTCCAGTGAATACCTATGGATTCCTACAACCAGGGATGCAGGGGAATGCTTCACAGCAAGGCACATACT
The DNA here is from genome assembly GCF_003945595.2 of Pipra filicauda. Classification (NCBI taxonomy): domain Eukaryota; kingdom Metazoa; phylum Chordata; class Aves; order Passeriformes; family Pipridae; genus Pipra; species Pipra filicauda. The sequence goes on from NW_024104287.1 coordinate 3,993,202, forward strand.
GAATCTTTTTGTTCTGAGCTGCACTGCATTTCTTTGCTTCTGCTGCTGAAACATGGCATGCCTGTATTTTAAAGCTGGGCTGAAGAAAGTGGAATGGAGTGCATTACAAGCTGAATGTTTAAATTGGGTGATAAATTGAAAGGAACAAAAACGTGTGCCAAAAAGCAGTTGCATTTAATGTTTTACACATGATTTGCTCTGCTAGTTTCTTTTATTGTCACACTGCAAGTACCTTTTCGCTTTGCCTCACAGAAGAAAAAAAATCTAGGAGTTCTGCAATGCCTTTTTTATGTGCATAATGAATGTCTGCTTTTGAGTATTACCTTACAAATAAAAAGCGGAGGTTTTATCTGTACTGTTTTTATGCTTTTTGTTGTAATTCGTTTTGTATATTCTACTTTTAAAAGGTAATGATGGCTGTTGAGCAGTCCTGTACCTTCCATGACTCTCTTCATGGAAGGAGAGCTGATGCCACTCTTGTCTTGAGATGGGGAGACCCCAGAGGAACTGTGCATCTCAAGCTTGTGCTTATGCGAGATTGTTTTTGGACTGACACATGTGAGTCCTCACACTGGGTACTGTTGATCCATGGATATCTGGCACTTAATTATCCCCTGTCTTGCCTTCTTTCCATTGCTGTCACAGGACAGATACGTTGTGGAGATTAAAATGGAAAGAATATTATGGCCTGTGTCCTCTTATGTTATCCTTAAAAATTATTGTTGTCCACTTGAGGTGCTCACATAGATGCGACATCAGAAGATATAGGGTAGTGTAAGGCCTAAATTGTATTTTCAGTATTCTTTTCAGTAAATGGTGGTGTTTTTATAGTGATATTTCTAGTTTTGACAGAAGATGGTGAAAAAGGAGAGTTAAATCAAACAGATTTGGTTTCCAGGCTTTTGTTGTTAATTTAAACAGTTTAGAGAGTATATGACAAGTGTAAATGTCATATATTGTAGATAAAAAAATACTTTTAATCCTTACTGTTACTGCAATAAGACAGACAGACGCTGTTGAAATCATAGTAATAAGCGATGTTTACCTGCCTTTTGCATTGTTAGAAGAACATGGCTTTGGGCTCTCAGAAGGGTCAGGAAAAAGTCACAGAAGGCTGGTACTTTCTTACAGCATGAACTCAAAAGGCATTTATTTCCACGTGCAGAACACTTAACTTCAGAGCTACAGTAATACTGAAAGATGTGATTCTAACATCCTGCTTGGTTATTATAGTTTAATGCCACTCAGCATTATAATTAGCTTTACTAGACATTAATAAGTGGGTTTAATATTCAAACCATGGTGTTGGAGTTAAGTGTGCCAATGAACCTTATCAGTGGAGCAAAATGTAAATTTTAACTCGTTTATCTCATTAGCTTTTAATAAGGCTGTGCTTCGCAAATCATGGCTGCATCATCTGCTGATTATATCCTCTGATCTACTAAGCAAAATAGCAATCTAATAATAGCCATACATTGCATGAAATCCTCTCACTGGTGTTCTGAAACACTTCATGTGTTTTATTTATTTTTTTTTTTCATTTAGAGGGCCTTGATTGTGTCTTATCTCTTCTGCACAGTGCCAAAATATAGAAATGAAGGTAAGATGAGAATTCATTACCTGTAGGCCATGGGTTTAGAAGTGTTTTGCCAAATAGAAGTTTCCAGTAGGGGCTGTAAGTCTTAAGTGTGTAGTCTGAGTGTGGTGCATAGGGATTCTGAGATTTTTCGGGGCAGGTAAACAGCTAGACTGTCAACTGAATAATGATGACTTACTGCTTGAATAATAATCAGAGGGCTCCAGAACTCTGTGGCTCATATATTAAGGGAGAAACTGGGCTCAGTGATTTGCCTTAGGCTCATGTAAAATGGAAGAGAACTGGAGGAGACTGTTAAGTCTCCTGGCTTGAGCTCTTGCATGCAGGCAGTTACCATTGTCGCTCGTGATGATTGTTGTGTGTGCCCTGCATGCTATTCACAGCAAGTAAGAGGAAGTTAAACACATTTGAAGTAATTATTCTGCTAAGTCCAGTTTTGATACTTTTTCCCAGCAAATTGCTCATACAATCTTGTCTGAGTCCAAAGAAACTTGTTCAATCCATCTAGAAACTTTCAGGCTTTGAAGGTTTCCTAGTAAATGTTTATAAGATTCAGTGACTGGGAGTGAGCAGGGTTGGTTCTGGTGTCTGAGGCAACAGAACTCAGTCATTCCACTTGTAAGCTGATTTGGTTCAGGTTTGCTTCCGTGTGGTCTTTATTTTGAAAAATGTATACTAGCCTTCTTGGATTGAGTTCTTTAATGATTGCACCTCTCTCTAGAGCAACATTCCTATGTGTGGTGAGGAGTTGGACTTGAGGATCCTGATGGGTCCCTTCCAACGCAGCATATTCTATGATATAACAGTACTTCAGATATATATGCTCTAGCATAAGAGAATTTGTTTAAATGGTTGCCAGAGGTGCAAGTTGAATCTCTTTTCTTACCATACTTTAAATTAAGATTTAAACCCCTTTGTAGCTGAAGGGTGTGAGATGGGACAGCTCTGTAGCACTGTTTTGTAATAGCAGTAGCTACTACCCTCATGGATACACAGAGTCTGTTGACTGACTGCTACCAGAGGTGGTACATCTACTATGCTAGTAGTCATCCGTCACAGTACTGTATTTCATTTTTTGTGTTGATCTTGTTGATGGTTGAGTTGGTAGATAGATACATTGTCACAGGGAAAACTCACTTTTTCCTTTGTCAGAGAAAACCATGGATCTTGGCTCCCAGTCCTGCTGATTTAGAGGATGGAGGGACATTGCCACACCACCGCTTGGAATCTAGCGGACTTGAATTTTCAAGTGTAGGCAACTTCGGGGACCGCTTCTTTCCAGTTAGGTTGATCATTGTGGTATCCATAATTGTAGACATGTGCACTTTTCGTATCAGTACTCCTGAAGAGAAGTTTTCATAGAATCATAGAATGGCTTGGGTTGGAAGGAACCTTAAAGATTATCCAGTTTCAATCCTGCCACCATGGTCAGGAACACCTTTCACTAAACCAGATTGCTGAGGGCCCCATCTAACTTGGCCTTGAACACTTCCAGGGATGGGACATCCACAACCTCTCTGGGCAACCAGTGCCTCATCCCGCTCTGAGTAAAGAATTTTTTCCAGCATCTAATCTAAACCTCTCCCCTTTTAGTTTAAAAACGTTCCCCCTTGTTCTATGACTATCCGCTCTCCCTCTGTTTTGTAAGCCCCATTAAAGGCCACAATGCGGTCTCCCTGGAGTCTTCTTCATACTGAAGAACCCCAACTCTCGCCGCCTGTCCTTGTAGGAGAGGTGCTTCAGCCTTCAGGTCATCTTTGTGATCCTCCTCTGGACCCGCTTTCGTGTTCTGAGGACTGCAGAGCTGGACACAGTACTCCGGGTGGGGTCTCACAAGGGCAGGGTTTTCTTCTATCCTTCATTAATTTGTCATTAGTTACATGTATTTGGTTTAGTGCTGACTTACAGCACCATTTATTTTCATTTAGTTTTTCATCGCAGACGCTGGATTGTGTGCAAATGCTCTCATAATGTCACTGAAGGGCTCCTGAGACATTCTGTGACTCTCAGGGCTGAAGGTTCGTGTCCTTCAGAGTACAGGTATTCTTGAGACCAGCAGGGATCTCACAACACTACCTAGTGGAGAGATGACATATTCGGAAACAACGGTGAAGGGCTTTATTATTGGAGTGGCCATGTCATGAATTACAGTGCAAGTAAAATGGTGTCTATGAGGCAAGGAGGACTTGAAGACAGAACGGAGATGGAAATATATGTGATGACAGTTTTGTTTCAGCAGAGGGATAACTGGTGAATGATGTAACAATTTTGCACGTAGTAAAGTACTTCGTAACTGGTCCATGAAAACAACAAATTGGTTTGACATAGGCTTTCTAACTCTCATAGTCTTTTTCGCCTTTCAGTTGAGAGGTTGAAAAAATAATCATAAATTTGTAATTCAGTGTCAAGAACCATATCCTCAGGAGTAAAGTTTGAGATCTCAGTTCCAAACATTCAGTGGTTACAGCTGACTAGCACTCAAGGCCTGTGCATACAGACAGACTTTCTCATGCCTCTTTGAACTGCTTCTGCCTGTAGCTTGTGGTTCTCATTTGGAGCTCTCTGAGGACTTGTGTGTCAGATCTGACTTTGCATAAGGCTCAGTTTGCAAATTCGGATAGCACATCTATTACCAGTTTTCAAGGAAATTGTAAAGGTGAACTGAAAAATTAAGGAGACGAAATGGCAGAGGAGAGGTACTTGACTTCAGGCCTAGGGGATAAGAGAACACTCCAACTACTTTGAAAAACTCCCCAAACCTTGGTGTACTGTAGCTTCTGCAGCTCCAACAGCCTCAGACGGAAGGGCAGAAGTAGAGGTGAGAAGAAGCAGGATTCCCGAAGACATACACAGACACTCCCCACTTTCAGAGCTGTGCAGGCAGGAAGAAGAACAACCTGTTGATGGGTGGAACCTGTGCATTCCCACGCCTGTCTCCATAGGTGTTACAAAATTAGATGGGAGAGGCTGTGGTTTGGCTTTTGGTTATCTATACCAAGAAGCATTCCTGCCAGGGCTGATATCCAACTCCCTTATTTAGTAGGCCTTCAATATTGATCATTCCAAGTTTTAAAAGGTTCAAATAGTAATTACATTTTATTTTTACTTCATTCTGATACTTACTCCACTTTTTAATAGGTATATTTGTTAGGTTTGGTGTTTTCCAGAGCACTCCTTTTATGAGATGAATAGTCTTCTTTGCAATTTGTTAGGTTATTTGCCTTCATTTACCCTCCAGGGTGTTCAGGTTACTGGTTTATCTTCATTCCTTGCTGGACTAGAAAGACACCTATATTTCTGTTCATGTTTTCTCAAAGGTTCAAAGGCAAGACTGAAAGAATTTGTAAGAATTGTTATGAAAGTGTCAGATTACCTCAGTCGTTCCCTTCCCCCCCCCAATTGTTCCTATGATTGTTTATCAGTTTCTTTTTTTTTTGCATGCTGGCAACATGTCTAAGACAGGTGTTGTATAGACTATATGTATTACTTTTCTTGCCAGTGCATTCGTATGTCTCATTAGCCAGGAAAGGTAGTTACAAGAACAGAAGATGCTGTGATGTCACTCAGTTTCCATTTGCACAAGACTGGGTGGTGTAAGAATGTAAAGTATTTTCATAGAAGAGCAGACTTGTCTTAGGGTATCAGAGATGAATCATTAATTTTTACTCTGCATAATGGCCAACTTAACACTGTTTACACAACACAAATAATTTTATTCCTAGGAAAACTGGAGAAGCTTCAAGGGAAAAATATCTACCACCTGTAGAAAATGCAATGAAACTAAACAGAAATGGAAATATAAATAACATGTAAATTTTTCTTTGATCTGGCTTTTTATGCACTAAACATCATAAAAATGCCAACAATCCACTTTGGATTTTGTTGTTTACTACCATATGTATTAAAAGCAAAAACTTTAATGTACAGAGAGAAAGCCATAATCTGTCAAAGTCCACCCAACTTGCAAATCTGTACTAATATTTTTAAATAAGGGTGTCACTGCGGGAGGAGAGGTTGATTTTTCATGGATCTATGCTCACAGATAGGGAAGTGTTATTTTATTGAGGTTCTTGACTTTGCTGTAGGAATTAATATAAAATGAATCTTCAAGTTCTGCTTGTCTGCTCTGAGTTAGAATAAAAAGGGAGAAGAAAAACAGTGTTCTTATGCAGTTTTCTATGAGACCTAATACCTGGGGTTTTGTGCATTATGGGAACAGGAAACTGGAGGGACATGATTGGATTTTGTAAGGAGTGCTCATTTTGCCTTTTTTTTCCTTTTGTTTTCATCTTCGTTAATCACAGAATTTGATTATTCTTCATCCTTGTTCTTCAGCAAACAGTGTGCTATAGTGATTTGTTGGTCTCATCTTAAACAGTAATATTTAGTCAGTGGTTTTCCTCAGATTTGGGAATTGATAATCATAAAAATAATTTTGCAAGTGCTTTTCTCTTTGCCAAGCCTTGAACATAATTTAGGGCAAAGGAAGTTCACTAGCTTCTGGAGCTTTCTCCAAGCTAAATTGCAGATAGATATCTGAAGCAAACAATGTTGGTTCACACAGTGTTCTGTTCTTTCTATTCTCCTTTTTATTTTTTTGAAGAAGGAAAAAAAGACCACAGAAGTACATTTACATTCAAAAGTATCAATCCACTAAATATAGCACTTAATCATGAGGCCCTGTCTGCTATCAGGCAATACCTGTTCATAGGGTGAGGTATGAAAATGACCTTTCAGATTTCAGTAGCTCGTTAAGTTGACTAGGTTTAAGGAGTAATTTGTGATGAGCTTCTGTCATCCTACAGTGCACTGAAACAGTTGTTCTGAAGCTCTGTAGTGATATGCTTTTGCTCATTCCCTTCGTTCATTAGTTCATCATGTCACTAACATGTTATCACTTCAGAGTGTAGGAAATCATGTTGACTTGGTGGATAAGTACCTTGGGGTGGTAATTCTCTCTAAAGTGAGTAGTTTCAGTTAATCATGTACAGAAAGATAAATGACAAATTCCAGTTATCTGGCCAATTACTGCAGTCTGTGTACTATAATGAACATACCAAGAAGTATAAAAGGGTTTTTTGTGTGATAGATAGCTACCTAAATTTAGACAGAGTTATAAACCCATTTTTTCCAGGACAAAGAGAACTTTGTATTGCACATTAAGTTTTGGAGAAATAAAAATGCTTCTAGAGTGAGTATTATGTTAACAACTACGCAATATCCGTTCTACACCTTTCAGCTTTGATTTTATGGCATATTCTGTCCTTTTCTGGTGTTTTTAGTTTGAAAGAGGGATAAAGAGAAGTATCATGTGCATGTGAACAGGAGAGCAATTCCATCTGTGAAGCAGAAGTTCTTTTCTCAGTGAAAACTTGGCAACAATCCACTTGGGAAGCTTGTTGTTTGGTTTGTTGGTTTATCGATCAAATAATCAGGATAGTCATAATGGTGTTTTACTGCTGATTCTTGTGCTTGAACTATATTTAGAACCTGCAGAATCATCTCAGAGTTTGGAAATTATAAACAAAAGTTTGTGGCTTCTTTATCATGAAACACAGAATGTTTAGAATATATGTGTATTTGCATTTTATTATGGATTAGTGCTGGAAGCGTACACATCTTCTTTAATGTCACTTTGTAGACTTGAGAACATTATTCTTGGACTTCTTATGTTTATTATAATGAGTAATTTGACATGTTCTACAAATCACTTGAAAAATCTTCTTACGTATTATTGCTGTAGCCATAAAATATATACCTTAATCTTGTTTTCTGTAATCTACATATGATAATTACAGGTATATTGATAACATTTCTCTAGACCATCTTTCTCTTGGGAAGGTAGTATTTCCTATTCTGTACACTAGTGTTCTGAAAATAGCTTTAAATCTTCAGAGTATGGAGTCTACTGCTTTACTGCTCTCATTCATCTTCCTGTCAAGAAGGTTTTGTAGAAAGGCAACTTAATAATTTCCTATGAATTTATTTTATACTTTTGGCTATGGACACTGTTTTACCTTTTTAAAAAAATGTAAAAAAAAAAAAAGATGTTCCATTCAATTCAGCATCACAACTTGAAGAAGCATCTGGGTTCCTAAATTATGAGGAGGCTGGGGCCAGGTTTGTATGTCACACAGATGTCAGAATTATCTTGAAAAGCAAAATTGATGCTGCAGAGTGTATTGATCATTTTGATTTCCTTCTTCCACTAGCATAGCCAGAACATAAAGTGGGTTTTGTTAAATATCTGCTTTCTGATGCGTTACTCCCTCCTACTCCTGGATAGTGATGAATTTTGAAATAAACCCTGTACAAATTCTCAGTAGAGATGGGAAAGTTGACAACAGCTATTTTTTACCAGTAATTCATTTCAATTATGACACAACAAAATTACTAGTGTAGACATAGCAGCTGATATTTGTAATTTACCTCTAAATCAAGGAATGGAAGGTACCTTTCATTGAGTGACGTGTGCTATGCCCTTTGGGGTTGTTTTTGTTTCTCTTTGAAGCTTGGTATGAAAGCACACTCACAGTACAAAGTTTTAAACTGAGATTTGTAATGCCTGTCTCACACAGTACAACATTTTAATTACTTGGTTTTCTATAGAAACAGGCTTTTCTGGGGTCATCAGTTTTGGTAGTGATGTGGGAATGAGCCAACAAAGTTAAAGCCTTTGAATTGATTTCAGTTCAATGACATCTGCCTCCTTTAGTATGTAGGTAGAAGTGAACTTTTCTGAACTGCTATTTTTAAGGTTTTTTTTCCCCAAGTTTAGTTTAAGGTTTTAATATCCCTTTTGTAGCAGCTGTCTGCTAGTAGCAGACAAGATACCTCAGTCATACTGTGCCAGAGCTCTACTAAAAATAGAGAGAGATCTATTTTAGATTTTAAGAACCCTAGCTGCTAGTTTATTCTTAAGTTTTCAACCAATGTAATCTGTATTTTGAGCCTCTAATTGTTACTGAATTGTTGCCTTTCTGTAGTAGGCCAAATGTGAGGAGATCAAATACAACAGAGAAACAGGTTTGTTATGTTTCTTATATAAAAGGAACAAATTGTACCACTTGAATAGCAACCTAATTTTTTTTCTCTCCCTTGCTTCAGATTTATGACCCAGGGATATGAATGTGTAGTTCATTTCTCCTGGGACTTTGCAAGAGCAACTTCAGTGATTTTGTGCTCTCGAGATCCAGTGAAATTGCCTGTGTGCAAATTCCTGTGATAGATGAACATGCCCTGTGGTGTAACAGGTAAATGGGGCCCTCCCTGAGGAGGTCAAGGTCTCTGTCAAGTATTTTGTGTTGTTTAATTACTGTTTTCTTGAGCAATCGCCACCATCTCTCTAGCTTTGGAAATGTGCTCTTTGGTGAACTGTCTTTGCTGGTTAGCTGGATACCTTCCTGGACCCACTCTGGGTAGTTTTAGCTTAACCCATCAATACCTTTTGGACCACACTACCTAACCAGCGTCTCTGTTCTTTCATTTTGGCTGACCCCAAAATGCAGTAGTAGTCTCTGAGGGCTTGGGATTTGGCTTAGCCTGTGTCCCAGTGCATAGGCTTGCCAGCAAGAGTTGATCAAGCCCGTTTATGCCATTGTAGCACTCCTGAACTGGGGCGGTCAGCTGGGCCTCTTTGCTGTCACTGCTGCTTGTTTACTGTGGGGGAACTGCCTGTTCATGTGTCTAGACAACCATGTACTTACTCAATGCCCTAACCTGGACCTCCTAATGTGTAATACCACAGGATTATATAGATCACATGAAGAGCTTAGTTGAGCTAATGTGAATCTGCAATAAACGTGTGAGTTGTGTAGCTCCACAGACATTTGATAAAAGATGAATTGTGGTTTTTAACTGCAGCAGGCTGACTTTAGATGGGACAGTAATATTTTTGTTTCATTATAAACCATACTGTGTGTGGTGTCTCTCATGAGATAAATTGTTAGGCAGTCTCTTTGGGGACAAGTCACAAGATGTTCATGTTAACAGGTTGGGTTAAATTGTGCTTGATGAGAACAGATTGATACTTTGATTAACTACATTGTTTTACAATTTGTGGTGACTTGTTCTCTGTTAGGATTTTAAACAGGTAGCTTTATCTCTTCTCACACCTACACATGAAAAAGCATAGTGTCTTTGAAATACTGGGTAGAAAAGCTAGATTGAAAAAAGCTGACTAAATGTGAAATGTTTGCTTGAGGCATACAAAGGACAGGACAATTGTTGGACTGAAGCATTGAAACACGAAAGAACAAATGAAGAGGGAAAATAATTGTTCATGTAGTTTAAACTGTTCCTCTAGTAATCTGCTTCAGCTTTCTTGGTAGTAGAGCTTCTGAAGGTGAGTAGGACAATGAAAATGAGGATACTTTGATGCAGTGACTTTTAACCACTGATGGTTTTTGCTTGCCTACCACAGACCTACTGATCTCCAGTGAGCATCCTGTAATCCTTCTGCACTCTGGTGGAGATTGTATAGGAGATTTAGGATGGGGATATGACTGTTCTTCATAGGTTTTGCTTTTGCAGTGAAACTTTGCACAAGAACTATGAATCCTTTCCTTTGAAAGGATTGATGTCTTCCTTTGAAACACTGATGTTAATAAAATTTAAACCCTCTCCCTAATCACAGTCCCTAAAGAAAAGCTAACAAATTTGTGCAGAAGGCTTTCTTTTCAATCAAAAGTAAACAAACCCTGAACAAGGTCCCTTTTAAGCTGGAACTAAGTTGAGGCTTGCGAAAATTTGCCACTCACTTTTCTCCTACCTTCCCTCATCCACTTATCAGAGACTGCAGAGGTGTGATTGCATACCTGTGCGTAAGATCATATAATTTCCCCCTACTTCTTTGAAGTGGTCTAATTTCAAGCCCCTTTTATGCTACACTAATCCATGAAAACACTTTGATATATGCTGTTGCTTTCACTGCTGTCAAGGTTTCTCTGTTTGCTCTTGTTTACCTGGGCTGACAGGGTGCAGAGCTTTGGTTAGTACAGCAAAAGTGTGCAATGTCTTATTGCAAGAAGGACACTAATGTTCCTGAACTGTTGGAGAACATGGCATCTTAACCTCTCAACAGAAGACAACTGTGATAATTAAAGTCAAGAGCCTTGCAGCATATTTTGTGCCTACCTTACTGTATTAGGCTGTGTATGTTTTGTTATGCATTGCCCTGGAAACCCCAATCTTGCAAACTTCTGTGCTGTTTTTTTTTTAATTCAAAGGTGAGACTTTTGAGAAGAGACACTCCAGTGGGATTCTTGCTAGGCTGTTCTTCCAGTGTACATTGCAGTAAAATAAGTACTTTTGTTGACGGGGGAGTTCAGCCCTGTAATCAGCTGTGTAAAAGGGTTGAGGACTTACAGACTTCTGGAGGAGAACTGCAAGAAGATATCCTCCATGAGTCCAGTGACCGGGTCTCAATCTCATTAAAGTAAAGCTGCCCAGCACAGTTATGGACTGCTGCTTTTTTTTGGACTGGAATAGGCTGAGTTGTACTGAAGTTTTCTACTCTCTTCCATCCTCTTCACTTACCAGAGACTGCACAGATGTGGTTATAAACCTATGTATGTGACTGTACAACTTTGCTACTGCTTAAGGAGAGACAGGTGCCTCCTAATATGTTTGTATATGCAACACTTGACCTGATTTGCAAGAAAAAAACCCCAACCTGAGTCTACATTGAAAGGTATTTAATATGAAACCAACAAAGTTTATGAAAGTGGAAATTAGCTGCCTAATTTCAAAAGCTCTTGTCCAGTTACAAAGAGAATATAGGAAGATCTTAGGAGAAATAGTGACTTTTCTCTTTGAACCTCAGTTCCTCATGCATGTGAGATGTACACTAGTGCTTCTTGTTCCACATGGGGATTGTTAAATACATAAAACATTAGTGGTAGGGGCAGGTACCTCATGTAGGAGAAAAGGAATTAGAGTATTGTCAGTACAGGTAATTGAAATAGCTCTAGAAGGCATATGTAAGTGGACTTGACCTTGTGATACAGTTAAACAACTGATAGATAAGATATGAAAGATTTACCTGCTTAAGAAGGTTCTGTTATTGTGTGGCAGAGTAAAGTTATTAAACTGAACAGTGGCTTTTGGAAGTAGAATTTTGAATGGCCTTCATGAGAGGTGTGTTCACACTTGGTAGATTAATAACTTAATCAGGATTTAGCAGAGACAAAAGGCTAAATTTTTGTAAGATGTTAACCATGAACTGATTAAAATAAATGGGTACTATTGTTCTTAGTGACCCCCAAGTTCACTCCTACCTTTTCCTCCATGAATCCATGTTTTATAAATTAATTTATTTTCTCACCTTTGGACTCATTGTGATCAGGTTATTTGCCCTGTTTAATTGGAGTTAGTTTTTTACTTCACAGAGAATAATGTGATGTTGCAGTTACTGTTGCACATTGCATCTTGCAAAATGATCAAGTAAACCTACTGTCTGGTCTAGTCACAAAATCTGCTTGCAATTAATATAATCTGCCTGCTTCTGCTGCTATAACTAGAGCATAGTAACTTTAGATTGATATGTGTCTTAAAAGATAGCATCTCTTCCAATCCATTTAGTTTCCTTTTTTAAGTAGGGACGCTGTTTTTAGAATCTACTTTGTGACCACTTAAGTTGTCAAAAGCTTTTTGAAACACTGAGTTTGGAGTCTTTGAAGCCTGCACAATCTAACAGTGTTTTGTATTACTGAGGAAATCCCAGCATCCCAAGATACTTTTGAAACTGGAAATATTTGCTTCCTTAAAGGAATTGATTTGAACTTAGAAATACTATTGCACATTGTAGTCTGCTTGTTGCTGTCTTGTTACTTTTAGATTAGAGATGATTAAAAACCGTAGAATTGGTGGCTGTGAGGGTAATGTCTGTGTTCTTCGACTACTGTCAGATTTCTGATCCAATAGCTGGGCTAGATGCAAGCGAACCTAGCCCTCATCAACAATGTTTGCTGCAGGCAAGTTGTTTTCTGCTAATAATTTAAATTTGCTATTTTTGTTCTTACATTTGATGCTTTGTACAGACTGTTTATGATGACTTTGTGCAGTAGGAGTAAACAATCAGAATGAACTATTAGAGATGTTACTGTTTGTCACCACAGGACAAATGATCTTTTTGTGATTATTTGTTAATAAAGCGGTAAGTGGCTTTAACACTGTGATTGTATGTATGTGCAGTATACTGTTAGGTGGAGGTTTTATTTATAGTACATAAATACTGGAGATGAATTTGCCATTTTACAGTTTGTCAGTCACATACTCCCAAAGATCTGTGCCAAGCAGTGGGATAGTGTTTGTGCCTGTAATAACAAATACAGTTAATGGACCAGACGGCGCATGAAACATCAGCTTGAGGAGACCTTCCTAAAAAGTTTCTCAACATTTCTCGAGTTAGCAACACTGAAAGCCCTTGCTGTTCTGATCTAACTCTGACAAAGATGCAATTTGAATCGATATGCTGGCAGCTGTTAATGGCCCGTGTATCTGAGAACTCCCTGTGTTGTCATTTGAGTGTGCCCAAATTGGGACTTGGAAAGAGCAAGAAGTTCTTAAATATCTTGGATAAATAAGACCTTAGGGGATGATGTGGAGGAGATGAGGGGGTACCTGCTTGTCTTGAAGACTTATTTCGCCAGAGCTGTATCTGTTCTTTATATATGTTGACTAGACTTAGGATATCCTTGTGTAGGAAGAGATGTCTGTACTACAAGTGCAGACTGTAGCAGTCATCTGCCTGGGCAGTAAGCTGTTAACAAAGACAGGACTTGGGTGTTCAGTAACATAGTGGTGGTTATAAACTCTTAACACAAAAGTCCAGTAACTAAATAGCTCTGTTGTGGAAAGTGAGCTTTCCTACTGGACACAGAGACATAACAGTGACTCTGTCACTGGACCTCTTGGCATCTTGGTGTATTTTGAATGTGTGGCGAGATATGTACCATTTCTGTTCACTTGAGGTCTTCTCATAGCTGCAGAGTGTAGGCAATATTTCCGGAAGCTGAAGCACCAGTATGGGACCTTTACCACAAAAAAGTCTGTTTAGAGAGCTGCAAGATAGGGTAGTTATTTAAAGGAGGGTCTGTCTTACGGTGAGGGAACGAGTACTGTGTTGATGTTTGAGAAGTAGTGTCTGAGGCTGGGATAGGAAAGATGCATAAAGAAAAAAGATGCATAAAGAAAATAGTGAAGGCCAAGGAGGACACAGAACAGATTACAGGAAAAAAGAGGGTAACAGTTTAAATAGCTTTGGGTTGCCCATGTGTGGTAACATCCTAGAGCTTTGCATGCATCTGGAGAGTCTTACATCACTGATCTCTGATTTTTATCAGAATTCTCGAAGAAAACCATAATCTCCCTTAACTGAAATAGTGCAAGCTGATCTGAAGTTTCCGATTCTACTCTTGGTGTCATACTGCTGTGCTGCTGACAGAATTTCTCATGTGATAGCTAAATGTGTAATATCATTTTCTTTTATTTAAATTCTTAAACAACACACAAAGACTACATTGAAACAACCTCTAAGTTGCCCAGTCAAGCAACTCATGAATTCCAGAACTGAGCTTGCCTCTGCTTTGTTAATTAAGTTCTCTTGCTACACCTTCTGATACCATCTTTAATTACACAATCACATTAGTTTTTCCAAAGCTGCTTGCTTCGTGCATGGGACAGATCTGCTAAAAGGGTGAATCAGGGCTGTGCAGTGAAGGACACTCTTGCCTGGAGGAGTCTGCTGGACTTCTACAGCAATGGAAAGATTTCTGATTGAAGGAGAGTGCTAACAAAAAGGGAATTGGCAGGAAGTGGGCAGGTGATCTGAAGAATATGTCAATTAAGTATTCCTTGGATTATTAGATATGGTATTAGGCAAGCTGCTTAGAGCAGGCTTTTTCTAAATGGTGTCTAAGCATGCATCTTGGTTCCTGAGAGGTTTTTGGTAGGAATGATGAACTCACAGAGCTCAAAGCACGTTGCCAGAAGTTGTGTATATAATTTATGGTTGTACCTGCTTAAGTCGATAAGACCTCCCAGATCCCAGGTCTGAAGCTGGGTTCTCAAATCTCTGATTATTTTGGTGTGGGGTTTTTTTTGTTTTGGGGTTTGTTTATTTGTTTGTATGTTACTTTTTTCCCCCCCGACACAGGAACATCAGTAATGGAGAAATAGTACAATTCATTTTTCAGGACTGTTTAAGAAGTTGCAGTATACAGGTAGATGCCTTCAGGTAAATGAGCACACGAAACAAGCTGTTGGGAAGGAGAATGCTTGAAAGTGTAAGACCTGTATAAGCATGGAAGAGTTAGGCAGGTGAGAAGTGTGGGTGGAGCAGGAGGACAACGGGGATAAAATTTGATGACACTTTGTTAGGGATTCCTTCTATTTCCAGCATTGGCTGACTCTCATAAGCTAATTCTCACTGGTTTTGCACAGTACTCCCCAGTGCATCTGGCTCCAGACGGTTTGTTATCTGGAGTGCCAGCTTCATTCTGGAAGTGGTGTTACCCAAACAGATAAACTGTGCAAGATTTATGCTGGTTATGCTGGCTTCTTCACGCTCGAACATGTTACCTGCAAAAGGGATGGACTAGATTGTGTTGATGAGAATGCTTAGCAAGTGCATAGGAAATGCATCTTAAATGCTGAAAGAAGCAAGGGTTAGGATGGAAGGGGGAGGCTGATCATGCAATTGAATCTTGAACATATGAATATATGTGTACATATATAAATATATATACACAGAGAGAAATGCATAACCATTTTTTCATTTTTGCTTGCCTCAGAAATCTTAAAAGTTGTACCCTGTATGTTTTTGGACTCTTTGAAAATGGCAAAAGTTGCTGTTACTTGTGAGGCAGGCTGTATGTTTTCCTGTGCTAGCAGAGATGTCCACTAGAGAGAGAAGATTTTCATCTTTTAGGGTATGTGCAGGGAAGTCCCTTCTGTACTGGCAAAGTATTCCTGTATGGGCTTTGGCAGCTTATGGTACAAAAAAATTCTGGTTGTTGTTGGATGCCTTTTTCCCCCCCCCCTTGGTCCCAAACTGAAATAAATTAAATGCCTACTTGGTTTGCAAAAAGGAGAATAAAAATGTAAACCTTATGGAGGGTAAGAAGGAAAGCGGGGGACTATGTGACTAAGATATTGGTGCTTGAGGGAATAATATGTTCTCTTAAGCCTCTCAAATATCTGGAAGATACCAGTCTTTGTTTCATTTTAACTTTCCCCTGCAGGTGTGCAACTACTTTGATACTCAGATATCTAGGATATTAAATAATGGATGAAAGGAATGTTTCAATGTTTCATCCTATTCTCATAGTCCTTTAATATGACATCTCAATTTATTTGGCTTTGGACACATAAAGGTTTTATCTTTTATGTTGTTTAGTTTTGTTTACTTTGGTATTGATACAGATGCACCCTTTTATGTGAATATGGTGCTCTACAGATGTTTTCAACTGCTTATGATATGGTTTCTGGCAGAAAACTTCTAAGTATTTATAATTATTTCTGTTATTGGAAATATTATTTTTAAAAAAAAATAGAGAAATAATCTGTACTTTTTTTTACCTGTGTAATTCTATGCAGCATTAGTTACTAAGTGACTCTGAAGAAATATGTTCGGATGGCAAAAGTATCATAACAAAAAACTAAAAATGTAGTGACTTGCATAAGATGTTTACTGCATAAGCTTCTGTTGTACTTGTTTATTTCAGTAGCACCTTATTTCAGTCACTGATCTCAAAAATTTGAGCTCTGTAAGCTGTTATCATGAGCGAAAGTTTGAGATTGGTCCCATATAACATACTTTAAAAAATTCTAACCTCAAACAGAATTAAAAGAAAAAATGTTTTAATGTTCTCTAATTATGTTCTTTTTTGTTACGCGCTATAATTTGATGTGCATAGGTATACGTGCGTTTCAGTTTGGTTTTGTTTTCTTTTTAACAGATTTCTGTGGATACTAAAGCTCAGGACACAATATCAATCTCATCATGACGCTTGAACATCTGTAGCTCACTGGTGGATTTAAAAGAATTCAGCATGGCCTAGTTGACTTGACCTTTGGAAAATTTATAATGTCCTCTGGAACCAGTATCAGCAAAAATCGGCAGGCTCCCCGCCTGCAGGGTGTTGACCCAGAAACATGCATGATAGTGTTTAGAACACACTGGGCACAGGTAATGTTAATTAGTTTTATTGATTTGAAGTAAACTGCATTAATAGGAATTTGCTTCATTCTTTCTTTAGAGATAATCCTGAATTGCTCAGGAACAAATGTCTTTCATGCAGAATGTAGGAGATGGCAATGAATTATTTTGAAAATGCAAAGGAATTGACCTTCCAAGGTATGGTTAGCCTTTACTAATCACACTTTGAACTGCAGATTTGCATCTAAATGGAAGTGGTAGGACATTGTAATATCTTACTGAAGGCGTAGATCTTCTTACTGGCTTTCCTGTTGATTCACTGTGACTTGTACCCTGCTGCAAACTTCTATGCTTCCTTTCCTTGTACTGGGTAAGGCTTGCCTATCTTTTGTGAAGTATATTAGATGCATAGTGCAAAGCTGTATGCACTGTTGTTTGTTATGCACAGATGTAGATTATACACTTCAGCATATTCTAAAAATTGTTTGCATGTCATCAGGATTATAATTGCTTTTAGGCAAAGATGTTTTGCTCTGAGCACCATACTTTTAGGCCTTATCTGCTGCAGTAACATAAATAACAGTTTATGTAAAATTGATTTCTGTGCTGCTGCTTTTGTTGTCCTTTGGCTATCCCAAGAAGCAAACCAGACAAATGGTAGTGTTTCTGAGATGTTCCCAGTGTCAATCTCACTTAATTCTAGTGATGTTGTCATGTTAGGGGAGCCACTCTTCCTGTGGTTTTGCGGCAATTATCCTCCACTAAAAGGCTAAAGACAACGGTTGTTTCACAAACAATGAGCTTCATCGTTTGTATACCCAACAGAATTTAATCCAGGGGTATAAGTGCTGGGATGACAATTATTACTCAATCCTAAAACTGTATTGAAAGTTGCATGAGTATGTGGGCATCGGTGGCCATTCAGTATCGTATGAGATGTGGCAAAGAAAGAGCAGTGCTGTGCTGCTGCTGCTACTTTTACTACTGCAAATCATCCTGTGATACTGGTACTGCTGAGCAGTTACTCTGGCTGAAGAGGAGGTCCTTTGATTTCAGTCCTCTGTGACAAAGAAACTTATTTCAAACATCATTGAAACTCAATTTCCGAACACTGAGGAAACCTAGCTTATCCCTATTTCAGAGAACCCCTGGCTTTCAGCAATAGGACAAGTGGCAAATTTAGTTTCTGTCTGTCAAACTTTTTAAATTTGAAAGCATAAAAAGACTCTACACTTTTTCTGTTAAGAATTTTGATTATTTTTTTCCTTGCAGTGGCAAGTGCATATTTTTTAAAATGCACTCAAACTGATCTGCCTCTGTTTCTCTTTAGGTTCTGAAAATCTTAGAGAAGCATGATCCTTTGAAAAACGCTCAGGCAAAGTATGGGGCAATCTCACCTGATGAGGCCAGCACTGTTCAGAATTATGTGGAGCACATGCTTTTCTTATTAATTGAGGAGCAAGCAAAGGATGCCTCAATGGGGCCTATTCTGGAGTTTGTGGTCTCAGAAAACATCATGGAGAAGCTTTTCCTTTGGAGCCTACGGCGAGAGTTCACCGATGAGACAAAAATTGAGCAACTCAAAATGTACGAAATGCTAGTAACCCAGTCTCATCAGCCTTTGCTGCATCACAAGCCCATTTTGAAGCCTTTGATGATGTTGCTGAGTTCCTGCTCAGGAACAGCCACTCCAACAGTGGAAACAGAGTTGGTCGTCCTCTTGAACCAGCTCTGCTCTATTATCGCCAAAGATCCCTCCATTTTAGAACTGTTTTTCCACACTAGCGAGGACCAAGGAGCTGCCAATTTCCTCATATTTTCCCTGCTGATTCCCTTCATCCATCGAGAAGGAACAGTAGGCCAACAGGCCCGTGATGCGCTGCTTTTCATAATGTCTTTGTCTGCAGAAAACAACCTTGTTGCAAACCACATAGCAGAAAACACCTATTTTTGCCCAGTAAGTTGTTCTTATTTTGCATAGTCTTCAGTGCTAAGCTAACTGTCTCTCCTGCATTCTTTTCATCCTTTCCTGTCTTTTTTGATAAAGATGTGTTGTAACACCTTTATTTCTGCTAACAGCTATTTTGCAAATGATAACGCTGTATAAACCAGCTCCAATGCCAAACACAGTCTTGCTTCTTGTTTCCATATCAGTGGCTTGTGCTTTTGGGCCAGCACAAGTGTTTTTGCAGTCACACAGTGAATTAAATTGGGAAATTGATGGAAGTTATAACAGAACTCGGTCGGAGGGAAACCTGTTCTGTCTCACTGTGAGGCCCCTTTGAGATTCTGGGGCTGAAGTGTCTGAGAAATGGGAGTGAGGTGTTCTGAGGAGGTCGTTTCTGGTGGCAGTGCTGGCTTAAGCAGGCTGCGCTTGCCACACTGACATCAGTTCAAAAAACAAGTGTGAAAATAGTGAGAGTGTTATAAAACTGCAATATTTTTTGCAAGATAAAAGGAAGATTTGCTCATTGTCACAGAATGGGATGTTTCTATGGCAGTCTCAGGCAAAGAACCATCTTGCTGTGTTTTGCTCTGTTACAAAACTTGGTAGTACTGTTCCATTGTTACATCTGGCAAATCGATCTTACTACATGAATAGCAAGGCTTTGCTGTTAAGTAATTAATCTAATTTAACTAACAAAGCTGGCCTACTGCAGTTTTACAGCTAAAGCAGAATGGAATAACACCACCTGCTTTTTCATGCCATATCACAGAGATTTGCAATGGCTGTGTTCAAACCTTAGTATCATTCTCTACAAAAGTTGCTCTTGTGTGTCAGTTTTTGGACTGATTCTTTTATCTTCTTCATGGCTTGCATTTTAATTTAGTAAATGCCAGAGCCTCACATAGCTACTAAAGCAGAGAGCTCTAGAGCAGAGAAAACTAGAACCCCTGACTTAAACATCACTGCCTGACAGCTGCTCCAGCCATAGTTTTCCATTTATTCCAAGACTGCTTTGAGCCATAAGGCAGAGCCAGGTTTGCAGGCTAGGGGAGGCCTACAAATTGCAAACCAAAACTTCTGAGTAGTTTCTTTTGGTCAGTTGTAAATATCGCATCGTTTTTTTTTTTCTGATGAGAGATTCCAGTTGACCTTGTTTAATAGATGCTGCTAAAGAATATGATATTGGTCCTCAAACTGTCCCAGAGACAGATACCATTATTGGATCCATGCTATAACTTCCAAAATTACATCTTCCAATTAATGAAAAAAAAAAAAGAAAGAAGCAAAACAAGGAAAAAAACCCTTATTATACTGAAGATAAAAGCCAGCTTCCAACATCAGGGAGCCATGATTGACAATCATTCCAATTAGGAAAGCTTCTTGTCAAAATGTGCTAAAATCAGATTTTTCTGAACAGTAATGAGACTGGCCTAAGTCTATAGTAAGACTTTAATGTAATGCCATAGATTCAGCTAACTAACTCACTATCTTTCTGAAATTTGAGTTGTGATGAGCTGAAGAACAGATTTTCTTCTGGTGGAAGAATCTGTAGGTGTCAGTGACATTGCTGTATGTCACTCAAATCAGTACAAATGTTGCCTCAGGTGCTCTGCAAACCAGTTATCACAGTCCTATGCTGATAGGAGCCGTGTTTGGGGGGCACTGTGATGTTATCTCTGGTTCTAGGGCTGGGTTGGCATATAGGGTTTTCTTTGGTGTGCCTTATTGCATAGTATAGGCAACCCCTGTGATGGTGTCTGGCTATAAATCTATGCTGCCTCATATATCCAGATCAGTGTTAGATCTGTGCCAAAGTGAACCTTAAGGCTTTCTTGATACTGTTTTTTGACATAATGTGCTGGTTTAAGAGTTAACCAGCAGGGGAAATGAACTCAACTCAAAGGAGAGATTATAAGTCAGAATAACAATTTACTAAAATAATACAGTAAGTACAATCATACAAACAAACAATTGGTCTTAACCCACAAAACCCAAATGTATAACCCAGTACCCTGGGACATGAACAAAGTGGTGTTCCTTGGGCCCCGCTTGAGTCCAAAGTAAAGGGAGAGGGGAAGAACCTGCTGGTGGGAGAGCTGTTGCAGTCTGGTCAAAAGTGGTGATTGCAGTGAGATGCCGGGGGAAGAGCTGTTGCAGTCTTTCTCTGGATCCCACAGAGTGGTTAAAAATGTTCCAAAACTCCAAGATTATATATTCTCCAGTTCAGGCAGGAATGTTCAGTACTTCCCTCAGGGCGGGGAGTTCCACAAAGGGTGTGAGGACAAGAGCATCCTCCTCTCTCACAGGCCTCTTAACACCTAGTTTATAGCCTGAGGAGTCAGGCTCTATGGGCAGAGGGTGCGAATAGTCTGTTGATAACAGTTTCTGGGAAATGGCATGGAAGGCTATAGAATACACAGTTTTGGGTTACACCCATACCATGATGAACTGATCTCAGCTGTCCTAACTAGGACACATAACTTTGGTTAGCAGCTTTTTAAAAACTGGATTGTCCGTAGTTCCATAGTATTCAGAACTGTAGGTGAATAAACTAAAAAGGAGGAAGGAGAGAGGCTGCAGTAAGGTACATCACTAACAAATGTTTTGAAGACACAATGTGTAGGCAAACTACTGGATAAAGTTTTCTGATGTCACACCGTATAATTTTTATCAATCATGTTTCGATCTGAAAGTTTTCTGAATCTGACTGAAGACACTATCTGTTCAGCATTATAGTAAGAAAATAATGCTCCTTAAAAATTTTGAGCTGGATCACATCTCAAAGTCTCTCCATAAAACCTTGTATTTGTAAATACCTCAGAGCTGAGGAAAGCAAGTATTAAAGCAGGAGGAGGAATGGCTCTGCAGTGTCCTTGAAATGTTGAAACTGCATAGAGATAGAAAGACTATGGATGTGAGAGGAAAGGGAATTATTAAAGGGAAGGAATTGTCCAGGTAGCAATTGATCATTCATTAACAACATATTATAATCACATAATGTATCTGTGATTACAAATCACGTAGTCAGTCAGTGTGTTCTGTGAGTCAAGAGAAAGTAAAAATTAAACTGGTTGATGGTGAGAAGGAACCTGCTGGAGATGCTTCTGAAAGTAGATGAGTATGTAGGGTTGACATGACAAATGTCAGGAAAAGTTTAAAAGGATAAAACAAGAAATAAAACCAATCTTGCCCTTTCAGGATGTGAACTCATTCATTTCCTTACTTCTCAGGTTTTTTTTATTGATGTTTTGTTACTGATTAAAACTCTGTAATGTAGCCTGTATATGTGCAGTATTTTATAGATCTGCTTATAGAATGTTCTGTTGGTAATTTCAAGTGGTAATCCTGTTCATACCATACACTGCTGTGAATGTTTTTAAATATTTTTTATCTGAAGAGATGGAATTGCTTCCAGTGGCTACTCTCTTAGTGCTTAAGAAACAGTTTCATAGAGCCATTTTAGCTGTACTTCAAAGCAAAAATAAGAGCTTTCTAAACTTTACAGATTTTAGCAGCTACATCTGACACTTCTTACTTCAGTAGGTGTGACAAACTAAAGAATTCAAGACATGGACTGATTGTGAGTTCACTGCTCCTTTTAGCCGAGAGTAGCATGTTTTGTCCAAGGTCAGTGTCTTAGGCTTAGGGACTAATATCCATATGAAGGAGAAATGTGGATAGTACACTGCTTTGAAAATCAGATTGCTTACTGAGACGGTAGGATGTGTTTATGAATAGCAATTAAATTTTAAGCAGACAATAGAAAATCAAGTATGCATTAATTAACAGCTTGTAACACAAAAGAATCTCAGGTTCTCTCGTCTGAAGCCTGTGTTTGTGAGTGGAACTGTTTGTGTGGGTTACATACAGGTAGTTCTATGGGCCAAGTAGGATTTTCATAACTTTTTTCTGAACTCTTCTATTGTGAGAAAGAGAAAAAAAAAACCAACAAAAAAGATTCTGATTATAAAAGAATGTGGTCATACAAATAAAACTTTGCTCAATAGCTTTAACTTCTTAGTTTTTTAATGTGCCTCCAGCATCGTCTTTTACCTGTCCTTCGTCTGTCTGCATATATATGTGTATAAAACTGTGTATATGTCACTGTGCTAAAGCAGTGAATTTTCCACAGTATTCCCCCCTCCCCCTTAATATTTGGCTTAATTATATATGCCAGAATAAATACATCTCAAAAATTATGTGAATTAGGAATGGAAAGTATACAGAAAGACAGCCTTTGTCTGACTGGATGGGTTAACAATTACAGTCACTTGCATTTGCATTTGATCAGAACCTGAATCCCCTTCTGTCAACCCTTGGTCTTTGACCTGCACATTGTCAACTGTTTGTTTTCTAAGAGATAAGAGAATTGTGTTTCATCTGAGCTTTGACAGTCTATTCCTGTAGATGCCAAGTAGCCCTTTGTAAGAGAAAAAATTCTTAGAGGAGTCTGTTGAATGAAAATTAAAAAGATTTCCATCAGGCTGAGTTTTAATGTTCCCATAAAAATGAGAATCATCATAAAAATTATCCTGAAGTTGTATAAAATCATGTCAGAAAGATAAGAGTACTGAATAATATTTAGAAAGTTTCTGGCTTCAAATAACTTTAATAATTAAAACCTTCACCTGAAGCTACCATACTCTAGATATATTAAACAAAACTTAAAAACACTTTCTGGAAATATGCTTTTTAAATTGTAATTAAAAGTGTGATCTTATGCTTCAGCGATACCTTCTACATAAATCGCCTGTAAGCCTTAATGTTACTGGAAAAAATGTTTAAACAGTAACTTATTTCAGGCTTTCTTATTTCTTCTTCCCCCTTCCAAGTAAATAAGAAAGGAAAAAGAGAAGTTCTGAACAGTTGTGCTTTTTGGATTGGTTTTTTGTTTTGTTTTGTTTTGTGTTGGTTTTGTGTGTGTGTTTTGTTGTTGTTGTTGTGGTGGTTCTTTTTTTGTTGTTTTGTTTTGGTTTTTTTAAGTGGATTCAGCTGAGTTCAGTTGCCTGGGAATGAAAGTCAACATATATCTGTGGTCTAAGTGACGCTGAACATCAGCTTTTTCTTGATGGGGCACTTTCCCCCTCCATTTCTAATGTTTCATGTTTCCAAGTGAAATGACTTCCTGTAGGCATGTGTAAGCAGTAACATTTGAATCACCAACAAAAGACAAGCTGTGAATATAGGGCAGTGATGGCTGTTTCTAAAAGGGACCAAAAGAAAGTGACAAATGGTTTTAGAAGAATTTAAAAAGAAATTATAATTTAGGATTAAAAATAAAAAAATAGACAAAACAATCTGATCTTCTCCATCATTTTCTCCTAAATACCAGATCTTGAAAGAAGAATATTGTATAGAAGGCTCTTTAAAATATTTATGTCTTTCTGCCCCGGGACTTTTTTGAAAGGAAATGAGATTAATCTTGACACTCTCTTATATTCCTTAAACTAATAGGAGAAACCATTTGTAGCATTGCCATTCAAACAGATGGACAGTTAGCTTATTTCCTCTTCTATTTTTGAAATACAGGTGCTAGCAACAGGACTAAGTGGCCTCTATTCATCTTTACCTACAAAGCTGGAAGAAAAAGGAGAAGAATGGCACTGTCTGCTGAAAGATGACTGGCTTTTGTCACCAGCCCTTGTGCAATTCATGAATTCCCTTGAATTTTGCAATGCTGTGATACAGGTAATTGAGCAGAGTTGGCCTGTTCTTTTGAAATAGTAGTCTTTTATATTTTCTGCAGAAGTTTGTAGATTATAGAGTTAATTTACTTTTTTTAATGGTATGGACTTTTAAAGTTACACTAAAATAAATTGCTTATAAAATGAATGTTTTGTGCTGTCTGTCCTGGTTATAAGGATGAATTAATAAATTTTTTGTTTTCAAGTGACAAGTGTTTCAAATGAAAGCTTGATATTTCGTTATGTAATTGGGAGGATTTTCTGTTAAAAGAAAAAACAAATATTTATTGCATTTTAATACCACTGTTGATACTAAAAGTAAATTGAATGCCTTTACATGTGGGAAAATGTTTTTGTATCTGTGTTTGTCTAAGCTCTCGTAATTGCATACAAAGGACAATAGTGAAAATAGTCTGTTTTGCCTGTTGGTGAGTACAACATAAAGAAAGCCTTCCGAACAGAATTTAGGTATCTTCCTAGAAATATAAATTCATTTTAGATTGACCTGTTTTGAATCCACTCTGTGCTTAATATTTCTTGTTAACAGTTTTTTTTTGCTTTGCTTCCTTACTGGTTTTTTTTCTGTTTTAAATCTAAAATGAGATTTCTGTCTTTACATATTGTTTTTAAGGCTAGGAAAAACCCCTATAGAACTCTAGTCCAGTTTTTCATTAAAACATAATATAAATTCTACAAAAAACTGTAGATTTATGTATTATTTGAAGAAATGTGCTGAATAGAATTGAAAGTTTAGTCACATTTATTGTTAAATAAAACATGTCTTAATGCAATGTATGCGAAATAAAGGAACTGATTGACTGTTAAAGCATTGAACAAGCAAAAATAACAGCTGTCATTGTTCAAATGCAATATACGAGATTTTTTAACATGCATGTTTAAACATGAATAGGAGACAATATTCATTTTGGTGTCTAACCAGAGTTATTCTACAGATCTACATTTATGGGAGACCATATTTCATACCTTTATTTTGAAAGGTAATATAAAGAGTGCTGCAGAAAAACTAAAGAGGAACAAATTCTTTTAAAATCACTGTTCAAATAAATTCAAAATCATAGAGGACCTTCAGCTGACATGTAGAAGGAGCAGTTTCTGACTGCTGGTTGATTGTGTCTAGTATAGTCTTTCTTCAGTTAAATTGAAAGCTTGCTTACTGCAGGAATTTTTGCTCTGTGCATGCAGTGGTCTTTGTGATGTGGCTTTCTCTGTGTTGACCCAAAAACTTTGACCAGAGGTTAAAAAGGGACAGTGTAGCCAGGACATTTACTACTTTTTCCCTGGATCACAGCAAAGGAGGGGGCCACCCTTTTTCTTCCCATTTCCAAATTAAGGGTTCCAAATTAAAGGAAGTCTGGTAAGAATTGCAAGTGAGAGAATGTATTTGTGGCCACAAGTAGGCTGTGACATTCCAGTCTCTATGTGAACTTTGTGAACTTCAAACAAAATATATTAACTTTGAAAGCTTCTGAATGGAATTTTATTTTGCTTTTTTATACATGAATTAATACTATGTTTTCATTGCAAAGACAAAATGAATACTTCATTATAAAAGTGAATTTTTGTCTTTTAATAACAGTTCTTTTTTTTTTTTAAAGATCCTAACCATCCTATTGAATGAATAATGTAGGTTTTGGTATATTTTCTGTTTGTTTTACAGTGGCTGAGAGAAGGGCATGTGAACAGTATATTTTTACCCTATAGATAGCGAGTGCTTTGGTTTACCTACTCTTGAACCATAGGAAAGCAGCTGTTCTGCTTTTTCTTCTTGTAGGAAGACAGGTTAACAATGGCAAATCCACCTTCAAGTGACCCTGATGAGGTTGCGGGAGCTAAATTTAGAATCTCAAATCTTCCTTTGATACATGGGCATACACACTTTTCTGTCCATCCATTCATCCTTGTCAGCGTGCAGGAAGATTGAAAAGCCCTGTCGCTAACTTTGGCAGACTTACTGTAATTAAGCAGTTTCTTTGTAGAGGGAACAGTCTTTAAGAACCTGAGTCGTAGCAAATGCTGGTTAGAAGGACAAATGTTTGATGAAATGGGAAACGTTTTGGTAGTGGATAATAGTTATCTATTCCCTGTCTTGTTTTAAATCTCACTGGAACTCTTCTGTGTCTTTCTCTCTCTCACCCTCCTAGGTGGCACATCCCTTGATACGTAACCAGCTTGTGAATTACATTTACAATGGATTTTTGGTGCCAGTAATGGCTCCTGCACTCCATAAGGTCAGTGGTGTATGCAAGCGTGACACAAAATAATAACGCGTAAAGGTATTATGGAAGACCTCTCTGTAAAGATCCTACTAAATGTACTGTCAGCAGTGACTTCCATACAATTCAGTAAGTTTCTAGACTAACTTTCCATCTTTTCATTCTATGCTTTATTAAGCACAATATAGGTATTTCTGAAAACGTTTAAAATTCTTAAGTGCAGTTCAGAACCAAAATATTTTTGTTGTCCTAGGCTCACATATTGTCAAAAAAGCAGTGACATTTTAGGCATTTCATCATGGCAGACGTGTTTCCATGAGCATTTTTTTTCCAAATATTTTCCAAAAGGAAAATGCCCACAAGGAAAGGGTCAATAATTATTACACTAATTTTAGCAAAGTTGCAATTGTTTTGTATTTCCTTATCATAGCTGGTAGAGCTATTTTCCTAAAGTGGAGTCTGGTGTCAATTTTCTAATGTGTTAGTGTGCAATTTATGTTACATTGTAGAAAAAATGTTCCCCTTTTCTTTGAATTTTAGGGGTTATCCTCTGCAAAATATGACACCAATGTTGGTGAATTTGCTTAATTTTTTTTGTTTGTTTCTTAGGCTGCAAGAAGTTACATTTCCAGCTGTTGCATAATATGTCAATTATGTCCATTCTCCATGCCTGGGAGTATTCCAGGCCAAATGGAATGGGGCTCTGAGCAACCTGGTGTAGTGAAAAGTGCCCCTGTCCTTTGCAGAGGGGTTGAAACTAGATGATCTTTAAGGTCCCTTCCAACCCAGGCCGTTCTATGGTTTTATGATTCTTTGAATTAACAGTCTTCATTGCCCTGTAAAAGCACACCTTGTTTGAGGAGAAAAAGGAGGAACTGCTGAAAGTAAAAATCCATGAAAAACTGGCAGAAGATAACCAATAAATTACTTTTTGAAGGTCTCCTGATTTTCACTAAGCCTGCCAAGCAGAAAGCATTGCAGCTGTTCCATTTCCTGAGAGGACAGTGAAACACCATACCCTGCCTTCTTGTCCACGACTTGTTTTAGTAGCACACACAATTCTTCATGATAAATAGTCACCAAGAAAGTCATGAGCAGCATAGAGTCTTTTTCAATGATTCAGCAGACCTCAAACATTTTGGAACTTGGTGAGGGTTCAAGTAAAAGTTGGCTGTGATCCAGATCAAAGCTGTAGCCTGTCACTGAAATAGTTCACCTCCTTACCTGGCAGTAATTTTTTCTATTTCTGTATCTGGACTTAATCCCTTACCAAGACTGGGAATTAGAAGTGAAAAGCCTAACCAGTTTTAGGTCAAGGTTATGGATAACAAGGGAGATATCAGAATGGATTCTTAGTGAGTTCTGTTTTTATCTCTGAAGTACTCAAGACTAATCTTAGATTGTTTTGAGTACTACTATGCCTGTAAAAGCCGTTCTTATCGGTCAGAAAAATCTGCTAATACCCTATAGGGTTGATTACTTCCCTGTTCATGTTACTTAACTAATTTAAAGATTGCTATTCTGATTACTTTTTTTTTCATGTGATTAAAATTTTGTTGAACCTCATTTATATACTCTGAAATTGGGTGAAATCATGGTTCTCTTGAAAATGGGAATACTGGCTGCTAACATGAGAGTTTTAAGCCTAGATCTTTCTTGAACCCCAGCACTGTTTGGTGCCTTGTTCTTCCAGTAATACGCCTTTCCTTGATTAGCCTTAAGATTGACCTTTTTCTCATTAAAAATTAACTACTTGTGTATAAACTTCAAATGCATTTAATGGAGAAGATGGATTGCACCATCTAGTGGATCTGATACAAGCCTCTCACATCTGTGAGACCAAAACTCCATAGCAAAAGGAATCAAGTAAGTAGAGGCACATTTGACCTCTCCAGTCTTTCTTTCCTGTGCTCCATGTTAATTTAACAGAAAATAAATATTTTACATACTAGATTTTGGGACAGATGTCTGTGTGCTAAGACAGATAATTATGCTATAACAGCTCTTCCATATATCAAAGTAATTTCTAGTTGCCATTGGAAACATTCATGCTAAGTTGAGGATTGGGCTTTGAAAACTGTATCACCCCTTTGGGGATTTGTGTTGTAATTAACCTTTAGGTTAATAAAAAATTAGAAAGGGCCAAAATGAGAGAAAGGCCAGTGTACTATGATGGTTTTTAAAACAGAAGTTCTTTCATTTAACACAATACTAAATGGATCTTGATTTTTCTTTTAAACTCACTTGAAGTTGGTTTGATATCATAAAGTCTGCTTGTGGCTGAAGATTTTAGTTTTCATTCAGTCATTCAGTTTGGGTTGTTCTGACTCATTCTGGCTTGTGAGTTCAAATTCAGTTTGTAATGGAGTGTCGTATAAATACCTGATTAGGAAGACAGATCTGTGAAAGGTTAAAGAGTGGTAAGGAGATGATGATAATTATTGGCACATCTTCCTAAGGTGTTTCTATAAATCTTTTTTCTAGAATTTAACTGGGGTAGAACAGCTGCTTCTTGGTGATCGAGGGGTGAGGGAGGGAGGGAGAAAGAAAAGAAAGAAGGAAGAAAGTCTAAACTTCATATAGCATTCAGCCCTTAACATCCCATATCCAGTCTGGCACCCATGGTTCAACCTTTAATGTAAAATGGAAGGGAGATGAGCTTCTGGGTCTGCTCTTGAATGACCTGGGGAGGCACACTACTACAAACCTGATCTTTCTGTACTATATTCTGGTTTTTCTTCAAGAAGTAACGTCTTGAGGAAGAAAATTGTGCTGGAGCAAGACTTGCATTTGTTTTTCCAAAGATGGTTCCAGTCAGGAGTGAGTTTGGACTAGATGATCTCCAGAGGTTCCTTCCAATCCTAACTATTCTGCTATACTGTGACTTTTTCAATGTATTCTGTCACCAGGTCCCCGTCCCCAGTCAGCAGTGACCATGCATTTTTCATAGTCTTTCTTTTGCTGTTGAAGCTCTTCTTCAACTCCAGCTGGGCTTTGGCTCTCCTAATCCTTTCACTGCACACTTGGACACTTTTTCCATATTTCTTCTGGGTCACCTTTACCTGCTCATGTCTCTTCCATGTTTCAGATTTATTAGGAGCTCCTAATTCATGCATGCAGACCTCTTGTCTCCTTTCCTTGACTTCTTTCCCCTCTTCCATCTTAAAACATTTGACTATCAAACAAGACTTTTAGTTAAAGTAGCATAAGAATTTCAGTAAAAGTATTTCAGAATTTCAGTATGTGGTCCAAAACTTTGAGATATGCGTATGTGTGATCTTGAAATGTTTGTAACATTTATGGAACTGTGTAGTAAGCTCTGCCTTTTTTAGTTTTTTTGCAGATTATCTCCCTATAAATACTTACCGTGTACACCATTCACTGTGTGAATGAAACAGTACAAGACTGTTGAGGATAGAGATGTGTTTCTATGAAAAAGTCAGGGGGTGGGGAGACCAATGTGTTTTGCTTGGTGTGATTTTTCTGGTTTTATCTCAAGAAGCTAGTATGGAGTTGAAAAAAGAGTTCTCTAGTTCAGGTTTTTTCCAGTTAAGGAAGTTTCAAGTTGATTGGGCAAGCAAGCTAGCTTGAAATAACCTGTTCTTCACAGTGAGCTCTGTGAAGGTTATTTATGTAGCAGATTAACTGTGATGTGCTTAAATAACCCAAACATTCTCAAGCTTACGACTACCTAGCTTCATTTTTCAAAGATAAGTATCCTAAATATAGTATATTCTTGTAGCCTAATTTATACCTTGTCTGTACTAGTCTTGTCACTTTACGTGGGTTATCCCACCAACGTGTAATGAGCGATTGACAAGTGTGTTGGTATCTCCAAAGCTGCACATTGCTGAGTGGGTACTCACAGCCCAGATTTGTATTGTGTAGCTGAGGATATGCATTAACTGGCTGTGCTGGATAGCCCTGCCTCGTCCTTTGGTTGTCTGGGTGTTATTGTACTTTTTATGGAAGAGTTAACTTCCTTACTTCTGACATACGAGTTTCTTCAGACATCAAAAAAAGTGATTCAGTGATATTGTTTGGGTGGTGGTGGTAGCGTGTGTCTTTGTGCAAGGTCCCGAATTCATTTAAAAACAGAAGGAATAAAATGTTTTGTCTGTAAAGATGCAGATCTAAAGCAAATGTTAATTTGGTAGTTTTCTTTTTGTAGTAACAATCCATTATTGAAATTTTTGCCCAAACTATCTTTTATTCTTTCTGGTGTAAGTGTCTGGGATTTAAGAAAATTGAGACTTTCTGACTAAATCAGTTCTTAAATTAAGACTGGTAATTTTTGATGGCTTATCAGTTACAACTTAAAGTATGCGATTCTGTATGTTCTTCCCTACATTTTGGTACTCAGGAAAAAATTAATTGTGAGAAGGTATAATTCTGCTCAGGTACAGGGCCATACCATTCAATTCTGTGACGTATTTCACTGGCTATTTCTTGCTGCGCTTTCAAAACTAACATCTTTGAGCTCTATCAATAAAATACAAGATCATCTGGGGGCAAATTATACAAGGGTCTAAGTGATCGAATAAGACTAATTTTCTCCTCAGTTGAAACCTAATTGAAATCCCAGAGTGAATCCAGAATAACCCCGTGGAAGTAATTTTTACTGGTTCTGCTAGAGACCGTATTGCCTTATTTTAGTCTTCATATATTTGTTAGTAGATTGTGTTTATTTACCTTGTTCTTTTAGGTAGTTACAGCACTATTAACTGAAATATAAGTGAAATCCTTTTCTGAAGGTTCTTAATATGGATATATATTTTGTAGTCATAACCATGTGCTAGTTAATTAGGAGGCACACTGTGGTATATGTAAATATTATGTTATCTTTGATACAATTCAGATTGATTATATACATCCTTGTACTGTAAGCGCATACGATTTAATTTTAGTTTGGCATTCAGAGAATTTGGGTGACAAAGACAGTTATTCAGAACATCTTGAATGTTTATATAATTTGCGGTACTTCAATTTACTGAAGAAAGCACTAAAATTTGACAAATGATATGATAAAAGCAAATTTTTAATGTCAGCGTTTACTGCTTTACTATGTGGCATTTAATTGCTAACTGTGATATAATTATTTTTCTACTTGGAAGGCTTGTTTTAATCTGAATAGGCTTGGTTTAGTCTGAATAATGGAAAATTGTACCAGCTTTTTAGTGTAAAACATTTCTGTTGGCCAAGTGAACAGAATTGCTCTGTGGAAGTGCTGGCATGGTCCTGTCAAATAAACTCTGTCAAATGGATCTCAAATCTACTGCACACTAACCCATCTAAAAGAAAGCCTCTAACATGGCATGCTACTGTGATAATTCAGTAATACTTGCTTGATGATTACACAGCTCAGCTAGGGGGAAATGACCTGTAAATTATACTCTACAGATTAAAAGGAGCATCTTTATAAATATCCTACAAGACTGTCAGTTCCCATTTAGAAATAATACCATCTTTCACCTTACTGAAAAGCATTCAGACAGCTGCTGTAAAAACATGCAAACCAAGTGTCACTGAAAACTTTGAGTAGTCTTGTGCTTTGGAGAAGCCCAGTAATAGCACAAAGCTTAACTGTAGCAGCTGTGGTGTGGGTATACGTAAAGGTGCCTTTCACTTTTTGCATCAAACACTGGAGTGCAGTTGAATTTTCATCTGGTGTAAGCTGAAGCAGTTTATAAACGTAAGGTGAGGGAAGCTGAAATAGTATGCATTTTCTGGTTCCCCCAAAGTGCAAACTTCCTCTGTCCCTGCTCCTGCTTGTCCCTCTCTCTTTTGCCAGGACAACTGTTCATATTTGAAACTGATTGAGGTTAAAACTCACCTTTACTTCTGGATAGTTTTATTCTGAATCAATTCCCTCATCCAATTCACTGTGCAGAGAAGTGAAACAGGAACCCTTTTGCTTATATAAGCAGAGGGCAAGAAGTTGAAAGTTAACAGGAGGGAGTAGAAATGGTTGTAATTTTTTTTTGTCAGTGAGGTGGGCTTATTCAGATTAAAACTGCTCATGGATCTAGAGAATAAGTTCTATTAAGAACATTTATGTTCTTTTCATGGGCAATACGAAGTCCTTGTAAGAAGGAAAATTGTGATGGAAAGGAGGAATCATGTAGCCGTATTCCTGTAAGTGGGCATGAAGCTGTAAATTAGAAAACATATTGTGTGATTCCCAAAGGAAAATAGCCAGTAATAAAGAATCAGTGCAATTGGTCTAACACAGTGAGTGTAATATATTAAACTGAACTCACGACAGTAATTTCTAGCTCTTTGCTATTACTTGGCACAGTAACTTGTAAAAGCTGGATCTCTTTTACAGTGTTCTGCCTCACCATCTAATCAGTCATCAGAGGAGGCGAGAAAAGATTTCCTAAAAATTATTACATAATTAGAGAAGGGTGTTACATGGCTAAAAGTGGCTTTCTCTTTTCAGTAATCTCCTGTCAAGTATCTGTCTGGTTATGAAGAGTCTCAGGCAGTCCCTTTTGTAGATCTTTGTCACAGATCTTAAACAGATCTGTGACAAATGATTGTTGTGCAGAAAAACAGTGTGGATTAGGCTTTTTTAATGGTATTTTTAGATGGACACTTTAAATTTATATATATATTTTAAAAAATCCATCAACTTTTAGTTATTACAACTGTTAATAATGAAATAAAATAAAAATGATAGAGTGGTCTGATTAATGCAATGGATATGTATTTTTTTCTTGTTTTTTTTTATTTTCAATCCTATAATTTTATCTTCAAAGCAGCAATATCCCTGGTCTCTGCCATTAGCAGAAGGGATCTAAAGCAAGGGATGCTACTAGTGGGTTTCTGTTTTTGTTGTTGAGGAAGCAGTGGATTTAATATTGCTGAAATACCTTTATCAAAACATAGGTTGAAATTTACTTCCTTAACGAAGGAATTTTATTAATTTCCCTTTGTTGTGGTATTTTTCTTGACATTTGGATTATCAGAGGTGAAGAATTTTCAAAGTAAGTATCAGATTTCTGTAAGTTTTGACTTGCTTTTTATCATCTTTTCAAAGATGTTCAATTCTGAGGGCTAGCTAAAAGCTTACTTGAACAAATGATACTATAACTAATGTTTACAGTAACAGTTTTTGTAAAGCTGCCTCAGTATTTGACTGTAATGGACATACTTGACATGGGTAGTACCTGTTTAGTTCTCTGGGAACATTTGTTCTTTTGTTGTTTACCTAAGCACTGATTTGAATTTATTAGAAATGATTTCCCTCTTTCCTCAAATCTGTCTCATGAGACATTTGTGTAAGAGGAGACAACCAGCAGGTAGTCTGAATGAAGCTTAATAGCATGGCTTTAGGATCTTCGAAAACAAAGATCTTCAATAATAACTGCACAAATTGAACTAGTCTCACTTTCAACACTCCATGTATTATGTATGATGTGATCTGTAGAGAAGGTGTGCAGAGTTAAAAGGGTTTTTGCCAAGGATGGGATTTGCCTAGTGTAACTCATTTCTCCAGCGTCCTTCTCTAGTTAATTGCAAAAAGAGTGAGTTCTCTAGAGGCTCAATCAGAGCAGACTAATGTGTCCCATAGAGTAAAAGAAAAATTAGCCTTATGGAGTTAAAATTGGCTTCCTCGAATACTTCTCTAGGTGCCTCAAATCTTCAGAAGTTACATCTACTGTCAGATATGCTGAAAGAGAGAAGCAAACCCAGAATGCAAGGTGGCAAAATAAGATATAACTGTAAAAGCACAAGGCATCTGCTTGCCAGGTTAATCAGTCTTTTTCCTAAGCTGCAAACATGGCTTTCATTTAAATGCCCCAAAGCAATATTTTTGTTTGATTTGCTCTTGTGGGGAAGCAGAAGGGCGGTCTCCTTGCTGGTTTGTATGGTTAAGTTGCACACAAGGCACACTGAGAGAGCACTGGAACTTCTAGAACATGATAGCATTAAAATTGCTTGCACAGCGTTGACTTACCTGCTTTGAGTGTTGCACAGTAAGCTGCAAAATAGACCCTAGCTTCATTTACTGAGAAAGTTTGAAGGAGTGTTGTGGATAAGGCAATGTGTTTTCATTGAAAAATAAAAAGATTTTTACAAATCCATTTAAATGTTGACAAAACTTAATCATCATATTTCTTTCTTGGAAAATGATTAAGCGGATTCAGCAGCTTCTTTCCCAAGAACTAAAAATTAGTTGTAATGTGGTACCCTGCACAAAATCCCCTCAATTAAAAAAATTAAGATTTAACAAGATTGTAAGTAACTCCCTTGTGAACTATTAGGCCTTCATTAATCTTTGGTTCTTCTAGCTGTGTTTAGTGGTATCAGTGAAGTGTTGGCTATTAAAAATGATTTCTTTTTTTTGTCTAGTCCCCAAGCTGTTAGGAGCACTGAATATGCTCTCAGAATTCAGCATTTCTTTTCTAAAGTGGTCTCCAGCTGGCTTTCTTCTGCTCTGTGTTTCATTCATGATATGCGCTTTGAAAAGCATATGGGTTTCTCTCACTGCTAGAAATGTAGGATGAGTTGTCCAAAGAGTATCAGTTTCAGAAAAAGGTCACTGCCCTTGTGAATCTACTGGCTTTTCTTCCTTTCATTTACGGGTTCAGTATTTTATGCATATACATTCTGTCAGCAAACAGGTGTGAAACCTACAGGCCAAGAATGTGCTTCTTTTCCCCATAAAGGATGAAGAAGTGACATGGAGACATGACGATGTATTACTTCTGTCTGGCCTTTCCTTGGCAGAAGGTTTAAACTCATCAATGAACTGTGTGCTGTAATAATGATGTCATATGATGGATTTCTTGGGCTTTGCTTTTTAGTGCTCGTTGCTATTAAAAAAAAAAAAAAGAAAATAAAAGTAAGCAAGCCAGTTCTCAGGACAACAGTCACTAACTCTCACCAGAAAGCTGTTCTTTTTTACACCACAAGTCCCCAGACCTTTTGGCTATTGCAAAAAAAAAAAAAAAAAAAAAAAAAGAGTTTCTGGTTGGAACTGAGGTGCTTCTATTTCCTGATGAAAAATTCAACTGTTGCTACTGCACTGGTGCTTTTCTTCTAATGCCAAAATGAGCTGGTCACCCACTGTATTTAGGGTGGTGTAGCTGAGTGTTAGAATAAAGCCTCAGACTGATTCAACGACCTTCACTTTAGAGCTTCTGTCTCACAAGGTCTGCAGGCTGCATGCCCCATTCCTATGTTCTGTGTAACCAGCCAGAAGCAGCCTGTGATCTTAACTGCTTTAAAGAGAATGTTTGCATCATGACATTACTGTGTACATGGCTAATATGCAGCATAATGGAACAGGGATTTGAATATTTACAGCATGTTACGTA
The DNA here is from genome assembly GCF_003945595.2 of Pipra filicauda. Taxonomy (NCBI): domain Eukaryota; kingdom Metazoa; phylum Chordata; class Aves; order Passeriformes; family Pipridae; genus Pipra; species Pipra filicauda. Next base: position 4,029,151 of record NW_024104287.1, read on the forward strand.
AACATTGCCCTTCTGAATATTTTCTAAATCCTCTTAGCTCTTAAGTGACAGCTTTTTTTTTTTTAATAAAATCAGTCTTTTCATTTATCCAGCTAAGTTTGGTAAACAAAAGATGTTTAATACTTCCTTTCATATAGACAGATTCTTGTATTTAAGGGTTTATCTTTGTGCACTTAAGCTTATTAGGTTCCTGGGTAACTATTTTAAAAAAGCTGACTTTGCAAAAGCAGTGCGTGGTGCAGAGGTGGGCTTTGGAATTTTCTGTGCTTTGCCAGTGTATACTGTGAATAGGTAATCTCCAAAGGATTGCAGTAAGCAGAGCAGTGTGCATTATGGTATGCAAATGTCACATGGATATTTGAATTCTGTTTTGATCTACTAATAGTCAGCAATGAAGATTTTAGGTTTGGCTTTATGTGTGTTTATATGTGTATGCATACTCCTTTTAAAAATTGAGTAAGAATTGTGCAGAATTGTGCTGTGGCAAAATAAAAGGAAGGAAAATTGTGACAAAATTCTGGACATCTATGGGGATTTTCTCTTTAAAGCTCTAGGACCATGGCTTTGTACCGTGCTTTGTGCTCTGACATTTATTTTTAATTGTGTTAGATGTAGGTTTTCACAAAATCTGAAAAAGCTTCAGATCCCTGAAAAAGGGATGACAGAAGTGTGATAAAAGAAATGACATGGCCAGAAAGGTGGTGGGGATCTAGCATGATTTGGTTCTTTGATTTTCTGTATGTGTGAGATTTGGGGTGTCAGTTTGGGGGAGGCTTCTTTTTCTTGGGGAAGCAGGACAGATAAGAAATGGGTTTAAAAAGCTTGCAAGGCATTCAGAAGCATGATTTTGAAAATTTAGGAGCGAAGACCTCAGTGGTTTTGTGGCAGTGTTATGGGTGGAGAACTTAAGAGTGTTTACAAGGTATACAGTTGCAAAGGGTGGATGGATGGATGGATGGACATTTTGTGAGTGCAGTATGTTTGCATTTACATTACTTTTGCTTTACTTTTGCTTGTAGGTGACTGTGGAAGAAGTGATGACTACTACTGCATACCTGGATCTCTTTTTGCGCAGCGTTTCAGAACCAGCCCTCCTCAAGATTTTCCTCCGCTTTATTTTGCTGCACCGACATGAGAATGTGCATATCCTAGATACACTGACTAGTAGAATCAACACGCCATTCCGGGTAAGGCAAACAACTGATGTCTCCAAATTGATCCCATTTGTTAGCTGCAGTATCACTGATGTATTCCTCAGGAATCTAGTCTGTATTACTGTAGCATGTTTACTTAACTCTGACGTTACCAGCTTTCTTTGATTAGAAGGTGACACTTTCTTGCTCAAGTGATTAAGCTGCTGCTTCCTTTTCTTTGCCTTCACTCCCCTGTGCAATAAAGTTTATCTCAGCTTTGCACTGAACCCCTTCTTAGCCCAGGCACAGTGTGCCACAGTAGCTAGAGAGAGAGCTGACAGAGTGAGTAGTTACCTTTGCTAACAGCTGGACCTTCTGGCTGAGAAAATGACTACTTGTTGCACCAGACTGCCCTTCTGAGTCTTGCTTGGCTGGCAGCCTTGGCTGACTCTTGGGTGGTGCACAGCTTCATGGATGAAATTAAGAATAATGTTTTAGTGCAAGTGAATGTTTAGAATGTGCAATAATATTTTAGAGAAGCCAGAACATCAGCACTTGCATTAAATTTGTGTGTTAGGGACAGTAGCTTCATCTGAAAATTGTTTTGAAATATGGGTGCATGGAAATATCGATATATGCTGCTGTTAGTGCATCTGTAAGATGGATTAACTATGAGAACTGAAATGGCTTCTGTCAACAAAAATGCAAATGCTGTTGTCTCTGCTAATCATTAATACTGTTACATAGGCAAACAAAAAGGGAATTGTAAAGAATTCTGCATCCCTGAGCAACTCAGGATCTCAGCCAAAATGATTCTGTGATGCTAAAGGAGTTTTCTGCAGTATAGCCTGGCCAAGTGCAGAACTGCCAGAACTGCAGCCTTCTGTGTGTTTCTGTAGCACAAAAGCTGTGTACATTATTATTGATGAAAATACTGATTAGTAATCTGCAGGGTTAAACTTATGTACAGACAGGAAACTTGTAAAAAGGACTATGCTTTTTACAGGACTTGTAAAAATACTGTCCTGTCTCCTGAGCATATTTTAAATCTTTTTACAAAATTGAAAAATAGATTTTATTTATTCAGAAGATTGCCGTTTTGCAATATGGTTGCAAAGACAAATGAATAATATTTCCCTGTAAACTGAAATGTCTTAAATACAGGATAATTTAGGGCAGCAGCAGGTTTTTTTGAACTTTCATGGCATGAAGAAAAGTTATACTTAACTCTCTCTAAATTTCACAGAGGAAATGAAATTTCCTGGTTTTCTCTGATGTCCCTCCCCTGGCTAAAACACACCTTTCGTGTAAAAATCTGACTTTTTCCAGAGGCTTGTTGTGAAGCTCTTCAACTCTGTCCCCACGTTCCTGTTAAGAACTCCAGTTGCAGATATTTCTCTCTCTCTTGTCCCTTTACTCTCTCCATCTATTTCTGTAGACATGAAGTCTTGGATTATTTGTTGACTCCTAGCACGGGCAGTGAAGAGCAGTGACAAGGCAACAAGTTTGAGCTGTGCTTTACCTTTCAGCAGGCTAGTTCATGAGCATTTTCCATTTCTCTTCTCTCTGCTTATTCCCTTTCTTTAGTTCTTCTGTTGGTGTTCCATGACCAAACTAGGAAAGGCACTCAAAGAAGGTTTCTCTTTTCAGAGGCTATCAAGTGAGGTTCACTTAAACTTTGTTATTTAACTGTTTCACAGAGATACCTACCAAGTTGGGGGAAATACATGGATGTATATATATATTTCAAGAAATCTATGCATTCATTTGGTCTTGGTCACCATGGACAGCTGATCACATTGTCACTCATCTGAAAGAGAGAACCAGAAATGGTGAAACAAAAAGTCTTTAAGTTGACATTCTTGAGAAAACACGGCCTGGAGAGAGGAACATAGTGCTGTTGCAGAGCTAGAACAGAGCATTTTAACAGTGGGAGTAAGGGAAGTGACTGCAGGGAAGAGGAGCCAGGTGGAAGAGAAGCAATGCCCAGGCAGGATGCTGGATTTAATCCTGAATGAATTACAGGTTATGTTCAGTGATTGAAAAAATGAGGTAGAGAAATATCTGTAGCTTTTTCCTCACTTTGTCCTAATCTGTTTATTTTGTTAGCTATTGAAAAGTGCCATTAATTTCATATATTATCATATATTATTATTTCATATGTTATTTACATAATTAATACAGGGAGAGACAGGATTTAAACACCCATTTGAAACTTTAGGAAAGGGTCAATTTATCCTAAATAATTCTTGCAAGAGTCAGCCTGGTCTGGGAGCCTAAGCTGACTATAAGATACTGTTTCCATGAGAGAGCAGCACAGGAGAAATACACGTTAAGAGGCAGGGATACAGAGACAGTGTGGTCTGTGAAAGCATACAGCTCATGCTTCTACCATTTTGGGCACAACTGCAGTCTAGCAAGTGTCTGGCAGGTAGAAATGTACTGTATGATAGCTTCAAAAGTGTTGTATGTCTAATTAATGACCAGAAAAGCCTGCAGAAGTCCATGTTTCTAGTCTGTCCTAAAGCCAGGGTGAAAGTGGGTTGCCTATCACAGAATGGGTATGATTTTTGTCTCTGCTGAGTGTGACTACTGAAATACCTAGTTACAGCTGTATTTAATCAGACCTCTGCCAAAAAGGCAAGCATGCAGTTCCCACGAGGAATGCTATCCTTTCTCCTGGTCTTGCAAAAAGGATCTTCGTGCTTTGCTGTAGCTCCCAGCTGTTAACTGACCTGTAATAGAGAGATTATGAACACTCCATATGGAATAGATTCTGACAAAAGATGGCTTGTTTGTCCTGGTCTGTGTCCAGTACCTTAAGCTGTATTTCTAGAACCAGTCAGCTTCTTAATGTGCAGAACACTAATCATTCCTTATACTTAAAGCTACAGAAACTTGAGGTGATTTATAACTTTTCTTTCAGAAAAAACCTTTAATTGGTTCAAATTCCATGTCAGAGGTAAAAACTAACACACTGTATTGGAAGTTACAGGGTTCAGTTCACACTAAATTAAATTAATAAATATGAATAATAGTTAAGACTGGTAAATTACTGACTTTTTTCTAGCTTATTTGGAGGAAAGCTCTGGATTTCATTTTGTTAAAATGAAACGTTATGTGCATAGCTCTAGATAACTTAAAAAAATCCCATAGGGTGCTGACAAAATGAAATATTATACTAAGAGTGTCTATAAAGCGTGATGTTCTGGCGGAGCCATTTTGTAATGTAGTATGCAGGGAAGATTGGAAAGATCCAATTTTCAGATCAAAAACTGACCATGTTTATTATTTTTCAGCTCTGTGTGGTCTCCTTGGCATTGTTCAGAACGCTCATTGGCTTGCATTGTGAAGATGTGATGTTACAGCTAGTTTTAAGGTAAAGGCCAAACTCCTGTTTCCATCCTTCATCCTGACTCTGGGACATATAATCTCTGCCTGTGGATGCAGAGCTGGATGAGAGTTCTCCAAGAGAGCGGAAATCCAAGCAACTACAGAGATAAGAATATTTATGATCGTGACAAAAGTCTACCAGACCTGATGTAGTGTGATTTACGTCCTGAGATCTTCAGAGCAAGAGATTTTTCTTGTGATTTATTTCTATAGAAGTGAGAGAAGCTAAGAATATATTTATCACCTCCTTATTCCCTGCTTCTAAATGTGTAATTCTTCTCCTGTGCGTGTTTTCTCTAGTGTATTATGCACTGTGATACAAAACTATATCCTTGTTTGCAGCTTCCACCTTCTTTCTCGTTTTTCACCTCTTTGATTCCTCTCTCAGTGAAAATACTTCAGGTTCCTGAACTATTGTAGGTAGATTGTAGTGTACTAAATGCACTGATTATTTTTGGGTTTAAGTGGTGATTCTATACATTGCTTCAAGATACTTACTTATAATTTCGGTGTGTGCATTAGATGAGAGATATTGGTGTAACTAACTTGGGCTTTTAGCATTGTAGATCACATAAATGTTTCAGATACTGTGTGTCCCTCCACACACAGGCATTAAGGTGAAATTCCCTATAGCTCTTCCTGTTGTTCCTGGGAATGCTGTGAACACAAGTATGTCACTACTCTAGCAGTAGAGTGCTGTGATTAATTTTTTTGTTTATTTAGGGAATCTTTTAGAATTTGTTTGCCTTTTAAATGGCAGAACATCCAGTTAACGCTGAGAGTCTTACTAAAGTACTTTTTAAAAGTAGAACAAAAGCGCTCTAAAGAAGTTTAACATGAGACTGTGCTTCCTCTGTTTCTTGTACTCCCAATAGTTTTTTCCCTCCTCTGCCTGAGAGCTCAGTCTTGATCTACTGCAGTAAGACACTTTGTTGACCCTTCCCTCCTTTTATTCTGGCTGCTTGCCTGGCAAACATAAACTGCCTCTCTCTGGATTTCCCAGGAAAACAAATAAATTGAGGATTCTGGGACAAAACTCATTCATTGTCAGACCAACCCATTCTTCTGGCCTTTGACATCTGCCCATCCCACGCTTGCTCCATACTTTCTTGCAACAGGTTTGCTCTAACCTGCAAAGGATTTTTTGCTTCCCTGTTCTGGTGCAACTGATCTCCTGTCTCTACTTGTCTTTACAGTTCATCATCAAACCAAGTGTCACAATATAGAGTCAGGGTTTCATGCTCCTGAGAGGTTAGAAAGTGAATTGCTGTAAATATTATGACTGTTTCTTTTAATTTGGAGAAGGCAGAAAGGTAGGAGGGGAGTTTTGTGTGTTGCTGCTTTCTCTAACATCAAAGGATGATAAGTAATGCTAAACACTGCTGTTTCAGGTATCTGATTCCTTGCAACCACATGATGTTGAGCCAGCGAGGAGCTGTGAAAGAGAGAGACTGTTATTCTGTGTCTGCTGCAAAACTGCTGGCCCTGACGCCAGTCTGCTGCTCCACTGGAATCACTTTGACATTTGAAAGCCAAGGAAAAGATTATATTTTATGGACAAAAGCAGCACAAACTAAAGGTAATTGGTGCTCAGGGGAAGACCAGATCATTAAGTGCATTGGATTTGGTAGCAGCTCATGGGAGGAAGTCAGAAAGAATCAGAGGGGAAGGAAATGTGGTGGGTAACAATAAACTGGGCAAGCCTGGACTAGAAAGCTTGTTTAATTCCTTCCATGCGTCCGGGTCTATTGAAACCTTATTTTAACAGCTATCCAGCTTGAATATACATTCATGAAAATAATGTACAGATACATGACAGCAACCCTTGCTGCTTCTGAGTGGTTGCTGCTTTAAGGTTTGAATGCAGGCTTCTCTCTCAGAAATCTTGAGTTACAGCTCTGTCTTTGCTATAGGAACGAGTCATGTATGTTTACGAGCAAATCTCTTAATTGTTATGCTTTTGTCTTCCTGCCTTATTGGATGGTTGGGGTTAAACACTCTGCAATGTCTTAGTGGATCCCTTGCTAGAGAAAATTTGATATACTACTAATGGTATGAGTCGTCTTCTTTACTTCTAGATTCTGGTAGACGCTCTTCTGAATCTACTTGCATTGTGGAATATGGAAGAGCTGTGGACATCAGCTACTTGCAGTACCTGGGGGAAGCTCAAGAAGCCATCATCCAGTGCTTGAAAGATTGTAAAGTTTGGTCTGCCTTGTATGATGGAGTAAACCCTGATCCAGACACCTTTATCCAAACGCTTGCAGAGGAGAACAGTACAGATGTGGAACATCCCATGTTTCAGCTCCAGCAAAGGACACCTAGCACATGCAGCTCCTCTCGAGTAACTCCATTCAGTGAGAAGATGCAGTTGGAGCTAGAATGGGATGATAGCTATGACACAGGGATTTCTCCTGGTTCTAATGTGAGCTCACCACAACCATATGATGATCTGGGAAGCACAGAAATGCAGCCACCTGCAGAGCCACCGAAACACATACAAGAAATGAAAAAAAATGCCATTATGCTCATCAAAGGTTCTTATATAGAGGAATCAGACTTTCAGGATGATGTTATGGTTTACAGGTTATGTGCCCAGAAGGATACTCAAGATGATGACAGCTCCAAGGAGAAAACTTTAAATGCAGCCAGAGAACGTAAGGTCCGAAGCCAGACAGTAGTCAATGGGCCTCTTGCAAAGACCCAGCTGGAAATGGGCTTGGATGAGCACAGTAAGAGAAATTCAAGCCCAACTCAAGGTGTGATGAAAGAACAAATAAACCAGAAAATGACTGAGATTGATCCACAGCCAGACTTAGAGTTGAAGATTTCTCCTCAGGAGGCAGATTGTAACTTAAGACTGCTGAGCACAGATGGTGAGGATTTCATTGCACAGTATGACAAAATTATTAAGGAACTGGATCCAAACAGTGCAAGCTTGGAGGAACAGAAACTAGATACTCCTGACCCTGTCTCTCCAGCAGAAGAGGAGGAGGACTTTGAGAATTTTTCTGCAGAGAGCATATCATCTCCCTTTGGACCAAAGGAGGATGTCTCTCCTAAGCACGCTTCGAGGAGCCAGAGTGTTCCGTTTACAGGTGGAATGTCCTGTTAATTACGTACATAAATGCAGGATGGCATGCTGATTAAGGGGGGGCCAAATGAGATCACACTGTGTGGCACACAGCACAAGCATAGAGCAAGGAACAGTTCTGGCACTAAAGAGGGTATAGCCCAAATAGCTGAGACCAGTCCAAGGAGAGTGAGAGATCCCATGTGAAAATACAGCAGAGTCATCAGTGTGGTGACAGCAAATGGTTGTTTCTCAGGGGATCTTCTTTGGGTGCTATTTTTTTTTGGCAATTGTTTAAAACGCTGAGCAGGGGTTATGTTGTTTGTATGTGAGAGCTCCATCACTGTAGAGGAAGCTTTTTCAGTTGAAAGGGGATTGGAGTAGCTGTTCTAATATACAGAGCCCAGGTAAGTAATTTGCTTATTTTATGGTTACTTTCATCTCTTATGTGGTGGATGCAGTATCATGGTGCCGTTTTTCCCCTCTCTGCTATTCCACATTGTAGCACGAGGTGTCAGCACTGGTGCCACGTCTGTATGTGCCTGTCTCCATGCTCTGCCCTGGCATCCTGTTCCTTCAGTGTCACCCTGCCCTCGCTGTTGGCATGCTTTTCTGTCTGGTGCCACGCAGCAATTTAAGCTTGGTCTCTGCTGACTGTCCAAGCTACTCAAGAATGACAGTACTACCAGAGGTCAGAGTAGGCTTTTGATCGGTATGTGTACAGTTCCTTGCACTGCAGGCTCCTAATCTTTAGTTATGTCTCCTAGATACCAGAGTAATACAAATAATAAAAAATAATAATAATGTGTCTAGGTTTCCTCACCCAAAATAAAACCTCTATAAGATGGCTTCTTGTTCATTTGGAGGGGGAAAACGTGTATTCATTGAAAACCAGCCCTTTCTGGTCAGCTGTGGCCAGAATGCTTGGCACTGTTTCATAATTGAAAAATGCAGCCTGATTTTCAAACAATTTGCTCTTTTTGCTGTGGCGGCAATTTCCTTGTACCAGAAGCTAATCACATCCAAATCTGCTTCCCAGTATCTGCTGTCAAATGTAGTCGAAAATGTTGTCTATGTCTCTCATTCTTCATCTAGTCCCCCCCCCCTCCATTTGTTCCTTTCCAAAAACCCACATCAAAATCACCCCCTGCCCAAACCCAAGAAAAACTCAAAACTGAAGAAAATGAAGATAAAAAGCTAATAACAATAAGCCACACTGTTTGCTCCCCATTCACAGTATGTCTTACTCTTAGGCTGTTTAACTTGCCTTAGTGCAGATCTTGGTGACTGCATGTAAGGAGGTGCTCAGAATAACAGAATATGCTGAGTTGGAAGGAATGCACAAGGATCATCACCTGAGCCCTGCATAGAACCATCCCCAAGAGTCACACCATGTGCCTGAGAGTATCATCCAAACACTTCTTGAACTCTGTCAGGCTTGGTGCTGTGACCACTTCCCTGGGGAGCCTGTTCCAGTGCCCAGTCACCCTCTGGGTGAAGAACCTTTTCCTAATATCCAGCCTAAACCTCCCCTGACACAACTTCGGATGTTCCCTTGGGTCACCACAGAGAAGAGATCAGTGCCTGCCCCTCCTCTTCCCCTCACGAGGAAGTTGTGGACTGCAATGAGGTCTCCCCTCAGTCTCCTCTTCTCCAGGCTGAACAGACCAAGTGCCCTCAGCCACTCCTCACATGGCTTCCCCTCAAGGCCCTTCACCATCTTTGTTGCCCTCCTTTGGACACTCTCTAAGAGCTTAATATCTTTCCTATATTGTGGTGCCCAGAACAGCCACAGTATTTAAGGTGAGGCCACACCAGGGCAGAGCAGAGTGGGACAATCCCCTCTCTCGACCGGCTGGTGATGCTTTGCCTGATGACCCTCAGGACATGGTTGGCCCTCCTGGCTGCCAGGGCACTGCTGACTCAGATTCAACTTGCTGTTGACCAGGACCCCCAGGTCCCTTTCCGTGGCACTGCTTTCCAGCATCTCATTCCCCAGTCTGTTTGTACATCTGGGATTGCCTCATCCCAGGTGCAGAATCCAGCACTTCCCCTTGTTGAACTTCGTATGGTTGGTGACTGCTCAGTCCTCTGATTTGTTGAGATCTCTCTGCAGGGCCTCCCTGCCTTTGAGGGAGTCAACAGCTCCTCCCAGTTTTGTGTCATCTGCAAACTCAATGTCCCTTCCAGTCCTTCATCCAAGTCATTTATAAAGATGTTGAGGAGCACAGGGCCTGAGATGGAGCCCTGTGGAACCCCACTAGTGACAGGTCACCAGTCTGTTCCCCCATTCACTGTTACCCTCTGTGCTCAACCTGTGAGCCAACTGCTCACCCACCACATGGTGCATTTATCCAGGTGTGCTGGACATTTTGTCCAGAAGGATGCTGTAAGAGACAGTATCGAAAAGTTTTACTGAAATCCAAAAAGATTACATCAACTGTCTTCCCTTGATCAACTAGGTGGGTTACCTTGTCATAAAAGGAAATCAGGTTTGATAAACAGGACTTTCCTTTCATGAAGCTGAAGCTGTGACCGATGACTGTGTTGTGTCTCAGGTGTTTTTTCAATACCTCCCAGAATAATCTTCTCCATAATTTACCAGGCGCTGAAGCGGGACTGACAGGCCTCTAGTGCCTCTGCCTTGGAAATCTTGAGATTGCAGGGCCTTTCAAAGATAGCAACCTGGTCTAGTGGAAGGTGTTCCTGCTCTTGGCAGGGGGCTTGGAACTAGGTGATCTTTAAGGTCTCTACCAACCCAAACCATTCTATGATTCTGTATTTAATTTGGAATAGTGTATTATGTTTGTAGATGTGTTTGATAAAGTTTTGGGTTGCTTTTACTGTTTTGGGATACTGTCATGGGATGGGGCTTCTCTTTGCAGAATTGAATAACCTGACAGAGGTTTCCTACACCCAGTAAGTGTCAGCAGTGCAAAGATGCTTTCTTCAGGCCTATAGATCTATGAAGAAAATGTCTTGTATCCAGTGCAAAAGCATTAAACACTATCATCCCAGGAGCAAGAAAGAATGTGTTGTTCAGGAATAAGAATTTATATTTTGCTCCCTCCCTTCATGGCCATGAAAGGAATAATTTTTTGACTTTTCATCTAGTTGCCCTGTTTCTTACAAGGCTCCCAAACTCTGCTTTGTTTCTCTGATTATCATTCTAATAAATTCTTGGTGGTAAAAGTCACGCTTATCACTGAGAAATTTTTTTACGTATTTGGTATCCTCTCTTGCAGTGGCAAGCAGCAGTTGTTACAAGTATCTAGATTCAGCTTTACCTGCTCAGCTTTAAAGTGTTACCTAGTGGAGAGAAACACTGACACCTTCTCCCACTATCCCTTTTGGTAGAGTAGAGTTTCCACTGCACTGTGGTCTTCAGGAGCTCTGTGAAATTGTCTCCATGAACATGATAGGGGAAGCAGTAAGTTATATTGGGACAGAAGAAACTGTATCTCAACAGAAGGGGTTTGGGGCTGCTCCACTGGGTACCCGGGCAGGGGGCATTCCTGCAGCTCTGATGGCTGACATTGTGCTTGCAAGGCAGCAGCCTATAAAGCCTTGCCAACGCTGGCCCTCCTACCTTTCATCTTGTGAGCGTAGCTGTGCCGGACAGTAGCCATGTGCAAGGTGAGGGGAGCTGGAATGGGGTTGGATTATGGCCACCTGCTTGACCCTAGAAGTGCCCATGGCATGCATCTTCTGCCAAGATCGAGGGTGGGATATTCAAAGTTAGCAGTGCTGCAACTGCGTCACCAAGGGATTCTTCTGCCTGGTTTTCCTAGCTTTTATGCAGCCAGAATAGTGGGTGGAACTGGGGGTGGGACAAAGGATGTTTCTAAGACTTGACTTGTGATTAGGTCACTTGTACAGGCTGCCTCAAGCATCTCATCAGCTGTGTGGTCTAGCAACATGTAGTGAAGTCATTCTCAGCTTTGCAAAGGTTTCATAAGCTTGAGTACTAAGGGTTTATGTACTTCCATGGTAAATGCTTTTGTATTTCAGTGGTTGTCCTGCAACATGAATACACAAGCTAAAGCTATTATTTATTGGTGACATTTATATGCTAAAGCCTATGTCTAGCAATAATTTTGCTTATAAATCTATTTTAATGTCTTCCCTGCTTTGTGTGACTGTTTACAGTACTGCAAATGCCTTTCCTTGTGATGTGAACTATCACAGCTCTTGATTTTTATGTTTAGAATAGCATTTTCATGTTCTAAAGAACACCAGTGTTTTGATAAGACAAGAAAGCTAGCTATAATTTACTTTGCGCAGTCCTTACGTAGAAATAAGGCACAGCAGGAGTAAAAAGAGCAGATTCTGTTTGCATTGAAACTAGTAGTACCATTCTGATTAACTTCAAGGGGAATAGAATGGTAGACCATAAGGTACTAGGCTAAATCCTTATTGGTACATGTAAAGTAGAATAGTTATGCATGTTAAATATGCCATTAATGCAAACTGATTGGCTATCTAGCAAATGTGCTTTTAATCACAAAAGCTTTTAACACCTCTGTTAAGTCTGTTTTGTCTGTTCAGCTACAGTTTGGTTTTTCTACCTGCTTTCTTTTTTTAGTGTGTGGGAGGTCTAATTTTGTTGGTTATGATGATCAAAATTCCTTTTAAATAACTATTTCCTGGATCTTAGGATTTTTCTTCTGTGAAAACAAAAGCATTGGTTCCTTTTTATTTTCTTGCAGGACCGTTCATCAGTGTAATGTTGTCGAAGCTGGAGAACATGCTGGAGAATTCCTTGCATGTAAATTTGCTGCTTATTGGGATTATTACTCAGCTGGCAAGTTACCCACAGCCACTTCTTCGCTCCTTTCTGCTCAACACCAACATGGTGTTTCAGCCTAGCGTGCGGTCACTCTATCAGGTATTTGACCACGGGTGTTAGCCATGCCCACTGGAGCAGTATTTTTGGTGTCTCCTTAAAATTTACATTAGCTCCTTTCAGTTTCACTTGTAGCTTTCCCAGCTGTCTGAGAGCCTCTTATTTAATTTCCATGTTTTAATTACATTTGTGCAAAGAACTGGAAACTCTGTATGACCATAGATTTTGTCGGAACTCTCTTTTAATGCAAAAGTAGAGAAAGCCCAAGTATTCAGTCTGTGGCTGCACTGGGAGCAAAGGAGGAAGAAGTAATTGTTACTGTTGTTTCGACAGGTGCTGGCATCTGTGAAAAATAAGATTGAGCATTTTGCTTCCATTGAAAAAGACTTTCCAGGTCTTCTCCTGGAGGCCCAACAGTACTTGCTTTTTCGTGTGGACATGTCTGATGCTGCGGAAGAATTGCTAACCAAAGGTAAATGTTAACCATGCTCGAGGAGTGCTGGGTGGAATGACTTACCAGTTACCCCTCTCCTTTTCTCAGATGATTAAAAGAAGGTGTGGTGTGGTGGGAATATCATTAACCAGATGTATCCTTCTGACTTTAAAGTGACGATGCTCAGTAGGCCACAGTGTATGGGTCTGTTTGGATGTTCTTTGCTCTTTAGAAGCTTTTATTTGTTACATAAAATGTCTGTTTAAAGAAGTAACAAAGTCAGTTCTTGGCTTGCTGTCAGTTTGACCGTAAACAAACTCACTTTTGAGGCATGAGGTGAGGTGGCATATGTGCATGATTTCATTTTATTTTTAGCTTGACCTTCAGCTAGTCACTGGTTCTTTTTTGATAAATGTTAGGGAGGACAGAAGTCCACGATGAATTGGTTTCTGCAACAACTGAATAGGGCTTCATATCAATTGAATAGGGCTGCTATGAAGGAGATAGATACTAGCCAGAAAACTTTTAATGTGCTTTCTTGGATGACAAACCAAGCAAAACAAACAGAAAAAACAAAGGGGAGATGTGTAAAAGCCAGGACACTTTGAGAGCAGTGGGGACTTCAACAGGTATCATCCCACAAGCCAGCTTTAGAGGGACTTCCATAACATCTGCTGCTTCTCCAGCACAGTGCACACTGCACCTGTCTTTCAGTTACCGGCATGCTAGTGAAAATAAGCAAAGCGAAGAGTCTTACATGCTAACTGAGAACCTTCCAGACACAGCCAGGCAATGGGTGGAGTTGGGGCCATGCCCTGAGGATGTGCTTGTTCTCAGCTTGCTGCTGAGCCAGCAATGTTAGGTTCAGTTTTCCCTTGAGAGCCAACCACCCACGTGATGGGAATATGTCAAATTCGGTGAGTGATTAAGAGCTGACTCTGCAAAAGGGTTTGTGAGAGGCAGCATTTACAGGTATGTGCTTACTCATCACTGGGAGTCCTTAATAATCACCGGTTCTGCCTACACCTCTGTGAAGATGTTGAACTATTCTTCCATTTCCAGAGGTGTGGAAAGCAGGACTCTTTATGTGCCACTTTTAATTGTATTTTAATTTTTCAAGGCTCTGACTAGTAATCTACCTAGTTTCTGGTCAGCATAGTGTGTGTTTCTAAGGTTTGCAGTACAACTAGCCTGTAAAATTATGATCCTACTAAGGCTGCTTCTTGAAGAATTGGTCTGTGGAAGGTGCTTGTTGTAAAGAAGCTGCATACTGCGAACGTTAGTAGTGTTTTTAGGCTCTGCATTCTGGTGCCAGAGATTAGAAAGCTTTACAATTAGATGGTATTGTAGCTAGCATGTGGGAGATGAGATTAGGAGGTAACATTTAGAGTCCTTTTTTTTCAGATGCTTTTTTTTCAGGAGCTTTTATATAATGAATTCCTGATGGCATTTATATTTATACTTCCGATTTTACATCTGTTTTCTTCTGTGGGCTTCAGAATTTGCTAGGTTGACTCAGGCTGATCATTATTTAGGAATTTGAAACAAGGCTGCTTAGTCACCCTGTTGGTACATTTTCTTCTGTATAGTAGCAACTCCTGCAAAGAAGGCTTCTCTTGACAAATGAGTGGAGAGTAAACAAACGTCTGGATAACTGCAGGCTTGGTTCCCAACAGGACTGGTGATGGAAGTCATCAAACTGTAATCCTGCAGGAAAGTTGGCTCAGTAGTCCCTCAACCAGTAGCTCATTATATTGATTAAGAAGTGCAAAATAGGAACTGCTACAATAATGATAAATAAATAAAAAAAAAACAAACCACAACTAAACAAGAAATTAGGAACTCCTATAGGACTTCTCTGCATTTGCTTGAATGCCACCTCTGAGTGTCATGCAAGTTGGCTGCTCTCTGAGGGATTTTTTCCCTTGGACAGGAGTGGTGAATAATCCCAATGTTCTCTACAGGTCTGAGCATAACTGGCTTCCTGCAGAATCCACATCTGAAAACACGAAGCCAGACTTAGTGGGAAACACAAATGTAAAACCAAGAGTGTTTCCTTTCTCTTTACAGGGATGATCTCTGAAGGTGTTCAAGCAGAAATGGACAACTTACTATTTTCTGCTTGCAGTAGCTTGTGGTTTCCTTACACAGTAGATTGGATTCTGGTTACATATACAGAGCTGTCATGATGTAGATTCCATGGGAAAAGCTGCCTTTCTTTCAGTGTGTTGGTAACCACTTTCAGAGTACCCATTTTCATAAGTTTCAGTTGTATGATTTAGTTTGCCTCCTGATCCTAGAAAAAAGTGAACAATCTTGATCAAAGTAAAGAACTGGAATCTCTGATTCCTAGATCAGCTTTCTGTGCTTTTCTGCTGTTTAGGGTTTTTTTTCCCCCAAATAAGCAGTTAAATCTAAATCAAAATTTAAAATATTAATTATGAAACATTTTGACATTAGAAAATCTGAAAAAAAATCTTCAGGGGAAGCTCAAAACTTTATCCTTTTATTGTAATTCATAATGTAAGTTGTTTTTCCTCCCACAGTCAGATTTTTCCACAGAATTGAAATTCCTGTACTCTGTCTCTAGTAGATAGAAATGTGTAGAATAACAGCATGAATGATTGATAAGTCTGGGGTTGGAAAGGTGTTTTAAACTCAAGAAAAGTACGAGTCTGTTAAATGATTAAGATGAAAATTTCTTTTGAGTGTTTGGAAGTGTTCCACAGTGCCTTTGGAGAAGGACAAACAAGGAACAAAAGTGCAGAGCTGTTGAACAGAGGGATGGCTGTGCTCCTCGCCTTTGATACTTGGAGAGATTTCAGAACAAGGCTGGTGTCACTTGAGACTGAGTTGTTTTAACATAAATTGCATTTTAAGGGAAACCTCTTAATGCAGAAATGTAGTGTTTGGCTTATCTGCAGTATGTGAGTTAATATAAGTACTTTTATTTTTTTTTTAATGATTTACTTAAACAGCTTCTGAGAGCATCCACTTGTAAGTTAAACAGGATTTTATCTGCCCATGCTTTTGGCCTCAATGACATCTTGTAGCAGTGAGTTCTGCAGGTTAATTTTTTTTTTTAAAGTATTTCTTTCCATCAGTGTTAAATTTTGTCACCTTTTTAGTTTCACTAAATTAATTATCATCTAATTAAAGGGCAGCTCTGCTTCAGGTTGAAACAAGGAGCAGTTGATTGAAATTTAGGTGCTGCTGTCACTGTAATTCCATGCATTCTGATGCTTGAGCTCTGATCCTCTGAACTCTGGCAGCAGCACACACTATAGCAGAGCATTCAGTGGTTTTTGCTTGTTCTGTTTTTAATGTTTAGTTGCTTTGCAGAGAGTTTAAGGTAAGTGTAGTTAGTGGGGCCCGAAGCTGCAGAAAAATCAAATTTTTAAACCTTTTTTCCCCTTAGATTCTCGCTTGCTTCAAACTCATGCGGTGATCTTATAACTCAGCCTCAAACCCATTTACATGATGATTCACAGGGAGAGGATGGAGAAGAAGTAAAGTCAAAATGTCAGGTTGATCTGGGGGAGGGATAGAGCACGATATCGTTGGAATGGAGACAACCATGCTGGGTCTAGATGGGTAGATATTATCTGCTATTTCAGAAAGTAAATCCATATTATTCTTTCCCTTGACTCCTCTTCTGCCCACATATTTCTCTCATCAGAGCTGGAACTGAATAATATATAACCTGGGGAAAGATAGATAATAAAAAATGCAATAGAATAAGGCCACGTAGAACTTTGGAATGTTGGATCCCCGCACAATCTGGGTACTGCAGATTACAGCTCTGAACACAATCCTTGTAAACTAGGTTTGGACACTGTACATATACTGTGTGTGCTTAATATACAGTCTTTTTTTTTTTTTTTCTGCTTTTGCCTCTCCCTCTTCTCCTGGCTTTAGGTAATGTCCAGCACAGCAGTATGGCAGGGAAAGGAAGGAACCTCTCTGAAGCTTACCCAGCTGTACTGCAGCCTTTCCTGGGACAGAAAGGAAAGAAAGGCCTGGCTCATCCCAGCCTTCCTGCCCACGTGAGGAACGCCGTGCTTGCAGCTGCCCTTTTCCCAGAGTTCCTGAAGGAGTTGGCAGCTCTAGCCCAAGAACATTCCATTTTATGTTACAAAGTACTGGGGGATTTTGAAGATTATTATTAGTGGGTTTTTTAAACATGTTTTAAAAAAGCTTTTGGAATTTAAACAGATTTTTAATGCAAAGCTGCTTACAAAAGAAGGTTGTACTTTAATATTTCCTGAAAATACTTGATTTAGAGGGGGAAGAAGGAGGCAAAATATTATTCCAGTTAGGCCTTATAATTTCCCTCTGTGCTACATAACTTATTTGAGAGATTTCTGATACTGCTCTGACTGCAGCTTCCTTCTTCATCCCTTCCTCTTTACACAGCCACCCTTCTTTAGTGTTACTAATTCCTGTTGAATTTCTGCAATAGACACTTGTAGGCTGGCTAAGAGAGGCAAACATGTTAGCTTTTTCTGTTCCAGATATACACTTCTGGATAACTTGTTAGGAGACTGTTTGAAAAAAACATTGCCCCGTGGGGCAAGTTCACAGTATAAAAAGACATGCACAGTCTGCACAAAACCCCTTTATGTGAAGGACTGTGCTTCTTGGTGTCATTTTCCTCTTCCCTTCCTTTTCCCTGAAACCAGGTTCTTACCAATCCACATTTGAAGCCATCTTTTTAACTAGTGGGTCAGGTTTTTGAATTCAAGTGATCTTATGTGTATTAAACCCCTGAATAGCTGAAAGCAGGTGCTGGACCCTACACATACCATATTGCCTTATGGTGCAGACAGATCTGCAGCTATCAGCTGTTGGGCTTTGAAGTCAAATGAACTGTGTAAGTGGATGTGGATTGCAGACTGCCTGGAATTTTCCTTGCAGTTTCTCAGCATTCTTGGGTAGCTACTGCATTGCTACCTACATCTCTGCAAGCATGCCTTATTTAGTAAGATTTGCACAAAGTACAAAACAAAATGTTTCTATGCAAGCTGTTATTAGTATGTAGTTTATTTTTATGCTTATTTTAATAAGCTAAAGGAAGATATTCAGTATCTTTCTGTAGTGTTAAATGGACAGCAGGCTGGTTTTGTCTGTTTTTTCTTTTTTATTAAATGAAAAAGGTTTGCTTGCTCCTGAAAGGTGTTCTGTTTTACTGTTAATTTTTTTTTTGCTTAAGGGAAAGTTAAATACTGTTTGTTTACTTTTAATGTAGGTGTTGACTTTTCCTAATGTTGCACTTTTGGGATGGTGAGGGGAAAACCAGACTATTCACCAGCTGCAGAAAAGGAAGGAGTAACGGGGAAAGCTGTCTGCTGGTGACTAACTGCTTGAGAAAATGCTCTGCTGTGAGTAATGGGCTTCATTAGAAGAACCCAAACATGATGAATTGGTGCATCACCACTGCATTTTGTCTTATCTTAGTCACATAATTGTGCTTCCAGTGTGCTGTAGTTGGCTGCACAAAAAGTGGCTTAGTTCAAGAAAGCCTTAAACCCGTATCTCCAGGACAGAAACTAACAGTGGCTCCAAAAAATGTGAAGAAACGGAAATCAGAAATAACACTTGCATACATTAGTTCTCCTGGTCATTGTAGTTCCATAATGTGAGATGTTCCAGTTAATCACATCCTGATGTTGAAACACACTTTCTCAGAGATTGCAAGGAAAAAAAACACTTTTAAAACAAAAAACAAAGACACTCCAGAAGAGTCTAATTAATTACAGGTCAAATTCCTCTGGAATTTGCAGTGCAATTTAAGCTTCTAAATCCTTTAGATGGTTCAGAAAGTTCTGCCTTTAATCTACAAGCTATAGATTAAAGCGTCTGCATTCATTGTGTCAGACTGCTGTAGGCTGTTCCCAGGGAAAAAAAAATCCCAAAGTCTACCTCTAACAAAATCACCTCAAGAACTTCTCTGGGTCCATCTTCACTTGTTTGCTTCACATTCTTCACTTCCACGATGGCTGGGGGTCATGTTGCTCCCTGGCTGAGTCTCTCTGGTTTGCTTTCATTTCTAAGTTGTTTATTTTTTTAGGTGCCATTGCATCCATCCTGTAAATCACCTAGTGACCTCCACATGGCCCTTTTTCACCTCACAAGCTTTCTTGGAAGCTGAAGACAGGTCTGTGAGATTTTTTTAAAATCTTAGTTGTCCAGAATGAAGAGAGCTCTTTCTTCTTCTTTTTTTAACCCCTGCATTGTTGTTGTAAATGGGTAATAAGATTTATTGATTTATTATTATTTTTTTTAAAACTTGTCCTAGGCCATGGTGGGTTCTTTCCCCACTCCCCCCACTATTACCAGCAATGTTGCCTTTCATGCTGTACTCACGGGCCTGGCCTTAGGGGGGTCAGTAATGTGTGCTGAAAGTGTTTTAGCATTATTGATGTAGGGTCAGTGCTTCTTCTCACCTCTTGTGCTAGGAACTCCACATGAGCGAAAGAAAAGTGTGATCAGCTGACTTCTAGTGCTTCAGAAACAAGTGCTAAATTGCAGAAGCAATCTAATCCTTTTTCTGAAGGACTTTTAAAAAAGGAATGGTAAAGAATTATTTTGCTTTTTTTTTAAATAGAGAACTCTGCAGACCAGTGCTCAAGGCAATAAGGTTACTACATGAACATTCCCTTCCTTTGTTTGTATTCTAAAATAAGAATCTTTATTTGCTGAGTAGAAGGGATTTCTTTAGAGGTTGTTAATTTTAACTGGTGTTTTCAACAAATGTACAAAGTCATGGCAGTTTTATCCCAGCAAGTCTATTAAGCTACGTGAGGATTTTAAAATGTGGACTGCTCAAAAAAGCATCTGTAAATTTGAGGATGGAGAAGATTTGCCTCATAAGCTGTAGTAGAGCTTATGCTCTACATCCAGCAGGATAAAGTCAGCCTTTGAAATCTGGAGTAGTGTGGAAGACTTCTTGCTGAAAGATCAGAACTGTGTTTGTGCAGTGTCCCCTTGCAAATGGAAAATCTGTCTGTCAGCTTCCCAAAAGGAAGAGGTGGATGAGTGCAGTGACCTTGGCTCAGGGCTGTAAAAGTGGAGATCATGCGTGTACCTTTGCATATAACCTACCACTTGGTTCCTCAGTGGGGTCAGACTTGCAGCTATGTCTTAGTTGTGACAGCAGCATAATGTCTGGCACCCAGCACAAAAACTATTGGCAGGAATTGCCTCTTCCTGTCTTCAAAATGCAGAACCTGTGATTTAGCTTGAAAACGTTGATCTTTTGAGATTAATCACATCTGCATGTGTAAGTTCTTCAGCCAAATGCTTGTTTAATAAGCTCCTTCCCTCCAGTTGGATAATGTGTAATCCCATCTCTCACCAATCATACATTCTTTTCCCAAAAAACCCTGTGCCTGTGGTCCAGCCTGTAGGCCCCTGGAGGGCAACATCATTATGCTGGAAGAGTCGGGAAGTGCTCTGTGGTCTGGTTTTCCCCACACTCAGGGGGTGTGTGACTAGAGCGGTCCCTCTTTGGCACATTGGCTCAGCATCAGTCACGAATGAAGTGTCTTGGCCTTGGCAGATCTATTCCAAAGACTGCAGGTGGTGGCTCAGTGATACCAAAGTTAATTTCCAGTCTCCTGCTAGATGTTTCATACTGTGAATGCCACATTTCTAATCATGTAGCCTTGGAATGTGTTTTTAAGCTGCTCTGCTATAGCAAGGAATCTTACTGGCACCCTACCTAAAAAGTGAACACTGTCTTAAAACAGTTGTGGTCATTCTCTTTTACCTTTGGACATTTTTGGATGCCACATGGGTTAGTCTCAGCACATGTACACCTGGTTTGTATTAATTGGACTAAAGCACTCAGCAACTTTCATTCAGAACAGCATCCCCTTTACATGTGCTGATCTTTGGACAGCTGCAATTCACGTGCTATACTGACTATCATTATTAGGTATTTTTCTTAAATTTGATTTTTTCCATTTGTGCCCTAAAGAATATTACAGTATTTCGAATGAGATCAAGTTGTTAGTGTTGCAGTTCTGGGCGTGAAAGATGCACTGTCTTTTTTGTCCTGGTACCTTTGTCCTAGTAACTTCTGACCTTACTTTGGAAGAACAGAAATGAGAACTACTGTTTTCAGCTGTATTCTGTGGGGATGAGAAAATTCCCAGTAGCAGGCATGGGCTGTCCCTCACACCAGCACATCCAGATACATCCTTCCAAGCATCCAGTTCGTAAATTACTTGTTTTCTCTTTCATTGGGGTTTCAAAGGGGTTTGTCACTTTGTAAAAGGTCTGATGAATTCAGCAGTGTCCCGCTGCAGTACCCACGTAGTGCATTTGCCTTTTAGTAAGATGAGTAAACTTCCTAGAATGGGAGAAAACACAGCGGGATTGGGGTGGACCTTGGGCATCGGCAGGGGCGCTGTGCTTTGGAACGGGAGCAGGACTGGACAGACATTAAGCCTGAATAGCATTTCTGCCACCAACGCCATTCCAATTGCTCTTTGGCCTGTGCACACAATGCCCAAGTGGTCTGTTCAGTCCTGCAGAGAAAAACATTTGCAAACAACGTTGCGGCATCCCGCAGAGTCCAAGGGTTTAAGTTCAAGAGGTTAAGTTCTGTTTACTAAGAGAAGTTCACCACTCAGCACAGAGTGTACGCACTTCCTACCCTTTTGTGAACTCTGCTTAAGCCTCACAGAAGGTTTTGTGCTTCAGGAAGGGTTTTCGAGGTCCCCTAAGACACACAAAAGTCTCAGGGTTGGAAAGAAAAGGATGGGAGTGGTGTGATTTGTTGCAGTTAAATTATGTCATTGTATCATCTGAATTTGTAGCCACAGCTCCTGTTTGAGGGCAGCTTGATTTAATAAGCAATTTACTGTGCTGTGTTTACTGAAATTGCTATGTCATGCCTGCAGTTTTTACGACGGCTCCTATTACATTTGTAACATTTAAATTGCATCTGTGGTTAGGAGTAGAATACTGGGATTTTCCTTTCTTTTCTTTTAACTCAGATAGCCCTGGCCCTGTACAGTAATGATGCTGCTGTGTCCAGATCTGATTTAGATAATTACAGTATATTCTTCCTTGCACCTTTTTAGCATTATCAGCACAGAGTGTACATGACACTTGGGCCACTCTCGTTAATGAGCAAACCAAAGGTAAAACACTGCAGATTAGCAGGGGGCACCTGCCTCTGTGTGAAATGCAGTAAGAATTTACATTTGTGTTTCTCTGATTTACCAGAGACCAGAAAGAAAAAGCTCATAGTAAACTTGAAAAATTAATATCACCATGTCCTATGGTACCTGTCCAAGTGGAGACCAGTGCCATGTGATGGTTTGGGCGAGAACTGTGCAAAGGAGGGTAAAAATTGCTCCTTGTGAAGGTGGTGTCAGACTTGCATAAATAGTATTTGGGTAATATGACAGAGGTGCCAGCTGTCTGACCACAGACAGCCGCAGAGTGCAATGCTATTTCAGTGACTTTGTTGGCAGTGAAAGTCCAACTCTGACTAAATGCACTTTATTTTTTTGGGGGCCTCCAGCTTTTCTAAACATGTTGTGGCCCAGCATCAATGTACTTCATTTGTTATATGCTCAGTTGGAAGCCTCTTATTTATGAATAGGAGCGTTACTTGGACTCTCAAATATGTAGGTACTTAAAGTGGCATTTTGTTGCTGACTGTGCAAATCTTCTTTTTGTTCATTGATTATAATGGTTCTTGTGTGGCAGCTGGATTAAATTAAGACTGAAGTCTCTGGGCTAGAAGCCCTGATGGAACTTTTGTGCAAAGGCTGCATTTCTCAACCAAATAACTTTGGTACTTCGGCAGACTGCCTGCATACAATTACATATTGTGGACTAAATACCTGCAAACTTACATTTCTGATGAAGCCAGTTCCACAGCAGCTGTGTTTTATTGCAGTCTAGTTTAAAAATAACTAGCTTAGATTTAGACAAAAAAATACCGTGGACGAGTCAAGTCCAAGACAACTAAACTCTCTCCAGGTCAGTGCTGCTGTGTCAGTTTGGCCAGAGCTCAGACAAAATGCCATCTCCACCTCAAAGGAGAGGGAGCGGCTCTGGGTCTCGATGTCCCTTGCTGCAGCCTGAGCCAACAACTGGTGTCTCTTGGTGTCCAACTGCAGCTTGGTGTAGGAAACTCTAACCAACATCTGTCGTAAAACTCCAGGGTTGTAACACTGGGGTTTGAGCTCCAG
The DNA here is from genome assembly GCF_003945595.2 of Pipra filicauda. Classification (NCBI taxonomy): domain Eukaryota; kingdom Metazoa; phylum Chordata; class Aves; order Passeriformes; family Pipridae; genus Pipra; species Pipra filicauda. Next base: position 4,052,243 of record NW_024104287.1, read on the forward strand.
TGAGAAAAAAATCTAGCAGCCTCTCAGACCAGCCTGAATATGTGGCCTCTTAAGCTTCAGAAGTGAGAAGGTAAAATATAACTTATTGATGGCAATGCCTGCTTAGTGGGTGTAAATGCTTTAGATAATTAAAGCTGTGGCTGATGCAACCATATGGCAGGAGAACTTTTGCTTTGCTTGCACAAAATGGCTGTGCATGGAGGGAACAGTGAAGCTGTTGGCCTTCAAGCGCTCTTGTGAGCGTCATGGTGGTACTGAGCTCAGATGCAGGCCTTTCTCCAACAGCTGCCATGACAGGGCAGTGGATGTTGCATGGAGTAATTTGCTGCCTGTGTATGTGCTGGGTTAACATGGGGTCTGGCACAGCTGTCACCAATCTTTTTCTGGGTCAAAGCCAGCAGGTGAGATGGAATCATTTGCAGGGTCATGAGCTGGACCCCACAGACACAGATAAAGGGAAGGTCAGGGTCCTTCACAGTACATGCTGCAGACAGTTGAGAAATGCACGTACACCCTATGGAAGATCTCACAGTTTTGGTCTGGGACTAGGATGGTCCTAGAAGGAAGGCTTAGTTCTCACTGGGACCATGCACAGCTGTGTTGCTCAGTAAACTCTGCCTTCTTTTTGCAGCTGAGTTGCCTCACGGCAGCACCTGAGCACTCCTGCAGTTTGCTTTATTGCAGTTGAAAATCAGACCGTATGGTCTGATGTGGGATGTGTGTTGGAGGACAGTCAGAAGAGAAGCAGCATTCCTGGTGGTTTTCTGTTCCCACTGCAGTCATCCCTAATCATTGATCTGGCTTGGCCATGGGGCTCTTCAAGACTGAGTTTAAATTTGCCATTACAATGGGCAGAAAAAGGCGCAGCAAATTACAGGTCATGACAACTTAGGAATTTGTATTTTATTGCATTCCTCACACTGTTTAGCAGAATTCTCTCTGTATATACACTACCGGAAAGTTTGTGGCTTCTGAGGGGAAAGGGATGACTTGCACTCAACAGCCAACCCAGTGCAGGTAAGCATTTGGGTTGATAAATCTTGACCTGCTGTCTGCTGTAACTTGGTTTTATGTGGCCATTGCCTGAAGCAGAATCCAATGAACTTTGGAGTATTTGTAAACAGCATTGCAAGGACGATGCAGGCAACAAGGGCAAAAAGACCAGCAGTGTGCTATTCCCTCTTCTCCCTCACACAGTCTGAGAAAAGAGAGTTGATTGAAAACTCAATTGCTTTTTCTTTATGTGTATAAAAACAAACACTCTCCATGTTGAGCATGCACACAAGGCCATAAATCACTGGCAAGGTGCTGCTGAGGTCAGTGGTTGTGAAAGCGTGTAGGTAGAAGGGTGCTCAGAACTGAAATGAGAGCATCACAGAACACTGACACCGCACCACACAAGTGCAGTGGGAAGGGGCCACAGTGAAATCACAGCATGAATACTCTAGCTGTAAATTTTTTAGTTAAGGTTCCTATCATATGCTTCTATTTTTAACACAGTTAAAATTAAATTCTGCAGCCAAGGCTGAGCGCTAGAAATTCTTTCTTCAGTACTTACAGCATTGCCAGCATCTTTTTAGACAACTTTCTTCTCCTCTTCTGCAACCTCAGATACAGGATACTTCAGCTATATGCGATAGTAAGTATCAGCTCTCCACCCTCAGGACTGACCTCCTAAAAGACTTCCAGCAATGAGTAGATGAGATTGTCGCAACAGTGTCTGGTGTCAGCTTTTAATTTGTGAGCATTTTCCTTGGCCCTCTCTTTGTTGAAGGTTACTGCTGAAAATCTGCATGAAACTGTCCTTAATTCACCCTGCCTAATGCTGTTGCACAGATGGCATCTGCAATCATTAGATCAGAGAGCACTGGAGTAGCTAAATGAGACTTGCAGGTTGGGGTCAAAGCCTCAATCCTAATTCTTGAGTTCCTAGCCTTGATACAACCACACTTAGAACAGCCTCCTGGTCTGCAAAGTGTTCTGACATCAACACTTCACTGTCAGGCTCTGCCTTCTATCCTGCAGACCCTCCTGTCCTGTGGAGTTGTTTTGTCTTTAGCAGATACTAAATTCCTTGAGGCTGCTGCTTCTGACTTATGTGCTCCATCAACGACTGCTATGCAGATATAAACCAAAGCTGGTTTGCTTTGTACAGAGTTCACTTGTTGAGTATTTAGAATTTGCCTTTAGCTCCATTTAGGGGAATGGGAAGGTGGTGGTTGTATTTAGGCTGCTCTATCAGGCCCTTGGCAGCAAAAAGGATCCCATGTTTTGGTTGTATTAATTCAATCAAAAGGGTGTGAGGTGACTGATGAGCCTCTTAATGCAGGCTGGCATACTGGGAGCAGTGTTAGCTGCCCTTGCTGAGCCTTCCTGTCGCTAAGTCCAAGCACTGCCAGCTACCGCTGCTTTGAAGTTGGTAGCTGATATCTCCACAAATGTTAAAAGCTTCATCATCTTGATCTCAACTGACTCAAACCACTTTTTTTTTTTCTATCAGAAAGAAATTTACATTTTGTGTGTGTCTGCAAAAGAGTTCTTTAAAAATTTCAGAAGTGACTGTTTCATAATATAGTGCAAAATGTATAGATTATGGCTGCTCTTTCCCTTCCCTGTGTCTCGCAGGTGGGGTGAAAATAAATTGAGACTTACAGTAAATCACAGAATGGTTTGGGTTGGAAGGGACCTTAATCTAGTTCTAACTCCCCTGCCATGGGCAGGGGCACATTCCACTAGACCAGGTTGCTCAAAGCCCCATCCAGCCTGGCCTTGAGCACTTTCAGGGGCATCTACAGCTTCTATGGGCAGCCTGTTCCAGTGCTTCACAGTACGGACTTTTTTCCTAATATCTAACCTAAACCTGCCCTCTGTCAGCTTAAAGCCCTTCCCTCTTGTCCTATCCCTACATGCCTTTGTAAAATGTCCCTCTCCAGCTTTCTTGTCAGTCCCCTTTAGGTACTGGAAGGTGCTGTAAGGTCTCTCTAGAGCCTTCTCTTCTGCAGGCTGAACAGCCCCAGCTCTCTCAGCCTGTTCTCACAGGAGAGCTGCTCCAGCCCTCTGCTCACCTTTGTGGCCCTCCTCTGGACTGGCTCCAACAGGTCCATGTCCTTCCTGTGTTGGGGACCCCAGACCTGGATGCAGTACTCCAGGCGGGGTGTCACCAGAGCAGAGGGGCAAAATCATCTCCCTTGACCTTTCCTCTTTTGATGCAGCCCAGGACACGGTTGGCTTTCTGGGCCACGAGCGCACACTGACAGGTCATGTCAAGTGTATCGTCCACCAGTACCCCCAAGTCCCACTTCTTTGCACAGGACCACCTCTCAAGCCTGTCCAGGTCCCTCTGGATATCATCCCATCCCTTCCCTCCAACCTGTTGACCACACTACACAGCTCAGGGTCAGCAGTGAACTTGCTGATGAGGGAGCACTCGATCCCACTGTCCACGTCACCAACAATGACGTTAAACAGAATCACTCCCGATACCAACCCTGAAGCACCACTCATCACTGATCTCCACTTGGACATCCAGCCATTGACCGCAACTCTGTGTGTGTGACCATCCAGCCAACTCCTTGTCCACCGAGTGGTCCATCCATCAAATCCATGTCTCTCCAGTTTAGACGAGCATGTCATGCAGGACAGTGTCAAGTGCTTTGCCCAAGCCTGGGTGGATGATGTACTCATAATAGACTCTATTCACAGAGAACCTGGTTCATGATTTTTAAGAGGTTTTGTACCATATTAGCAAAGTATAACTCTACAGTAAAAGAGTGGCTAAGAAGTAGCCAGTAGAGAGAATTATCAGCAGTAGCCTTGCTACATTAGTTGAGATCCTTCCTTATTTTAAATCATCTTAATTATTACTCTTCTAAATACACTGTTATTTTGATTTCTCTTTTTTAAGAGGCACCCACTACAGCAGTGGGAAACTCAGCACAGCAGCATACAGCTGTGCAACAACAAGCATTAACCCTGGAGGACCATCTATGGGAAATAATTGTGTTTTTCTAAACTGAGGGATTACCCTTAAATTAAGATTCAAGATTTCACGCAGACACCCTTGTGCCTTCTTGTTTCTTGCTGTCATGGCAAGTAGTTGAACAGAATTCCGATATTTAAAGTTTGTTGTATAATCTAAACCTTTATTGCCTGAACACCCACCTGAAAACTCACACCACTGTAACTAAAAATGGTACTTTTTGCTCACGATGTGAAAAGTGATAGTAAAAGCCTTATTGGGAAGGTCAATTACATGAAAATAATGGGAATGGTGTGATTTGGGGAGTTTTCACAGGTTTAGTTTTTCTGTTTGGTTGATTGGTTTTTGAAGGGTCACAGTTTTTGACGGCAACCATGTTACTGCTTTTTGTCAGCTGTATGACTTCTGAATTGTAAAGGTATTTTTTGTGAATAATGCATATACATTTTATTCATTAAATATATCAAAACCTTCTAATTAAAGAGTTCACACTTGAAGCTCGAGCCAATTTGTACAGCAATGTCCTCCTCCAGATATACATTAGTGCTGTGACTCAGGAGAATGAACTGCAATCAACCTACTTTGAACTAGTGTTGCAAGTACCACATTTGCAAAAGGTGACTGAAGTCCCAGGGCCACACCTGCTGCTCTCCTGTGACAATGTCTGCCCTGCAGGCAGATCCTAAAGAACAATTCTGAAGAAGTAGCTCTGAGGCCTGAGGTAAATGTGATCTTTAAAAAGTACAGCTTAGCAGTCTCCAGGAGGGATTTAAGAACTTCAAACCCCGGGTACTAAATGGGATTTCTCTCCCTACTAGATATAAATTAGACAGCCTTCCTCTAGTTGCATTTCCTGTTAATGGTTTGATCAGCTAAAGGGGGTTGGGATGGGCAAGTTTATTCTAGGTCCATTTCAGTGGGTAGTTAAAGCTAGGAACTGAAAAACAGAAGGTATTAAAAAATCTAACAAAACCCACCAGCATACCACACCCCTTAGGATTAAGTAGTGGAGCAGGCCCTGGACCCCAGCTGAAGCCTGCTCAGTTTTGGTAAGCCAACTGCATGTTCCATTCCTTCCCCAAAGCAGTGCAGTTCCAGGTGATGGCAGAAAACCATGTGCCAGGGAAACAGCAGCCCTTGGCACCGGGCCTTTGTAACACAGGGTCACGTTCTCGCCTGCAGAGAAAAAAACTACACTGGAACAAGTGGTCCTTTTACTGAGCTACTGCATCAGAGGAAGGCACCACTTTCTCAGGCAGATGGTGTGATTCTTGGGGCTGTCCTGTGCAGGGCCAGGAGCTGAATTCTCACGATCCTTGTGGGTCTGTGATTCTACTTGTTCCTCCCTAAGTTGTGCAGGGCTGGCAGAAGCACATCTGCTGATGCCAAACTGGATTGCGACCCTCAGAGAAGGGCTCAGGCACATCCCTCAGGCACTCCTGAGAACTGAGAGCTGTGAGCAGGCAAAGCAGATGTTTGGGTACATAGCTGGGAGGAGGAGAGCAAACAATCTGACACACTGGGATGCAGGCACTTCTATCTGTGGCACTAGCCTCAGGCACACACTTAAGCAGCTAGTGATTTCATCCCTTCCCCATCCCTCAGAAACCAGGAAGAATGATAGGAGGGAAATTTTTTTCCATTCTGTTAGGCATCAAGGCAGACGTGGTCTTCTAGGCGTTTTAATCATTGTTATGAGTGTGCTCACACTAATTCACAGTGAGTTACTCGTGTGCACCACCACACTGAGTATTTGAGATCTGTGAATTTTCCTTCTCACAAACAGGCAGCCAGAAAAGCTGAGTTTGCACCCGCTTTATTAGAAAACTAACCCATACAGCTTCAGCTTTCTGCATACTCACAGACACTCCTGGGAGCCTGCTTCCCAGGGCTGTGTGGAAATCACATTTCCAAATGCCACATCAAAGTGAAAGAGATGCAAATGGCTGTATCATCTGCTTTTCTTTGGCCCATCTGCCTTTGGCTGATTCATCCAGGGAAGGCTGGGACTTCGAGCTGCTTGAAGTAAAACCAACAAGCCCGATGCTACACGAGGAGACACCAAAGTGCATTTGCAGACAGAACGAAGCACATGTTTCTGTAGTCACTTGTGTGGTTTTTCTCTTGTGGCTACTTCTAGCTTCTTCTCTAATAATTGCTTCACCAGAACAGGATTCGACCGTCCTTGTGTTTCTCTTTGTACCAGGCCAATTAACTTATTTAAAACTTTTAAATTTCCTGCCTTTATCGCCATAACCTTAAAGAAAAAAAAGCAACAATGTTACAGGAATACTGAACATCTTCACTCATTCCCAGACAGGGTATGAATATTTTTGTCTTTTGGACTGTTGTGAGAGAACACTACATTTTGGGCTAAGGTGTTATTACTGCCTTCAGCTTTGCAATAAGCTCCTGCTCTGCTCCCATGAGAGAACAGCAAGTCCCCAAAGAAGCAGGGCCTTACAATTAATAAAAACAGCTCCTCTTATAGAAAGAGTCAGAAAACACTTTTGGATTTTAACAGTGTCTGCAACTTGAACAGCAACTTTCTGGAAAAGAGCCAGAGAAGAAAGATGGACTTTTCTTGCTAATAGGATCTACCTTCTTACTGAATATTCTAACAAGTAATTTGCATCAAATCATAGCCTATTTGATAATATTTGTGAGGTCCTTAAAGAACAGATGTAGGTGTTTTTGTAACAATGTGTTGCTTCCTTTAAGCACAGAATTCTTTGCAACATGACAATTAATTAACTGGTCAGAAATACAACTGCCTGTCAGACAGCAAGTGACTGATGCACAATCACTTGCAAAATTGCAGGGGCCATATTTAAAGGCTAAAAGGATCAGAAATGTCACCTCTGGGCATTCCTAAAGGAGAGCCTACTGCTGAAAGACAAGCATCTGGCCTTCATACTGCTTGTGTGGCAGGGAAGGCAATCTCTACATTGTTGGAGTTACTGAGTAGAACACAATAGCTGCCAACTAAACAGGATGTCATATTTGCAGATATTAAGGGAAGGGTTGTGAACATAGGAACCACCAACTGTGCCAATACCAAGCTGAAATGCAAATATTGCTACTTATTACAGTATCTGAATTTTTGTCAGTCTAAAATCTTCTTTGTAATGTCACACTATGGAAAGGACTCATTACTCCGGATCTGCAAGTAATCACCTATGTGGGGCAGAGCGCAGTGCAATCCAGATACTGCACTGTCATAAAGTGCCCAGTGTTGGCTCGAGCAGCTGTTTTTAAATTAGTTCATTCTGAAAAAAGTTACTCTCAAAACGCATTGAAACAGGAGTGTGGTTATGGATCTGCGGCTCCTGCACTTCCCAGTTGGTTCTATCGTCCCTTCTGTCCACGCCTGTGCTTTCCTACCAGCCTGAAAATACAGCAGCACTTTTATCAGGCTCTGCAAATGAGTCAGTCTGATGGAGGTCACACCGACCTACTGCAAGCTCATTTTCTTTATCAAAAGCTCTTGCAGAGCTGTTAGCATCCCCCAATGAGATCTGGAGTGGGTGGTATTGTTCTCAAAAGATGTTAATGTTTTTTTCCAAATGGCAAATGTAGCTAGACATTGTTTATATTAGAAGTAAGCTATTCACTTCTGCTTTTACATTTTTGCTCCAGAGAACATATAAGCACTTGTTTTCATTTTGCTTTTTATAAAGCAGATTATATAGACTCTGTCAAGATCCATTCCAACTCCTCCCCTTCATGAGCAACAAGGGCTTTTTTCCCTTTTTTCCAGCTCAGACCTTGTTAGACTGATGAGCCACACTGGCTGCTGTGTCTTTCCAAGGAGATGGGGAAGAGCCAACCTTCCCCTCCCCCCATCTTTCCTACTGCAGCATTTAAGTTGCTTCCATAGCCCAGCAGAACAGCAGAGTGGGCAGCAGCTCTGGAGCCACTGCTGCTGCTGCCATGGGGTCTGGCTCCTCCCCACCCCACAGCCACTGTCAGGCAGGACAGCGAGCTAGACTTGTCTCTTTGGCAGTGCATGGGGACAGGGACATGGCGAAGAGTCAGATGCAAGTAAAATTTCTGCATTGCCAGTTTCTGATGCATTCTCTAATTCTGTAACTAATATATGCCTTGCTGGCAGGTAACTTCAGTCTCCAGCTTCAGAACAGTTTAGCAGTGTTGCCCCAATATCACAACAGATGACACAAAAATCAGAGGTTTTTGTCAGGTGGCAGGGTCAGGTTAATGGCAGTACAGCCAGAGAGGGACGGGGCTCTGTAGTTTTGCTTTCCTACATTAAAGTTTTAAGGTCTTTCAGAATGACTTAGCACATTAGCCAGACTGATAATTTCTTCTGCTGATCATTTTGTGCAAGCTTCAATTTCAAAAAATCCACTTAGTAAAATAAGAAAGGAGAAGAAAAGCCTGATAATATCTTGGCAGCAGCTTTACTGCTCTGGCTCTAGAGCTCAAATGCCATCAAAAGGGAAAAAAGAGAGAGGCCATTTTAACGCCCTTTCAGTGCCACAGACTGCCACAGTGCAGAAGGTTCCTAGCACCATCATAATCACCTCATTTTCTTGTCTATCAATCACTGCCTGGCAGATCTGTTCGAGCTCTTTTTGATCCTGTAACAGCTGAAGTTTCTGTTCTTTAACAATTTCAAGAGGAGTCTTCCCTTCTCCCTTCCACAATTCCGCAAGCACCTGAAAATCACAATAAAGTAGCAAAGGTCAGTGCCTTGATTTACCAACATTGTTTACATGCAGTATTTCAGTTACTGATCCAAGAAGCTAGATTTTAGTTAAAGCAAGAGCAGATTGTCTAAACGAGAACAAACCCAAGATTTAATCCTGTGCCTCTCTGAAAGAGCCCTTGTACTCTCCCCCTCCTTTTCTGCATCCTGTAATAAGACAAAGAATCATCACTTACTGCACGAGTACAGGTTAATGGTTCACCCCTGGTGCTCTGCAGCCTCCCACAGTCCTGGGACCCGCCTGCTGCTGCCAGTGCCAGTACATCTCCAAAGATGTTTGCTGAGCACAGCCCCGTGTGCCTCGCTGCACGGAGAGGGGCCACCCCAGCAGAGACTGGCACGGACTGCAAGGCTGCTCCTCCAGCAGCACTCGTGCTCATCTCACATTATTCACATGAACTGCCTGAGAGCAGTGAGGAAATGCACCTCCATGAGCAATGGCTCTACCCGAGAATGACGATTAGCTGACTATTGTACCAAGTCCAATCGCAGGTAACTCATCCCATTACCAGGCCTCACCAGCAAGCTGTAATGAGGATACATATGACAAAGCAGAAGAAAAATGGTGCCAAGCAGAATGAATGCAGCAGTTCCAGCCCACCTATGCATCATCTCCAAGTACCGGACTGCTGGGCAAACCCAGGCCTGTGGAATAATCACTTGTTAATGCTAGTGTGTTTTCCTACACTGCAGCAGGGCTATTGCCCTGGAATACACTTGAGAGGAGAGAACATTTATAAAAAAACAATTTCCTTGGGTAGTCATTTTCTGTATTCCCTTTGCTCTTATTTCAGGGCTGTGGGAGGAGAGTAAGAAAACCTTTATTAAAACAGCTCCTTGAAGTCCATCCTGAGCTGAAGTGCCATTGCTGTGTCCCAATATGGAAATGGATGCCATGTCAACATTTCAGCATTAAATATTCACTGTAGGATGAAGAAGAGTCTGGGAGGAGCATTCAAATTGAATGTTAAATAATTTGCAGGGCAGTAGGAGAACTTGGGAAAAAAGAAGCATGTGGGTTGGTATTTTAACTACCCCAGCAATTTTCTTCAGCTTGACAAATTTTCTGGTACAAAAGACTTTCAGTTAAAGAATTCTGTAGCCACAACACGTATTTAAGAACCACGCATTGATACAATTCCTGCAAGAGGTGATTTGTTTGCCAGCAGTACCCCAAAGCTTTTTATGGGATCTTATCACTCTTCTGGAGACCTTGTGACAGGGTAATGATATGCTGCTGCACTGTGGAAGCTCCATCTTAATTTTTCCCTGTTAAGAGGGTTAAAGGCAGATCATGATACTGAAGTTACCTATAAGCAGGCAGAGTTACAACTGCTGTAAGTAAAGCTTTCAGATGTTTATACTGAATAAATCAGTGCTGTATATGATGTCTTCTACAAGATCTTCCTTGTAGTGCAGTACTTGGAAGTCATCATGCCAGTGCTACCTGCAATACTCCTAGAAAGAAATACACTACATCCAACAGAGATTCAGCCTGTCTGAGCCTCTTGCTTTTATTTTTTTTTTGTGGCTCTCCATTGCTACCCCAGGCAGCCCTTCTGCTTCTTCCTCGAGGGACTAGGCAGGAAGCTTTCTGTCCTCTAGGCCTCCCAATGCACCCATACTGTACATCATCCTCAGAGTGAGCCCTGTCCTCATTGCATAGCACAGCCCATAGCAAACACCCTGGAGAGTGGAAGTGCTGCACAAATCAGGAGTGGACAGTGAATAAACCCTTTCAGTCTCCTGGAAAAAGGCAGATGGGATTTTTAGGATGCCATGGGCTGCAGGAGGGGGAAATCTGCAACAAACAAAATCTACACAGCCGACCACGGCAGAGTTATCCAGGAGCAACTCATACATCAGGCTGACTTAGAGCAGGGGCAGGACAGCTCGACAGTCAGAGATCCAGCTCTGATTCCCTGTTATGCCTATGCCAATATTTCCTGGCACTGAGAAAAGCTTGGCCATTAAAGACCTTGAAGGCACCAGATTTTCCCTGTGTGACAGCTGCATCATGTGTACTACTCCATTTGGTAAAAAGCATCTCCACTTAGCTAGTAGAGCAACAATGTTATCAAGGCCCTTGCTTGTTTACAGGTACGTAGGAAAGCAGAAAGATATGTGGCCAAGACCTGTCAAAGATGCACTTTTTAAAAATGTGTCTCTCCACTTGGCAAGGAGCATGAAGCTAAAGAAAGCAGTTTAAAAAAAATGATTTCAACTCATTTACACAAACTGCCCGCACCAGCACAGGAGGATCAAATTATGAAGTCTCCAGAGCCAAAATGTGAATTTCAGGTCTCATTTCCATTACTGAAATCTCAACAGTTTCTACTATTGATTCTTGCCTGAGCATGATTAGATTTTAATAATGTTCTGCAGTTTCTACCCATGCAGGCACAGCAGCATTGGTCAAGATGAATTAATCAGGACTTACATGTCTGGCTGCCATGGGCATCATATCAAACATTTTGCAACTGGTGAACGTGCCAGCTGACTGCTGTGCCTAGGAACGCTCCAACTGGAAACCCTATCTGCAGTGATTTGCTGCCAAGGGTGGGAGGAAGCAGCAGGCAGCACCACTCGAGTCAGTCCTGTGGGCATCTCTCATTTCCAGTGACGGAAGCCTTGATGTCTGGCAGTTGTCCCTCAGCCTCTCACAGAAGTGAGGGGCAGGCTGGGTCCAGTCCTCCAGATGGTATAGCCGTAATTGTCAAAGCAGATGGTTCAGTTTAGGTTTGTGTACTGTACTCATTTCCTTGCCATCTACTTTAAAGCGGGAGTGCCCAGTGGGTCTTTTGAAGTTATTCCTATGTGGGTGACCTATGCAACTGCAGAAGCCAGCAAAACCTGGGCTCTGCTCTGTTCCATGGCCTACTGGGGCAATGATCCCCAGTGAACTCATGACAAGGGTGTCCACACGGAGTTGCTCCAGCATGGCTCTTGGCAGCAGAGGAAAGTTTCTGCTTCCCTGGCCCAGGAACCAGCCTCTTCCCACAATGCCATAACTCAAAGGCAGGTCTGTCATGCCAGAGATGCACTTGCTGCCATCCAGGCAAATAAGGAGTGAGGCCCCATCTCAGAGACACTCCCCATTGGACTGGTTTCAGCCCTGGGTGAGCAGCACTAACACCTCCCACTGTGGGCTTCAAAATGGTGCCTCTGTGGTGGGCCACAGCTGCCCCGATCCAGGACATGCTCCCCCCACATACCTGCAACACCCACAGACCTGGAAGCTGCTCCTGCCTTTCCACAGGCACACTAGCCTGGAACTGCTTCAGAGACCTCTGGAGTAGGACACTGTATTTGATGGCAAGTTGGGCGTGAGCTGTGTAATTACCAACATGGTAATTATGTGAGTACACGGTGCCCTTTGCTTGGCACATGCATCCCACCATACAGTGCTCTGTGTCTACAGTCAGTGCTCACAGCTTTTATCTGCCTGTGTTTAACTGCCTTACACAGCAGAGACCGAACACAAAACCTTTTAAAAAATTTAAGCCTTTAACAGCTTCCTGCAGCGAGCACGTATGTGTACACATGTCTGTGCACTCACCCCATCCAACCCTTCCATCCTCTCCTGTTGGATCTGTGTCTGCCACTGCACATCATGCTCCCCCTCCCCAAGTACTGCAATTCATCTGCTGGTGTGTATATATAGCCTTTTCTGCCCTCGGGCCAACCAGCATCTCTGCCTACTGCTGAGAATTGTTATAAACATTTGTTACTCTTCTGACATCCAGGCAACCAAAATACTTTTCTAAATGTGGCAAGGTTTCTGCAGTCTGATAGCATCATCACTGGGTGATGGCAAACAGTGCTGTGATTTCTCTGTGTCCAATTTCAGAGCACCGAGGACAACACACACATTACAAGGAGTTGGTAATTAAACAAGAAATGCATCTCTGAAATTCTTGACATTTCATAACCTGTCAGAAGTGCTGGCACACAAATATATCACAAGGCAGAAAACTTCCACAGAAGAGCATTAGTACCCTATCCCTACCTCCACAAGGAAAAGACTTAGGACTGGAGTTCTGAAGCTTCCCTTTTAAATGCAGACACCAAACTGATGGGTGTGCCACAACCCCTCAGGCACAGAACTGCTCTGCATTCCAATGCTTTTCCTATTAATACTTTATCTCCTTTTTCAAGCTTTTACTTTTCCAATACAAAATTTCTAAACACACATGCCTGAGGCCAGGCACTTATATCCCTATTTATGACACCTGTCTTATGCAGCTGGCTATCCACAGAAACAGACCAACAAAGAGGCCAACTTAATTAAGAACTACAAGCATCTCCAAAAAAAGAAAACAAACCAGAAATTTTAAAAGTCCCCAAGTAGGGTAAAGAGCCATGTTTGCAACAGTTACACTTGGTTTATAACAATGCAAAAAACCCCTGAACTGACTTCAGTACTATTCCAAAGTTGTACTTGGATTTAATGGATATGTGTTAGATAAATGGAAAACTGCTCCATATCTTTCAGGGCGTCAAAAGTTTGAAAGCAGTTAAGGCAAGTTAAATGTCTTAATTAATAGTTTCACTGATAAACACACAAACAGGTCCTAATTGCATTTATCTAGAGTACAATAATTAGTCTGAAAAGACAATGTATTCCACATAAATGAGCTGGCAATAATTTAAGTTGAATGATTAATTATTCCTCATCATAAAAACCCCCAAAGTTTTACTATAGACACAGCAGTCACTGTATCCATCAAAACCAGTTCACAATTTTAGACATAGATCATGAAGAGCTGATTTTTCAGACTGTCCTAAGCAACACGATATTTTTAAAAAAAACGAGCTGTACCATCTTTACTTGTGTGAGAGGTTCATAACAGCACTTGCTCAAAGAGGCAAGGATAAAAGAAAGGCCAGACCTCTCCCACTTCTGACCCAGGGGTACACCAAAGAAGAACTGTTTTTGTGACTACACTCAGGTGAATTATATCCTTTTCCACCTGCTAATGCTTGGGAACCTTACTGTCCCTTAGTACGTAGTAAGTGGTACTCTCAGCTTAGCTGCAAGCCATGGATTAGCTCCCACTGACCTTTCACTCAGGTCTGACTTGAACTGTGAAACTGAGATCTAGTGTCTGCTCTGTTCAGAAGGAGGATTTATTTAAGTGACTTCAGTTCACACTGTTTAAGTCTACTATTTGGCTTCTATCCCCTTTTAACACTGAATATGCAACGTATCTGTAAGATTATAAACACACACAAGGCATTTGCATCTATTATATTATAGATACAAAATTTATCCTTCATCACCACTAAACAATTTCCTTCTGAAGCAACCACTGTACTGGTACACATTAATTATAAAATTGCTACACTACTGGAGTAAGCAGCCACAAATTCAGAGTACAGTAAAATCAAAAAGGTACTTACTTGCTTTGCTGCTGTAGAAGAAATTTCTTTTTTTTCTAGAAGGTTCAAAAGGTCGGCCAGGAGAAAAGAACTGACTGGGCTAGGGAGAAAGGGAGAAGTTACCTCAGAGAATAAGGTGATGTCATATATCTATGCTACTGTTGCTTGCCTAAAAATCATACAAGCTGGTATTTTTCCTCATGTTACTCTATGTTCAAGTTTGGTATTTGAGATAGCCTACTATGCCTTACCATCATCATATTCTAAAGTCTGAAGACTGATTACAACTCTTAACTACATGGTCCTCTTCTCTGCAACATACTTGTTTGACTCCATTCGGGGTGACAGTGCCAAGGCCTGCGCAGCATTGCCTGGTGTAACAAACTTCACAGGTAACAACTAAAGCAGCAGTGGGCAAAGGAGTGACGTGGTATTATTCATGGCTCTTGAGAAAAGGATCACTTTTGTTTCACCAGTGTATGAATCACAAAGACTGACCTTTCCTTTACTGTAAGGGAATGTTGTTTCAGGTAACTGAGAAGGTTATTCAGAACCCAGCCGATCACTCTCTTTGGCTTCATTCGGGTCTGTTTCACCACATTTTCATAGAATTCTGCTAATCCATCTTCATTCTGTTTAAGAAAAGTTAAATGCATCAGAGATACCAGAGTGCAAACATGATTACAGAATCAGAGAATCACAGAATCATTAGGGTTGGAAGGGACCTCTGGAGATCATCCAGTCCAACCCCTCTGCCAGGGCAAGGTCACCTAGAGCAGGTGACACAGGTTACAGGTTACAACTAATTATACAATTACACTCGGCGTATAAATGCTCAATCCTGAAGTAAACTTCAGTTGTAAATTCACTGCAAAGGCACAAAACTTTGCAGAAATTTTATTAACATAACAGCAAACGAACTATCTTATGCCTAGAACAGATACACAGAGCTTATCTGTCAGCCTGTCTGCTTCAGTGGAACTTCCAACAAATGAGTGATCACTTTTCTCTTAACACCTCCCTAAAATCAGCATTTGGGGAGAACCTTTCTCATCTTCTCCTGTGTTTTAAGTATGTATAATGCTAGAAAATGCAATGCTGCCATCTCACATGTTGTCATGCTACCTTTTACCACAAACAGATTTTTCCTGAAACTGTCTACAGATACTTCACTCTTGATGTTGCAATCACTTCTATTTGTTTTGGATGGAAGGAGTAAGTGTAGCTTGCATTTACCCTTCAATGCTATGGAAAGGTCATACTGTAAGAAGCAGGGGTTTATTCTACCATTTTTTTTCAGAGAAGCTATGTAAGCTTTTCCATAGCACCCTTAAATGCTCAGAAGATATGACAGTAGGGGATTCAATTTATAGCCTAAGTGAAATCCGAGATTGTTTTTAGAAGAGCAGATACTGCACAGTCTGTTGAATGCTGTGGTGTTTGTCATCAAGCTATTGATGGATCTTTAACTGCAGCACAGAACTCATTAGGTTTACTGAAGGCTGAAGAAGTATGAAGTGGCAGCTCCTACCTTTTCAAGGAGAAATCCAAATCCAGCATGCCACTGGCCTTCTGCAGTGTGTGGCACAAACACACAGGAGGACAAGGCAGCTCTCAGAAGTTGAGAGGTAACAGTTTAGAGACAGCCAAGGAGCTATTCTAAGTATAGTCATCACAGCAAAAACATTTCCCAAGCACATACTGACTGCAGCCAGATCTTGGAACGGTTATGAGCAAAAAGAGTGCAGGGTACACACTAAACCAAAGCCTGAGTTCTCCATCCACACGCATCCCATCAGTCTCATATGCCCTTGCTTTTAAAGGCCATTTATTGCCATAGCAGTACAGAATTTTAGACTTTCCCTCTCCAAACTTTCACAACACAAACTTCCAACAGCTCTGGATACCACATTTTTCATTGGTAATGATGTATGGTTTTTGAGAAGACTGCAAACTACTGCTCTCTGTTCTCTGAAACAGAACAAAATGTACTTAGATTAATGTCTGATATGCTGTAAAACTGGTGTTTTACAAATCAGACCCACCCCCTTTACCTTGAGACCATGAGGAAAGAAACTAAGTTCTCAGCTTAGGAAACCATTGAGGTCTTTTGTGAACCAAGGTAAACCTATATCTATATAAGACATACAGATGTAATTCTCTTCTCCAGTGCTCTTACTAATTTAACTAGCAGTTACTTTGTAATCAAATTATGCAAAACTAAGGCTAAACAGACTAGAGGAACAAATTTGGCTTTAAAAAAAAAAGTAAAGGAATTACCAAAGTACAGTAAACTTGATTAAAAACTGTGAGTGTGTTAAGTGGAATTACTAGAATGATGCATTGCCAAGTACTGTACTCTTTCTAATTCACCTCAGGATTCAATAGCACAAACAAACACTGATTATTTAAACAGTGGGTTCCCTTACACAGAAACACCTGTCCAATTTAGATAGGAAAAAGTTAGCTAGTATAAATGCTGGTTTCTTTACACATGCTGCAGAAGGCTTTACAAACACTCCAGGCAGAGCAACTCTAGCTACAACATTATGCACAGGCAAAGAATGTCTGCGGCTGCCAGATGTCTGAATGCAGCTACAGAGCTCAGATGCAGCATGTCCAACACTTCCATCATGTACAGGCTAGAGAGCGGATCCCTACAAGTGGGCACATTCAGATTTCTGGATACCTACAGCCTGGCTGGAGTTACAGCTCTGACCCTGCTGCCAGACCTTTGAAAACTGAGGACAAACATACCCAGTCTTCGCATTTTAATCAGATGTCTTCCAGGCAGCAAGCACAGAAAAGCCCAGAAAAACTCAAGAGAGGCAGACTTACATATGCTACCAGGTCTAGGAACCCCATACTCACTACTTGCACACACAAAACCAGACACATTTCCCAAAATTCCCTTCCATTTGTTTTAGGTTTTTTAAAGTGACTTGTCATTTTCTATAGCCAAGGAGTAGGAAAACCCAGCAGTGTTAGACTGAAATGAATAAGGCAGAATGTCAAAACATCAGAATGACTGACAGAAATGAAACATTTTCCTTATTTTCTTGTCATATTAGAAAAAATGTAGGCATAACTTGATTAGCTTCCATTTCTAGATACTGTACTATGTGAACTTAACTTTAATTTTATATTTTGGTCAACTTCCTTCATGCCAAATTCACTCCAACTACCAACACATACACACCCCTGCCCCTTGCAGTAGATCTGCTCTGAAAACCACTGCAGCACACTCTAACATGCTGGATTACAGGAGCGCTAACTGCCTGATCTCTCTTAATTCTGAATACTCTATTTTAATCTTCATAGAAAGAAAACCAGAAATCTGGAAAAGCAGCACCATGTATGTGATCCAGGCCCCCTCAATGCTCCCATTACACACCAAATATGCTGTAACTTATTCATTACAGTCTCACTGGCATGAAATCTGACATACCAGTATTTCAACCAGATGCAAATTTCTTTTTAAACATGGTTTAAAATGATCATTTCATAGCACTGAGATGTCAAAAACCCCTAGTGGGTGGAGTGATTTCAGACACCTTTTAAACAGCCTGAAATAATACTTTATTTTACCAAATACCATGGGTACAATCTTTGGGGACACTGGGACTGTAATGCAAACTTATGCTTTTAAAGATCAGTAGTGTTTCCCAAAGAACTGAAAAAGAAAACTACCTCAATGTTCACAAATAAAATGTCATTTGTTGCTTTGTTATTCCCATTTTCACCATCACAGTTCCAACAATAAACAACTGTGAGGTAATAACTGCTGCAAAAATGTGCAAGATTGTCAGGGGAAAAAAAAAGCAAACCAGAACATGTAGCAGATAAGCAGAGCAGTTAAAGAAAGTTCAAACTTTTTCCTAAAGCTTCTTATAAAATGATTTAAATTCTAAAAAAAAGCATAAGTTCACCTGCATGCCAACATGTATGAGAATGGCATGTCATAAAACAAAATGGTCAAAACCAACTGCTACAGCAGCCCACTTCTGCCTGTTTGAAGGAGTCCCAACGTAATTGTTCCACCAAAGCAACTAGCCCAAGCAGAACAGTCAATTCTATCTGAGTGAGCAGAGGAGTGGTAAATGCACAGGAAGACTTGGAATTCACATGAGAAAGAAAGTGATCATACTGGTTTTTTCTCATGCTGTACTGTGACAACTGATCTATTTTCTGTTTGGACCTCAGCATGCATTTAGAAAACAAAATGTCACATTAATACAGTAATGTCTATGCAAATATATCTTATTTTTTACTCAATAAGAAGCAAGACAAAAATGTTATAATACCATAACTGGCAAAGCTGTCAAAGATCCTTCTTGACTGATGTATTTGCCAGCTTACCAGTTTACACAGCAAAGCAGAACTTGCATGCAGAAATTGAGTACCCAAATACTATGGAGTGTACATGGCTCAAAGAATTGTATCCTTATGAATAAGAATAGCTCTGCATGAAGAAAAATCAGAAACATCATTTATTTTTGCAATTTATACAAAACTGTCAAAAATTTAGCAGTTTACACTTAAGACATTTCAGATTTAAAGATATTAAATAGGCTACTCCTTCCACCGTGTAATTAGGCAAAGGAGGAGTCTCAGTTTCTCAACACCACAGTATGTACAGGCAGCTACTGTGTCCGAGAACAAAGCTCAGGAAGCAAGCTCGGAAGCCAACCTGCACGCTGGAGTTTGTTGGAGGGTGTTGTTTTACTGTAACTCTGGCGCATAACGCTTTCTCTAACAAGTTGGTGCAGAACAGACTTTGCATTTTAGAGCCATCCCTCCACAACAGCCATTTATTTAATGAGCACTCCTGGGCGCTCTAACCTGAACGGATGCTCATTAGATTTGTGCATCTGGCCCTATCAGCAATCTCCTGCAACTTCTGATGCAAGCTGAACGCAGCAACGCACACACCGCTTTCCCATGAATAAGGTTAACTAGTCTCCCAGTGAACAGGCAAGCAACTTTTATGGAGAGGATACGTGCTGACACTCTAATGCACAATAAAAGGAGACCCGCAATGAAGAACGCGTTCACTTCATGCATTCAAATGGATGCATTATCTTATTACAAGCCGAATCCCAAATTTCAGCTTGGAGCTCATTAATTGTCTTACACGTTGCAGAAAGGAAAAAAAGATAAAAGGGAAAAAGCAAAGGCAATAATGGATTTCAGAGAACAGCTGAAAGAAAGGGCAGGATGAGGCAAATATATAGGGCTAGTTGAGAGAGATGACAGAAGCCACACAGCAGAAGCCATCCATACTAGCAAACTGAAACCCACAAAAAGTGGGTTGATGCCAAGTGAAAGGAGTGGGTGTACTGGGCCCAGTTGGGATGGAGTTTATTTTCTACAGAGAGTGCTGCGTTTTGGATTTGTGACTAATGCAGTGCTGATAACACACTGGTGTTTTGGCTACTGCTGAGCAGTACTTTTTCCACTCTGTTCCCCACAGTGAGCAGACCAAGGATGGGCACAAAGTTAGGCAGGGACACAGTCTAGCCAGCTACCCCAAAATGACCAAGGTTATATTCCATGCTATGTAATGCCCTGCTCAACAAGGAAAACTGAGGGAAGGGGATACTGGGGGAGGTAATCAGTGTTATTGGCTGCAGACTGGCTGTGCATCAGTCCATTTGTGGGATATGGTAAGTGATTGCATTTGCATCACTTTTGGGTTTTTCCCTTACCCATTCCCTCACTTAAGTGTCTTTATCTCAAATAATGAGTCTTCTCATTTTTGCTTTTCCTACTCTCTTCCCTGTCCAACTGGCAGGGAAAATGAGCAAGCAGTTGTGGTGCTTAGCAGCTGGCACAGGTCAACTCACCACAGAGGGGAAGAAGAAGAAATCAGAAAGAAAAGGTGCAGGACCCATCTATCCTGTCTACCCCTATTTCTATTTTAATATGTGAGAAATATGCTGACATGAAAAAATGCATACATGAACAGGAATAGTGGCTGCAAAATCACATTTTACAGCTTATACAATGAAATAGAAAGGTAAGAACTACTAACACCTCTCGATACTATCACTGCAGTCTCATGACTCTGCTAAGACTTATGACTCACCTGCCCACCAAACAGAGAAACATCTGCAACTCACTAAAATGGCACAGCACCACAAAGGCAGTTTTCTTAACAGCTTCCTTCAGAATAAAGAACCATTTTCTTTCTGTAGAATCAGCTTCTGTACAAGTGTGTTAAATTACAGACACACAAAGAAGGGATATGAGGGAGTTATGTGCACTGCTCTCCCTCCATTTACAGTCAAAAGAAAGGAACTCCTCCAGAGGACAATTTAAAGTACTTACGGTTCTGCTCTGAGTCTCACTCTGAAAAAGTCCTTTTCCTTCTGTCTCCACTAATCATAGAGGTAACCAAAGCAGGACACTCTCCTAGTTTAGCTGGCTATGTGAAGTGTCTAATCTTTGGTGAGTATACTGGCCCCCTCTCCAGAGTTATCACTGGCAAAGAGAGATGTCACAGTTTTGTATTTAAGAACCTCAAAGTCCTTTACAATAATTTTGGAGGTTATGAGATTTTGCTGTCACTTCTGTCTTTATAACTGTATTTGCCACATCCTTTTCCTTCTCGTCCCCTCTTCTGAACCTACCCTTGGTAAAATGCACTGTGAGGTCAAAGTTGATGCTGTGCAACCATCTGGTGTATTTCCCAAAGAATAAATAAAGAATAAATAAAGCTGAACGGTAGATCAATGGGCCTGTGAAGCTGGAAGATTTAGATTTTGGATTTTGGTTTGTATTCGTCACATATGGTCAATGTGCCCAGCCTTGTACCAGGCCCAAAGACGAGGAGAAGGCACTTGCAGCCAAGGGTCTGTAACCAGAAGTTGTACATTTGTTGCAGTCAGTCACGGGCGCGTCGATGTGAGACAGTCAAGATCAATATTAAATAATAGTTATTTGACTGCACTTTGCGTGAGAAACACTTCTAGGCTCGTGGTGTCTGCTTTAATTTCTCCACCATTCTATGTATATGGCTCCTTGGTACAAAGTATGCATCAGACATACTTCCAAATAAAAACATCCACGAGGGCTGACAGCTGGTTAATACGACATTTGTAAATCTTTTCAAGAACTGTGCAACTTTGAAGTTTCTAAGCTTCTTTTAGCACTTGATCAATAGACCTACCAATAAGGCAAAGCTGTGTTCAGGAAGAATCCCATACTGTTCAACAAGCTTTTCCCTCTTCACACTGGGAAGGTCAGGAAGTCTCTCATGAATCCAATCAATATTTATCACTTGCTGCTGGTTCATATTAGCTGGCAAAGATTTTGCATCGTACAGAATCAATGGAGGAAGGTTTGGCTCTGGCATGAACCTAGTAAAAATGAAGAAAAACTCCCTTATAATTATTTTCACTCAGAAGCTAAACAACAAGGA
Source organism: Pipra filicauda (assembly GCF_003945595.2). Classification (NCBI taxonomy): domain Eukaryota; kingdom Metazoa; phylum Chordata; class Aves; order Passeriformes; family Pipridae; genus Pipra; species Pipra filicauda. Next base: position 4,073,756 of record NW_024104287.1, read on the forward strand.
ATAAAATTTACATCACAAGTTTATACTTTCCTGAAAGTTGTATCACTCTTTCAACTAAACAAAATATTAAAAATTCATGACTTGGTATATCACTGGTAAGTAGAAAGGGAATAGGCCCTGAACTGCTGCAAAGTGTCTGTTTTCTTTCTTTGAGTATTTGCCATCAATTGTCAAAGAGTTCATAATAGAAAAGGGGTAATTAAAACTCTTCTGCACCCAAAATAATAAAAAACGCCAATAACACCACTAATAATAGATATAGAAATAAGACACTCCTTTTGGCACCCAGTATTAACTGTGGACCTGGACAAAAATGGGAGTGGACTGGCAGGAAGAACTCAGATTGACAGCCAACTGCCAGGAGTGATCTGGGCAGGTTGTAACCTTTTCCAGACAAACTTCAAAACTCTTGATGAAACCTCATGCTGTGCTAAAAGCAAAGTCACTGTGCTCAGCAGAGTGCCATCACAGAACAAAAGGCTCCCTTAAAGAGAAGGCCAATTCAAACTACTCAGATAACTGCGATTGAAGCAGAAACTTCACACTTACATGATCAAATGAGAGGTTCAAAACCATCGGAATAAAGGGCATTGGGCACCCTCTACATTTACTATAATATTTTCTATTTTAAATCTGCCTAAACATAGATTTTAAGTTTAATGTATAATGTGCAGCAGTAAGTTACATAAAAACCCCTGAAAAACACAGTTTACAGTTTAATACTGATCATAACATTAGCACTAGTAGTAAGTTTTATGGTCTTTATTTGAAATATCTTAGGCTCATCAGTTTTGCCTAGGTTTTAATGAATTTTCTTTTGCATTTATTCAAATTAGTCTTTTTAAATAAGCCTCATGCCAGCCCCTACCATAACAAGGAATTCACAAAATCATCACTGTTGCATTTCTACAAAAACACCATTTAAAAAGCAGATTTAAAATCAAAGTTTGTGGGATGTCTTCAAAGTCATTGCTCTGCTGTAGCAAGACCAGTGGTAGAATATACGCGGATCTAACAGGAACACAGAGATGCCAAAGCTAAGAGGCTTTGAAAGTTCTCCTGCAGAACTACAACTCCCCAGGTGGGAAGTGAACTCTGGGAGTAACAGGAAGACCATCTCTGTGATGCAAAGCTAGGGAACTACTAGGAGGATGAACACCAAGATGACCCTAAGCAGGTGTGCTGCTGCCTTGCAGTGTTGCCTCAGCACTTGTTCCCAGCAGCACTGCTTTCCAACAGGACTCATGCCTTGCCCCCTCGCCCTACAGCTAAATCCCTCTTAGGTGACCTGTTTATGGCTTGATGGTTGCCATCTCACTCTCGTGGAAGGCAAAGTACTTAGCAAGGTAACATCGTCATTATCTCTACAAAGATCTTCAAGGTAGAAATCTGCTTATGCATGCTGACACCTTTCAGTAGCAGTTAGGACTTTCAAGCAGCGATTGTGATCTATGATCACAGAATGTAAGTTCGGAGAGACAGGACCTGCCATCTGAAAACCATTTCCCTCAGTTTTTACTTAAAGCGGGAGCAATGCTGAACTCAGAATGTTCTTATGTTTTATGTCAGGCATTCTTAAGAATACTTGTACTGTCCACAAAGTAAACCTTCAATTTACCTACTTTGAGCTCAAGTACTCCAACTTAGTCTTTGGGAAATGTCCAGGGGTTTTAGCAGAGATGAGACACAGTTCTAGATCTGGACTGCTCAGACTAGCACTTACTTTGATAGGTCTCTGCCCCTTCCAGTGGAATGTAAACTTCCAATACATGCTTACTATACTGACTAACTTTACATATCCTTATTACAATGACTACACTTAAGAAATTTAATGAATTCTCAGTTCATGAAATGTTAACTTTATTTAAAAAAATACCGATAATCCTGTTTTCCTTCTTTGTCTCTCATTGGTACCGTGCACCTAAAATAAAAAGAAAACAAGTGTGGTAAGAAGTACCACAGAATTAGTTTTATGGCAAAAACACAAAACAAAAACTCTGCCTCATGAAGATCAGGAGAGCCTCTTAAAACCACTTCAAAGAATGTGTGCAAGTCATTGAAGAGGGCAGTCACTGTCACACAGACACTGCTTTAATGCAGCACACAATCTGCTGTGAAAAAGTCTCAGCTTTAAATTACTACCTGTGAGGAGACTATGCTTGTGAACATTACCTTTAGAAAACAAAAGCTGAGCAATACTGTATTACGTCTCCTGATCACGTCACTAAGTATCTGGGGCACTCTAAAGTGGCTATTCCCATGTTCCTCCAAAATAAAAACTCACCCAAGCTTGGAATCAAAGGCTCTTGTTTCATTCAGAATTGTTCCCCCATTTTCAAGTTCTTCAATTTGCCTCTGTATTTCATAGTCTGACAGTAAAAAAAGAAAAAAGAGTAAGCTTGTTAGACTACACTAATAGCTTTCATGCACTCCACTAATTCATTTTTCACTGCTACACAATAATGAAATAGTTTGTTGTTTTAACCTCAATGAAATCAACAGCAGTAGTTATAGGCAGAATTATCAGTCACTGTCTCTCTCCAGCACTGTTTCTTTCTTTGTGTGTTTTCCTCATCTTCTTTCATTTCCTTTAAATGGAAACCATTTTCTCCCAGGCTTTGCAGCCAAGCAATACGTTCCTAGTGACCTTGCAGTCACTCAGTTCAGTTTTCTTTTGGAGATGTAACAATCATCTTTTCTTGCTCATACCCAAGCTGCATCTGAACTTCACACACATCATGTACCATCCCCGGTGGAAAGCAATTCTCTCCATTGGAGGACACGAAACCACTGTTACCATATATCGGTACTAAACATGCTAGGAAGAGAGTTTACCTCCACAAAACCTGCACACTAACATGGTTGCTATTTCCAGAGTACCCTATACTAAGATCTGTTCTATCAGGGAGCAGCAAGAGTGGGGCTGCTCCATAAAGAGGGATAAACCAGGAGTCAAGAGTGACCAGAGCCCAGGCAGTGCCCTCACGGTCTGATACAGTCCCAGTCCCATCTGAACAGTGTGGGCAGGGGTGTGTGCTACTAACACAGGGCCCCTGACAGTCTCAGTCAAGGTGAGGGGGTGAGCCGAGTCCAGGGTCCATTCAGGGAGTTCAGTCAAAAGCAGCAGGAGTTAAGTCCTGATACAGGACTGGGAACGGGACTACAAAATAGGTCCAAGGTTCTTTAGAAGACAGGACTGAAAACTGGCACACCTATGATGTGGCAGCTCAGGCACAGCCTAAGCTTCAATGGGACTCCTGTACCCACGGGCAAGGTGCATGGAACAGACTCACAGGTGAAGCCAGTCAGGGCATTTAAAGCAAATTCCTGCATTTAGGAGCTGACATATTTCATCTCAGACCTCATAAAATATCTACGATGCTCTTGTAATTAAGCAACCACCATTTACCTACTGCTTTTGCCAGAAATCGTATGCTATTGATATTCTTCACTTCAGTCCTCACTCCATAAGGCTCTCCAGGGTGATGCACAGAAACATTGGCATCCACTCTCAGCTGACCCTCTGTAAAAGGAAATTTTATCAACAGAACCGTCTGCCCGGTACACTGGCATTAAAACCTGCATGTTATGTGCAAAGTATTAATAGTAGACTTCTCTATGTTCAGAAAGGAGCAACAACCATTTCATCACAGCTTTCTGCTTCTGATTCTACTTCAAGGCATTGCCTTGAATAATTCAAAATATTTCTGAGAATAATGCTTGTGCTTTTTAAAATTTTTTTTTAAAATCATGGTTCATAAATCCTCTCAGAAAACTGCATGGTGCAGTGCAGCACAGATCCTCTAAGCCATACAGTGAAAAGAGCTTCTGAATCACAGCTCTTAAATAAAGGGCAGAATTAGACAAGCAAAGTGGTGGATTGTGAGCTTCCATTCCTCTCAAAGCAGCACAAAAATACCTTTTAGAATTACAATTTGATGGATATATGCTATCCTGGCATGGTACACAAGAACTTAAGGTTATGTTGAACAGATTTACTAAGGTGTTCTTGGAAATTTACAGCTCAAGGACAAAATGTGAGAAGCGGTGGATTTTTTGGTAATTTTCTCCTTCTCCTTCAAGAAACTGCAATCTTACCCCCCAGAATGCCCCTGGCTGCCAAAAGCTGAAACTGAATAAAAAGTTTTATATAAAAGCATCCTGCAGTTTTAGTCCAAAATGGACTAATGTCCTTAGAGATCTTTAGTGACTCAACCACAACTAACTTGTAATTTTATCTTTCTAAGTATTGCCCCTCTAACAACATCCCTTCTGAGAAGAAAAGGCTTGCCACAGTTATCAACTGCTGTGAATAAACAAACAGTGGAGGTTGTATTACATTCTGGAATGTTAAGAAACATTATTTTTCCCACATTACACACCTGTAGCCTTTTCCTGTGTTGTTTTTTTTAATTTATTTTTTTATTTCAAATACAGATAAAAAGAAACAAACACCTACTATGTAGATACAGTGGCATTATTAATGAGAGTGCAAAATAGCTCAGTTAAACCTGTGAAGACAGCTATGGCTTCAGAATCCATTCCAGTCAATAGATTTAAATTGACTAGAGAGGCCTGGGTACAATTTGTAAGAGCAGGCTGGAGGATGGCACACTAATTTCCTCTGTCTTCATAGAGTCTTGCCAGACATGCAAATGAAGAACAAAGGTGTTGGAATGACCCAACATCTCTCTCAAGAGAAGTGTTGTGCATGTGCTCCCTTTTTGGGGTGAAACAAGTACTTGTTCCAAAAGAGGAACAGTCTTGTCCTGCCCTTGTTTTATTTTGAGACACAACCTGTTTCTACTTGGATGTACGCAGACAATATATTTGATTGTATATTGGATGTATTGTAGACAATAAAGTTAATCAGGCATAAGCAAAAGGAGAGCCAAGCTGCAAATGTTCTTAAAAAAAAAATAAATTTTTTTTTCCTTTAAGCCCAGCTTATTTTCCTTTCACTTTGCAATGAAATAATCTTTTCATCTGCTTGTTTTTAATGAAATAAAAACTGATAAAACTGGGCACTTGTCTTCCCTGTACATGCAAGTAGAATGAAGGTAAATTATGAGGATGTAAAGCCTTTATTTGAAAAAAAAGTAATTACAATGAGGGAAAACCACAACAGATCCTAAAACCTTCACCTTGAAAAAAAATCCAAATACTTTTAAAGCCATCTATCCTGGAAGAAAAATATTTCCAATACTCCTATAAAGTCAGAAATCTCTCTGTGATAAAAGGTATCATCATGCAATTTCCAATGGCAATCTCAGGGCCAAATTCAATAGTTATAAATCATGGTATATATTTATGCCCACAAAGGCCCTTGAAGAAGCATGCAAACTGTCTGCTTAATATTGACAACCATGCCTCATTTGATATGAGAGACACTACTGTGAGAAAAGATTCAGAGAAATAGATAATGTCTAGCAATTATTATTTCCGCCTACACTAAATTAAATTTGCATCACTAGCCAACATTTACTGGATCCCATTTATTGGGTGATACATGGGCCACTCTGACTCAGTTCTCTAGGAGACATCCACTTGTATAATGGACTGAATTTGTTGCCAGACAGTGAGGCCAACTGTCACAGGCAAAAATATAGCTTACACTGTGAACACTAATAAGCAGCTGATAATTATGTGTATGTGTGGAGGGGATGAATGCCTAAACCCATACTTTTGGACTCTCGAGCAGAAGCCTGCTGTATGCCAGCTGTAACCATGGGCTGGTTGTAAATTTTGGTAACATTAGGACTGAGGAAAAATGGCATGACCTGAATTTTCCAGTTAATAGAAACACATGAGACAGAATCACCAGTTAGGAGGCTGAACACAGGCTATGCTTCTGCAAAAGCAGAATTAGGGCCTTAAAGTTTCAGAAAGAGCCGGTGCCAGAAACAGGGGTTCCTACAAGAGGAAGCAGGTCTCAGAAAGATAGGTAATCTTGTCTAAAATTAACCCCAGCACCATGTCTGCGTCATGCTGTCATTTACTCCATCCCATCCACAACAGCAGCCCAAGTTTACTTTCTACGCTGATTTTATGACTAGCTGAGACCTAAAAGACAGCTTAGAAGATGGATCCATGGTCCCACTACTTTGTCCCTTAACTTCCATACTCTACAATTAATTCCTACTACGGATCTTCTATGCTGCAGTGCTGTGGCAATCAAGATGGAGACAGACAGGGAGAAGCACCACAAGAACCCTGGGGACATTTCTTCCTGCCTAGGTTTATTCTGTAAAATTACCGTGTGAGGAAATATAACATCTAGCACGGCAAAGCTCTGCAGACAAAGGCAGGCCTATAAGGAGACCTGAAGCATGGCAGACACTAGGACAGACTCTGAGGACTGTAAAAACAACAGCTACAAAAGGCTATGCACTATAAACAACCACAGAGCAAAATAACCAGAACCTGCAAAACTCCCGCAAATGCAGAGAATTACTGGTGACAAAGAAACATGCCCTTCCCCCCTTCAGTACCTGCCATGACTGCCTGGCTGCTCCCAAGTGTTTGAAGAATGAGCTGAAGCTCTCTGACTGCTGCAGCTGCTTCCTCCCCACAGCACATATCAGGCTCCATGACAACTTCCATGAGACCAACTCCTATCGGGAAAGAGACAGGAGATTTTCAACAACAGCTTTTGATCTTGGCAACTGGATAAACACGGGAGAGAACTTGGGCTTTTTTCAAAACAACCAAACAACCAAACAACCATATACCCCCATGTATTATTTAGTAACTGTCACTATGGGCCTAGCTGCAGACTACTATAAAAACTTTTCCTCCTTTTTTTTAAAGTAACAAACCATAGACAATCCTCCATCCTTTGATCACATGCAGATCAGAAGGACCCATTCCTCTTCTTTCTCTAGAAGAACATTTAAAGCTAATCGAATTCCAGATTCAGATTTATTTATCTTAAACTAATTTTGGAAATGACAGAGCTGTAAGTAGATGTAGTCTAAATTTTAGCTTCAGAACCTAGCTTTCAAAGAATATGAGCAGGTACAGCCCTTAACTTCAGTGGACACCCGAGCACTATGTCTCAGTTAGCCAGGCCAGTCAGGTTGCTGCCCATGTTGTGTGCTAATTTGGATCTCTTCATTTACAATTTCCGAGTTAAAAGAGAAAATTTACATTTTTTTCAAAGCTAATAATTAAAAGAAATGTCTGACTCATTCAATGACAAATTCCCACAGCTGCTCCTTCTATATACAAACTTGATTCCCTAGGTCTGTGATATTTTACTCTTTTTTTAAACAAGACATACAGTGCAAGAGTTTAAATAGCTCAGTGGTTTTATGTGAGCGACACATATAGTTTTGAGCAAACTGGAGCCAAGAGATTTCCAACTTGCTATTGCCGGTTGCCATCAACCAACAGCAATGGGAAAGGTCCACTGGCCATTAAAAAAAATCAAGTATTCATCTGCTTCTAATGTAACAGTCATTTTGGTGAATTTTTACTTGAAAAGAGAGAGATATAAGGCTGTTTTTATTTTTTGCCTGTTTCCTGTCACCCATTTACCTTTAAAGACTCATCTTACACTAAAAGGAGGAAAAAAAAAGGAAAATAATCCAAGCCTACCAGCCCTGTTCAAGTCCACGAGAGTCTGGCTCCTTGTGTCATCATGGAGACTTTTTCCACTGTCTTGCTCCAACTGAATTTGTTTAATCCTCACAGTTTTTGTCACCATCTGGCTCATCTTGCTGTCTATGCAGAGACTGTACGACAGACTTCCATTCACCGCAATAGGAACTCTTTGCTGAGTGATTTGATAGCCAGCCTGTCAACAATATTAGCTTTATATTCAAATGAAACATTCGGTTTTCACAAAGCAGTGTCATGGCCAAGTGCAGATATTATTGACTAAGAACAAAGTTGAAAATGCAACATCTTCCATAGGACAGAACACATGCACAAGTAAATTCAGAAGTTATTTTCCTTAGATGGAAAGGAAGCAAGCTAGAAGATGGGTCTAGAATTCAACGTAACTGTAAAAAGCTGTAAGTCTGAAAAAATAAGAGCACTCCTCAATTCAGGTAAGCATACACACCCTACTAACGCTGAAATAATAAATAATCAACTGCACAATCTCTTGCCAAGGATGACAAACTTCTCAGATACTGCCCTGGAGCAGGAAATGGACTGGAAGAGGTTCTTCCATGCCTGTGGTTCCATGACCATGTTAAATCTTGTTTGAAGCCAGTTACTGTACTTCCATCCCCAAGCTGGGACTATCACTCATCCTCCCAACAGGCTGAATATCCGTCCCTGTTTGTTCTGAACTGCATCATTAGAGGGAAGGGGTGGGGCCACGGAAATCAAGAAAATGAGAAAACTCAATGTCATTAATGTAGCAATTTAAAAGACAGATACTGCGACCCCACATAGGGCACACAGCTGACAAATGCCCGCTCATGCCTGGGACTCCACTCAAAGGGGAAGCTGCCGGCCAGAAAAGGGGCTGCCAGTGACAAGGTATTGATATAACTGCAACAATGTAAAAATACAGGAGTAAATCACTGACAGCTGAGGTGGGGTCCCCATCACTTCTCCTCACCTGCTCATGGCACTAGTGGTGAGAATTAAAAAAAGTCTGCCAGACGCAAATGAACTGGGAGGAGCATGTGCATATTTTGCAGGGATGACAAACTTACTCTGAAATGCGGAGATGGTGACAGGGCATTGGAATGGAGAACAATTGTCCGGCCCTGTGAACAGCTGAATTTATATATGCAACAAAGTGCATGACCTTCTGGTCATAATGACTATAAGAAAGATAAAATAACTGACTCTATGCAGCCTGTGCTAATCACACAGCTCTTCTCATTAAAATGATTTTTTAAAGCTTGAAATAGTGAGTGACAACAAATAACATGAATCCCATTTCCCATCAAAAGCCTCATTTTCAGGAGTAACAATAATCCCATTGTCAAATGACCCTAAGAGCTGGATTTATTTGTTCTATACAGCTCGTTAGCCTAAACTCTGCATCTTATTAAAGGGTTCCTGACTAGACTGTTCACTATGAAACGCAGGTCTGGCAGTTTATTGTCAGTACTTAAACTACAGAAGTCAGCCACCAGAATTATATGTTTCAAGACAATAAAATGTGTCAGCATCTCCCTGACCAAATTTCCATGCTTATATGACCAGAGGATCCTGTAACTCATGTCTGCAGACAATGGCAGCCCACTTGGTGCTCACACCTTCTTCCACCTCACTGTTCTCCTCTTAAGCACATGGATGCGGATTCTCACCTGTGAGAGCATTCATCCCTTATAGTTTCTATGTAGCAGACTGATAGAAGACATCACAAGAATATAAGAGATTGTTTTCAGTTTAACAGCACAGGCACTAAAGGTAGCCTGCAAACAAATCTGTTATGGTTTTGGTGTTTCCTTATGATGTGTAGAGGAATTTTGAAAGTCACGTTTATTTCCTGCTATTCACTTTTTTCTCCTTCAGGTCCTGAAATGGGCATTAAGATAGTTCTACAAGTTAAAAAAAAAGTATTGGCAATTCAAACTGCTAAGTTTCCATTTCACAGTCCGAGGAGATCACTACAGAGCCCCCAACAAAGAGCTCACAAATATTAGCAAACTTATCTCAAGAAACCAAATCAGAACTACAAGCCACAAGTTTCCAATGTAGAAGAGAACAGAACAGAAATCTCATCTTAGATCCAGGTCTCCACTTGCCAACTATAATATAATTCTCCTTCAAAGGTGGGGAGAAATTGTATTTGGAAAAGTTTTGTGTAACTACAAAATATTTCAAATGTCTGAACAAGAGTGGGAAAGAACGTAATTTGGTTAATAATACAGCATCCCTACACATTAATTGGAGACCTGAGAAATCTCCCACTCTGCTTCTCTGGATGTCTAAGACACCTCACCTAAAGAGAGAATCAGCTAACATGCCTGATTTTTCTCAGATAAAATAAAACCAGTTTTGGTTTTTTTACTGCAATCATCAGATCTTCACCCCAAAAACAGAGAAAGCAAAATTAGTGTCCTCCCTTTGACAGAGTGATAAACTGAACATTCAGTACAAATAAGCTGACAGATAAAAAAAGTTTAAAATTAGAAAGGTTTAATTTCATTAAAATAGAAAAAAAGGCGCGAACACTGCTGGATCCTGTTGCAATGACCAAAGTCAGGTTCTTAAATGATATCAATATTTCAATACATCCATATAAGTGCAGCAAAACACATTTGACTTCCAGTGACATCTTCTACCCAATACGAAAGCTACCAATAAAACATATTGCAAAGACTTAATTTCTCAGTTGTTTTTGTTTTGGTTTTTTTCATTTATTGGAACCATGGCTGAGGAAGTTTTGAAGGGAAATTAAATATTTTTAGGTCCCTAAGCCTGGGCAAAAAAGGGACTGCTATGTTTATCCCACTGAACCTGTGTTTGTTATACATTCACTTTAAAGGAAGGACTGTTATCAGAGTGCTTTTACCCTAACAGACAATTAGTACTAACCACCAGGAATGGACAACTTAAGGGACAAAGCAGCTCCAGCTCCCAATTCAATTACATTAAGCTACTGGAGTTGTGCAGCTAAGCACGGAGTCAGCAATCAGAGCAATCATATTCAATCAGTGAGCAGCAGGGTACAGCTGCCTATTTCATCAGGGCACAGCATCTGGAGTGAGCAGAGCACTGACTGAAAACAGAAAAAGCATCTCTTCACTCATGCCCCACTGCCATCCATGCTCCAGACTTGTCCTTTCCTACAGCTGCAGAGGGACCAGCTATATGCATACTTACAGGCAGATCTGCATAGAAGTAGTGTTTTCTGTCAAACAAGGACTTCTTGTTTATGCTGCACTTGAGTGCCAGGCCTGTCATCACTGCTGCTTCTACACATCTCCTGTTGAGAACCTAAGGAAACATGACACATGGATTTGCTCAGATATTCAGTATGTAACAAATGTGTCTCCCACACACTGCCTTACAAGGAGCACATATTCAATTTTGCTTGCCTTCAGTCACCATTAGATCTCTTTCCTTGTGTGGGTAGTTCTTACTCATCATTAAAGTTGTGGTAGCTATAAATCTGCAAAGCTTTAAGATGAAAAAACAAGCTGTTCAGTCATTTTGTCATACTACATAAGGAGATGTACACTGTTCTGGCTTGCTACTTTTGCAAATGTTCCAGTGCTTTTGAATCTTTGAGGGTACAAGAGACAAATCACAGTCAATGATAACTGACTTGTAACTAGCTGTCAGCTCATACTGGGAATTGGAAACACAGGGGATTTGCACTAGGGACTGCAGTGCCATTTCAGTAAAACACTTCAGAAAAACCGTAACCACAGAACTACAGTGAATTCATGAGTATCTACATATACCATAGATTTTAATACTTTGCTTGACTAGGATGAAATGAAGCACACTTACATGCTTTGCTAAACAGAATCCAAAAGACATCAATTGATTCCATGGCAAGTATACATGTTTCCAGTACCCAGGTAATCCATGGGATTAAGGTTCTTGCAGAATGCCACGTGATCGAAGACCCACAAAGGCCTTCACGAAGAAACAAAGGAGTTAAATGTGGTTTCTCACCAGGGACCCATCACTATCAGCACTACATCCTTGTACCTCCTCAGCAGGGTCAGGATCCAGATGAGAAAGAAAATTTCATTCCAAAAAGTACTGACAAGTTACATTGTCTTCAGATGTGCTCTCATTAATTTAACAGCTTGTTTAACTAACATCAAATAGATGAAACTGAAAAGGAAAAAAAGACTGAATTTGTTTTAGTACAACTCTTGACATGCTCACACTTCCAGCATTTTGAAACAGGAACAGAACTTTATCCATCCTGTTCTGCACTGTACAGCTGCCAAGAAGTCTACTTCCAGCAGGACCATTAAAGGGGCACATTATGCAAAAGAATGTACATGACTTCATCTGCATTGACCAGAACATAAAATAAATAATGTTTTATTCCACGTTTCTGACAGTATTTACTTTTTTAAATTCTCCAACCTGAATTCTGAAAACATATTAAGCAGCTGTACATTTCCCATGATCCCACATCTTCAGCTGGAAAATTACTCTCTTTGCTTTATTCATTTAGTATTTAAAAAATCAAAATAATAAGAGAGAATATGGGAAACTGTTACCGTAACAGAAACTTAAAAATTGCTTATACAGAAAAGAAATTAAATATTTAAGACATTTAACAAGGGAACTTTCAGATCTTTAGTGTAGCTATATATGGCTAACCAGAATACATCATCTGTTCAGGCATATTTTATTTATTAAAAAATTTAAAAGATACATAAAGCAAATTCTAAACGAGAAAAAAAGAACAATCTCCCTTTGAAATACTGATCCATGACAAAATGAACACAATTAGTCCTGACTTGTAATCTAAAGCAAAACTGGTGACTACGAAACATTTACTTTAGTAGCATAGCTGCAGCTCATTATATAGTAAGCACTCCTCTTGTCAACAATTAAATGCTTCCAGACAGTAAAGATATTTTTCTTTTTTTTTTATTGTTTAAGGAATTCTGTAATCATGCTAGTCAAAGTGATCATGGTTTAAAATATCATCATAGTTCTAAACACACAGGCAAATTTCCTCCTACTAAAGCCTTATGGCACAGTCCTGCTCAGCTTTACAAATTAGTGAGGACCATGCCAGTCAGTCCCTTAAAAACTGGTCACTGGAAACCCATTAAGGTTCCATAAGAACTGGTAAACTCAGAACACCACTGCAACGAAGCAGTGAACCAGTATCTTGCTACAATTCCTGATGGTGCAGGGGTTATGACTGACTGCAATCAGCAAACGAGACAAATCCCAAAGAGTCATAATCAGTCAGAGCTTCGTAGCACATTGTTCAAACACAGGTCGAGATTAGCTAATGATTACGCTACAAATACTGCCTTTGACCACTTGCTCTTCCATTTTTGTTTCAAACAGGGTTGAGTGTATCTTACTCATTGTCGTAAGGGATAACACTGTTGTGAGGTGAAGGAAATAATTCCCACACACATACTACTCATACCAGAGAGAACCTTTTGCACTACTGCTGATGAATCATTTTGGTGGCTCTAGGGAAAAACAGGCACAAAAATGTGACGTATTGATTATTTTTTATGTAGTATTTACTAAGCATTTAGATGACTGTAATGTGTATCTAGTCCCCAGATACTAGCCAAATCACTGTATATGCACCACTACTCATTCAACTTCCTATGCTACTCCTTTATCAATCTCTGTGGTGATAGAAGGCATTGCAAAGCAGATCTTTCCCACTATGGCATACTGAAATGTCTACCATGCCAATCTGCTTCCTCTGTCCTGTGTCACTTTAAAAGGGAAAAAACCCCAACGAGACGACTCTCTACTTCCTCAAAAATGAAAACTTATCTGTTTAATACTGCTTCATTTCTGAAGTGACTACTACTACCCATCCCAGTGATCAAGGCTGTGAGAACAAAGCAGAATTGTTTAAGCAAACTACTACTTTTCCTTCAAACAAGCCTGGCTTTTCAAATAATCTGCAGTGATAAACATCAATTCAGTATGTGAAATTTCCCATACTAATGACCTAGAATAAGTCCTCCAGCTTGTTTATGCAGTAGGCTGTTATTAAGTTGACAGCTTTGACTAGCACCAAAGATTTAAATTACTGGCTTGAACTGACAAGCTGCATGTCTGGTATGTTAGCAAAGTGTTGGCCTTGAAAGCAGGCTGTGTACTTCCTGCAATAGCTATGGACAAAACACAAGAGTCTATAAAGGCTTCTTCAGTATTTCTGGTCCTCTAAAATGGAAGCCTGCCTCCTAATATTTAAAAAAATCCTAGAGAGCTATCACAAAAAGCAATGTAAATTGTATTGGAAACTCATGAAAAACCTTACCAATGGCATCACAACAACAGCACCATTTCCCTTGTAGCTACCCTATTCTGCTAAAGCACCATGGTAACTGAGCGCTAAACAGCTCTTTCTTTAACAACAGGTTTACTCCTTATATTAATACATTAAAGAAAGATGGCATCCTTTTAGGTGAAGATATACATTTCTATATTTAGTAAATTAACATTTTTACATTTTAAAGAGGGTAGGTATGCATCTTCTTATTTTGCTAATGAGTATTATATAGAATATATAATTGGGAGGAAAAAAAGAAGAAACATCTAGATGTCTCTCCTGGAAAAAGTTTATTTTTGTTACCTTCTACCAAAAAAAAATTATTTTTGCAATAATGTTTGCACTCAGGTACCCTATATTACAGAACGAAGTACTGCTTGTACTAAAACCAGTAAAATCAAAGTAATTCCCCAGAAATTTTTAAAGGTTTTGATTCTAGGTCACACATTTTAATAAAGTAGATTTAATATTAATTGACTATCTTAAGACCTTCAGTCCTACTTACAATGATGAAAAAAATCAGCATTAATCAGATTAACTACAGGACTGTTTACCTAAAAAAACACTTAATCTTAGCTCCTTTTCATTCAAAGTAACAGCTGAAAGAAGGAGGTAGTGCAATGTACTCAGACAGCTCTCTGTAGACCAGGCAGTGATCTTTAGAAACCTCATCAGATATATCTAATCGTATTTCCCAGTACTCCCATTTCATATCACTCTGATTTTTATTTGCTTCCACTAATGGATATATTCAGTCTTACTATTCTTGCTGTGCTAAAAGTACCAGTTTGCTGCAATACATGGTTCTTTGAAGTGCAATCATAAGTTAAACTTCAAAATAAGCTACTCTTATATGTACTTAGTCCAAATGTAATTGTGGCTGTTCAGTCTGACACTGTAGATGAGTACTTCACTGCAGCATTCTGCCTTGGCATCCTCCCACACACAGAGAAGGGACTGACTGCCTTGTAGATATGCATGTACAGAATGTACATAATATAAATGAAGACCTGACCATTTCCCAAATGAGCCATTTATTTCAATAGGTTACAATGAGACTCCATCCCTCTAAGAATACAGTGAAAAGTTAAAAAACCAAGCCAACTAAATCTTGTCATTGTAAGGTCTGCAAAGAACTCACGTTCCAAAATCTGAGATCTCAAACTGCAGGTGGAATTTAAAGAGGCCAACTTCAGTTAAGGGTCTTCTGCATGTCAGTCCATCATCTACTTTACAGCATGTTTCCTGTTCCAATATGAACACTATGTTCTTACCCCAAAGGAAAAAGGCAAGACAGTAGAGGACAAAGCACTAAACGCTTCAAATTGAGATCTTAGATTAGCAGAAAGAGATTCCATCTTAAGAGAACAAAATGGCAACTGAGAATCTGAAAGAGCAAAGAAGATGGGGGGAGGGGCATTTAATGCATTTTTTAACTTTACCTTTTTTAACTTCACCTTTCCTACCAGTCTGGTACCAAAGCTATATGCTGTTATACAAACATTATTATTATTATTGCTGACCTTCTCTGATGGCAAAGTTGGCTTGTGGTGATGCAGCACGCATTGATTCAAGTTATATCTTAAAACCAGGCAGTTCTGACATTAAGAAGTACCCAGCTCCCAAACACATTACTTCATGTGTACTCAAAAGAATAAGAGGGCACACTTTCTCAAAGCTGAAGAGCTAACCTGAAAGCTTGCATCACGAGACTTAGAACTGGAGGAAGCACCTTCTAGTGTCAGTGATGACCAGAAAAATTCAGCAGCAGTAGGGAGAAATGCTGACCCCCGGGAGCAAGAAAAACAGGAAGGTAATACCAGATACAAAGCTATTTAAATAATGACACACTTATGGGTTTCTCAACCCACAGGGAGTTGCTAAAAGAAACACAAGAGGAAAAATCCATTCAGACCACTGTGTGGGCAAAGTGCTCAATGGTCTCAATAGAATAAATCTGTTCTCTGGGGTCATAGGAAAGCAGCCAATCCAGTGGCATTGCCCCAAACCACTGATCTTTGTATGTCAGATCCCAGCAGCAGCAGCTAAAAACAAAGTTCTACCATTCAGGACCAGTTCCAAGCAGGACAACCCACAGGGAAGACAGGACAATGCAATGGTGATACAGTGGTTCATGATATCCATAACCAAAAATTGTGCTTATATGATGTTACCATAAAGAAGTCCAGTATCTCTTGAACATCCAAGCCCTCCCTGTTGACAGCAGTCTTCTGCATCTGCCACATGGCTTTTTTTGACCTGCCATAAGGATACTCCTTCTTTTATGCTAGCTGAAATTTAAACCTTTACTAATGCTATCTGATCCAGGACAAGTTAAATACAGGAAGATCCAGTGAAAACATTGCACTGCTGCTGGAGGAAGTGGACTGAGCAATGGCTAAACCCTAAGTTACAGAACGTGATCAAATACAAAGTAAACAGGAGCCCTGAAGTGAACCTTCTCAGACCTTTTTTTTCCTACACTGAGCTCCACAAAAGAAGGCCAAAAAAGGCTTTTAAACAAGAACAACATCTGCCCTCTTCAACATAACAGAGATAATGTTTAACTTCTTAAATGGAGACAATTCAGAGCATTTAGGACCGAACAGGTTATAAACCAACCCCTGCCCTGCCCTGTTTATCCTTGCAGAGCCTTTGCTTGTAGTCTTGGTGGAAGTCAGCTCTCTGGTTTTCCAGTTGTAACAAATTCTGACCTTTGATACACATTGACTGTCATTTTCTATTATTTCTAAGTTTTGGCTATCTGCCCACTGCTCCTTCTTGCAATCTTTGTGTATCTGTGAGCTCACACTAGATACATGCTGAACTCCCAGCCTTTCCTCCAACTCCCTCGTTCCTTTTTTTCTCCAACTGCTGTCTCCTGAAATATGCTTATTTGTTCCTCAGAAAGGTAGCCACCTTGCCCTGCAGGCTGACTTAGCTCTCTTAAGTGAGCACAACATACAAATGGGAGTAAACCAGAAGTGGTCTTTCACACGTTGATACAAGAATTCATTGATTCAGGAAAACAATATGCGACAGGTCTTGCAAAGAGCTATTAAGAAAGCAAACTAAAAAAGTTGTTCTGGAACAGCAGAATCAACAGAGAATAATCTCCTCTGAATAACGTCCCTAGTTTGTTTTACATAAGCAGTGACCCAAAACTCTCTCCTCCACGATTTCCCCATCTTCTTGTCATTTCATCAAACATCCCAAAATGAGTATCATGTGTCATAAATATCTGAAGAGTAGCAGGCCAAATAAAGCTGACATCAGTGGGGAGATTCAATCAATAATTTCCTCTTCATATGCTTGCTAATACATTCACAAAAAACGTCTACAAGCCTAAATCTTTTTGGAGGCAAATTTGGCTGAACTTGGCAGCAAAATTGCAAAATTAGTGTTTCTGTATAGAAAACAATGGTCCAAGTGGCAAAATCCACACATGTAACTAATAAACACCCCTTGCAGAAGTTTACATAATCCTCTCAAAATCAAATACAGTCATGTTTAAGGTGGCAAGGTGACTGATAATCAGAGAGAACACGAAGAAGTTAATTTTACCCCAGGAACCAATTACAGCCTAATTGCACCAAGATAAGTTTTAAACAAAATACATAAACCTGACAGCTATGCAACATTATACTCAAGACAGCTAATCATGAAGAGAACAAAGACCCCGTCTACCATTATCTGTTATTATTGTTGGACAACGCTTTCCTAAATACCTTTCAATGAAAAAAATCTTGAAAAAAAATTGTTAAGAAAAAGAATGAAGCAGCAAGATGTCAGTTTGCAAAGTTAAGACACTAAGAAATTGGTGGAATCATGAAACTTTTGATTAAGAGAGCACTACTTACATACACATATACACAATATACCACCTTGGATTTCCTGAAAGGGGGTCACCTGGAACTAGACTGTCTACATACCGTGAAAAAATTAAATAAAATCAAACATTTAAGGAAGCCAGAGCATGTATAGTGACTCATAACAGAAGTAACAGAAATTTGTACCAATAAATCCCCTCACAGGTCCAACTTTGAGAAATTGCCAGCCCACGGAGAAAAGCTACTGCAAAAAGCTGGTGTGCATTTCAGCAGCAATTTCCAACTGAATTCAGAAGGAAGGGACACTGATATGTCCAGTTGTCATGTAATGGTTGTGCTGTCCAAAAGTATCAAAGATGGCACAATAACTGCAGTAACAGAACTGTGTGAAAGGAAGAAAACAAGATACTGCAAACTCCTGCTCCCCACGACAAAGTAGAAAAATACCCATGTAAAGCAAAAGGTAAAGCAATAAAAAAACCCCACAAAACAAGGTAAGAGAAAATATATAGATAACAGCACTGAAGGATCTACTGAAATAAGTGACAGTAAGATGTTTTATCAGCTCAATGCCATTTTAACTGGCAAGTTTACATCAGCCAGAGGGACCTGTTAAGGGTGAACAGGAGAGCCCACAAGAATAAGAAACTGGGAGAGAGCTCAACAGTTACCAAGGTGCTAAGGAGACAAAGGACTATATGAATTGTAAACCTTGACGTAAAGATTAAAACACACAGAATGAGTCTCAGAAATACACACGAATACATGAGACACAGCAAAAAGCAAGAGAAAACGTTACAGGGGACTCTTTCAAAGCTTGAGAGAAGAGCAACAACTGTCATCAAATACTTCAAAGCACAAGAGCAGAGACATCTCCAGGAAAAATGGTCTACAGTTAAGCATGAAATAAAGTTGAGCTAAGCAACTGCAGTGACTGAGGAAACCACTTCTCAGAGGGCAGTGAAGGAGGTGAGTTCCACAGGTAAACCCGGGGCTGTGAATGATCCTATGAAAGGCAAAGAAAAAGAATGAGGAACAACCCACACCATAACGCAGTCCTGAAAGGCACCTGAAGCCAGCCTGCCTCATCTTTCAAAGACCTCTTCTGACCAGCACAACAGCTTTGAACTGATTAATAGCTTGAAATCAAGTAGGTAGGCTTTAATCTATCATGAACTCAGAAATTTCAGGATCTATGAACTGCAAAGGCATCCTCAGGGAGCAACGACTTGAAAGCCTATTTCACTTCCCTAGTTTTTTTTCTAAATTATGTGGGATTTCCTTTACAGAGGCTTTCTGAAACTGCAAGTCCAGCAAGCCGGAACTGTGTGAACAACAATGCATCGCAAACCCAAATATTATCAGTAAAGAAAGGACTGCAACAGAAAGGTACCATCAATTTCTAAGAAAATATCTCCTTTTCCCTAAATACAGTTACTGCAGTTTTACTGAAATAAACAACAAACAGTTTAAGTGAACCTAGACGTAAGTAAATGGTTTAAAAAAAGTAGGAATTCGCTTTTCTCTTCAGGCAGTGCCACTAACTTATTTTTAGAGGAGAGCAACAACCCAGGCATCACGTGGTTTCAAAGAATAGAAGAAAATTTATATAGTGGAAGCTAAACCAACATGCATACAACAATCAGAAGATTGGGCAGTTCCCCATCAAAAGGGCATACAATTTAAACTGTAGTCATCAAAAGTCACACTAAGAAGCAAAGTTTTTTTCAAAACAAAGTAGTATAAGAAGGGAGTAAATTCACATGCATGCCAGCAGGAATGTCAAAACAAAACTGCAAGCACATGTTGGTAAAGTAGTTGCTGCAACCTCCAGATTTAACAGGCACAGGATATCAAAAAATCTAGTTTCAAGCTGTAAAGTATAGATTCTGGTCTAAATGCTGTTTCTGTTCCCATATGAATAGCTGACAGATCCACCAAAATCTCACACAAACCTCTGAGTGCTTTTGAAAGCAAATGCATCAGATAAATCCCATACATTGTGATGAATTGTACATGTTTTTAAAGTCTGATAATCTGTCACCCAAAACATCTGGAAAAACGCTGGGTATCTGCCACTGACAAGAACAGATGGATGCAGTGTCACTATAGGAAATACCCTTTACAATCCCAAACTGGGTACTAGCCCTGTCCCATCCCTGGGCAGCAGTACAGCATCGCAAGGCGTGGAAGGCAACAGCAAAACACGCGTGCTCTCAGCTACTGCGCAGAGCTGCACTGACATTCGTCACCTTTGGAGAAGCCCGAGTTTGGAGTTGCCAGTGGTGCAATGCCAGAAGGAACATGGGCTGATATCAAGCTGCTCTAGCACCACTCTCTTCCATGAAAAGGCATATCCAGTTGCCTGACTGTCATTATACAAGTGAGAGAAGACAAAGCAGGACCAAAATGTGTCCCTCTATACTGTTTACAGAGGGGAAATTAAACGAGTTAAAAACAAGAGGATATGAAAATTGAGTACAAGATAGCAGCAATGAGCGAGTTGTCAGGCCCTTGATGTCCAGTGGAACAGGAAAAAATTATATATTCAGATAAAGCCATGCATCTCATGATACTCTACAGGAGTGTTTAACACAGATCTTACTCTGTTTCTTCCAAGGTCAGAGGGTATTTATCTTTTCTTCATTAAAAAAAGAGATTGTTCATTACCGGGTGTTTCTGAAAACTCGCAAAAAAGGATAAAACAGATGCTGTTCACACTGTGAAGAAAATGAAATTCAAATGCATGAGAAGGTATTAAAAAATTCAAAATACTTAAGACTGTAGGGCTAATATTCATTCAAATCTTATTAATTTAAACCTTGGTTATGTAAATCCTAGATTATTTCTTTGTACACTTGCCTACAAAGGACTGCCTACAATAGGATCATGCTTTCACTCCTGTCATGCAAGAGACATAAGTAAAACATGCAACAAAGACTAAGCACAGACAAAAAGGTTTCAGCCTTTAGCTGCTAGATCTACTATCTTATTTCCGTGTCTGAGCTACAATTAACCTTTAGTCAGCTACCTCAATCATGACAATAGATAACCATGGATTCCCTTTCTGTGAGCCTAATCTTAGTTTTAAAAACCTTTATAAAAACCCTTAGAATTTTCAAAAAGGCTGAATCAGACTGGGGGTGCAACCATCTTCATGGATCCACAGAAGAATTTTAGTTCAGTCTGCAGGTGTGATGCACTACTTGCTACCACATATAGCATAATACTTCCTCTGAAGACACCAAGCTGAGATCACTGCTGAGTCCATTCACAAGGTAAAAAAACAGGCCTTTGCACATTTCATTACATGAAATGTAATGTTTGTAGTCTGATATAGTCCCAAAGAAGGGACAGCCTTATAGTAATTTGAGTAAGATGCTGTCTGGTCTGGTGGTGAGGGGCTTCATCATCACAGGGCACAAAAAGTGTGCTCAGTACCATGGGTTTTGCCATTCAGTCTCACTACTTCCAAATCTACTTTTTTAATCAAAGATGTGCCACATCAGTCAGTTTCAGTTGGTCAGTCTTACTTTAGTGCCCAAAGATCACGGAGCCAACGGAAATGATGCTAAGGCACATGGAAAATAATGAGGTGATTGGTGACAGACAATAAGACTTCACTAAGGACAAACCGTGCCTGATAAATTTGGTGGCCTTCTACAAAAGGGTTACAGCATTGGTGGATAAGGAAAGAGAAACTGACACCATCTACCTGGACTTGGGCAAAGCATCTGACACTGTCTCACATGACATCTGGTCTCTAAACTTGAAAACCATGGATTCAGCAGATGGACCACTCAGTGCAAAAGGAATTGGCTGGGTAGTCACACTCAAAAAGTTGCAGTCAACAGTTTGCTGTCCAAGTGGAGACCAGTAAAGAGTGGTGGTTCTTCAGGGGTTGGTACTGGGACAAGTGCTGTTTAAAGTCTTTGTCAGTGACATGGACAGTGGGATCGAGTGCTCCCTCAGCAAGTTCACTGACAACACCAAGCTTTGTGGTGTGGTCAACAGGCTGGAGAGAAGGGATGTCATCCAGAGGCCTGAGAGGTGGGGCTGCTGAAACCTCATGAAGTTCAACAAGGCCAAGTGCAAGGTCCTGCACTTGGGCCAGGACAATCCCAAGCACCAAAACAGGCTGGGCAGAGAATGGATTGAGGGCCAAGAATGGATTAAGAGCAGCCTGGAGAAGAAGGACTTGGGGGTGTTGACTGATGAAGCTCAACATGAGCAAGCAATGTTCATTTGTAGCCCAGAAAGCCAACCATGTTCTGGGCTCCATCAAAAGCAGTGTGGTCAGCAGGTTAAGACAGTTGATTCTCCCACACTACTCCACTCTTGTGAGACTCTACCTGGAGCACTGTGTCAGGCTCCAGGGCCTGCAACACAACAAAGATGTGGACCTGCTGGAGCAAGTCCAGAGAAAGGCCATGAAGGTGACCAGAGGGCTGGGGGAGCTCTCCTATGAAGACAGGCTGAGAGAGTTGGGGGTGTTCAGCCTGGAGAAGAGAAGGCTCCAGCGAGACCTCACAGTAGCCTTCCAGTACCTAAAGGGGGCCTACAAGAGAGCTGGAGAGGGACTTTTTACAAGGGCCTGTAATGATAGAGCATGGCTTTAAACTGATAGAGGGCAGGTTTAGATTAGATGTTGGGAAGAAATTCTTTACTGTGAGGGTGGTGTTGAGGCACTGGCACAGGTTGCTCAGAGCAGCTGTGGATGCCCTATCCCTGGAATTGTTCAAGGCCACGTTGGACGGGGCTCTGAGCAACCTGGTCTAGTGAAAGGTATCCCTGTCCACGGCAGGGGAGCTGGAATTAGATGATCTTTAAGGTTCTTTCCACTCAATCATGGTCCTTTCCATGATTCTGTGATTCTATAATAATTATTTTCTGTCTCACGCCAAATAGGAGTGCACCCGCATAGCTCTTCTTGCTTATAGCTGTATCTCAGAGGCACTTTATGAGCACAGCACAGTGGAATGGTCATGACACTAACACTGTGATGGTCCTCCTAAGGCCTACTTGCAGCAGGAGCATAAAATAAGCTGTGTTAACATTATAGGAAGAAAATATGAAGAGGAAAGATGGAGGACAGCTAAATACATTCTTCTAATTTCACCCCTCCTGAGTAGAGCACAGCAAAGGCTCACGCCTACACTCATTAGTGACCCAGTAATGTATGGTAACCAGAAAAGCTCCCCTGTGCTAATAGCACCATTATTTCTGGTCCCATTGAGAAGTGGCAAATACTAGCACAACTGTCTATCAAAACCATCTTGTGGTCACACAGTAAATTTAATCCCTGTGACAATGAAATCTGTCCCTACAGTTCTCAGTTTAAAACAGCAATTATTCTCTGCTAGGGACAGCACAATTACTGTATAAAAACTTCCCTCCTATTTTTTCCATTTCTCAACAAAACAGAGTCCAAAGGAAAGGCCAAATATTTACCTTCTAAGTAGTCTTGTTAGGCAGTAACCTAGTAACATTTGTTAAAACGATTTTTGTTTGTTTGCTTTTTTTTTACAAATACTTTGAATTTTCAAAAATGACCTTCCATCTCTCAAAATGCCTCAAAATCCAATTCTTCTTTAGATACTACTGCCATATAAAAGTTTACACATGGAAAACAAGCCCAACT
This sequence comes from Pipra filicauda, assembly GCF_003945595.2. Classification (NCBI taxonomy): domain Eukaryota; kingdom Metazoa; phylum Chordata; class Aves; order Passeriformes; family Pipridae; genus Pipra; species Pipra filicauda. The sequence continues at coordinate 4,097,151 of NW_024104287.1, forward strand.
GATCCCAGAACAAACACTGGTCTCTGACCAGTGCAAGTACAATGGGAAAATAAAGCTATGACTACTGACTGGATTTTGCATCACATTCCAACATGCAGGAACGTGTATTTCGTAACATTCACTTTCAACTCTATGTTCACTAATACTACACTAATAAAAATATTTCTTCTCTTTGTATAGATAAAAGCAGTTGGTAGAACCTAACGCAGCATCACCACTTTCAAATGAACCTAACCGTCCTGGCTTTTTTGCTTTTCAGGTGTAGTTATATTCTCTACCGAAGCCCCCACGTACTGGGGGTTTCTCGCAAAGGTCATAACAAGCCTCATTTTAAAGCACTTTTAATAAAGGAAAAAGACACACACATACACACCACCCTTAATAGTAACATACAGAAAAATTAAGCTCTTCATAAACACTAACTTTTCTTCACTCAAGAACAGCTTTTCTACTCGACTAAAGATAAGCATTAGACAATTTAAGAGGATTTCTGTGCATTAACAGAAGGTTAAGTAGATGGTCTAAAACCACAATCTTGAACTCTTTTATATTTTGTGACTACCTAACCTAGCTCTGCCCCAAATGAAAGGAACTCATTTTCTGTCTTTAAGTCTAGATTCTTTTAAAACCAAATGATTGCGTAAGATTCACACTATCTCTGCAAAGTTTCCAGAATTTCCATATAGTTAGGTCTGAAACTCAGCCCTGAATTGCCACTGTGACCAGACTGAAGCCTAAATTTTATCGACATCTAAACTTCACTTCCTTAGTTTTCAATACCTTTGCAAATACAGAATGAAAATATCAAATAATTTCCCTTTTTAAGGATCACATGACATATACTGAGACTCTAGAAATTCAGCCATAAGTTAATCCTCAGTTTCAGAGTATTATTTAAGGCTGTTTTATGGTGATGAAAAGCTTTCACTAGATTAAAAAAATACATATCTGCAACTGGAATTCAAACCTCCACTCTAATGCATATACTCAGTGAAATGCTTCTGCATTAAATAATTAGACCCCATTATAGTCTCTGCATGCTTGTTGCATGTGGCAATAGTAAGTCTATTCAATATTTATTTTCACTGTATAGCAAGAGGTTATGTTATAATTTTTTAACCATTAATTTTTTATTAAACTTGTTAAATTCTCAGAGAATTCTAGAGCAGTACTGTCATAGCCATCACGGTTATAATTAAGCTGTGAATTCAAACACTTATTATGTTTGCACTAATAAACCTCATTGCTAAGTGCTAGCTAGCTATTCTGACCTATTATTCCACAATGTCTCACAGAGATTACTTTTTTAATAATTGCTTTGCTCTGGAAATAGCAATGGTTTACACTTTCCTAAGTCAGAGACTTTCTACTTAGGAAGCAAAGTACCTCCATAGTGAGACATTCCAAACGGCGAATGACAGCTACATAAACAAACATATGGCAAAGTAACATCAAATGGCCACTCAGAAATCTAAGATATTCTTCTCTCATAGGGCTTTAAGCATCTCTCATATTTAAGGAATTTCCTGTGTGGCATACTAACCAAATACACCCCCTCTGGCCTCAGAGAAATACTGCGATTCATTCAGCATGTTGAAGACACTCCTAATTTTTTTCCCTTGCAGAGGATATCAAGTATCTGTGGCAATAACCAGGGAGTGAGGAAATTGAAAAGAAACTGTACTAGGCATCTCAGGTTATCAAACAACCAGAAATTAGACAACTAGGTGAAAGCAGCTCCATAGTCAAATCTTGGGAAGAATAAAATATTAGAAACATATGCAAAGTTGTCTGACATTAATCCTGACATAAATTAAACTGTAGCTTAACTTACTGGTAAAGTTCCTGGTAAAGAAGCATCAAAGAAAGACACCAAAGAGTTAGGAGGTGCTGCAAACTGGACTTGGGAACCAGAGAAAAGTTTTGAGTTGGAACTGATCTGTGCATGAATTTCCAGACCCACGACTGGTACCCATGGAGCAAGACTGAAAAGGAAAGAAGAGGAGGGAAAAACAGTTTAAATACAGATGACATTAAAACCCACAAACACCTAGAAATACAAGAATTAAAAACTCCTCATTTATTAACAAAAATTAAAATGTAATTGTAAAAATATTGTAAATGATGTTGCAAATACATCTACAGTGTAATGGAAAAAGTTGTGCTGCAATACTGCAGAAATGAGACTACTTGACAATATATGGGGGGACTATATGGCAAAGTGTCTTCATTATACGCAAAAAAGAATGTAATAAAAAAAGGAAATGTAATGGTTTGAAACTTTTAATTTTTCCTTACATGAGAAATCTCAGAGAAATTAATGAGGCACACTTGCATGCTGGATGAACCCTAATTTGGTGCCTCATGAAAATCACAAAATCATCATAAATATGAATTACTTCTCAGGTAGTTTGATAAATCTCCAACAGACAGGTGGCATAATAAATTATGTATTCTTTGCCAGCTAGTCACTTGCATGCTGGGAAAGGTGGCTCTCCAGAGCAGCGTTAGCAGTATATTAGCATAAACATTAGTAATCTGGTAAGAGAGAAATCATCATTTCAACTAGAGAGCTACTATTCTCTGAGCGTATTCCACAGAATAAAGCTTCTCCATATTATCTAAAAAGTAATTGCAATTCTCACATCCATAACCTTTATATGGACAAGAGGAAAAGGTCACCTTTACAGTATGAATTGTTTGACAGTTTTTCTAAGTAATTATCTGGCCTTGTACAAATGAAGTGGCACAAATAATATTTCAGTGATGAAATCACATTTCTATGGCAGAATACTTCAGCAGCACGAGTACCCAGATAGCTACAGGAGATAAGCAAGCTATGAAAAAACATCAAACAAATACATCAAGTACAGTGTTCCTTCCAAAGGTGAACATAATACATTACCAGGATTTTAGTTCTCCATCTGCCCTTCAACAGCAGAGGACATCCCTACAAACACCAAACTAGTGATGCAGGTGTCACTTATATCACTGCTTTAAGTATAATAATATTATCATAAAAGATTAAGGTTCAGGTGCCTAAAGGAGCGAATACATTTTCTTTCACCAAAACACAGTATTTGCTTTGGTGTTTTCAACTATCTATAAAAATGCTTCAAGGTCTAGAGAAAAATGTAGGGCTTTTTCAAATTTTGGAGACAAATTCATTTCATTGTTTCAAGCATTCTTCAGAAATGCATCTCCATCATATCTTGACATTAAAAATTACACCAGGCTTCGCTTAATCAGTGTCTTGGCTTACACTCAGAGGAAAAGGCAGGTGCTGCAGTCAGCCCTCGAGTCCTGCTAACAACGCTGATAAGAAGCGTGAAGCTTCACCCATGTTTGTTCCAGGATTATGTTTCTGAGTGTCTCTAAACAATCAGCAGCACGCTTATGCCGGTGTCTGCGCAACTTTCATGAGGTGATCAGCTGTGCAGAGAAAAACCTCTGGCTCACCAAAGAACAGCAGAACTTGTTTATGCCGTAACTTTCATTTGCACCAGGAATGAAACGCACGCTGCCCAAAGTCTCACAATCCCGCACTGGGGCAGACAGCCTCCTCTGGACCAGCACGACCCCTGAAACCACGCTCGGGAGCGCTGGTGCAGCCCTCGCTGCTCACACTCCGCACACGCGGGTCCTCCCGCGCCCGAGCCGCGGGCTCTTATCGCAGCCGAACGTGCCAGAGGGCCACGGCCCCGCTGCCGCGGCAACCACTGTGTGGGCTCTGGGGAGGGGTGCGACACGAACACGCGTTCACAAGGTGCTGCCAGCCACCTGCAAGCTGTACACGCATTACTCCGCTCAGAAGAGCACCTAGCCCGGGACCTGCCCCTGTCACCGCCGCTCCCGTGCCCCCACCCTGCGGCTCCACCCGGAGGGCGGGATGCCCTAGGGGGGATCCACCTTCACCCGCCCCTCTCCCGGCACCGTACCCGCTCTTCCCCGCTGGCACCGCCTCGACTCTCGCATTACAGGCGACAGCCCGCTGCCCGCGGGGAAAAGGACTTAGAGCGGGCCCGGGCACCCCCCTGCCGTGCTGCCAGCCCCGGCGCCAGGCCCCGCCGCAAGCCCGCGCCGCCATGGCCGCCATGGCCCTGCTGACGGCACAGAGGCTCCCGAAGCGCCCCCTGGGAAATGCAGTCCGGGATGGCGGTGCGGAGCGGAGAGGGCGGACTACAACTCCCATCAGGCCGCTCGCCCTGGCGCCGCCAAAGATAACCGGGAATGCGGGTTGTGTGCCTCGTCTGGGAACGCCTGTCCCGGGAATGCTGAAGCTGGAGGCAGGCACTGCGTTCGCGACTCTCTTGTAGCTGTTGTTTGAAATGTCTTAGGCGGCTCAGGTCCTCACAGATGCCTGTGTGTGGTTTTCCTCTGGGTTCACGCTGGTACAAAACCAGCCGCTGTTTTATAGGCGGTAGTTTGCAATCCTTGGGCATCGAATGATAAGGTACCATACGGTTGAAGTCTTGGATCTTCTTGTGAACTGCAAGGTCCAGTCTCTGCAGGTCCACGGCAATAGAGAACGCTGTCCAGGGCAGATGCAAACACCTTAAATGTTTACACAGCTACGTGTCACAGACGACAAAATTAATGACCTTCCATCTTAAGACACGGGCCTGTGGAGCTTAAATGGGAATGAACATAAACTGTTGCTTATGTCATCTTTGCTCTATGTCATCTACTGCCAGCAGGAGTTGATCAGTCACAAACACGTGAGTGAGGCTGATTTCCTCCAGCAGAGGACAGTGGTGCACACAAGCACTTGACAGTATCTTGCAGCCCCTACACCCTCTTGTCTTCCCAAGCTCAGATACATCATGCTTAATGGTTCAGAATCATGTAGAATTTAATTTATCCAAATAAAAAAATGTTTTATAATTGATGTTCAAGAGCACTTATTTTCCAATATATTTATATTGTAAACAAGTTAAATTAACTGGAAGTTCTTTATAGAAAGAACCAGTTGAGAGATACCTTCAGCAGACACTGATCTGTAGTTTGTACAATATAACCTTGTTTTAATTAGTTTGTCATGTTCCTTTTCTTGGGGAATATCCCTCCCTTGTACAACAAAGTGTGACCAAGAAAAAATTCCTTTCCAGTAAAGAAGAAAGGGAGAGATCAGGTCATCTGGGACATGCGGTGGTGTCTGAAAGAACTGGAGTAACCCTTTTCCTTCTCTCCTGCTATAAACTTCTTCACATATGAGCTAACAATATAAGGCTGTGTAGCAGTCTTTAGGCCAATGAAATAGGTAAGAGTTTTTGATAATTCTGATATGACTTAGTGAGGGCCTATGCAAGGTATTGTGATGAAAAATGCATTTTAGGCTAAAGCTTTAGTGTATGATTGTTATTTCTGCAACGAATTTACTCTCTTTGCAACTGTCCTCCACAAACTCTGGATTTCATTGTTTTTTGATACTTTTTAGGGACTGGCAGGTCATTTTGACCCAGCTATGGAAACAGGTTCTGAATATAGCTCTAAAGTATTTCTACTGGTGTAAAAATGGTAGGTTTCACATTATGTGACTTCCTTTTAAGACTGTTATTATGATGTAATAGAAGATTTCATAAGTAGTGTCTAAGAAGTTAAACCCTTATGAATATTAAAATCATGTTACTTAAAGTCTTACTCTACCTTGATTGCACAGACTTCTGCCCTTTGCACATATTATTTAGAAGGGAGTAGACAATAGAGAGGGGTTGAAATCCACCCCAGACTATTCCTCTGGAACTTTTAGCTGTATTAGTTTTTGTATTAGATAGAGAGGAAGATTGGGAAGTACCACTGTTTGTGATTTAAATTGTCTCATTGCTATTTTAATTCCTTTTCCAGAAAAAAAATAATCCCATTAGAAAACCCTTTTCCTTTGCAGCCTTGTGCCGGTAACCCAGGAGGTAATAAATGAAAGCTCACACATCCATACACAGGAAGCTGGCCAATCACAGACAAGAAGGGCATAATTACCTTTCCCAGCAGCTTACTTTGAGGTAGAAAAGGCTACATATTTGTTCCTTATATACCCTGGGCAGCAGCTTCGACTTTGCAGTGTGTTTATAGATCATGCTGTGGCTTGGAATAGGAAAATAGCACTGCATAAAGAGTTGTGCAATGATAGTTCATTACTAACTATGTAGACTTATGTCTTAGAGAGGGTAGATCCAGGGGAGAGTTTGCTCTGAGTCGGAATTTCTATTGCTGTAAGAGTTTAACCAATGCCTGAGAGGAAATTGGAATTTTCTAGAGAACAAAAACCCAACAGTATGTCATTTAATCCATAAAGATGCAGTCTCTCCCATTTATTTGAAAGAAGATCCCTCTGAGTTTTAGTTTACAGGGTCTGAGCTTTAGACTCTGCTTTCTTGCAAGGCATACTTAGCACGCATACTTGGTCCTTTTGTGGACTGTGAGATCTCTTTTTAGTATAACAGGGAATGGGATATTCAGATTGGAGTGTTTGGAAGATACCTCACAGTCTGCCTGCAGTGTCTTATTTCAGCATGTGAAATAAGGAACTGGCAGGAACCTCTGCTAAGATTTTGAAGTGGAGGGTAGGACTTTTGGAAGAGTAGATCCATAGTGTACCAAATAATCAGACATCGGCCTACAGGAAAAAGTAATGAGGAGCATTGTTAAATTTGGAAGCAAAGTATGGTAAGGGATATTTTCAAACTTTTAGGCCCCTAAGATCACCTCTATACCTTGAAAGCCTTTTTTTAGCTACAGGTGTAAAGAGAGACATTTTCTTTTTTTTTCCTGCCACTTTCAATTAGTGAGGGCAATGATTTTCAGCCTGCATTGATTCAACTTGTTTAACTATTAATAATGGGGGATGACAGATGTACAAAATGTACAAAAAAATGTACCTGATCTCGCAGATTGGAAAAGGGTATTTCTACTGAATACAGGAAAGAGTATTTAGGGAGCTAATAGAGCTGCCTTCTATGATCTGCTGACTACATGTGCATGCATGTGTGCATGCATATGTGCAGTGATAGACTGGGTAATGTCAAGGGCCTCGTGGTTCGAGGGGTCTTGTATCGAAATGTGTTAATGTACAAAATGGCATCAATTTCCTACTTGAGAAGTAGTGCCATTTTATTTTATTTTATTTTATTTAGTAAAAGTGTTATTACTCATGAGTTGAAAATAAAGGCCAGACTCAGCTAGAAAAAAAACACCACAAGAAATATGTATGCAAAAGCAATTTCTATAAACAGTAAAGAAAATGAAGGTTACATACTGGTACTGATGCTACTGTAGAAGGTGAATTCACTATTCCTCAGAGGCTGTGTTGTTGAAGAGAACCTGTATCTCTGGTTCAGCCACGAGGAACTTGTTTATTACAGCCTTTCTGTACTTCTTTTCACCTAGTTTGTCTTGCCTGGGACTGCTGCAGTGTGCATTGACTACACCTGTGACTTGAATCAGGTGCTAGCCATCTTGAAAACTACTACTTAGGTGCAGAGTAGCTCCTTGTATCTCAGGACCCTGACTTGGAAGCAATGTGGTTAGTGGGCTTGTTGTAGCTGGGGTGCCTTACAATTCATTCTCCAAAGGCAGAGGCAGTGCTTGAGGAAGTTCTGTACCACTTAGCTTGTCTAATGGTGAGTACTACCCTAATCCTATTGTGTGATAAATTAAACTCTTAATTTTTCCACTATTATAGGCATAAGAGGACTTCCAAGTATATTGCTGCCATATTGTTATTGCATCTTGATTGAGTTATTAGAAAGTCTGTGTTATGAGACTATGCTACCTTTGGTATGATTTCTAGCTGCTTAGGGATTAATTTCTTTGGGTTGGAAATCAGCATGATTTACCTCCAGAGTGATCACTCCTTGTGATTTGGGCCTGTTTTAATACACAGTGTTTTCTAAATGCTTGAGTTGTAATTCAGGAATCATATCAGGTTTCTGTTTGGATATTGTTTGGTCTATAAGGAATATGTTATAGTGGGTTTTTTTCATACCATATTTTTCAGGCAGTGGAAACTGCATTTGGAAACAGCAGAGGCTAGACAAAAGCATCTAAATTTGAGTCCAGTAAGTTTATTGGATGAATCACATGTGTGTACTGTCTGTGATGATTATGCATAAGAAAGCGATTGATAATATTTCAGCTGATCTAAAATGTACTAATGCATTCTCTCTAGTTGTATTGGCACCTGCAAAAAAGCCTTTAAAATGTCTTTCCAGTCTTTAGTTTTCGTTTTCCTCTGTATAGTAAAGAACGTGGAAAGACAGAGGAAAAAGCACCTAGAAGTGAGACTAATTTATTCCTGTGTTTCATTACTTTTTGTGTTGCATTTTTGTGTTTTCTGTTTCTTCTGTTTACAATTTTCAACTGAAATTTTCAAAGAGCTGCGTTATGCCTGAGGCCTGCTACTTCCTAAATTAAGAGTCATAACTCTTGTTGCAGGCTATCTTATAACTTTATATATATAAATATGTCCTGGACCTAACATTTCAGCAGCATAGTTTCACATAACTTATACTCGAACAAGAACTTTCATATACTCATTTATAAGATTCCAGCTGACAGCCCAACCTAGGAAAAAACAGACACAAAGATCTATGCTAAATTTGTTAAAGAAGGAAAATTTTAGCTGAACAGTCAAATTGGGAATACGCATCAAAGTGTTTTCCCTGACTAAGAGAGGGTATTAATAATCAACAAAACCTTCAATTATTATTGACTTCTCTGTCATGAATAAAGTGAAGGAATAGGTTGAAAGAGTTGTCAAGCAACATAATGCTTGAAGTAAGCTAGTTATAATAGTGACATTAGTTTAGTCTAAAATTAATTTTTTAATCAAAACCAATCTAAAGATAGTCTCAAATATTAAATCCTGTCAAGGTGCTCCTTTTCAGAGGGATTTCTTTAGAATGTGGGAGTACTTGTAGGTTGAAGCCAATTTGAAGAGGTTATATTTTAAAAAAATTTTATTCCTCAGGCTTAGCACAGTGCTTCTAGGGGCTGCCTTTATTGTTCTTAACACTAAGGATTATTTTTAATTCTCTGAAGCAATGAGGATACGAACTAAAACTGTTGACCAGATGGAACTTTGTGATTTATTACTGCACTAAAAGCACAGCAGAAATGCAAATGAAGGAAAATACTACAGATAAATGTTCAAAAGCTTTGAATAAGGCTGCAGATCCTGAAGTGAGCCCTGTCTTGCCTTCTTCCTATGCAACAACACAGACTTCTGTTTTACTTGTTTAGGATTGATTTGTAAGCAGTTAGTTATTTTCTAAATTTTTTGTATATTCCTTGCTTTCAATTGTATACACCTGTTATGCGTAAGCCAGGTGGGCTTGAACACACGTTGAAACCCTTATCCTGCTGGATACAATGTCTTTACTCTGGTACATAAATTTTTCTTTTTTTACTTTTATGGCTGCGCTGCTGTCCTCATCTTCCCACAGTGCCTGTGGCATTTGAAGCAAAATCTGAGTTACGTTCTGCTTTTTGATAACAAGTGACAAGAATGTTTGTGGTGTTTGTTTGCGATTTTTCCCCTCTGTAATGTATTTATGCCATACCTATGTGTTTGTTAACTTTTCTTATAATAAAATAAAAAATGTAAACATTGCTTCTTCCTAACAGTGGCAGTGCCCTTGAAATTAATCATCCATCTCACAATGCTGTTTGTTTGTGTTTTGGGTTGATTTTGCTTTTTTGTGGGGTTTTGTTTGTTTGGCTGGTTTGGTGTGGTTGTGTTTTTTTTTTTCTTTTCTGCAGACTGACTCATGGCTTTTGAATCTTGATTATGATTTCTCCATGGACCTGGTGAAGACAGTTAGTGTGTTAGTCAGAGCCCTTAACTGAGAGCTTGTAAATGGAGACAGGCTGTGACAACCTGGAGAAATGAGTACCTTTGGGTACAAAACAGGCTAGAATACACAGAAGCAGAACAAACGTATTTCCTGTTTTGTTACCTGTGTATCCTAGTGTCCTAATGGAAAGGACTGCTGACAATGTTGAATCAAATATTTCATCTTGTGTCATTTATTCTGTCCTTGGGTTTTTTTGTGGTGCCACCAGTTCATGCTTACTGGTGTGAACTTCTGCCCAGCAGTAACTGCAGCCTATATGAAATAGGCTGATAACTAACCAAAGTATTTTAATTTTTCTTTAAACTGTGACCTGGGATAGCGACCCATTGAAGAGTCTTGGAATTGTATTTTGTACAAATTATATCACAGAGGTTTTGTCTTCCAATTCTTTGGAAAAAGTATGAATAATTGTCCAGTTTTGTGGATAACAGACATTTTAAAGCTATATGCCAGTGTATAAAATACGTTGGTAGTAGAATGCCTCTTTTACTATTATTTTAAAGGTAAGGAAAATAAGTGCTGGGGTTTTGTTTGTTGGGGTTTTTTTGGTGTTTTCTTTTGCAGGGTGAGTGAAAGTTGGGGTTTGATGGACTTTTTTTGGTTTTGTGGAGGGGTTTTTTTTGTTTGTTTTGTGTGGTAGTTTTTGTTTGGGTTTGTTGTTGTTTGGTTGGTTTTTTTTTTACATCATCTTAGATAAGATGAGATTAAATTTTTCCATTGTGGAAGAGAAATTCTCTCTATAGAAACTTTTATTAACTGGTCGATCAGTAACTGCTTTGGGACTGAAGTGCTTCAGTAACTGATTACATCATCTCAGATTAGATGAAATTCTTCCATTATGGAAGTGAAATTTTCCTGTAGAAACTTTTATTAACCAATCAGTCAGTAACTGCTTTGGGAGTGAGGTGCTTTAGCTCCAGTAAGTGATTAGTAAACTGCAGTCTGAAGCCAGAATGTAAGAGTTGTTGTGTGCTTTGCACATATTGGGGTAATGTCTCATTAGTTTTAATAAATTGGGTGAACTTTGAAGTTTATATTTCCTCCTTGCCTTGTCCAGTATAGCAGCATGTGCAGGGAATTCAGTTCAGTACAAGCCAGCACAACACAGTGTGCTTAGACTGTGTCAGGGGTCTGCTTCTACAGGCCTTGTTCAAACAAAACTCTGTGGGGCTTCAGTAAGAGTTTGGGTTAATTCCCCACGTCATTGCTAAAACAAACTCAGTGGAGGTAGCATATGTTAGATAACTGCAGTAACAGCTTTGCCTAAGGGACTTGAGAGACCAACCCTTCTAGCTTTGCCATATGCCCTTCTTCTCTTTCCTCTCTAAATGTTAGCATTTGTAGTATGGTAGCACAGTTTTCTCTCTACTCTACTAGTATTTTCTTTCTCACTATAGTGGCCTAAGTAGTGGTAATGGCATGAGAATGCATTGCTGGCTTTTGTTCTAACAATACTTTTGATTTCTCTTCTGTCTTTTTCTGCTACTGCGTAGGTTATGGCAATGCATAAGTGATTATATAGGAAGCTTTTCTCATCAGGATAGTACCCTTATGATGAAAAGTGATACTCTGTCAAGTCACTGGACAATTCTTCAGAAGAACTTTTCTGCTAGGCCAGGTGTGCAGTAGTGACTGTGCATTGGAAGGTTATGCGATGTACCCGGCCTCAACAGCACGCTTGGGTTTACTGCTTCCTGTATTACCGAGATGGAAATTCAGTGGCACATTACTTTGAATAGATATGCAGCTGCCTTACGTGTGGGTGAAAGAAATATATCTGTGTATCAAGATATTCTATTTTTCCAATTATGGTCTGCTATCTCATGGTACTAGATAGGAACTGTCTAGTTTAGGAAGCATTTTATTACTGTTAGATGAGTTATGCAAAGCTTGCTGTTTCTTTTAGGTCCTGAGAGGGAGAGATTTTAACTTCCTCTTGGACTCCTCTTCCCAAAAGCATGTCTGTTGTTTTCTTACAATTTTTGAAATATGGAATTAGACATTAATTGGAAAAAACACAGCACTTACTTGTGTGTCTTGCTTGTGATTATGTTTACTTGGTCTTTCCCAATCACTGAATGTCTCCCAATCTCTAGTTTTTTCATTCTAAATCCATTTTTACTGTTACACACAAAAAGCAAACATACATGTCCAGGATGATTTTACTCTAACATAAGGAGACGAAAGAATGAGAAAATTTGTATTAAGAATATATTCAGCGTATCTGCTAACCTCTTCAGAACTGAACAAAATGGCTTTATTGTCTCTTTGTACCAGAAGGCTTGAAAGGTTTGCAGATGCATGGTAGTAGCATAGTAAATAGGCAGCATATTGGGAATATATCTTTTAAAGGCCAGGGAATAGCTTAAATACTCTTTTAAGCTGTGGTTGATATAAAACATTTCCAGTTGGATCATGTATGGAGTAATTACTTTTGACAAGTTAATTTTGCAAGTGTCCAATTAAGCTATTCATTCATAGCTTATCTCCTCACAGTGTGGCTGTATTCACTTAGATGTTCAGGCTTGAATTTCTATTATGCATTTAAATATGAATCCAAATTCATGCAATGTGAATTCATTGAAAGGGCAGCTCTTAGTGTTTAGAGTTTGAACCCCTCAATTCGGATCACAAGACTGGCTTAAATCAAGAGGAATGCAGGGTTGTCTTTTTCTTTCCTTTAGTAGTAGTAGGTGTTTGTTAATTGCTAGGCTTCTATTTTTTTAAAGCTATTTAGATTCGTATTCTCAGTTTTTCTTTAAACTCACTTTAATTCACAATATAAAGTCAAATTTAGGAGTGTGATTTTTCTCATGAAACCACCCGACTCCCGAAGCTTGGACTTTAAATGGAATACCAAATATTAAAAAGTACCTTAGAATTAGAAGATACAGAACTTACGAGTGTAAATATGATGGGAGTATAGAGTGACAAATCTTTGAGATCTGAGGATGGCACTAGGTATTTTTGGTTGATAATGGAAGCTGTTCATTTATTGCTCTTGATAGAAGTGGAAATAAGCCAAGTCAGGAACATACTGTGATTATACAAAGGGTTCAAGGGCATCTGTAACCTACTTCAGTCAGGTGTTTGGATTTTAGGAATGAACTAATAATGTGCATTAAAGATGGACTTTGGCCTCTAGAAGCTTTTAAAAAAAGAACTTTAAAAAATTAATATCCAGTGCTTATTCTCTGAGCGAGCAGAGCAGAATTAGGGAACTGCCACATGATTAATCAAGCTAGTGATTATACCAGGCTGAAAACTCAAGGGACCAAATTTACTGGGCCCTGGGCAGGTAATTTACGTGATCTGCCCTGGTATTAGTGAGGCAAATTCAACAAGATGTATGATAGTGATGGTAGATAGTGTTTCCGTTCTGTCATCTATCCTGTTTTTCACTTGCACAGAAATATCTGTAGTGGTAATGGGACCAGGTCAGAGCATAGCTGAACCTTTATAGTTCTTTGCTGCTGACACAGAAGTTTGTAGGTTCCTGTTCTAAATCCCTCTGAGGGTGGGAATGGAGGGACACCACCGCCACCCACCCTTTGCTGATATTCATGTGGACGTTCACACACAGACTTGAGTGCCTATATGGCTCTTTCCAGTCAAGACTTCAGGACTTCTGAGTTCTTTCAATTCCTTTGTCTGTTTTGAAAGTTAAGCTATAAATGGATCTTGACATTAGGTTTCACACAGGATCTAGATATCAGACTGTATCATCCCACACACATATTTAGATTAATTTCATATCTCTTCTACACCTCTCACATTGACACGTGTTTGAACATGAAGAAAGCCGAGCTTTCCCTTGCATGGCTGGAAGCTGCTAACATGAGAGGAAGCCAGAAAAGTACATGTTGGGAAAGGTAATTGAAGGCTTTGAATGTTACATGGATGCTTAGGATTGACAGATGAGCCCAGCAGATCTCGATCACCAAGTTTTATTACTGCCACCCAAGCAGCAGTGATTGTTTTTTCCAGACTCTCTGTAGCTTGACTTTCTGAGAAGCTCTGCACTTTGGAGAAGATCCCCCTCTATAACTTACCAAGTGGTTCAGGATGCCAAGAAACATTGTCTTCTCTAAGAGTTCTGAGTCTATGTCTATCCAAAACACTACTATGTAAGTGCTGTTGACTTATGTTTCCTAAACAAGTCTTGTCTAATGCTATTTATCTACCTCCTTATTAAACAAAAAAAATCTGACCTTCAGTATTTGTCCGTTGGGCTATTTCTCTGCGATTAATTTTGTGAGAGATAGCTAAAAATCACTTTATATATTGGCTTTCATATCCCACTGTGGATTTATCTAGAGGATAATAGTAATATAAATCTTACACCCAGATTTTACAGCATTGTTTCTACTTTTTTTCAGCACAGTTACACTAGGTCTGGGTTCAGTTTCATATTGCTTCCTCCTGAGTCACTCCTTGTATGTGAGAAAATAACTGCAAAAACCCCAGTGTTCCAGGGTACACCTATGATGACCTCTTTGGTGCAGATAATGTGATAACTGCTGACCAATAATACAAACACATACCAGGTTTAGTGTAATTATTCTTATCTCGGGCAAGAAAGCTTCCCTAAGCTCCATTCCAAGGACAGCAAAGTAGCAAACAAAGAGAACTCCTGTGGCCTGAATTTCAGAGGAAACAGCATTAACAATGCAAAGGAAATATATGGGGGGGACAGAGAGAAGTGCCTTCAAAAGAACATTAAACCTATGAGGATTTTCCAGATAGGAAAGCACGTTCAGATAGTTCAGCCATAACCAGATTTTCTCAAAGCTAGTGTGAGAAAGCCCGAGAGGTGGTATGGTTTTGGCTGAAGAAATAAAGCATTATTATTATTCCTTTGAGTGCTGGCAATGCAGGACTTCAGAAAAATGGGTTAAGCACCATTGCATTAAAATGTAATTTAAAACAAACTGATTCTCTTCTAAGCTATGATGTAAGTCAAATTGCTTCTCAGCAGTCTTCTTTACTAGTGAAGTGTGGACACAGCTGAATGTTTTCTTCCTGTAAGAAGCAAACGGAATTGTGGTGCAGTTGAAGCTTGGTCAATACTAGATTAAATCAAACCTTGGTGTAAACAGGACGGTCATCATTCATGGCCAGGCTCCGCAAACAAAGATTTGGGAAGGGCTCTATCCACATTTGTTACAAGCACGCTGATGGCTAATGAGGCCAATATGAGATAGACGTGTCCGATTGCAAAAGGCACAGCAGAAAGACTCCTTAGGTGGTAAACAGGTAAACAGGACGGTATTACAGTCATATAAAATGAATGTAGTTGAGGTTGGTATCCAGTCCAGAAAGTCTGTTCTTTGGGTAGAGGATTTTATGAATGTGTTACATCTGCTCTGCTGCCCAGTAATAAACTGGTGGATGCAGTGCCTGATGTCCTATGGCTTGGGCTGCATCCTGCTTGGACTACTGACTTGCCACAGCAATTAGTACTGGTATAGTACAGTAATGGTGTATTGCATGTTGCATGTTTGGTTTTGGCATCAAGATTCAAAGATGTTTTAACCTTCAGTTTCAGAGTTTATCCACATGTTTCCTAAATACATCATTAGTAAAATTTAGAAGTCTCACTGTTCTTCCTATCTTATGTCACTGCATTAGTATTTAATTAATCCTCATTTCATTAGTTATACATTTATTAGCATAGGCAAACACATGGGTCTGGATTCATTGTCCGTGTAATGAGTAGTAAAATGATTTAAATGCAGAAAAAAAACCCTCTTTAGGGGATTAAAGGGAGGAAGTCTGATTTACATATTGGGACAATTCAGGGTTAGCCAAACAGTGACTGACAACCCATTCAGCTAGGCTGGAATGAAAATGGAGAGAAAATACAGTCAATAGAGAAAATGTTGTTTATTGAAGAGAGTGTGTGTGTGTGTGTATGTGTGTGTATGGGCTTTTAGGAAAGGATCTTATGAGAGGGGAAGTGAGTGCCGTATCTGTTCTTCTGTTTTTTGCAAGAGGGAAGTAAATGGCCTCTTGCAGTCTTACCCAGTATGAGTATAGTCACCAAATGAGTCTCTACTGGGCAACAGAAACATTGTCACCTTTGCTACCTGGTCTTGGGGGCAGGCAGCTTTTGCTGTATCAGCTGTTTTGTCCACCTGTATGCTAGATGTAAACACCATCTTTCCTGCAGCACATGCCTTGTTCTCTGTCTGTGCTTCGGTGTATTGACACAGAATGTAGGTTTGTGCTAATGTGCTGGAGGGCTGGCTGAGAGACAGTCATGATTTTGCCATCCTTCTAGGATTCCAGTTGTGCTGCTCCTACGTTTGCAGTAGAATTAAGATATGCACTTAATCTATGCCTTGACATAGGCACATGACACTAATGACACACTCGTCCTTTAAATCGGTGAGACTGAGGTGTGAATTACTACCCTTAATGAATATGTTATTTGACCCTGTTCCTCACAAAAGTGGGTGAAGTTTCCTATGTTGGTGACAGTATCTGAGTAGAATTGTTACCTCATTCTGCAGTTAATCTCAAGAATGGAGGAAAAAATATTTTTGGATCAAACCTCCAGTCTTTTCTAATCTAGATAATTCCTTGACCCCGCAAACAGTCCCATACGATTTCACACTCAGAGACTATTTACTCAAGAGGACACAAACATTAAACAAAACTATGCTTATAGTTTTAAGATTTTAACATAAAATAGGCATAAGTAGCAGTCCAATTATAATATTGATTAACTTGCCACGTTTCTCATGTGTAGTTGTGTGAAACTTTGTAACATTTGCCATACTGGACCCTGTTGGAATCCTCTTGGTTGTCAGTTCTTACTGGAAGATAAATACCATAATGGAGCTAAAAGGTTAATCAATGCTGTGGTGCAACAGCTATTTTTATGAAGAGAAAGACCCCCAGAGACTTTTTGCCCATATGCAACACTTCAAATAATTATTATTTATTACTAAAGTATTGGTACATCTGCCCCCACGCTTATTAATGCTACTGTGCTACCAATTCATAAACCTTTTTGTTAACTCTTGCTTCTCTACCACCTTCTCCTTCCACAAATAAATGCTAGAGTTGCTAAATCACGTCTAAGAGATGAGCAAATTCTTAAACGCGTTGAGGAGGGAGTTGGATTATTTGTTTGGTGTGCTGTGATTTATTTGACAAATGGACATACAGAAAGATAGGACATATAAATACTGCTGTGTTCTTGCTTTGTCACTTTTGAAATTTCTTAATTTCCTTTATTTCAGTACCTAAACACAATTAGTATGTACATGTCAGGTGCCAGATATGTGTATGTCTTTCTAGAATTTACATAGCTTTTCACATATTTTGAAAGAGAAATGAAGCACAGTACATTGCATAAGTTGACAACTTTGATGTATTGCTTCTCAGCCACAGCAATGCATAGCTTTGGTTTAGCAAGGCCTTTACCAGCCCTCTGGAAGTCTTTTAGTGGATTGTACTTCCTAAGTTATTACTCTATTCTTTATATTACTCTTTTTCCCCTAACAAATTCAGGTATTTTCCTGAAGTTTTTTTATCCGATAGAATTTTTTATTTCAGCTAAAACTAGGCATTGTTTCTGAGTCCTCAAGCCTGGCAGTTCTGCCTGCCACAGCTTTCAGTGAGTGAATGAACACTTTCACTACTCTACACCAAAAAGTGGAGGTGGGCTGAAATGGGTAAGAGGTACATGCTGCAAAACACTTTGAATGGGAAAAAGAGTGCGCAAAGAGTCGGGAGATACTCTGGGATCACAAGAAGCCATCTCTGTCTGGACCTGTACTCTGGTGGTGTTCCTGACAGGTGTTTGTCTAACCTATTCTCAGGGACCACTGGCAGTAGGTATTTCAGACTTATTTCAGTCCTTTACAATCTTCACTAATGCAAAACTCTTCCTAATATTTACCACAAATCTTTTTTTTTTCCTTTGTGATGATTAAGGCTACTACTTGTTGTCCTGTCTGTAGACAATAGGCCGAACAAATAAATCCCTTCCTCTTTATAATCCAGTAAGAATCTCACTAGTATGTTTTCACTGATCTCTTAAAGCTAAATATTCCTGTGTCTTTCTTTGTATCTGATATTTTTTATATCCCTGATCTCTGTTCTTCTCTGAACTCTCTCCATGTGATCTATGCTTTTCCTGAAATGTCATACCTACATGGGAATTCTGGCTTAACTGATGCATTACTTGTGCTGAATAGAGATACTTCACTTATATTTCAGCTTATATTTATGCCTACAAATGACACATCTGCTTTTCTTTTTCTATGGTACTAAAACAAAGAAACAAGATTATTAATTAATATTTGTGATCCAAGGTAACCATCAGATTCTTCCAACAAAACTGATACCTAGCAAGATGTCCTCCACTATGTGCTTTGTGCAGTTAATTATTCCTGTACAGATATGAACACTTTCCAATTCCTATTAGAAGTTATGTAGGTTTTCTTAACGAACTAATTGTTCTGCTTGAGAGAAGGCAGGTTCTACCAATTTCCATGTAACAGAAATATTTGCAATACAGAAATAACTTTAATGATGGCAATTGAAAAAAATTAGATAGCGAGTCAGTCTTCTCTAGGGGATTTTTCTGGGATTTAAGTCAAATGGACTTTTCAGTAGCACATTAAAATTTCTCTTTTGAGTAGTGTGGGTTTTTTTTTCCTTTCCCTGTACTCTGAAATAGTTGGATGAGGAGACTTGTTTTGAAAATATGTGCAAGCTTACAATGCTCTTGCTGGCAGAGGTGAAGATTGCAAAATTTCCACAATATGGAGCAACCACAACATGGTTTGTCCTGTCAGGTCCAAAACTGTCTGTTAGAATTTCAGAAGCCTGTAGAATATTAGGGGTGTGATGATCTTTTAAACTCATTTTTTCTGCCATTTCATTGTCAGAATGTTCCCCTATGGGATTGGAATATAAGTGTAGATTCAAATGTTAGAAAATTAAAGAGTTTTTTTTTAAGAGTTATTAAGAGTATTTAAAGAGTTGTTTTTAAAAAGAATAAATTCTTTTTATGCAAAACAATAAGAAGATGAAAATGATTAGTGAAGAGGACTGTAATGAACCCAAGTTTTTGCAGGGAAAGCAAGTTCTGCCCATCTGGGTGGAGCACTTGAACTGCATATGATAAATAGATTGTAAGACCTCCTCTGCTAAAAGTGCTTGAGAAATCATTACAGTGCAACCTGGTACATACTGGTTGACTAGATGGAAAGAATATGACCTTCTCTCAGGTCATAGCACGCAGAGACTTTGCTCAGAGACTTGACTTTCGAAAGAGTCTTTAATCCCCAAAATAGGGAATTTGAGAACACAAGCAAACGGCAAAAACCAAGAGAAAAAACTGGAGTGTGTTGCCCATTTTCACAGGAATCTGGAAGCTGTCCAAAACTTAAAACACTTTCTCCTCTCTCAGTAACTTGGGTATGTCTATCAGCATACTTGATCACTAAAAAGCTGTTATTTTGAGACCCCCGTAGGGACCAAGATGTCTGATATGTTGACTTGCACTGTTCAGCTGATCCTCAGATCAGAGAAGGTGATGCAGGCTCATGAGACTATGATGTGGGTTATTAATATTTATTATAATTATTGTGATCCAGTGGATTTTGTGAAAAAGAACTATAGCTGTTGTAAAATTCGGTGACTGATTTGCATATATTCTTGCATAGTCTCAACAATAAAGATTGAGGTGAGATGCAACAAATTGCCCTAGTAATGACTCTTTAAAGCACCATCTGTGGCCTGATACTTCTGGCTCTTTAAAGTGATATTGTTCAGAAATCTGTTGTGTGGTATACAGGTGGCTCATTCAGTATTTGCCTGCTAATCAGCAGTAGCCTGTGTTGGTGGGGGATACTTCCACAATGAAAGACAATGGTATTTATCATTTTTTTTGGAGCAAAAGTACTCCCCACAGGCTACAACATGGTGTTTTGTTTTGATTGGCAATTTCCCATAAGGCCAAGTTTCCTGAAAAGGACAAACAATAAACCAAATGCTCATTATTTGGCTTCATGTATTTGAACACAACACAACAATCTGATGTAATTGATTCAATTCCACTAAGTAGCATATGATGATGATGTTATTTTAGGTGCATTGTACAGGGAAAACAGCAGGAAGAAAAACACTCTCGTGTCATGTCCTTATCTAGTGACCTTCAAAGCTGAATGATCTGGGTTACTGAATCTTAACTCAAAAAAACCAACAATAGAATAATCAAACACAAAGACCCCAAAACAAAAAGACAAAAACCCCAAAGCCCCAATCCCTCACAAGTAAATCCTGAATGCCCTGAATACATTAGTCAACGTTGATGTCAAGTTGGCATCCTGTTTACTTCAGTGCATTATTTTATGTAGACTCAAGTGCCAGACTGAAAAGTGTAAGTAGAAGATAAACTGTGGCCAGAGCAGAATTTGCATTTGGTGTGTGTTACAGTGTGGCACATGACTATATTATCCCTGGTAATACCAGATCTCAGTATTTTTTAGTTTTGGCATTTGCCATGGCTTGCAGTTAGAAGAGCAATGCTTTCATCTATTGATATCTCACCCACCTCTGCTGGGCACTAACTAATCTGTAGTATTAGTTATAACAGTGTTTCTATCCTATGTTAATGAAATGGGATTTTATAGCATTAAACAGAAGGCGAGTATTGATACGAGCTTTGAAAAAGTTTCTTCAGTTTGGCTAGGTTTTCTTATTCACGAGGAAGGCATTTAAAAAAAACCTCATGTAGTATTTGCCCAGAGCTTGTCACTGACTGATTGAAAAGTACTTTTGAGATGCTTCATTAACACTGGTTAGAATTCATGTTGCATAGTGCTGGTCAGTTAGAACTTGGTTACTGAAGAAGTAGAACAGATATGCAGTAAAGATAGTGAATGAAATAAATATATGACAGGTCCAGATAGGACAGTAAATTCTGAAACCTATAAAAGGAAGGATTTTAGTGGAAGGTATTTGTTCACCGATAATATTTGAATCTCATTGTGCTACTTGCAACACCTCTCCCTCAGCCACAAAAGCTAACTCTGTATCACTCTTATTTTGAAAATATTTTGCATTTCACTGCTTTCTGCCCTCCAATTATACTTTGACTTTTTTTATGTTAAAGCTTGATTCAGTAGTTTCTGAAATTAATATGCTGTTAAAAAGGATGGATGAGATTGAAGTCTGTAACAAAATCTGGTGGAAAAGATTAAGGATTTGCAAAAGCAGGGTGAAATGTCTTACAGAAATCTTTATTGCAGATAACCTTAGTTCATTGCAGAATAGAAACTGTAGAAGATAGCATTAAATCCTACGAGGATAAGCAGCAAATGCTGAAGATTCTGTATTATATAATAATTTGTCTCTAATCTTAAGAAGTGGTTTAGCTTATTTCAAGTGGTTTTGCATCGCTTCATTTCATGTCTTTTACTATAGGCTTGAGCCAAAACCCTTTAAACTCAATGAGAAGATAATATTTCACCTTTACATCAATTGGCTTTGGATCCAATACTATGACTCATGAAGCTCTGTGGAGTTCTTATGTTACACTTGACTGATAATACAGTGACCATTCAGGTAGCCAGGAATTTAAACAGATTTGGAAAAATGAAACTCTTCTCAGCTTGCACACAGTAGGAAACAAATTTGGATTTTTTAAAATGTTTTGCTTTTCTTAGTAAAGATGTTCCTCAGGTATGATTTGTACCATTGTGGATAATGCAAATGTAGGATCAAGCAACACTTCAGTACCTGCCTGTATTATTTTATGTGAAGATCAAATGTAAAAGGCCTCTTTTCAGACTGATGCTGCCATGTTCAGAGATTGGCTATATTTGGTGAATAAGTTCTTTCATAGATACCTCCATAATGCATGGTTCCTGTGCTTCAGAGTGTTCTGACATCCCACACATTTATGAGGAAAGAAAGAAATTACGTTATCGAAGGAATGTCACTCACCATCAGATCAAGCTTCAGGACACCTGGTTTTATATGCAAAGAGTAAATGAATGAAATCCAGGCTGTGGCTACATTCCTACTAACTTCAGCAAGAATTGTTGTTCTTGTCTTCCACAGCAGGGCGTGTTACTTTCCTGTATTGCTGTTGCGTTCGTTCACATTTTCCCTTGTACTATCAGTGGTGAAGAATGCTGATGAGATATGTGCCACCAGTCTACTGTCTCATTTTGGTTTTTTTTTTTGGTTGGTTGGTTGGCCTCTTTTGCCACTTACTAAATTTAGTGTTCAGTAGACAGTCTAATAGATGGGATCTCAGGGTTCTGTTCTTAAGTCAAACCTTTTACTTTCTTTACTTTCAAGCTCACATCAGCTGTGGTTAAAGCACGAGTATAAACTCATTCTTCAGTAGGCAATTTGAAATATGTTAGTGATTGCAGTGATAGATACGGTGGGTCACTGACAGTCACTGCAGGTGGCTCCTGGGGTAGACTGAAGAGAATGGAAAGGAAAACAGAAATCCTCACAACAACTGCACTGTGATACAACCCGACAACTGCACTGTGATTATATCTATTGCAGGCAGTGTATGCCTGCTCTTACACACTGCACACCCTGCATGTAGGTACAGTCCTGGCTGTTACCCTTTTTAAGCCACTGTATAATGCTTGCATAAAACTCTTCCTTGGTTCTTTGAAGAAGAAAGTAAATTGATTTTGCTTGCTTGAGTGAGAAAGTAGTGTTTCAGCCTTATTAAGGAATTTAACCTATGCAGGGTGATGGTTTAATTTGACCAGGTCCTCAGAAATAAGCAGAAGAGGTATCTTGAACAGGTAGATATTGAGTTTACAATACTGATCACACCATCTCTAAACTGCTTCTCACCAACTGCCTAGAACAAAGTTTCTTGTTATGAATGCTGTATTAATTTGAGGGAAACCACTGAACTTTCTCTATTCCTTTGTTTGACATATAAGGAACCTGTTGTTCCAAAAGTCGCTTTGTTTAACTAGGAGGAGAGTTGGGCTAGAGAGATGCTGAAGTTTCTGCCCGTGTTAGAATTTCATGACAGTATTATGTAAGCAGTTATATCTCTCCCGAGCTGTCAGTAGCTCAGTCTCTTCTACTTTGATTAGACTCGTGACTAAAAAAATTACCATAATCCACTGACAGGCACGAAGAAAGCCATAATAAGACTGATAACAATGTGTCAGTTAAGAAGCTATTATATTTTACTGCCTTACTACAGCAGACTAAAAATCCATTCAAACTTACTATTGATATAACTAAAGCCTTTTAAAAATCTGCTGTCTGCCCTAGTCTTAATAATACTTATTATGCCTATGGGAGAAAGAATTAAAATATGCACCTGTTTACATGAGCGTTTAGATGTTGACAGTTTTTCTGCAGGCATACTGTATAACTGCAAATAGAGGGCCTCGGGTTTCTCCTTCTGCAAGTGGGAAACTTACGGATCAGGCCTGGAAGGGAAGCACAGAAAGAAGACTCCAGCTTTGGAACATTATGCAATGACAGCTCAGGCCTGCAAATCCCTTTTTGCGGCAACTTTGTAGGATATTAGATATTTAGAAAGGGTGGCATGCTCTCTGTTTCAATCTCTGCTCCTTTTTCCTGTCATCCCCTTCACAATAAAGGGTAAGTCAGTACAGGGTTTTGGGGGCCTCTCCTCTTTGGAGGAGACTGAGGGGAGACCTCAGTGCGGGCTACAACTTCCTCATGATGGGAAAGGAGGGGCAGGCACTGATGTCTTCTCTGTGGTGACAGGACCCAAGGGAATGGCCTAGAATTGTGTCAGAGGAGGTTTAGGCTGGATATTAGGAAAAGGGTCTTCACCGAAAGGGTGGTTGGGCACTGGAACAGGCTCCCCAGAGAAGTGGTCACAGCACCAAGCCTGACAGAGTTCAAGAAGTGTTTGGATTATACTCTCAGGCACACATGGTGTGACTCTTGGGGACGGTTCTATGCACGGTTAAGAGTTAGACTCAGTGATTCTTGGGGGTCCCTTCCAAGTTGGCATATTCTGTGATTCTGTGAAGATGTACTCCATGATTCCAGGGCTTCAGATGAGGCTGTTCTTTGGGTTTTACTCCTTACTTTTCTTAAGGATCGACATAACACACTTTTTTTTTTTTTTAATTTTGTTTTATCAGAAGCCTGATCACAATAAATTTTCATGAATTATAATAACCATGTTTTTATCAGATGGGCTGACTCAGCCCCTTCAGGGCTCCAGGTTCTGTCTGGCTGTGTGAACTTGAAAAAGTCCTGTTTCTGTAAGTAGTCATAGTTTGTTACTCTTCCAGTGTTGGCTATACTTCTTCTATCTCTCTCGTTTTTAATGCATGCACACACATGCATGCAGAGTAATAGGTTCACACAGACAAAGAACTAATAAGGATCAACAAATCATATTCCCTTTAAGTTTGTTATCATGACTTCCATGTAGAATGTGCTGAATTCTTTTCTTGTACCTCCTGAATCTTCATTTTACCCTCCTCTCAAAACCATTCTAATTCATATCCATAATCTCCAAAAGCTTTTAGTCCCTTGTCTTTTAGAATCTCATCTTTTGAAGATACAATTTCTGAATAGACATGGACACATCTTCTGGATGCAGACAAGATACAGAAGTATTCTACAACTTCCATGGTGAAACTAAAATCTTGTCCTGTCTGCTATCTGCTTCGGCCTTTATGTGCACCTCTTGAATCTCAATATAGCTGAAACAGAACCCTTAGCCTTCCCAGTCATCCTCATACCTTTCTCTTGTATACCTTGATTATGCCAACAACACTTCTAGCCTTGGCAATGCAGTTTTGATCCACTTCTGTCAATGATAATTGCTTCTCTAAAGATAATTTCCTTAGCTCTCAGTTTGACCTCTGTCACTTCTTTGCTTGACTTCATCAGCTAGCTCCACCTAACCTGTCACATTAAATGTAGGATGTTTGTCTTTTGTTTTCAAGTCACTTTATTCTCTCACACATCTCATCTCCTGCATTATTAAAACATTTATTTCTGCGTTCAGTTACCAATCTCCATAATCCATTTAATTTTTTAGCATATTTTTTAATGCTATCATTCTTTGATTTCATGAACAGGCACAGAACTGCTTGCAAACTCTCCTCCTTCGAAGCCTTTCCAAAAAGGTTCCTTATTTATAATGCCTACAAACGCCAGGTAAGCAGCTGTGTTATACCAAGACCACTGCTATCCCACTGTTTTCTTGTGTTTTCCCCTTTTGCCAGCTGCTGTCTCTTGCTCAAGTTGTGGTAGCAGACTTTTTTTTTCTTCTTCATCTTTGTTCATACACTGCTTAAGAGAATGGCCTGAGTTGCACAAGCACCATGGTAACAGTAGCTATAAGGGACAATATTTATGACTATGGTTTTCTTTTCATCCACAAGCTGCCCCTTTGCATACTGTGTTTGCAAACCTCCCAGAGAACAAGAGTCTGTAGAAGAGAAGTTCATCTGACTGTTTTTTCTCACTTAGCATTCCAGCTGTAAATTCATGGCTGTAGCAGAGAAGCATTACATGCACAACTTGTGCTCCCTGGTCTCAACTTTGCTACGACACTGTCTTCAAACAGATTAGATTGTTGGAAAAACTTTGAGATTACTTTTCATATGGTGCTCACTGTAAGAAATATTTATACAATTCTCTTGCACCTATTGCATTTTGGGCTTTCTCTTTTGATTGCAAGGCAGCATTTTAGCATCTTTGCTTCTGTGTGAGCCCAAATATCAGAAACAGCTAATCATTTTGATTGCTGTGTGTCAGCCAGCATTATCCCATTTTGCAGTCTATAAGAGAAAGTGCAAGTGTGTGTCGCAGCTGCAGATGTGCCACTCAATGAAATGCTATGAAATGGAGCACTTCCAGAAAGCATACTCCTCAGTTCCTGTCTTCTCAGGCTCTTCTTTAAGCTCAGAACATTAGATATGTGTCCACCAGGTGCTTTGGCTCCATGACTGTGCGTGATGTGAGTGCAGACCTACTCAGTAGAGCCTTATTAGAATTTGAGGCAGTTCTCGTTTCCTCCATATGCAGTTTTTTAAAGGTGGGCATTTATGAATACATAACAGATTTTCACCAAACCTGGGATAATGCAAGTTTTGTACTAGATAGGAGTTATTTTTTTGTCTAGATAGATTGCTGGTAGAAGAAGTAGATGCTTGCTGGATATGCTTTAATATCTTCCCATTCCTCTTGTGTATGCTGTTTGCTGTTTTAGATTCTGAATCCTCTGAACACTGATAGAATCTCTGGAAATTATCCCCTGGACAATGGATGCAATTGTAATTCAAATGAAATAATAGTAATAATAATAGGACTTGATATATTCTGACTGTATGTAATGCAGCAGACAATAGCTTGATATGTTTGTTATATTTGAATCTTTCTCTGTGGAAATTAAAGATTTCAATTTTTTGTAGTAGGCTGCATTTTGCTCTAGCTGTGTTTGGAATTTCACACATATCAAAGTCTAATATGAACAAATTACAATGTTTTCATTGTAGTGTAATTTACAGACTTATTCCCGCTTTTGGGATTGCTTGCCCACCCCCCTTCTTCATTCCTGTTAATTTTTTCTTCATGGTCTTTCCTTTCTTGCTCTAAATTGGGAGTGTTTTTTCCTCTCTCACTGATTGCTTTTGGATCCAAGTGTGAAATGATTTTTTTTTTTTTCCTTTTTAAATGAAAATACCTGAGCTTATCTGGGTCTTTTTGTATCCTTCATATTCATGGACACATTCATGTATTGAAATAAAAATAAAATTTAAATCTGAATTCTGTTTTGGCTGCGTGCACGTCATTCTTATATTCTAGCTTTCATACTTACTAACTTGTGATTTCTAGAGGCTGTGACAAGCTGCCTATTAGCTGCAAGAAACTTATAGTGCCATCATAACTTTTCTCTGCTTTAAGCTACTACTTTATTCTTCAGATTTTTTTTCTTGCACCATATGTGCTTCTGGAACAGCTTTTCTTTGTGCTTCTCTCTGTCACAGTCATAGAAAGCTCCCCACATCTTAACATTCTTGACTCTGCCATTAGCTAGATCTTGGAAGAGCAGTGGAAATATCTTTAACTGCTCCTAATCCCATCAAACTCACATGTCTAAACTGATTCAAGTCTTGTGTTTTAACTGCACTATCTCATTCAAGAGAGTTGGAAGGAGAGGAGAGATCCTACAAGCAAAAAACAACTGTGAGGAAAAATATTACTCTTTCATACAGATTAGGTTTTATTTTCTTGAGGTATTTGTAAATCACAGCCCAGGAGGAATGTATATGTGGGCTATAGAGTATGGGTATATTTTCAAAACAAGATGGAAAATCTGAATCCTTTCTGTGCCATCATATGACCTGTGGGGTCTCAGCTGGGCTCAGCAATCCATGTGTGTGTTCTGCCACTGTTTGTACATCCTTTGTTGTTAAGTCCCATAAGTTTTCCGTCTGTTCATTTCTTTGATAGATTCCTTGAGCCAGCGCTTTAGATTCTTCCAACTGCCCAATTGCATGCTTGCCATGGCAGATGCTCTGGCTCCATTCTTTAACACATATTCCACATACTTCCATCTTCTGCTTTGTAGATAAAAGTTGTCAAATACAAATACTTCAGAATTTATTGACAGTTAATTCAATTTGATTGAACACCTATGATGAATGTTCACAGTTCAGTCTCTAGATAATGGCTAGATTAGGAATGACTACAAATTTAGCTGTCTTTTTGTGACTTCCTTACATTATTTCCTCTGGTCATTTTCAGTGGCTTCCACTATATGTTCACAACAAGGATAACTGTTTTTTTTTTATATTGCTTTGTGTCCTACTTACTGAGAGACAGCAGGACACTATAGTTTCTGGCATTGGCTCCATTGTGTTACATGAAGGGAGTAACATGGGTTAGATGAGGGAGGAAGGGTGATAGCGGTGAATTTGACTATTTAATTAAGATTTTAATTTTTTTTTATTTCCCTATTTATTTTTGAGATGTTAAGAGGTATGCTACTAACCTGGAACACTGAGCATGATAAATAACTTCTGGAATGTGTATCTGCTGCATTAAGTTGGCTGCCTGCCCCCACGGTGGTCTGCCTGTCAGTATGCCATCACTTTGCAATTGTATGTGACTTCTCTGGGTGTTTCATGCAGATAAATCAAAACTTACCGGCATGTTTTAGTCTCGGAGCTGTGTCTGCAGTGCTCTTCTATAATGGCAGCTCCAGTGTTTGCCTACGGTGCATGTTACTGCAAATAGGAATGACATTCCATACATGTGCAGTAGCAGCTGGAGCATGCCACAGCTTTACAGAGGTAAGGCAACCTGGCATGCACCCAGAGGGAAAAGATTTCCGAATCCAAGTGCATTTTGAGGTCATTAATGTGTCATTGGCAGCACTATAGTTAGAGGGGGCTATTTAATTAGAACTAATTGCTCATCGCTCATTGTGTGGCTCATGAAGGATTTACTGAAAAGCACCTCATAAGATACAGCTTTGAGGGAAGCGCATCTTCTCCCATGTACCCAAGCTCAATTTATGTACATTTTTCCATGTATGAGATGGTGGTATCAATGTTATTTTTATTTGCATAATGTTTATGGAATGTTTGAGGTATTTTAAGTACAAGGCGTGGCAGAATAAAGAAGAGTCATGGGCAGGAGCCAGGTCTAGCATGCGATATGTGTTAATGTTGTGGGCTTACTTATTTATTAATTTTAAATGATAGGAGAGTAGAATGTCCTTTGATAAATCTGCTCACTCTCTGCAACTCTCTTATCTTTCTCTTTCTTCACTCTCCCTTCTCTTTTGTTCACGTGCTCCTTTCAGCTCATTTTTGTATGTGTTTTATTCTGACAAAGACTGCTTTTTTTCCCCTTCTTACAGCTTGTTGGCTACAAAGAGGAAGAACTGACAGGTTTGAAATAAAGGTAATGATAGGTAATGGTTCATATAACTCTGCCAGTGCAATCAGAGAAAAGCACTCAAAGAGCTTTCGTATGATAGCACCAGCACAAAATAAAGTTAGAAGGTTAAGATTAAAAAGGAAATTAATTGTGTAAGGGAAGAACTTTGATATTTTATTACAAGAACTAATGATATTTGGGGATTAGAAATGTGGAGTTTAATATTTATTAGTATCTTAATCGCACCTGTCTGCTTTTTACAGCCTATTTTGATTCCTGCTCTATAACTTCTAACTTGAATCCTGTTCCAATTGTGTGGGCCTCTGAATAGGGCTGATGGCACAAACAGGATTGACTTTTTTTTAATTACATATTTTTGCCTTTTAGTAGTGTAAAATATAACAACAGCAGTAGTTGTGACAAAACAGAGATTTTTTTTTTTTTCATGTATCCATGTCATCTTTTCCAGTGAAAATGGGCCATGACTGCCTGTACTTTTCTTCATAACTTTCATTGTCCTGAAATGCCAGTGATCATATGTAATAACATTCTTTGAGTAGCAGTGCCTATTTGTCAATGTTCCACAAATCTTTCTTTTTAACCTAGCCCTTCGTCTTCACATTTGTATTATATTAATTTTTAAGAAGACCAGTTTGTACCAGAACTGACAAGGCTGCAATGCTTTTACATAGCTGCATCCCAAATCTGATTACTTTCTGTTGCTGTCATGCTCTCTTTTTTTGGACAACACAGTACTTATAGCCAAGGTTTTATTCCTACGTGAATTGTTTTGTGCTGTTGTGATCCACCATGTATATAACTAGTGCAGCTGGTTGTAAATTTTCCAGGTTTTAACAAAAATTAAATTTACAACCTTTTAAAAGAAATTTGTATTAGGAAAAGGGACCTTTGCTTTAGAACTCAATTGGGAAACTCACTCTAGAACAGCTGATAACATAGTCATTAAGACTGTGTTTAGAGTCCTTGGGCTGCCTAATTTAGATGAGGATCTTGCATTTTTGATGTTGTACACAAACCCACTCCAATAGGGAGACTGAAAAGTGTCCCTAAGTTATTTCTTCATTGGGATATTGAATATTACTCAGGTAGATTAGTGTTTCTCATTTTGTCTTGGCTTGGTTTTGTTTGTGGTTTCAAACTTCAAAAGACCTTAGTTATGTCCTAGTCTACTTGATCTTCAAAGAACTTTACTGACTTCGGATTTAATACTATGTGATGCCAAATATGTCCTGTTAGGTGTTGAATGCTTCTGCTTATACTTGCACTTTCACATGAGTTGGTCCTATTACCTAATTAAATAATTTCCTGACTGGATCACTTGATTGTAAAAAATAGTTCACATACGTTATACTTCATAGGTTCTAATAAATTCCTTTTACCAAATCCTTTTTAATTTTTTTAATTATCTAATATATTGGTGTCTTGGTTTCAGCTCAGATAAAATTAATTTCTTCTTAATATCTGGTGCAAGGCTGTGTTTTGTATTCAGTATGAGAATAATGCTGATGACAAAATGATGTTTTGGTTGTTGGGAGTAGTGTTTATCCTAAGACGGGGACTTTTCAGTTTCTCATGCTGTGCCAATGAGGAGGTGCAAGGGAGTATGGCAAGGATATCTGACCCAAACTGGCCAAAGGGAATTCCATACCATTGAATGTTATGTCCATAATCTGGGAGGAGTTGGCTGGAAGGGTCTATTTACTGCTGGGGGATGGGATGGGCATTGGTCAGCAGTTGTATTGTGCATCACTTGTAGGTTTTTTTTTTTCCCCTCAGATTTTATTTTTCCTTTTTTCTTTTTCTTTTTTTATTTTTCCCCCATTTCTATTATTGTTATTCACAGAGTAGTTTGGGTTTGACGTGACCTTTAAAGATCATGTAGTCCAGCCCCCCCCTGCAATGACCAGGGACATCTTCAACAACATCAGGTTGCTCAAAACCCTGTCCAACTTGACCTTGCATGTTTCAAGGGGTGAGGCATCCACCACCTCTCTCAGCAACCTGTTTCAGTGTTTTACCACCCTCATTATAAAAAACTTCTTATATCTAATCTCATTTTAGAATCATAGAATTGTTAAAATTGGAAAAGACCTCTAAGTTCATGAAGTCCAACTCTTAACATCGCTATCTTGACCACTAAACGAGGTCCCCATGCATTTTCTGAACACTTCTAAGGATGGTGATGCTACCGCTTCCCTGGACACCCTACTTTAATGCCTGGCCACTCTTCCCATAAAGAAATTTTTCCTAATACCCAATCTAAACCTCCCCAGTGCAACTTCAGGCCATTTCCTCTTGTCCTTTTTTCTTGTTACCTGGGAGAAGAGACCTATTCCCATCTTGTTATAACCTCCTTTCATGTAGTTGTAGAGAGCAATAAGGTCTCCCCTGAGCCTCCTCTTCTCCAGGCTAAACAGCTCCCTCATCTGCTCCTCATGTGATTTACTTTCTAGATCCTTCTCCAGCTTCCTTGCCTTTTTTTTGGACATGCTCTAACACCATTATCCCTTGTCCTATCCCACAATAAGGTCTCCCTAGAGCTTCCTTTTTTCCAGGCTGAACAAACCCATCCCCCCTTGTTCATTGTCTTGGGGTCCACGGTGAGCATTTTTGCATGTGAATCACCTTCTCTTTTGTATACTTTTGTTACTGATATTGTTGCTGTTACTGTTTGTTTTATTATCTCATTGCTGTTTCCAGTAAATTGTTCTTATCTCAACCCGTGATCTCTGCCTTTTTTGCCTCCCATTGGAGGGGTGGAGGGAAGTGGCAAGTAGTCTTTTTAGTGGGAGTAGTAAATTGAGGAATACTGCTCCTAAACCACGACATCCACCCATGGATGTCTCTCCAATTTAGAGAGAAGGATGTTGTGAGGGACCGTGTCAAAGGCTTTACAGAAGTCCAGATAAATGACATTTATCACCCTTCTCTTGTCCACTGATGTAGTCACTCCATCATAAAGGCCACTAGGTTGGGTCAGGCAGAACTTGCCCTTGATGAAGCTGTGCTGGCTGTCTTGAATCACCTCCCCATCCTCCATGTGCTTTAGCATAGCTTCTAGGAGGATCTGCTCCATGATCTTCCCAGGCACAGAAGTGAGGCTGACAGGTTGGTAGTTCTCAGGGTCCTCCTTTCTACCCTCTTTACAGATACATCCAGTTTTTCCCTTTTTCCAGTCATCTCAGACTTCACCTGACTAGCATGACTTTGCAAATATCACAGAGAGTGACTTGGCAACTACATCAGCAAATTCCCTCAGGACTCTTGGATACGTCTCATCAGGTCCCATAGAAGCCATTCAGGTTCCTCAGGTGGGCACGAACCCGTAAAGGTCACTGATCTTTACTTCCAGTGGGAGGGACTTTGCTCCTCCAGTCCCCATCCTGCCTTCCATCCACTTGAGAGGTGTGGGAAGAGTCTTGGCCATTGAAGACTGAGGTAAAACGTTGAATACCTCAGCCGCCTCCTCATCTGCTGTTTCCAATTTTCCAGCATGGTTTATTGGGGGGGATATGCATTCTTTGACCTTCCTTTTCTGGTTAACATACCTGTAGAAGCCCTTCCTGTTATTCCTTGCATGTCTTGCCAAGTTCAGCTCCAGTTTTACCTTGACTTTCCTCAACCCATCCCTACAAAACCATACTTCATCTCTGCTTTTCTCAGGTCACTTGTCTTAGCTTCAACTGCTATGAATTTGCTTCTTTCCCTTTAGTTTGACTAGCAGTTCCCTACTCAGCCATGCCAGTCTATTGCCTTCCTTTCACAATTTCTTGCTTCTGGGAATTGACAGCTCTTGTGCTCTATGGAAGACTTCCTTAAAGATCTGACAGCTCTCTTCCACTCCCTTGTCCCTGAGGGCAGTCTCCCAGGCGATCCCTGCTGACTATCTCCCTGAAGAACTGAAAGTCTGCTTTCCTAAAATTCAGGAGCCTAACTTTACTCTTTACCTTACCCATATCCCTTAGGACTGGAAACTCTACCAGTGCATGATCACTGCAGCCCAGGCTGTTTCAAATCTTGATGTCCCCAGTTAGGTTGCTTATGTTGATGACCAACAGATTCAGTAACCATCCCCTCTGGTAGGGCTATCTATTACCTGGCTCAAGAAGTTATCCTCTGTGCATTCTAGGATTGTCCTGGATTGCCTACAGCTTTTAATTCTACTTTTTCACAAGATATCAGGGTGATTGAAGTCCCCCAGCAGGATAAGAGCCTGCGAGCAGCTCCAGCTACCTAAGAGCTCCAGCTACCTAAGAGCCTTGCTCCAACTACCTCCTGTAGCTGGAGCAAGAAGGTTTTGTAAATAGGGTCCCCTCCACTGAGTGGCTTGTAGTAGACACCAGTGACAAAATTCCCTTTGTTCCTTTGGTCTGATTCTTAGTCACAAGCTTTCAACCTGCTTACAGCTGTTCTTCAAAGGAAGTTCTTCACGCCCAATCTATGTCTTGATGTAGAGGACAACTCCTTCACCTCTCCTTCCTCCCCTGCCTTTTCTGAACAGCCTGTAGCCATTGATAGTTGCATACAGTTTGGTGTTGTTGGCAAACTTGCTGTAATTATTACTTTTATAATACTTTGTTATAATTAGTATTATCATATATGACTTTGTTTCGGTTATGAAGCTGTTCTTAACTCAACCTGTTAGGCTTATTTTCTTCCCAGATTCTCTTCCTCCTCCTGGGGCAGGTGGGGTGTGGAGTGACCAAGTGACTGCATGGCGTACTTAGTTGCTGGCTGGGGTTAAACCACAACTGTTGCCATACCTTCCTTTCATCTTTCTCTGGTTTAATTTTTTTCCCTAAAATAATGTTTTTACTTACATGATTGTTCCTTTTAGCACATGTTTCCAGACTAATTATTTTACATTTTTCTACACTCAACTGTGTTTGCCATCTGCTTGCCTTATTACCAAAATGATCCAAATTCTTTGAAATCTGATTGTATTGCTCTTCATTATTTGATCTGACTCTAATTATAGTATAATTTGAAAATCTGGAGATTTTACTATGATTATTATTCTCTAAATCAGTGCATAGGTGATGATTTGGCTAATATTAATAAGTATATGTAACACTTCCCTTCTAAGTTTTAAAGGTAAACTTTGCCTTCAGATAGATTCCGTTTGGTCACCATCTGTTTGATCTTCAAAGAGCTGTACAGTTAGATTTGATCCTGCAAGGCACTACCACGTATTGCAAGGTGCTGAATGTCTTCCACTTACATTGATACTGTCTAGATTATGTGAGGCTTATAAACTGACTCAGTTTCATAGTACTTTGTGAGACAAGTAGATATTTCCCTTCAGGGGACACTGAGGCAGAAAGATGTGACATATCACAGGATGTAGTAGAAAGCAGTATAAAAATAGATCTCATGTCTAGAACTTGATTTATCAGTCAAAGTCATAGTATTGGTCATAAAATCTTGTAACAGTTCTTTCCTTCTGACCTGTCAGTGTTCATAGGAAAGACACATGCCAGCTATCTGTTTAAGGAATATAAATGTCAAGTAGGTTAACTTTCATATTGATGAATATCTAATTTTATCTATAGTTCATTATTGATTTGAGAATTAATTTTGTGATGGATCTAACTGCAGTTGGCAGTTTTGCAAGTTAAATTATCTGAAGACACCTTATATAGTATTAAGATACTTCACAAGTTAGAATCATAGAGCTTAATATCTTTCTTATATTGTAGTGCCCAAAACTGCACACAATATTCAAGGTGAGGCCGCCCCAGTGCAGAGCAGAGCAGGACAATCCCCTCCCTCGACTGACTGGTGATGCTTTGCCTGTTGCCCCTCAGGACATGGTTGGCCCTCCTGGCTGCCAGGGCACTGCTGACTCATATTCAACTTGCCGTCGACCACAACTTCCAGGTCCCTTTCCGCAGCACTGCTCTCAAGTCTCTCATTCCCTAATGTAGGTAGTTGATTATATCCTGATATGTCCAAAATACTTCCTGCCAATCAAAATGTGTGCTTACAAAAAAAAACAAAAACACACCCCAAACCACCCAAATCTTCCACCCCATAACCCAAAGACTAAATTCAAACTTTTTTAAAAAGTCAAAATCCATTACATATATATCTTCAACTTTTATAATTTTTCAGTTCTATTTTTATAGTATTTAATGTGGAATCTGAATATTGCACTTGTAAGGAGCCTTTCTGGCTTGTGCAGTGCTCTGCACAGAATGTGCTTTTCAGCCTGGCATTTCACTGTATAGAACAGTTGCCTGCCTACTTATCTTAGCATCGTGGCTGAAATGCAATTGTATATTGGCAAACCTTCATATACATGTAGCTTATCCAGATTCCCCAGGGATAGGAAGCTATTCTGCCAAAATGTTCTTTTCTGGTAAAACTGAGTAATTTTAGAAATTTTTGTGTTAAAATAACCTGTTAAAAAAAACCCCTTACTGAAACTGATTGATAGTCTTCAGCATAGTAGTCTCCATGCCATAGTGAGTGGCTGTATGAACTTTCCCCTGTTGATTCCTCATGGTTTTCTTGTATACAGTCTGTGTGTTTGAGAACGTGTGTGAACATGTGAGTACCTAACTGTGTATCAGCATGCATATGCACTGTTCAATATTATGGCATGCATAGATAGGTGGGTGTGTGTATCATGGTATCATGCTGGCAGAAACTGTGGAAATGAGCTTTAGGTCCAGTGAAGGGTAGCACAAAATAATTGTCAAAATTCCTGGTATACACTTCTCAGAGATGTTTGCTTTTCTTTTCTGATAATGCGGTATTTGGCGAGGTGTTTCTAGGATTTACGCTAACCACTTCTTAGTGCAAAAAAGGCTTAATTTTGTTTCCTCATTTTAAAATCAACTTATGTCGTGGGGAAGGGAAAGCATGTTTATCATGCTTAGGCCTTTGAAGACTTTTGAGAAAGAAAAGTAGCTGTAAATTGCAGGGGAAGCTCCACTGAAATTGAGTCAGTAAGTTTGATTAGAATAGCTCACATGCCCTTTGCCCCTGGTATCACCCTGACTGATACCCCTTTTTGAAATAGTAGTTACTGACTGGGGAAATTCCCCTGGCAAAATGGACTCCATCATCTGGAGTAATAAATCATGGATTTACAGGGCAGAAGTCATTGTCACATAGACCTAAATATAGCTTTTGGCTTTTAAATGTTGTAACATGCAGGTTTGAGAAGGTTGAATTATACATGACATTTTGTACTGTCATCAGTTGTTCACTTTTTCCTTTTACTTACCATGAAAAACATAATTTAAAAGCTCTACCCAGTATATTGCATTTTTTTCACATAATGGCACTATTAAGTTGAACAATAGAAAAGTTAGCTGTTCTTACCAACTGTTAATTTCAAAAGGATGGCTGTGGGCTTTTCAAGACTGTAAACGGGATGTCCAAACAAGTCCCATTTTTCTCATGTAAACAGAAAACAGTAATGCACAGTAGAAGTGTCTGACATTCCTGTTAATGCAGCATCTTAGCCACGTGGGTTCCTTGTGATGAGCAACATGTACATGAAGTGGATTCTGGCTGTTGTGTTGATTAACAGCCAGAGAAAGTATTTCCAGTCCCAAATTCAAGGAGCTCACACTCCACAGTTCCACTGCGTACTGAAATACAAGGGAATTCTTGTGTATGGGAGAACTAGGGATCATGGCTCATGATCTGGATGTGCACCTCCTCTTAAAAGCAGTGTAGCACTCCATACTTCTCCACATCTGCCTTGCTCTATTAAAGAGCAATTTGTAGTTTCTGGGGTGGCCTGTAGGCACATAACTACAGATTAATGGGACAAAGAATGAAAACAAAGCCTAGATTGGGCTTCACAGGTGTCTTTTGGTTAACTTTAAGAGCTAAAAATGGCTTAATTAAAGAAATAGTTCAACTTTATTTGAAACTTGAGCATATTCAAATATGCTAATTCAAAAAAAAAATGAACGTTTGCGGAGTGAAGCACTCATGAATTTTTTTCCTTATCATTTTCTAAAATGCAGTAATGTCATATACATCAGCAAACAGGAAGTGAAAAAGAGGTCACGACGAAAAGAATTTACATTGTGTTTTCTTCATTCTGGATATGAGTCATCAAGAAGACAAATGGCCCTTATTAGATTGAAATTTAATTTAGAATTCTTCTGAATGAACATTTTTGTCATGTTTTATCTATTGATATAAAGTAGATTGAAGAACTCTTGAACTGATTTTTTTTATTTATTTTTAAAGCAATTTTACTTACAGTTAATCATTACAGGGCATTAAGTCTTTCATTGGTTTGGGTTGTGTTCTCTT
Organism: Pipra filicauda; assembly: GCF_003945595.2. NCBI lineage: Eukaryota > Metazoa > Chordata > Aves > Passeriformes > Pipridae > Pipra > Pipra filicauda. Next base: position 4,134,209 of record NW_024104287.1, read on the forward strand.
TTTAAATCCTTCCTGCTGCATAGAATAAAAATAAAGGAAAGAAGACATTAAACATGCGTAGGAGTTTATTTTCAGAACCATTTCCCCATAAATAATAATGTTCCTGATAAACAGTGTTTATTAAGAATGCCAACTCTGATGCATTGTAGGTTTTGTTGCAATCTTAAATTTCATTTAACTGCTTGAGTACAAACCACTACTCACCCAAATGTGCCTTATTACAGTTATTAAAAAAAAAAAAGAAGAGTTAAAGGAAACGAAATGTGGTATTACAGTAGTGTGATGGGCAGTTTCAAGTGCTATAGAGGCTGTACAAAATGAGGTGAGCTGAGGATGCTACATGCTTAAATATCTGATGGACTAAAGAAGTAAGACTTAGTTTACAAGATGCTCAAAATCTACCTCTGAGGGATGCAACGGTGACATTTTTATTGTTTCCCAGTGAGAACTGAAAGCAGTGACTGTTTCACAGGAATAGTTCCCTCCTCTTTTAAAATTCATCCTTGTCTCTCAACCATAACCCTTTAAAGTGTAATTATGTGCTGTATATATATGAACCACTGGCTCTAGGCAAATTGAAGTTGACATTTTAGAAAGAGAACAAGGCACTATAAACTCCTAACTCTTTACTGCCCATCACTATCATAGCTGAGGTCATTGAGCCAGTCAAGCAGCAAGTGCACATCCCAATTGAGACTAACAGACAAACAAACAGAGCAAACAGATGAAGCTGCTGATAAGAGACACCACCGAAGAAAAGAATCCCGCTCCTCAAGGCTCTGCCACAATTTCATTAAGGAAGTAAACACTGTTCTTCATTCTATTTTACTTTCTTCAAGCATTGCTTTTACAAACAATTCAGCCATTTCCTCATCTCACTAACAATGCTGCCATGAGTTCGATGGATATTGTACCTGTAATTTTACTTTGTCAAAGCAAAAGGCAAACAACTACATGGGCATACCATGAGTCTCTCTGAGCTTAAAGGAAAGATCTTGTTCTCTTGTACAGACATTCATTTAATAAAGAAATATGTTTGTCAGGAGGAAGATCACTCCTCTCAGAAAAGGTATCAAATACAATTTGACTGTATAGGTACAGAAATGTGAGGGGAAAAATCCTCACATTTGCAGCTCTTCCAAGTTAACAAATTTCTACCTACTAGTTTGCAATAACTGCGGACCCAATTGCTTGTTTCCCACCCTGCTTATATGGGTCTTTTTTTCCCCACAGGGCATTACAGCATTCAGTTCCATTGCATGCGATGCAGAGCTGTGTCTGCATGACTTGACTTTCTAAAAACGTCTTCCTGAAAGAACACAATTTTTTGTCAGGCTTGTTGTGCTGTGTGTGGTTATCATATGTGGCCTCACAAGGTGGGGTTGATATCCATACGCAGCATTGCCAGATCTTATGATTATTTTTGGTGAGGACTGATGCAAGTTTTATAATAGGAGAAGAAGTTTCAGTTATGGTGAGAATAAATGTTTTGCCTTGTCTGCCTGTTTCATTTGCATGGCCTGAAATAGAGCCGATGATCAGAGTTGCTGTTGGGGAAAGGTGACCACATCCTTTAACAATATAATAATGTTTCCTCACGTGGTTCACTTGCTCAAGGAAGTTCAGTGAGAGGGGTGCAAAGGAAACTTGGGTGTCATGATCTAGAAGAGGAGAAAAAAAATCTGTAGTGACTTCCCACCCTGCTCTTACAGGATTGGAGGAACATCAAGGATTCATCTGAAGGTTTCACAACAACAATTAAAGAAACTAAGTTGCTACAGCATCTAAGGGTAATAGTAGTCGGTCACTTCTTGGGTGAAAAAGAGTTGAGGTAAGAGAGGGACCTTCAGGAATCACTATCAGTGAGTCAGAGGAGATAAACATTGAAATCTCCAAGAGTGCAATTGCTAAGCGTGTTTCAGAAGACAAACATGGTGTGATAATGGTTAGGAACTCTAGCAGGACCTTGGGAAGTGCTGGGGGCGAGGTTGTGGGGAGGAAGGTGGCAGATCAAGCTTCAGAACAGATAAAAGTGATCTAATGCATCTCAGTAAAAATAATCTAAACAACTCCCACACAATGCCAGCTCAGAACAAGCAATTGCAGCACAAGAGGAATATCTCGAAGTCAATTGAGAGATTGCTGAAATTGGCTGAATGTGCAGCAGCCAAAAGAACTGGCAAAATGGGGTCATTATAATAAGACTGAGGGCAGGATTTTGGCACCATATGAAGCCTTTGTATTTTACACAGCAGGCAGTGAACTTCTACAAGCTCCTTACAGCATGTTCCAGAAGTAGAAAATTTCAGCAGGTTCACAAGAGATTAGACTAAATCACATAAAACAGGTCAACAAACGGATACCAAAGGATTGGGCAAGGATGTATCCTTTAGTATCTTTCAGCATCAGAGAGCAACACTTTCTGATGTTGAGGGAATATTAGGGAAATGGATTGTAGTCAGTGTCAGGCTTGCTTGTGTTTTCTAAATGGCATTCCCTACTGTCGCTCTCAGGAACAGGATCCAGGGCTAAGTGATTGGATGCAGCAGGGCAATGGTAAATGAGACAGCTGGAACAAGTTGGTGACTGAGCAGATGTGCCACTGAGAGATAAAAAGGAGTAACAGGAGACTGGGAAGCACAAATTGCACAGTGGGCAGACTCTTAGGGAATGAGGCAGTACTGTTTGGTTAGTTTGAAGAATGGAACGGAAGGGAAAAGAGTTGGGCCAAAGGTGGAAATGTGTTCAGTAAAAAATGTGCTGGTAGCAAATTTAGCTTCCTCAGTAAACTGTGCTCAGTGAACGGTGCTCATTGTCCCTCTGACACAGGAAATGGCTCTAATAAGGTCCAAAATGAGAGAAAGAACAAAGATGCAATGTAATCAATCTCTAAGCTAGTATACGATTTTTGATATGTGGCCATGAAATGAAAAAAAGTAGTTTTTAAAGTTGTGTTGCTACTGCTAAGATATTAGGGCTCATAAATTATTCAGACAGTAACTATAGCTTAAAATGTACTTTTTATAAGCTTCAGTAACTGACAGTTGCTCTGCCATCTGACTGATGCAAAGGTGAGGAAATAGATTAGAGGCTTAAACTTCTGTACAAATAATATAAAAGCTACCATGACTGAAGATTTGTGAGAAACCTTCTAAATGCTACCAAATGAAGAAAAAAATACCAAAACAGTAGTTTGATGAGCTTGTTAGAGCTGACTTTTCTGTATCTGGTCCAACTTGAGATGTGAGGGAAATATTGCAGCATTCATAAAGCAGGTTCATGAAGTAGATCAGGTTGTTCAGAAACAAGTAGTGTAAGAAGTAAGTAGTCTCTCGTCTGGTCCCCAAGCAGGCCTAGTGAACCTTTTAATAGTACTTGCCTGTGCTAAAGCACACCTGCAAGTTACAGCTCCCAAGGTAAGTGATGTTCAGTACCACACCACTCCAAAAGACTCACAAGTGTGTGTCAATGATAGGATTGTCAGTCCCCTACATCCAAAGACAGAACATTGAGTGGCTCTTTGCTTGAGTCGGTATGTATGCTAACAATATAAAATGAAGCTTCCTCCATTTTTGAATTCTCAGCTTCTCCTAAGTTAGCTGGTGTTACTGACTCTCAGATTGACTCTGTGAAGTGCTTTTGATGCTTATAGGAGCCCTCTCTGGACTGTGTAACTAAGTGATAGGACAAATATTCATATGCCATGCGGCCATGCATTGAATCTTGCAGCTTCATTCAGGTTCTCAAGTTGTAATTGTCTTTTCCTACCTCTGTTTACAAACTTTATTTTCACTGTCCCACCTCAGTTTAACTGTTTTTCTTTGATCTTGTATGTTCCTTGTATTATTGTAACTTGCATAGGCAACTACAAGCTATTGCTTCTCTTGGAGGCCAGGAAGAGAGAGAAGCAAGAATACCAGAGCATTCTATATTTTCTGTGGGTCAAAGCTACTCTCAGTTCTTGTGGAAATGGTGTGGGCAGCTCCACAGTCAACATCTCTTGTCTGGACAGGAAGAAAGGGGAACATCACTAATAATTTTACCAGTCCAACCTTGCCCTATCAACAGCTCTAACTGATTTCTCTGCCTTCAGAGGAAAAGGAACCATCAGGAAAAGAGGTTGTATGATTATCTATGCAAAATGTTTTCTGTTAGGGCTTTAAATTCCAGACAACTTGCAGTAGATTTGTCATTCTCTTCAGTGTCATAGAGCTTGTCAGAGCTCTACATGGTCAACATAATATTTTCGAGATGTTTCAGCCTCAATTCTCTACTCACCATCAGCGCTGGGGATGAAATATGTTCTGAAGTCTTGGACTGGATCCCCAATATATGTTGGAGAGTTTTAAGATTGCTCTCATAGTTATGAGGCCACCTGGAACAGTGTTAGATAAGATATAGAACATGCTTGAACTTTGGACATGTCTCCAGTATCAAATGCAGTTTGCCATGACATACCAGAGCCGTGTCATGAGGTGTCTTGATAGTAGAAGTATTTTATTTTATTCTTCCTCAGTGGATTTAGAACTCCTATGTATTGCAGAAACCAGGGACTTCTAAGCAAAGTAGCTGTTATTATTCTGACCACTAGTATTGTTGTGTCAAGATTTGGTCGAATCTAGGTGGTATAGTGGCTTAGGTCCTAAAACTCTGTCTTTCACTTCTGCCAATATTTCTGTGCGAGGAGCTTTGTTGGGGTTAGTACTGCAGTGGGAGATTAAAAAATGAAGTGCTGAGATATTACGTTGTAAATAAAACTACAAACTAAGGTTATACATGAGGAAAAGTCTAGAGTATTCTCTACCTGTGCCTTATATATGGATTTTAATCATCACAGAAGTATATGACATGCTAGCAAATATGTGTTCTATTTAAAAATTTATTAGCTAAAAATTTTGGTTTTGTCCTATTAGGTAGTATTTTTCAGCTGTATTTTGAGGAAGCCTTGAAGAATTAATTTATCAAGATTTCTAAACATTGTATGGAGAAGATGGCAGTGACCTACACATTTCTTCTGTACAGCATGGTGTCCATACACTCCTTTTGGAGCAGGGGAGGAAACAGGGAAAAGCTCCTTCAAGGACAAAGTTGCTAGAAGTAGAAGGTTGTTTACGAGGCATCTTTTTATTTCTTGGCCTTTTTAAACTACTAATAGTAGATTCTGTGCGTGTGTGCAAACTATTGACAGCCACATATAAACAATACTGCAGAATTTCACTAACCCTGCTGCGAATTTTAGATCTGTTGTGCTTTAATTTCAGAGGTTCTGTTTTTGTATATCCAATTGTAGATCTTTTTTTGGTGTTGAAATTTCAGCAGGTGGTAGGCACAAATCTAGCTAATTTTTATATATGGAATCATAAAACCAAGCAACAGAGACAAAGCTTGATTGTAAACTGATTGTGATTTAGTATTGTTTCCCATTAAAAAGAAAAGGAATACAAATCCTTATAGATTTGGACCCCTCTGAACAGAAAGGTTTAAATGGTATGCAAACTGTCTATGCTCTACACATGGACAAACATTGCAGATATGTGAGAAATGATAAACAAGTTAATTGTGTTGTAATGTACATAATCTCATGAACTGTTTTCCACTGAGGTCATAATTAACCGTCTGCATGCATAGAGTTGCCCAATAACGTTTCCTAGCAGCACTTACAATCAAGGACTTGGCATTAGGTTAGAATGGTTTGCGTAGAGCCAGTTAGGAATTGTAATTTTCGTCAAACAGTACAGTACTTTTGTCTGTTCTGATTAAGAACCACTCTCATTTTCTAGCTTAAGATGCAGTGACAAGTGTCAAAGCAATTGTTTCATTTAACAACATATTGAAGTATCGATGTTGCCCGGTACAAACAGGGGAAAATCATAATCCTAATGCAGCAAAAAAAGAATGGGTGTAATTGTCATGTCCGTAAACTGGGATTTTTGGATAGTAAATTAGGAATTTATATAATTTTAATAGCTGAATGATCTTTTTTTCTGCCTCTAGCCCCATTCCTATTTGAAGGGAAAATGATCTCCAGTTCTATGTCGCATCTTATTTTAGCTAACTAGTCAGGGGAAGTAAATGGTAAGAAATCATACTGAATTTTCCAATGCCACATGCTAATTCAGAGGCAGAACAAAGACATTTAAACGTTTTTATAAGTAGTTGAAAGGTAATCTCTCTAGTGATCATGTAAAATCTAGACTTCAGCTTGAGTACGCTCATGAAATCCCTTCAGATATCAGCCCACATTACAATCTGCTATTTTGTTTTGAATGAATGTGTCGTGACTAGAAGTTTAAGTGGTAACTACAGATAAGATTGAATACAGTGCTTTAATGATATCTCTTTTCAAGTTAGCTGCTGGAAATATTTTCATTTAATTTGCTGAAGTCCATTGAGAATATAATTTTATTTTGCTTTACATAAAATTAACAAACTTGTGATGTTCAAAAGCCGGTGCCAAAATCTTAATTGAAACAGGCTTTTTTTTTTTTTTTTACAATCTTAAGCATGTTGTTTGGAAAAGAAGCATCCTGTCTGAAATAATTTTATCTTTGATCTTTAAGTACTGCAACAAATTTGGTTGGAATATTTTGCATGTGTTTCAGTTGTGTACAGCATTTGAGTTTCTGTGCTACTCTTCTAATATGTTGTACCACAACACTGTTAGTTTAGAAGAGCGCCCTTGCTGAGTTTTGTCCCAGAGCATTCATTCTTATTTTCCCTAGAGGGATGGATCTGGTTTTTGTTTGTTCTCAAAAATTTTAGTAAATCTGATATGGAATACTGTATTTGTCTTGCTGGTAGTAAGATCACTTCAATTTCAGTATTTTAACCTTTATGAAATGCATGTCTAGCTTCTGGTCTGTAGGAGTGCAAAAGTCTTCTGAGTGGTACTGGCATGGTTTCACCAGGCAGAAATGGTATGTGTGGGAGGACAGGAACTGAAAGTTATAATCCAAAGAGATCAAAAGAAGGATATACATATCTTTTTGTCAAATCTGAAATAGCATCTTTTTGATCCTGTAAAGGACAGGAGCAAAGCAGTGAACTGAGATGGGGGGAGCTTGCACAGCATTTCTTCTAATCCTTTCTCTGCCATCCTCTGGGATAGATGTAAGGTACAAATGCACTCAGGCTTGCCCTGCTCAGACTTGGGTTTGTCTGCCACTGACCTTGGGATGAAATTGACCCTTTTGGGGATGTAGCCTTATGGTGTATCATAAAAATTTAGATGTTCTTGAACTCATGCCTACTGGAGCTTTACTGAGCAAGTGGGTTGATCAGTCTTTATTATTTCAGATTCTTATTTCCTTAGTTGGCTACCAATCTTCTTGCTTTCAAAGGAAGATCAGTGAGGTGTCCCAGCTTATTAATGCCTTTAATTACAGCCTTTAATGTAGCATTTTTGTAGGGGCCTGAGGTTGTGGGAAATCTCATTCCCTACCTGGCTGCCCACTGGGAAAGAGAAGTCATTCATCCAAGCTACTTAAGCAAACCAACACTATTCATTAACTTTTTTTTTTTCCCCTGAAATTTCCAGAACTTCTGTTGTAATACAGCAAGAACAGTTCAGCAAGTCTGAAAACCTGAGTTCTCCTCTCCCCATCCTTCCTGCGTAAAAAACAGATCTGTCCCGCAGATCCTCATTCTTTCACGAACTTTTCTTCTAGATAATAACAGTAACCTCTGAAAAAGGAAGTACCTTGATGAAGTTCCCCCTATGAAAGATGCAGGAGAGTATAAGATCCCCTGAAATTGTCTTTTACCTGACTTGGAAAAGTACTGTGAGTGTGTGAAAACTGTATTGAAAACCTTTGTGGGACAGAATTCAAGGGGGGGGAAGCATGAGTTCATAACATAAATAATAAAGGGCAAAGAAGTAGCAATGTTGGTGTTGCCTGACTGACTGGAGATGGTGGCTAAGGATAGAAAATTTTATTGATATGAGTGCAGAATTTATAGGGGTTTGGCATAAGCACGTTACTATTGAACTGGAACCAAGACGTATTGTATTATGACAGAGAGGCTGAAGTAAAGATTTTTGGGGAAAAACTATGAATGAATATATACTCTCTGTAGAAATGTACGTGCTGTTATTTCTGTTGAGATGCATGTCAAGATGGCTGCAGCAAGGGCCTAAAATTGCATTATTCGGTTTAAAACTGTGAGGGTTCCAGTACTATAATTGTTACACATACTGTGCAGGAGGAGGGGCCATTAAAAAAATAACTTCAGACAAACCATAAATAGAAGATATTTTGAAAGACCTTTTATTTTGTAACAGTCTGGTAATTTTTGAGAGACTATAGCTTATAATAAAACCAGTCTGTCCCCTTTGCACTGTCCTCTTTTAAGGTAGAAAAGCCTCCTAAACTGCGTGCTGTGATTTCAGTGTTGAGGAGTGTTTTTCTCATTGCTCCAGCCTGAGCACAGCATAGCAAAAGGCTTCCTCTGCTGGAATTGTGGAAACAGTGAGAAAGGCCTTTCACCATAGACTGGACGTGGCACGTGGGTGAATTTTTGGGTTCCCTGGTACATTGCACACTGGATCTCAAGAGCAGATCATCATATAGATGATAATACAGACTAAATAAAAGAATATCTTTCCTAAAGATAGACTAACTAAAACCAGTAGCTGTACAGCACTGCGATTCTCTTCCGTCTGACAAACCCTTTTGTGCAGTAACAGACTTTGATCAACGTGGTCCCTATATATAATGTATATAGTTCTATTTCTAGCTGTACTATTTTCCAGGAATATTTCTTCAACAACTACCCTCTAAGATACTGATTTTGGCTTTAAAATTATGAGTATTCCTGTTCTAAATTGTCGAACTGCAATTCATTTTCTATAAGCTGTGATATCTTTGCTAACTGTTTCTTGAGTGCATGTTCAAGTTTCTCAAGAATATCTTGTTTGTTGCATGGGAAATTGAACTCTGTCTTTCTATCAAGTACACGCAATCAAATATCGGACTGAGCTGACATTTTAGCCTGCTTGTACGGCATGTTCTCTGCTGCAACTGTAGGTGAGACATTCTGCACTCGGGTAGGATATCTCTGTGTTAAGCTAGGTACATGGGGTCAGGAGTAGAAGCAGCACTTGTCTTGCAAAATACGCTATTGAGCTGTATTGATTTCTCATTTAGCTGTATTGGGTGTTCACCGTGGAAATCCAGCTAGGTTTCTAGTTGCTTATGAGAAGGCTGATTGGTGTTATGTTATCTGATGAATGCATATAGACACTAAGGGCTTATGCATCTTTTATGCACTCTGAACAAACCGGAGAAGCTGTCTATAAGAAATAATGAACTGCCCAGCAAGTAAATCATGGAGTTTGTTGGACTAATCAATTAAGTTATTTTTCAGTTTTTGGAAGGCAGAAATAAACAATGGATTAATAGTTTGATTATTTGTCTGTTTGTTTTACACCAACTGTGTACTTTGAGATTCTGTGGTGTAAGATGAAACAGCAGAAAGATACGATTTGGAAACCTGATGATTCAGGTTAAGCATACATGGCTAGAATCTTCATCTCTGCTTGATTTGGTCCCCGATTCAGGTTTTGGAATTATGTGACCAGCCAGGAGTTCCAGATGTCTGCTGAGGATTCTCTGCCTTTCACATAGCCCTTCCAAATATTTCTCAAAGGCAATGTTGGCACACTTTCTTAGAAACACTCTATTATGTTAGCAGCTCTGGTTGTGAGACTGGGTCTGTAGGTCAGTGCCCTTGCTTGTCTTCATTTCAGATGATGTAGATATCAATGGTTGGTGTGTGGCAACTACTTTTTAAGTAAGGTCAGACAGCTAGTGACAAGTTCAAGTTAGACAAAGTGTTTTTCAAAAACCAAACCAACAATTACTGTTCAGGATCATACAAGGTCAAAGTGGTTTGTTCTGAGTGCCCAAGTAAAGTGCCTTCAGAAATAGAATGATGGAACACTCATATTTCTTATTGAAATAGATGAAGAATTTCTTTCATTCCATCTTCTGCATTTTTCTTCACATGGTCCTTTTGATCCTTGCTGCAGAGAGTGTTCCTGATTTTTAAAGTTGATGTCCGGTTGTGTATGTGCATGTGTGGGAAGAGGGGAATGTTTCATTCACTGCCAAGGTATGCTTTTATGAGTGGGAGAGTTTCATTCTGTTCCTAAGGATGGATTGCATATCACATCAAACAGGACATGCACATTTTCACATGTTTATGTTAATTTTAATGTGAGAATTTTGATTCATTTGTTTTAGAAATTATACCAAAAAAAGTAGGAAACTGAAGCATGTTCTGTAATCATAACATCATTGCCAAATGTTCTCACTTTCTTTCTTCATGAAGCACGCTGAGTAAGATGTTGACAAGTAATATCAGCAGTCTAGCCTGCCACTGCCATATTAGCCATGTAATGGCTATGATAAGTAAACCCTTCAGCTGTATTCTCATCCAGACTGGACATTACCAATTTCTTTTAGTTTCAGATTTGTGTTAATATCTGGGAATTTATAATTTCTTGGTCATACTTTGCATCTCAGGAATGGGCTTGGACTTGACCCTGTCTATGTTACAATGAAAAAGATTTTTTGTTTATTTAATGAGAGCTTTTTTGCCATTTATTAAAAGAGAGCTGTGATTAAGAATACTTCATGTAAGTAATGTAGTGTAAAGCCTTCATCTACAAGCAATCCAGAGAGAAGATGTAGACTACTGGAGCAGAGAAAGTGATTCAGAGGGAGCTGAGGGAGTTATTTGCAGGGACAGGGAAGAGAGGGAGATAACAGGCAATCAGAGGCATAGGTGCTGTTAAGATAGAGATTCTTGGGGTAAACTTCCATGTAAATAACAGTGGTATTTCAGAAGGTTTGTTTGGTTTTATGCAGATTTGAAATACCATACTTATAACTTCCACATGCTTTGTATTCATAGAACTTTGCATAATTTCACTGACAGTTGTGCATCCTCTTTAATATAGAGAAGTTGGATTAGAGTGCAAACAGGGTAAGTTTGAATTTTACTTTTAAATGAACAACTGTTGTTTATGAAAGTAATGATTTTTACATGGAATTAGGAACAGCTTAGTCAAAGACAATACATAACAAGCTGCATACCTCTAGAGCTTGTTTTATCATACTATTTTGTCCAATAAGGAAACTCTTCTATTGATTTCATGGTGCTTTGAGTCCTTACATGAAAGGTTGTACACTATAGCTGCCCCAGGCATGATGACAGCACTGGCAGTAGATTACAGAAATAATTCCACAGTGAAGCTTAATATAAGCATGGTGCCAATATAGAACAAAGTTGGTCTTGTAAAATGGGACCTTCATAAGTTGCTGCAATGGAAATAAAAGGACAAGAATGAATATCCAAGTCTATCGATTACAAAGCAAATAAACTGCACAAAGAAAAGCTGTATCTTGAAGAAAAGAAGGATTTATAGGATACTGTATAGAACTTTAGACAGTGAGAATTGCTATCATATAGTCAGTAGTCATGCAGTCAAACCATTCCCAAGCATTAGTCGTTTTGATTTCATTTCACACACTCAAACTGAGTTTTGCAAACCACGAATGGTGTGGCTTCAATAGCTGGACAGATGACTCTTTGTCTTGCCAAATGTGTTTTCATCTATGCTATCACCATCTGCTACTTTAAATGGGAGAAGCATTGTTAGTGTCTTTTAGCAGATGTGGTTTAAAGCTCTCATTTAATCTGTGGTAATAAATGTGCTTTTATAGGCAACTGAAGGTGTGTCAAACTTGGTTTGTATAGCTGAGATAAGGTTTGCAATGTTGCTACTGTTGAAATGGAGCTCAAAAATGTGATACCTGGACATAGAGTATACCATATACAGTGGAGTTATGCCTGCCTGTCAGTATCATAAAATGTTTGCAAAAAATTAATCTTTAACACAGAAACTTGTTAAAATAATTGATTGAAGCTTATTGCACTTCAAAATTTAATTCTCAACTTTTTTATTGTTTAATGTGTAGAACACTCTTAAGCTAACATATGTTTCAAAGTAAAAAAAGTGAATATCACTTTGCTCATAACTTGTAAAAAATTAAACGAATTCTGCATTTTTGGAGTAATTTTCTGATTGAAGAGCTCTTAGATTTGATTGGCAGTGCATTCAGTCTCTAGAACAAATTGCTTTCTTCCTGAGTTGTTCTTTTTTTTTTCCTTTTTTTTTTTTTTTTTCATTCCACCTCTGAATTTCAGGTTGACATGGAGAAGTATTGGTTTTCCTTGTTTTCACTACTGCGACTTCGGGTACTTGCTGAAAGCTCTAAAATGAGGAAGAAGATCAAAATATAGCTGATTTAGGAATGTGTTGTTTTAGCTATTTTTATATTTATTTGCTTATCACAGTGCATATCTGACCAGGAGTCTCTCCCTTCAGTTCCCCACGGTGATGTCCGTGTGCTCTAGGTTGAATCAGCAGGCAGTGACAGTGGCAGTGCCCTTCCCTTCTCATCACCTCTTAAACTCAGCCTTCCGGTGACAGGTTAGTTAATACCTCATCTCTAGGTGAAACAATGCAATTCCTCTTGGGCTAAATTTAGGCATAGAGAGTAGCCCTCCGGTGTGGTCTTTTGCACTAATTAAAGTGGCCTGCACTTCTACACCCTTCTCCTTTGGGAGATGATTAGAGGGATTGAAACTTTTCCAAAGCAAGTATGATTTTTTTTTTTTTAACTTGCGGGTATACAGGCTGTTAGTATTTAACCCCTATTTTTTTACTATTAGCATGTTTTGACTTCCTTTGCCTTAATCTTTCTTTTAATCCTTAGCAGTATGAATGAGGAAAAACCCAAAGGGACTCTTGGGGCTTTCAGTCGCCACTCCACTAACACCCACTCTTTCCCCTTACTTTTTCTCAGGAACATTTTCAATGTCTAAATTTTTCAATGTATTTTCAACGTCTAAATTTTCAATTTTCAGTGTATTGTCAATGTCTAAATTATTTCAAGACAACAGTGTAACTCTACCTGGCTGGAAGATAAATATCTCCTCAACTATTGGCTGAACTCCTGGTATCTTCCTCCTGTGCATACTTCTGCTTCAAAGAAATACCTTAATTCTCTATTTGGTTGTTGTTGTTTTGGTTTTTTTTTGGGGGGGTGTGTGTGTTTGGGGTTTTTTTGTTGTTTGTTTGTTTTATTTTTTATTATTATTATTTTATTTTGTATGCCCCATATCATTCTAGACCAGCAACTTAATAATAAGGAAGTAAAACTGAAACACATAACCTGTGGTATACTTAAAATACAGATAATACCACAATCTTCACTTTAGTAGGTAGGGCTTTCTTTCATTGCATATCTATTAAGATAGTAAAGTATCTTTGCACATCTATTAAGATAGTTAAGATGGCAAAAGAGAATAAAATGTGACTGTACAACTAAGCTCAGAAAGGAAAGTTTTGTGTTATCTACAGTGAGTGCCCAACACTCAGTATCGGACAATAAATGAGATCGTTAATTAACACAATGGTTTATTTACATATTTAATTTGTCACCTCCCTATTCTTTTTCTCAGGGGAAAAAAAAAAGATCCCTTAAGTTCTAAACAAATAATGTCCAGGCAAACAAAACCTGTTCTGTGATTGGTGTTTATTAATCAGTCCCCATATAGTCCCTTTTTGGCGTCTCTGAAATCACATGTGTTTTTCAAACGTGGTGATGGTGAAGGTAATTATTCACTAACCGATTTAATTTTCATTTCTGTTCATTGATCACGTGTTTAAGTTCTAAAATTATTTGCTTTGGTGTATGTTGTCTGAATCCCAACTGCCCCTATATTTGTTAGTTTGTGGTGGTCTTTTCTGCATAGTCTTTCAGTTTATTCAATGTATAACTGAATCTCACTTCTTTAGAAACTTGTTTGTAGTACATACACCTAACCAATATTTCTTCCCAAGAGATATTTAGTTTCAGTTTACAAATAAATATCTGTACTTTCAGGATAAAGATGGAATGTTTTATGCAGTGTGCTGGATGTCTTAACTGTTTAATTAAATGTAGAGGAATAGGCTTAAATTATCCACTTCAGGCTTTCTGCAGATTTAATTTCCTTTGTATTAATAGATTTATTTCAAACTAAGAGGAGTTAGACTCGTAGAGAGCTACTATCCATGTTACAATTCGTAGTATTTTTTTTCTATAATTTTGAGAATCAGAATCTCTAAAACTGAAGAAATGCAATTATGACAAGCTTGAAGTGTGGCTTCAAGTGCTGTTTGTGCAACTAATATGTCTTCCCATGCAGTAGTTGCAATAAACAACATAAATAAGTACACAGAAATAAAAAGGAACAGATTTGTTTTGTTTTGTTTTGTTTTTAATACAAAAAACCTACTTATGTTTTACATTAATGAGTGCAGTGCTAATAACAGACCATCCTTTTTGCAGAACTCATACTTTATTGTCATTATTGGAACTTAACAGGCAGAGCACTACACAGTAAAAGCTACAGTGCTACTGATTTAAGAGATAATAGTATAGACCTGTCCCAGCATATCATACTAAACTTTTCTGTGATGATTTGTGGTACAAAAAGGAGAAATTTATAATCTTGAAATGTACAAAAATCACATTGTTTTGAATAGAGCTGTGAGAAACATGTCTATTAAGTAGCTCAGAAAAAAAAGAGGTTTATGGTCTGGGAAGGAAAAATAATCTCTAGGAAAATTAGTTTTCCACAGTTTGAAACATTAGTAACAGATTGTGCTATGCAACTCAGTTTTATGTACAGAAAACCAGCATTTTTTCAGCAGGTGAAGCTTCAGACTTGAGGAGGTTCAAGACAGCTGTATGTGGGAAAACACTAGCAGGGTTCTGTCATTTCTGTTAGTTACAAGAGGTATTATTTTACTCTGGCAAAAATAAAGACTGTCTAAAAAAAGGTAACTTTGATAGTTTAGGAATTGGGATATGGATTATGGTTATCTTTATTTTTAGGCTTCTCAATTAAATTCAGTCTTAGTAGTAGCCATAAATTAATTTGTTGGTAGATGGAAAATATTAGCTTAATTGGTCACACTGTGGAGTGAATTGGTCATACTAGTTCAGTTCTTGGTGAAGAAACATCTACACTAGAAGAACTTATCCTCCAAACTACCACTAATTGTCCTTGTTTTTGGCCTCAGCAGAATTGCCAAGAATGAACTGGTCACATACTGATGCATCTAATAAGTCCTGAACACAGTCCATATAGATTAGGACTCAAAAATATTAGTATGTCATTCTGAATAGCAGTTGAACTGTCTTGTTGCTGAACAAAGTATTTTGGAGCTACCTTGCACAAATCCTTGAATCTAACTAAAAGTTCAATGGAATGTAATATTTCAAATTTAATTTGCAGTATGGAATGCAGCATACTGGCTTTTAAACTTCAGGTATTTGCTGTTCACAAAAACTCAGATGTAAAAATAATGAATTAAAGATATTCAGCTTGCAGCACTGCATGGCTTTAGTATAGTGTGGCAGGGCAAGAAAAACTGTCTTCAAGTTAAACCTGTTAGCATACCCAGGAGTGTTCTGTGTTTTATAATTTTATTTTTGTTTTTAGTTTTCAACAGCAATGGCATTTGAAAGGTTTATATTCCGACTGGTAAAGGAATTATGATGTCTGATGTCAAAACACTGGAAAAATGGTGTTGTGCAAAGTCTATTGCTTAGGTAGTTGATTGGATCTAGCATATCCAAGACCCGTAGTAATGGAGTTGGAAAGTATTTTGGAGACTGCTGAGTCCTTTAGCCATGTCTTTCACTACTGAGTATCGAAAGTAAATGTAGTTTTGAATTCTAGCCAGCTCATTTCTCCTCATGTGAGAGATTTATTCTGCTGTCTTTGCAAGGTGTGTGTTCATTCTTTTCACTATTCAAAAGACATATGGAAAGGCTTAATGTGATTTAAAAAGAAATAGGATTAGCCAAACCGTGAAACTTAAAGGATTTGAACAGCGCTGGAAAAGGGCACTATCAGCAATAGAAAATACTCTTAGTTTAACTGTCTGTAGCCACAAGTATACTCAACGAGCTCAGAGTACAAAGCATCCTGACTTTATACAATACTGTTGTATTACCTTTTAACCCCTTTTCACTCTTGATCAGTTAGAGAATTTGTGACCTGGAGTTACTTCTTTGCCTTGTTGGGCTGAGATTCAGAAGAGATTGTTTTAGCAACTTTAATTCTTGTGTGAATTTTGTCTGTCGTGACTTTTTCTGATGTAAAGGGTGGAGAGGAGAGATGCTCATTTTGCTGACACTCCAGTTCCTTGGGGAGCATGATGAAATATTAATTAATATTTTTAAGAATTCTCACATGCTACAGAAAAAGGGGTCCTGTACGTATCTTCTGAAACACTGACTTCTTCTGTGGTCCTGAAAATTATCTTTTATTGCTTGTGATGTAACGTTCACTTTTTGTCTCTAATAAACACATAAGAGTTGTACAGCACTCTTGAATACTCAATGCTGGAAATATTAGTATAAGAACTGATGTTTTATGGACTGTACCTGTCACATCAGTATATCCCCTGTGCCTTGTAACCTTACTGGTGATGGGGAGGCTTCGGGCTGAATGCTCAAATTGAGTTATTTTGCAGATGTCCTCCTTAACTACATCCTTCGGTTCCTTCTTAGAACTATATGAAATGGTTTTGGCTGGAAGGGACCTTAAAGATCATTTAATTCCAACCACCTCCCCACCATGGGCAGGGAAGCTTCCACTGGACTGGGTTGCTCAAAGCCCCATCAAGAATGGTCTTGAACACTTCTAAGCATGGGGCATCCACAACTTCTCTGGGCAACCTGTTCCAGTGCCTCACCACCCCTGTAGTGAAGAATTTCTTCCCAATATTTAATGTAAACCTACTCCCTTTTAGTTTAAAGCCCCTTGTCCTGGCCCTAAAGCCCTTGAGAAAAGTCTCTGCCGAGCTTTCTTGTAGACCCTCTTAAAGTACGGGCAGGCTGCTGTAAGGTCTCCTCAGAGCCTTCTCTTCTCCAGGCTGAACAGCCTTAGGGTGTCTTTATAGGAGAGGTGCTCCAGCTCTCTGATCATCTTCGTGGCCATCCTCTGGACTTGCTCCAACAGGTCCATGGAGACAGCCAACAGGTGCCACTTCCAGGCAGAGTTTATCTTCGCTGACACTGAAGTGTAGCAGTAAGTTTTGATATTTATAGAATGGAAATATATGTGCCTCAAATATTACAGGCACAGATGATTCCTTTACTTAAAGATGAAAAGGCTCAAACTCAGAAACAGATGACAAATATGTTCATAAACACTGTTGTTTAAGGCAGAATATTGTGGAGGGAGCATAGAGCACTTACGTGCATGACCAGATCCCAAGAATTAACCTTGTCTGCTTTGCCCATTGGAGAATGAAAAATATCAAACTCAGCATCCACTGAACACTAATATCATTTGTGCTGACAAATTATTGGTCTGTAGGGAAAACTCCTGATGACCACTGTCTTTATTTCAGCTAACCTTGTGTTTATATTGTGATGAAATACTCAGAACAGTCACGGCATGTAGTTTATTTTCCCAGATATTCTAGTTTCTATTCTTAGTGCATTAATTTTTGACTTGTCTGTATTCACATCCATATATACACTGTTGTCAAAAAAGTTCTGCAGTGAGAGCCTTTGTCACTATGCAGTTTTAAACCAAGTCAGTGAGACACTAGCCTTACAGATTTTATTTTGTGAGCTGCTTATGGTTTTCCTTTTGCTAAAAAGCTTAGCTATATAATAAGAAGAATTGTTGAGCATGGCCTTTTAATACTTGCCTCATCTGAGAAAGGGGGAAAGAGCTTCTCTCTGTTGCACATACACAGAAAAAACTCCTGAGAAGAAAGACACATCATGAAATTCATCAGTTCTGTAGTGCTGAGGATTTGTTTCAATTTCTGAGAAAAGCAAGAAAGTATTTTGTCGCCTGATGATGAGAGGCACAAGCAACTCTGGAAAAGCAGAATTCCCTACATTTCTTAACCAAAGAGAAGTAAGAAGTGTGTAAATTTCTCCTTTCCTTCCGTCTGTCCTGTTTTGTGGCCTCACAATAGGTGCAGTGGTCAGAGTGCACTGTTTATAGCTAGTACAGCAAAATTAGCTTGGGTTATTGATTTGACAGAAAGTTCCAAATGTTCCGGACTAGAAAAGACACAGGAATTTTGTTAGTTTTGAATAAATAAATAAATAAATAAAAAGACAAAAATCAGTCCAAACTTGAGCATAAATACATAAGAAACAATTTAAAAGGATGTTCATAAACAAGGATCTTTAATAAAACATCCTTAAACAAAATTCAGCACTTCAATTTCTGTTTATATTAGTGACAAAAGTTGCTTCTGCCACATTGGAATGTGGATTTGGCCTATTCCCAATTTCTGTGATAAAAACTAAGAGAAAAAAAAAATAGTTGTCAAAGATGCTGTGCAGTAATAAAAGTCCCCCTTATTCACTTTTACCTCTGATAAAACTCTTGCAGAAATATCATGTGCTACTATATAATCCTTCTTAAGATGTATATAAAAATTCTGTACCCACAGTAGGATGTGTTAAAATATAGTTGAGGTACAAAGAATGCTAATGATGTTGATCTCTTCTTTTTCCATTGGTGAGTGCTAGAAGGCAAGTCTACTGAAAAGAACAAAAGTTTATCTGGGTTCAACACAAGCAAATAAAAACGTTGGAAATTTAATTAATCCCCTGCCAATTTGTCTGAAAAATACCTAAATTTGGTTACCTCTGACTCCAGAATTTTGAGAGATCATTCAACTGCTGATGCAATTGAATTTAAGCAATTGGATTTTAAATTACAACTTTTTAAAGTATATCTAATTGGTAGAATTAGAAGATACAAACAGTAATGGGAAGAAAACAGGAACAAAGATGCAGTTTTTTAATGCAGTGATTTAGAAATTTGTAGAACAGCCTCTTTTGAATGCTGACAATAATTTTGGATATACCTTAATGTAGTTCTAGCATAGAATTTTGCTCCTAGTGCAGTCTGTGCAAAGGTAACAGCTGAGTGTTTATGTGGATTTCAATGTAGTAAAAGATGTATAACTGCAGTGATTTAAAAGGAGTATTGAAATAATTATGCTCTGGGGGCACAGTCCTCTTGCACTGGAAGAAGTGCTAGCAAAGGTTAGAGGAAGAAGAAAGTAGCTCATATACTTCATAGATTATCCTTATGTTTTTGCCACAGCCAAAGTCCTTGTCTCAGGAGGGAGAATGCCTGCAGCTACTATTGTGTTTATAACTTTTATTTATAGTGGTCATTCAAGAATTAGGTCGTATGTAAGACCTTTCCTTCTTATCTTTAGTTCTGTGCAAAATAGAATGAATTGTAACTGAAGGGTCATCGTCATAGGATGTATGCTCTGAAACAAGGAGCACAGATATAATGCTCAGATCCAAGGATGAAATTCTTCACTGTGAGAGTGGTGGGACACTGGAATGAGTTGCCCAGCAACCTTATGGATACCCATCCTGTTGGAATATTGCCAAATAATGAATAATCTGTAGAGTTGTTTGTGACTTTAGCTATATGATTGAGCAGATGTTTTTGGATTTTAAAGCAATGCCCAGATTATTTTTTATGGATGGATGGACAAATAGGATATGAGGTAGTTCAGGCCTTGTGATTTCAAAGGTATGACTATCATCTTAATACAAAGATAAATTTAGATTATGTGAAGTTTGGAATTTATTTTATAACTGTCTTTTTTGTTTTTTTGTTTTGTTTTGTTTTTGCAGGTTTTTTGTTTGTTTGTTTGGGGTTTTGATTGTTTGGGGTTTTGTTTTGTTGTGGTTTTTCTGGTTTGTTTTTTTTTCTTTTTTTTTGTTTTATATTATTTTAGTGCTACTAAACTTTGGTCTTAAATATGGCAATGAATATTTAAAGAAATATTGTTCTGAAACCATGTAACTGTAACTGAGATCAGAAGATGTGGTTGCATTATTCTTCTTGTCATTTTGCTTGCCTCATAAGTATACAATATGCTGTCTGAAAGAAAAAAAAAACAACAAATGAAATAAACATACCAAAAAAAAATCAACCAAAAAAATCCTACCAAAATAAAACTCCCAAAAAAACCCATTAATAAAACCCAGCCAAACACCAGCCAACCCCCCAAAAAATCCCACCCAAACCTGTTTATACTCAAAAAAAATCTTACAGAAAATCTGAATACTGTGTATTTGGATTAAAGAGAAAAAACTGCAACCCAATAAGTAATAAGATATTGAAGTGCAGTCTGTTTTAATTTAAGATACAGCATGATGCTATTCACTTTCCAGTGTCTGTAACCAAATTGAAGTGCATTACAATTCCGTTCTGTGGTCAGGACAGTACAGACATGTTCTCGCACTGGAACTTTTATCTATAGGAGGCAGGTCTGAGGAACTGCTTCTATTGAACTGTTATTGAGAGAGATTTTAGCAGTAATGTATAATTTTATTAGTTAAGACAAGGTAAAATTAGTATTTACAAATAGCAAGGGCAAAAGCTATCCAGTCAAGAGTTTTAAGAGATCTCTCCATTATGAAATTACTGAGCAAAGAGGTGAAACCTGTTACTTACAGTGGCCTCAGAATATGGAAATGAAAATTTATGCGAATTTTTAAAGATCTGTAGGAAAAAACAACCCAGAAGGTCTGACTTCCACTCTGGTCATATTAGTAGAAAAAAAAATTAATTTAAATTTTGTTTTATAAATGTGGATTAAAGATGCTTATAAAACGGATTTTTTTTATCCTGCACGCACCTTGAAGAAAAACTCTACCTCACCAATCAACTTAATTTTTTCCCTAGAGTCTTTGAATCGTGTCAATGAGCATGAATGTTTTGCTCTGCTTAGTACAGTATGCTGAGATTCTTCAAAGGTCTTCTGAAAAGAGCCCTCATAAACAACTCTTGAAGAAATTAAGCTTGATGAAGTAAGTGGGAAGGTCTTCCTGTGGATGAATAGTTACTTAAAGACAGCAAATGAAGTTGAGGTAAAAATAGTCAGCTTTCACAATGGAGAAAGGTAACTGAGAATCTTCTTTCTAGCACTTTGATTCTGGGGTTTTGCCATTTAACATATTTATGAATGAGCTGGAAATGGGATGAGGGAAAAGTGTACTTAGCTACACTTAACTCTGAAAGACATGCAGTAGAACTGAAGTAGATGAAGAGGTTTATGGAACAGTTTTTTTATGAGCAGAAACTGAAGAGAATAATGCTGCTCTTCCTAGAAAAGAGTCAACCTCAGAGAATATGATATGGACCTGTAAAATTAGAAAAAGAGGATAAAAAGTTGCCAGAGAAATATCACTCCCTATTTCCCATAGCACACAAATTAGAAAATTGTTGAATTGGACACTTAGACAAACAAAAGGAAGTCGGGTTTTTTTCACACAATGAGCAGTCACATTTTTAGATTTCTTCAACTGTTAGAGGATGTAAGCAAGTTTTACTGTCATTATTACTGTATAATATGGTTAATACTTTCTGTTGCATAGTACTTAGATAGTCCCTGCCAGACTCCATAGAAGAAATGCATATTTAAGCAACTAACAAAATCATAGGTAGCATTAATGTTACGTACTACACACTGGTTTTTTTTTACAGTTGACTTTTCCAGACCCTGTAATGTGTAACATTTTTCAGAAGGTTTAAAATGGCATAAACTCACATTGGAGGATAAACTCACAGTGGCTAATATAGTCCTATAATTTTTTTCCTATGTCTTTTAGATACAGATTTAAGACCTGAACAAAAATGCCAGACTTTGAATAATATGCTTGTGGGTATGAACTTTTTAGAGTTGAGTCTAGCCATAATGGAGGGGGGAAGCAGAAGCTACTACATTGAACAAAATGGGAATTTGGGATAGAGTAAATAAAAAAAGATGTTTCCTTTCTTTTTGGCTTAGGGTAATATCAATGCAAGAAATATGAAGAATTACTCTTCTTGAGCACCATTGATCTATAAGAATACATTCCACTGTGCCAGCCTTCACACAGTGCAAAAAATTCTTTTCTGCTTTGTGTTTTGCACTTTGGCCCATAGAAGGAGGTGGTGATGAGATTGCATCTCAGAGGTGTTTGTAAAAAGAAAAAAAATCCATTAGGTTGTACTGAAATTTAATCTATATCTGATATGGCTCGGGGGTAGTAAGAGAAATGGTGCAGCAACCCCAGCTTGTTGGGGGTGTTGTGAGCACTTATTGAGTAAGAACAGTTGTGAGAAGGGGAGCATTAAAAAATATGATTTTAGTGGTACAAATTTGTGACTAGAATTCTGATAAAATGCTTGTATGCCCAAGGCTTGAGATGATTGTGGATAAATACTAATCTGGAAGTTAATTTTGTTAGATTCAGTTTATATTCTGATGTATTGTAACAAACCAGTTTCTAGGAGTCTGTCAATGAATTTCAATGAATGAAAAATTAATTGTTGTATTTTATTCTCCTTGCTCAGATAAAAGGTGAGGGCAGTTTTTCATGTTGGAAAACTGCCTTTTTTTTTTGGCCAGGAAAACATTTAATCTTTAAAAAAAAGCAACAGCAACACAAACAAACAAAACCCCAACCCACAAAAACCCCCTCCAAATCAAAATTCTAGGAGAACATGCTCCAGATAAGTGCTAGCCATAAAATACTCCTCCTGATGGATCTTTACAACAATGAAATGTTGCCTAGGCTACTCATGACATTTTTTTGGTCATGCCTGCAGTTTCTGAATGTGAGCCTAGCTGATGCATTTAAAGAAAAGATGCAACTATTGCTTTCTTACAATAATTGCAGGGTGCTGCAATATTTCCTTAGAAGGCTACTGAAATTTATAGCGTGATCTGGGCTAATGGTAGTACAGATGCCAAACTGTGACAGTCAGGTGAGAGGCAGCTTAAACACGTGCCCACCAGGCTGTCCTGAAAGCTCTCATGCTTCCAGAATAGTACACAATTTGGATTAAGTTACATTTGCAAAACTTCCCTAATATGGGAGAGTAAGACAGTCTAGACAAATACATTTTCTTGGTATGAAAGACACAAGTGAAAGGGAAATATTGGGTGTAGTTTGCTTTGTTTTTTCTCCCCTCAGATTTCCCAGGTTTTATGCTGTGAAATAGAAATATGAGCTCGATTTTGCATGTCATTAGAATTAAAAATTATAGGGTTGAGGTTTATTGTATGTGGCAGGTTGGAAAAAAAATATTTAAAATGAAATCTTATGTTCTTGCTTTCCTGTTTTTTCTGATTTTTCTAGGTAATGGAAAGTAAAAGTTGTAAAACCTTTAGTCAGTTAAGGTTGAATAGAGAAAGGGAACAGGTTGCAGTGCACAGAAGTAATATCTTCTTATTAAATCACTTGATTTTGAGAGTAGAATCATTGTTTAAAATAAGGAATACTGTATTCCTAGCTTAACAGAGTTCAGTGGTTTAAAAATAATTACTGTAGTCTTAAACATCTCTAATGAATTGAAACCGAAACCTGTCATATCTTTTTTTAAAAAATATATTATTAAGATGGCATTATATTTGTGTTAAAACATCTGTCATCTTGTGTATGAATGCTTTTCCCTAATGGTCAACTTGTCACAGTTAATTAGTCTTTTGACATATGAACAGTCATAAAGCAATGTGACTTTGAAAATTATGTTTCTGAACACTCATAACTTTGAACTCTAGAGAGACAATGTACTCACTAGATATTTGTGCTCCAAAGCAGACTGTAAACTGCCTTCATTCACAAGGGCTGAGGGAGCATACGGTTTTCTGTGTGAAACATTTCTTGCATTTACTTTTAAGTTTGCTGCATGCATGTGTTCAGTTTTGCTTTCTTCACAGGTTTTTAGTAATGATATAGAATTGCACAACTGACTTTCTGTATTTTTGAAGTTCCTTTCTGAGCTCCAAAAAAAAGCCCCACTGAATACTGATGACTATTTTTTTTGTGCCTCAAGTTCTGCATGACCTATTTGACATCAGAAAGTCCTGACTGTGTTCTAAAACAAAAAGTGTGTTATACGTATATGAGGTCTTCCCCTCAATCATTGACCATCTGTAACAATTTTGAAATACCATGAATTTACTGTAGAATTTGTTTTTATTAATTGGAAAGGTATGGCAATTTAAAAATCTTGGACATGTGTCCAGACTTGAGAGAAATCTGACATTAGGTTTTACATTCAGACTTCTCTCTAGTTTTTTTAACTTCCTGGTGTTCCACACAGTCAGCAGCATAATGCTGGCAATATATATAGGATTCATCTTAGAAGAATGCAAATGAACACTAAGATGTGCTGGACCCTTAATCCTTGTTTATTTTAAGCTGAAGGAAAGCTGAAGGACATTCAGAATCTTGCACAACATATGTCATTTTGCTATTGGATTGGGTCTATGCTATAAAAGAAACTGGCTGAAAGAAAATGAAACCAATAGAATAAGTCCATTCATAAAAAATTATAGCAGATGCTATAGCAAGCATCTTACTTGCCTGATATTTTTGCAAGAGGCTTTTTCTGCCAAAGGTAAATCATGATGTCCTACACTCTTTTCATCTTTTTTTAGATAAGGTGATTTCCGTTTCACAGGAATTAGTGCTTCAGCATATGAGAACCAGTTTTTATTAAAGCCCTCATTATGGTATTCTGAAGAATAGGTAACAGCAGGAAGATCAGAAACTAGTGGCAAATGTATGTCTCTAATGAATTCTATTCAGTTTCCAAAAACATAGCAATTTATATGTCTTAAATTATGAGATGATTCTCCTTTTTTCAATATAATAATCTCAGTGGACTTAAAAAATATTAATAGGGATGAAAGAATTATGCAAGGAGAAAAGGCACAAATAGATGATATAAGAAGCTGACATAATGGGCTATGGCTACATAGGTATCTCTTTTTTTTTTAAGAGTATTCTAAATTCGAGTAGACAGTGAATACCTCATTGATCTTCTCATATGTTTGGGAAGAACGAGGATCTAGTGCCTTTCAAGCCCTCTTCCCTCACTAAATAATCAAGTAGTTATCTGTCTTCTGAGACTGGGATTCTCTATGGGCACCTCACACAAAATAGGGGATACAGATACCATTCATGGCATGCAGGTAAGGGCTTAGAAAAAGCAAAATATTCTCTAGCATCTTTCCCCGGAGCTGAGGGGGAGTATGCCTCCAAAGATAGTCACAAACTAATGAAGTCCCTAGGAGAACAAATAAAGTAGGTATGTATGACACTGGGAGATGGACACCTGAGGTGGTATGGAACCAAAGAGCCTTCGTGCTGAGAGATCTTTTTTTTATCAGATTTTGCAATTAGAGGACTTGGGAAGGTTGTGACATAAGGGGCTGACCTTTGAAAGGACCTCTTGAGAAAGACCCAGTCTTAAGAAATTCAGAGAAAAATCAATTGTGGTAGATCTTTAGAGGTAAAAGAGGTAATCAGAGACAATGTGATTAAATCTATCAGTAGCCATTAGGGGTGTTTCCTAAGGCCATAACACTGTGTGGAGCTGTAGTTTCCCAGCACCCGTCTGACATTTTACGAAATTTTCATGTTATACAGCTATTCCTTATTTGACTCCAACATACAACCTGCAAGGTGACTGCTGTATGAGAGATCCATGATAAAATTGCAGAACATGCCTAACTAGTTCTATGAAGGAAACTCTGAGCTCTCTTACAGCTCCATGTACGCCCTAACAAGCAATAACACCAAATGTCTTGTACGTGAAAACTGTTAGCTAAATTCTGTGGTAACAGAATAAATGAACATTAGCAAAATGGAGTCCTGATCTGATAGATATATGATACATTACATTTTGAAAACAAGACTCAGACCAGATTCTCCTCATCTGATTTAGACCAGCTCAGCCTCATTAACTGACATGAATTTACACAAGTTCTGTAAAAATCTGAATCTAAAGTTATTGATTTATTCCCTCCTTGGGGAAGATTTTCAAACCATGTTTCTTTTATTCTACATAGTATCTTGAGATTATGGTGCAGAATTCAGGCTTGACCCTGAAAAAATCAAAGAATCTGCAGCTTGCCCAGACCAGATTTTTTTCAGTCAGGAAGCTCTGCTACAACAACATGATGAATCAGGAAAAGGTAGCTAGCTGGTAAATAGCTAGGAGATCCTCATGTGTCTTCTGAATGCTAATTTTGAATGGATACATAAATGCAGATTTTCCTGTAGACAGTGAAGGTCCTTCTATGAAATCAGGGTTGACAATAAGCATTCTAAATTATTCTGACTGCAGTGGTAACATATTAGTAATGCTCATATGATCATTATTAGATGTTGCTATAGGTTATCCTGTAGATTGTCCAAAACTGCAAAAAAAAAGTATTTGTATGCTGTGGTTAGTTGCAAGCTGTTGATTCTAGAGTACCTGGCTATGCTCTTGTATTTCAGCTTGTGGGTGGTTCAACAGTTTTGTACTGCGTATATGTTGTGTACTATATTGTGTACTGCAATATATGATGAGATCTTATAGGCAGGTGACACAGAGCTAAGAGAAAAAAATAACTTCAGTCCTCAGGTTTTTGTCTTTGCATCCGATTTAGAGGAAACAGACCTATGATTTAGTCGGCTGCTGATCTGAACAGTGGGAAAGGATAAATCCATACAAAAGTAACAACCACTGTTGCTAAAATAGTGTTTACCTGTTATAATGCATTTTACATGCTATGGATATAACTCAATATCTTGAATATTTCTCACCGAGAAAAGTGGAGAACTGCTTGTGTTGCACCATTTATTTTCCCAGAGATGTTGAGGCTGCAAGGTTGGCTTTGCAGTGTAATTCAGAGGCTCTTCTTGACTTCATTAACTGACCACTGTCTCCTGAGCACGCTCTGCAGGTTATTCTTGCTTTTGATTACAGAAATTACTTTGAGATATTTAAATGATAATGCGCTCCGACCTGTTCTTTTTTGTAGCTTTGTATACTACCAACTGCCACCATACTGTCTTTTAGTAACTAATGATTAATTGCATTTTTTACCAGTAAATCTTCCTTATATTGGCTGCAGTTCAACACAAATCCAGATTGTAACAGAATTTTCCATGCTTGCTATTGAAGGATATAATTATCTCACATGCAGAAGTAAAATAACTTCACCAATTGTCTTTAGCAGCATTGCATACAAATACTTACACACAGATGCCTTATGCCCCTTTCTTTAAAGTGATTTCCTGGGGTCTATGTGAATCTGAGGAAATTACAGGAAAGAGGATGGTGTGGAAGAAATACTACATTGTCTATATCTCCTCTTCTGCCCTTCTCTCTAGTTGTCTGGACAGTACATCTGGACACAGACAACATACATAGCAATATTTCTGTAATAGGTTCAAATACTCCAATATTTCAGAGATTTCACTAGAGAACATTCCCCAAAATGGAGCCTTTGGACATACCACAAGTTGGTGATTTTGCTTCTAGATTCCTGTTATGAATTCTCTGGCATTTTAAAATAATTTGTAGCTTTCTTTAGAATCACATATGTAGAATTTAGAGTTCAACTCTAACTGAAAAAAAAACCACCAAAAACCAGCTTAGGTTTTAAAAAAATATAGATTCTCTCACAATTGGGTAAAAAAAATTTTGGCGACCCAGACTGGGTTCAAGGTGATTGTAAAATCTGAAACTTTGCAACTTTTCACAAGGTTTGATGGTTTGAAAAGAACCTTCTATGCACTCCTGAAGATGCCCACACTTCATATATTTGACATAAGGAACTGTATAAGCTGTATTTTCCAAGTCACAACTCTGTGTTGAGAGATTAATGAGAATTTTCACCTTTGTTGCTGGCATATTTGTTTGCTAGAAGCAAATTGATTTTCCTTACTAGCTGAACATTACTGATACTCTTACTAAAATGAAACAAACAAAAAACCCACTAGATGAACATACAGAAGAGTAACTGTTGGGAACAGTATGGTGATGCTATCTGTCTGTCTTCATCCAAATTGCACATGGAGGGAAGTCTCCTGGTTATTTAGCATGGAAGAGCTCCCTTTCTCTGTAGTCTTCTCCTAGTATCTATTGGGAAATAAGTGTTGTTAAAACAGTGGAAGCCATAGAACAAGTACACGTTCTGTGTAGTGGAGGTGATTTCTGGATGCCACATATGACCAAAAATTAAGCAGCCTCTTCAGTTTGCCCCATTCCAAGCAGCTGCTTTTCACACAGGAGAGACTATGAGCAACTTCCATTCTGAGACTCAAGCATCAGAGAAGATTTTAAGAGTTACTTTATCAGTTTATTCAAGAGTGTTGTAGTCACAAACCCTCACTTAGCAAACCGTTTATGGAGTTCTGTTGCTTGTTGGGCAGGCTTGGATTGCTTGGCAGTGGTGGCAGTAACCTTAGCCCTCGGTTAACAGTGCTGGATCAAGAGCTTCAACTTTGAGGGTAGCTGTTTGTGAAAGCTGGTGAGTAGGAGGATGTGGAACTGAGCATTGTGACCAGATTACTTAAGTGGCTCACCTTCATCATTGTAGAAATGAGGCAGTCTTTAGCTCCAGTAAGGAGTGCACGTGTAACCCACTGGCACTGCATCCAGGGCAGTTTCTTATGTGATGTAGTGGACTTCCTGTCACTTTGTTCCTGGCGTGACAACGTCAGGTCAACTAGAGGTGTGTATTTGAAGAGGGGTGCCATATATGATAATGGGGGTACAGCGAAGTGCAAGGATAATAGGAAGTACATGTTAAGGAATCCAGGCTGATTGAGAGTGTATCCTGAAGGATCCTGAGGTTTTTTTCTCCTCTGCAATTTCCAACAAAGCAACTTTTATGATACCCTGAGTGAGGTTCCAAGACCAGCACATCATGAGCAATCAGCAGATGTGGGCTTTGAAAGACATACCTCGGCAGTGTAACACGACACTATAGACAACACAACTTGTTCAAATCCTCTGTGTGTGCAGCAGGGAGAGGGAAGAAAAAATGCCTAACAGGAGAGAAATTTGAATCTGAAAACTTTTGAGAAGTCAGCTTAAGCCTTGTAGAGTAGTCTTAGTGTAATTTATCTGCCAATAAAATTTTTGAAATGTGTCTTTCCCAGTCTCTGCTCTCTCTAGCTTCATTAAATCTTTCAAGAAAACTCTACTTGGGGTTTGACAGAGAGGTCATTTTTGAGATAAGATGGAAAGTTCTTCTTTGAACAAGCCTTGTAAAAGACCTTTTTCCTTCCAGCTTCCTATTTTAAGACACTCATGAGAATCCCCAACAGTTTGTATAGAAAACAGTCTCTAGGGTGACCACATTGTTATAACATCTAAATTTTTAACAAGGGGAGACTGACTACAGAAAATATTCTTAGTTTTCCAGTTTGGTTCTTCTGTATAGCTTTTTGACTGCTTTTGATAATTTTTTTATTAGTCCATTCATGTTTTACTGTCAGGATCTTTCTGACTGATAGCATTACAAGAAGGAAATTATTTTGAGGAGGACTTAGGTGAGTAGTACCAATTGAGATTTAAAGGGAAAGGATTCTGACTACAAGTCATACAAACTAGCTGAAGGACTCTGGGAGCTGTCACAATACTTTCAAGGCATAGTTTGACTAGATAGCAAATTTGATTGTGTTACTTTCTAGCTCTGGAAGCATTAGAAATTCCTGTAATAAGCCCTAAGGGAAGTTTGCCTTGGAGTGTGTTTCTCCCCCCCATAACACTTCTCTGATGCAAATTATAGATGCATGATTGCAATCTCCAATTGTGACAGCATTCTTATGTTTTAACCTTAATGAATCTAAATGATAGTTATTTGGCAACATTAGGGCTCATTTAAAAAACTGTATTGATGATTAAGTGGCAAATACCACTATATCATTGGGAAATCTGTCAGCAATAGTTATTGTTTCCATGCCTTTAGCACATTCATCAAAGGGATAACAAACATGCTTTTTTGAATTTTAATGAAAAAATTGTAGTGCAGTCATGTGGCTTTAAAATTCAAAGGTCTATAAATAATAAATTATTTCAGCGATGGTTACTGTTTCCTTATCTTTAGGAAAAATAACAGCTATATGTTGTACTTTGTTGCTAACAGCATGCTTTAATATTTATGAACTGCCAGTTTTCTACAAACATAGAAATTTGGTAGTTGTCGCTGTAATGGTTTGTTATTTATATGTGTCTAAATTTTACAGAAGCAGAATATTATTAGTTTTTTAAATATGAACTAACCAGGAACATTCACTTTTACTGTTACATTGAACATAGTAACTTGAATGCTACAAAAGTGCTGTCTTATGGCCTGTCACCAGAAAGCGGTCCACAAGCCTTGGCTCAAGACAGGTCACTGGGACTGTGTGTGTGTGCAAGACTTCAGCCTGCAGGCAGGAAACAAATCAAAGAAGCAAGACTTTCTGTTTGATATGATTTCATATCTTGGGATGAATGGAGTCATTGTGGCAATAACTAGATTACTTGATTAGGAGATGGATTTTACTGTTGCATAGCCCTGTTTTCTCAGAGGAGTTAACGTCATTTGAATTTTATGTACTGCTGGTGTTAGGAGAGGCCTCCGAATATGCTACAGAAAGACTGCGATTCACTTCCTCTCAAGCTCAGTTTGGACACTGCAACATTATTACATACAAGCATTTGTGATTTTCTAAATCACTTTAAAACCTTTTGAATCTAAGTGTGTCCCAGGCATGTGCACTTGTTCTAAAATTTTGGTTCACCTCTGAGACTTAGGATTTACTTGATTGAACAAATGACATCTCAGAGGTGTAAACTGAACCTTCAATATTTATTGTGAGAGTATTTTAGCTGTCTCAAGGTGGTTTTGTTGTTTGGTTTTTTTGGTTTTAATTACCAAAGGATCATAGAAGTTCTTCATTGCTTGACAGTAGTATCTGTGTATATGGTTCTTCATGCCCTGTGTGAAACTTGACCGAGTAATTATAAATATATATGCTCTCTGCATGAACTGTTGTATCACTTTACTTAAGAAGTGTCCAGTTCCATTTTTTTAAATAATTTTTGCCCCTGGATAAAGAAACAAATCATTGACTCTGTTCTTTTTGTAGATGAA
The DNA here is from genome assembly GCF_003945595.2 of Pipra filicauda. Taxonomy (NCBI): domain Eukaryota; kingdom Metazoa; phylum Chordata; class Aves; order Passeriformes; family Pipridae; genus Pipra; species Pipra filicauda. The sequence goes on from NW_024104287.1 coordinate 4,165,263, forward strand.
GAAAGAAGTAGTGTCACTTCTAATGTACTAAATGTTGACATGTTGTGTCTGCTTTGTTACTGAATAGTTCTTTTCTTCTCCATCTTTCTAAATGTAGCTCCTCTGCTGCCATTTAAAAGGGTGTTTTTACAAAATATTAATTGTTTCAATGAAAGTTTCTGGATTAAGATCTTCAGGGCCTAATTTCTAGACAACAGGCATGCAAAACAGAATTCAGAATTTAGAAGAATGTGCTTAAGTCATGTAAAAAGGGTGTGGGGAACAGAGAGGAAGAAAGCCTCTCTGAAGGGCAATGCAGAAAAACTTGCATGCAGTGTAAGGAGCTACCTAGAGCAAATAGAAACCACTGTAGTAGCTTCTGTCTTTATTTCCACTTTATCTTAATATCCGCTCTCCTCTAGAGCATAGCTGCCTGCCAGCAGCTCCAAGAAAGATGCTTGGCTGTGTGTTATCTACAAACTAGAGTAATCTTTTGTGAGCAGGTTCCTGCTAGTTACTTTTGCTTTATTTCAAAGAATTGAGAAAAAATGACTTTTTTTTGTTTTAAGACAGGAATTGAAAAAAACTGCACATAGGTGCCCAATTGTATTTTTAGATACCTAAAAAGCTTTGTAGTACTGGCACTGAGTACCAAATTAAAAATAAAAAAAAGGCAATATACTATTTGCTTAACTAAGGTAAATAAGGGTTCATAAGGTCTGAAAGGTAGATATTAACAAAAATCCATTTAAAGCTTATAAGACGGTGGGTTTGATTTTCATTTTTTGCTGTATTTACTTGTTTGATAAAAACCATTTAATTTTCCTTAAATCTCTAAGGAACGGTCCCCATTGGGAAAAGAGTTTTATTCTCTTTGAGGATGAATGACATGTCCTTTTGCTTCTATTTCCTTCCAAAGTTGCATTACCTTTATGTGTTCTGTAAATTAATTTTCATATGCGTGTACAATGCATTAGAATATGAATAATTTAAATTATGATGCACATAGTCTACTCTGATGTACTTTAGTACATGCCAAAATTTGATTTCCAAGGCTTTGTCCATAAAGACACTGTCTGGCTCCATTGCAGATTTTGCAGAGCAATTTTTTTTAAAGGTAGGTTCCCATACACATTCTGTGATTCTTGTTGTGAATACTGCTCTAGACTAGATGTAGAAAGAAAACAAAGAATGGGACAGAGGAAAAAAACCACCCAACCTCCAAATAACAAAAACAGAGGAGAAAGAAATTCAAAGAAATACAAAGCCTCTCCGTAAGAAATATATATGCAGTTAAAATTCAGATCATCACTAGCTGAACCAGCGAAGATTGCATCTCTGTAAAGTGTAACATTGCTGTGTGGTTTGTACTTACTACTTCATTTTGGCACAGTTCTGCTCTTTATTTGTATGCAAACTCCTACTCAGATGTGGGTACCTCATCCACAGTTCTCAGTATATTCAGCCTGAAACTGTCATTCAATGGCTTTTAGGAAATTTTGAATGAGCTTCATTGAGTCAAATGCAGAGACAATAGCTGTTCAGGTGCCAAACTTCCTTGCAATATATAGTCATGCCTATGATAGACTTCCAGAAAAAAAACCTTGATGAATGACAAGCATTTGGTATGCTTTGAGATACAGTTCCTACTAGAGGTGCTAAACCAGAGGAAATGTCTGAAGTGAGAGGCAAGGGTAGATGGTTTTGGTAATAATAGTAGTAAACATTATCATTAGCTTTAATGGAAGTAATAAATGGAATTAAATTTTCTCCTCCCCTAGCATGGAATAACCAGGTTTATGCACTACTTTGCTGTGCTGAAGAGCACTGCTGGTCAGCAGCCCTTTGAAGGCAGGGAGGCCCTGCAGAGAGACCTCCACTAATCAGAGGGCTGGGCAATCACCAACCGTATGAAGTCCAACAAGAGGAAGTGCCGGATTCTGCACCTGGAATGGGGCAACCCTACTTGTTTGTATAGACTGGGGAATGAGATGCTGGAAAGCAGTGCCGCAGAAAGGGACCTGGGGGTCCTGGTCGATGGCAAGTTGAAGTCAGCAGTGCCCTGGCAGCCAGGAGGGCCAACCGTGTCCTGGGGGGCATCAGGCAAAGCATCGCCAGCCAGTTGAGGGAGGGGATTGTCCCTCTCTGCTCTGCACTGGTGCGGCCTCACCTTGAATACTGTGGCTGTTTTGGGCACCACAATATAACAATGATATTGAGCTGTTAGAGAGCATCCAAAAGAGGGCAATGAAGATGGTGAAGGGCCTTGAGGGGAAGCCGTATGAGGAGCGGCTGAGGGCACTTGGTCTGTTCAGCCTGGAGAAGAGGAGACTGAGGGGAGATGTCATTGCAGGCTACAACTTAGCCATGAGGGGAAAGGAGGGGCAGGCACTGATGTCTCCTCTGTGGCGACCAGTGACAGGACCCAAGGGAATGGCCTGAAGTTTTGTCAGGGGAGGTTTAGGTTGGATTTTAGAAAAAGGTTCTTCACACGGAGGGTGATTGGGTGCTGGATCTCCCTGGACTCCACAGGGAAGTGGTTACAGCACCAAGCCTGACAGAGTTCAAGAAGTGTTTGGATGATACTCTCAGGCACATGGTGTGACTCTTGGGGGTGGACCTGTGCAGGGTCAAGTGTTGAACTCAATGATCCTCGTGGATCCCTTCCAAGTTGGCATATTCTGTGATTCTGTCATACAGACTAGTTAAGTGAGTGGTTCTTAATCCTTTTTTTGAGCAGCAGTGACTATAATGCTTTCAAATGAAGGAGACTTTCCTCTATAGAAATGAAGAATCCTCTATATGTAGTTATATGGAAATGCCCTAGGTTTAGTACATGTCTCTGTATAAAGGAATTAGATCTGGCTGAAACTGCACTCCTTATCATTCAATAGAGTAAAAATGGTGAAGTAAAATATTTCAAAAACTGGTCTGGATACTGATGGATTGTTATTTTTTTCCCCTTAAAGGTGTGCATTGAAGTATTGGAATCTTAAATATGAGGTCCCTTCCTTGGGGTTTGTCAGGATTGAAAGTTCTTGTGTTTCCTCAGTGGATCACAGCTACATCTCTTAAAAGGCAATGAATCCTAGAATTCCCACAAGCATCCCCCAAGAGATCTATCTTTAAAAAAAGTCTGAAATAAAACCCTGTTCCCTGTATATTTTGATTTTTTTTTCTTAGATAAAAGTAAGTGTCAGTTACAACTTATTTAACTTTTCACTGATCAAATTTACTTGATAGCAAAGTGTTCAGCTGGATAACTTCTAATCAATCTGGCCTTGACTTCTGTTGAAGTATCCCAGGCTGTAATGGAGGGTTCCCAAACTGCAGTCTCTAGAGACATTAGTGTTTCTTTTCTAGTATAATCCAAATGTTCAGTAAAAATTAAAGTTGATGGACTTTTTTGTTTGTTTGTTTGTTTCCCTGTGATCAATTCTTCTCTTTATGATCAGTTTTTACTCATTCATATTCATAGAGCTGGATTCATACATCATTTCTTAAACACCTTCAAACTATGAATCTGAGTTTCAATCAGGCTGCAAACATAAGGAGGCAGGCAAAAGTGTAAATTATTTCATTCAGTTGTTTGTGGCTTTGTTTGTTTTGTTTTAATAGCAAGAACACAACATTTCAGATTAGCAGTATTGTTATTAATGTCAGCCTACTACTGATTAGCCATTACAGACATTTTAAATACAATATTACAGAAGATCAAAGAAAAAAAAAGCAGAAGTTACCACAGGCAGGAAGAACAGGTACTGAACTTCATGGATCTTAAAGGGAATGACTTTAAACTTCAAAAACATTCTAGCTTGTGACAGCAGTGAGGGCCTCTGTATGGATCCTTTTTAAAGCTGGATGGGGACAGATTGCACCATGAGCTTTGTCAGAGACCCTTAACGATCCTTGATCTTTATTTGCCAGAGGCTCTTAATCATCCTTGATCTTTATTTGACAGATAAACGTATCATACCTTGGTTCTTAATGCTTTGTTTCAAACTTTGAGAGAAGAGAGGAAAGTACAACATGCTCTGTATTTTGCCTAACATACCTATAGAATACTTTGATCTGGTGAAAATACATAGTGTCAAACAAATCTCTGCAAGGACATTAATAAAGAGAGCTGACATGACTCTAAGCGTTGTCCTAAATTTTTCCAATAAAAAAGGTCTCTGTAATGGCACTGAGTAATGCTGTCAGCTGGGCTGAGCTCAGCCTCCCTGCAGAGGCAGCACTCTGAACCTGTGGAAAATGGCTCTTCTCTATTTATTTCTGCATCTGCGGGATGACTGAAATTTGGTTAGATTTAATCAGCTGACTTTTTATGTGATTTATGTCAAGCAAGTAGTTAAAATTACTGATTGTCTTCTCTCTACTTGGATGCTGGGATCGAAGATGGGTTCTTTTTCTTTTCTAGGAAGGTTCTTAAAGTGCCTTTCTCTGTTTAAGATTCGGACAGGAAAGGTGTATTTGGCACACATTCTGACACTTGCTCGTTTCTGTGTAGCTATAACCCATTCTTATGTGTGTGTGTTTGCTGTTTAAAGGGCAAATAATTATTGTAGTTTGATTTCTATGCTTAGGTCTTTTAAAATATGGCAATTCCTTTCAGCTCAGCATGAGGGATCTGGCAGTATCTTGCTGTGAAGGCTGGAGCTGGCTGTGAGGCTCCCACTATGAACAATGACTTCTGTGAGTTTACTGGTACTGTAATTCTTGCAGGTTCCTTGTTACTCCTCTTTGTAAACTGTAACAGTGTTTAAATATTAGTCACAGAAATAATGCTGTCTAACTTGTGGTTGGTTTTCTGCCAACTCCTGTTTCTTTTAATTTTTCTTTTTACTTTTTTCTTATTGTGAACTTAGTTGATCTTTTTATTTAAGGCCCAGCTCCTTCTGAAAGCTGCTGCTGCTGAGTGATTATTATTTTTCCACTTCAAAACACAGGGAAAAAAGGAAGGGGTGTGTGTGTGTGTATACATAGAAAACATATAGCTTTATTACTGCAGGGCTTCAAAAATGCCAAAACTTAAGATCTTCTATTTGGAGGAAGTGAATCCGAGTAATGGCTGGCATTCTTCAGTAAAGCATCTATTAGCCCTGGTAAAAGGCTGCAGTATTTGCTTTGAGTGGGAGAGTTTTATTCCTTGATGTTAGTACCTAGAAATAAATTCTAAAGACCAGATAAAAATTGTATTTGGTTGAAAATAGAGATTTAATAAACATTTTCTCCCAAAAATTAGATATTGCACTATTCTAATGCACAATGCCATTGTTGATTTAGAAGAGATGATGCCTTACTTAAGGGTACTATTAAGAAGACTTTCTGCTGTGTATGAAGCAGCATCTGTTTCTGTAAAGTTAGTTTATTGCAAAAATTAGGTTGAATAAGCTTTGTTTTAATTGTGGTATAGCGGTACAGAAGGGATATTGTATTTTAGGGATTTGTGTATTTTTAATGTTACCTTAAGGAGTCATATAACGTGAACTTCTGCTGCTGTAATGATGTAGGTAGAGTATTAAAATGCCTGGGTTTGTGTATTTTGCACAGTGGTAAGAGACACCTCTGAATGTGCTGGAGTCAGACACAGATCAGGAGAACTGAGATGCATAAGATTCAGACTATCCCAACTCCTCCCTCAGGACTTGATTGGAACATTTCACTTGCCTCATTTTACACTGTTGAGTGACTGTCCTTTTCATTTTAAGTCTTTGCTCCGTTGGTATCTCCTTTCTCTGTGCAATGTTACCATTATTTCTGTTCAGAAAAGACAGATCTCTTTTTCTCTGAGAAAGAAGCCATGAAACCTCTGGATCTGAAGACCAAGGATTTCCTTTTTACATTAAGTGTTCTTGTAGATGGTATCTAGCAACTGAAAGAGGAAAAAGCCAAGGATCTGTGTAGTGTGTTCAACCTATAAGTAGCAGCTGTATATAGGTGAGAGTGGTTGTGAGTCTGCAGTGATTCATGGCAAGAGCTGAGCTGCAAAAAGCCTGAATGGGTCTGGGAACTTTTTCCTGCATATTTGGAAAGAGATTTCTGGAATTGCTTGTGCAAACTGAATTAAACTTTATTATTTTTTTTGCCTACTGTTATGACACATTGATCAGATATGGAAAGACTTCTTCCAGAGAGAAGTGTTATGGGAGATTCTTATGTGTGTTCTCAGTATTTCCTGATACAAACTCAATGGCCAGGCCTTCAATATCTCTGTGGTAAGTTAGAACAAAGTTCATCTGTGGCTTTTAGAACAGTTTATAAACTGAAATCTGTAATTATGGCCTCTCCACCTGATACTCTCCATGATATGGCAGAAAATATAAAGGCGCTTAAGAATTCTTCAGGGTTTTATTCTGCTGTGCCAGTTATTTTTTTATGAGTGTTCAGTTTTGTACACTGTATGGTTAAGTTATATGAAATATAGGACTTGGTTATATATAAAAATTTCTTTGTCTTTGCTGAGAAGCTTAGCCTCTGTTCTGATTTGCAACCAAATCTGGATTTTTAAAAAACTTTTAACTGTAGTGGTATTAAAAAGTGTTCCTAAATGAGCGTGTTATGCTCAAGGTGAAACGCAACTCTCTAGGAAAATACTTTAAGTTTCCAAGAATTGCTTTTTTCTTCTGATGTCTGTTCACTGTTTCCCTGTAAAACTTTAAGTGTCAAACCTTTGAAAATCAGGTCTTAAAGATGCTTAGATGTGATATAGGAATGCCTGAAAAGCCTTCGATTAACAGAGAAAAAAGATTTCGGTTGAGGTTTAGGTGTATACCTTGTACATCTTTTAACTTGGACTTTGGTATTTGGTATAACTGTACTAATACAAAACCATTGGTAATAGCTAAAATACTGCAAACCTTGAAGGTAGGCAAGAAAAGCATCTATTCTAGTTACAATTATTTCTGCCTCACAGCGGAGTAAATTCAACTAAGCAGTTCAATATCAATATCAACTGAGACTAAACAGTTTAGAATTTTGTCCAAGCAACACTAGTGCAAACCTCTTTAATCTGTAGAAGTAGGTTTTAATTCTCTTGAGAATAACTCTAGTTTTCATATGGGTTTGGCTTGGTTTGTGTGGTTTTGTTTTTTTTTTTTTGAGGGGGGGATGTTTCTGTGTGTTTGGTTTTTGGTTTGGGTTTTTTTTGTTTGTTTTGTTGTTTGTCAGATTTTGGGGGGTTTTGTTTGGTTTGGGGTCTTTTGTGGGTTTTTTAGTGTTTTTGTTGGACTGGGATTTCTTTTTGTGGGTTTTGTTTAAGTGTTTTGCATTTAGGGCAATTCTTGATTCTTGGCTTCTCGGACCTTAAAAGTTGACATAAACTGTCACTGATCTGGAAGAACAGGAGCCCCTTCTCTGTACATAAACAAATATTTGTGGGGCTATGCAATGGGCGAGATCTGGGAGCTGACCTGAATTTAAAAACTAACTTGACAAATATCCTGTTATTTGCATTACTTTAGGGCAACTCCCATATTCTGCTCACTGAATGTGTGTACCAAAAGAGAGGCAGCTGTACAGGGAGGGGACGCAAAAGGCTGTGCATGGTCCTTTTGCTGATAGTGTTGACTTAGGTTCGTGTTAGCTTTAAAGTGCCTGAAGTGTGCACTGAACTGGAAATTACCTTCCTGGAAGAAAATGGATGAATTATAGTTGTCTGAAATCAGAAGGGTCTAGAATCTCTGAAGATCAAATCACTCAGTCTAAAGGTTTTCTCCAGCCAAGAAAGCTGAAAAGGTCATACGAAAGAACAAGTTGAGATTTAAAAGCCTGCTTTTTGTGAATCTGAGATGTTTAGAATGTTGTAGTCATGTTTAGATTGGTCCCTGGATTTTTTTCAGTTTTTATCCTCGTTTCCTTTTGAGGTGGATTTGGTGTCAATATTTTGAGAGTGGTGCTCTTGTCTGTGACAGGTCTGCTGCTAAGCATATAATTGGCAATCCATTTCCTCTCCCTCATCATAAATAGTTCTCATTTTATGGAATGTAATAAACAATATCCTTAGCTTATAAAAAAAGCTTTCCAAAACTTCCTGTGTAACAAAGCTCACACATTTTCTGTAGAAGGCTTCATGCACTGAGAATTAAAAAATGACTAGTGTATGTAGAGTAGTTAATTTTTTATTTTTGCTAAGCACTAGGTTTGCTAAAATTGTTGTAATATGGTGAATTTGACCTGTATTTGATGATTTTTGCAAATATTTTCCCTAAGAGAGGAAAAGGTGAAATGTTTCTATGTTTATGTTAGCTAGAGTGCCCCAAGAATTCCCTCACTGGTGCTGAGGAAAATACCACTGTTTGCTTGCGAGTCAAGAAAACAGTAAGTCAGAAGTAGGTATGAGAAAAGCAGTAGTTTTATTGACCTGTGCAAACTGTGATGATCAAGCACAGGAATTGACAAGTACTGTGGTCTGTTCTGAGTGGATGATTTTGCTGTTTTTCATAGTAATTTTCTTCCTCTTCCACTTGCAAATTCTTTACCACTTTCATCTCCTCGAAAGGAAACATTTACACTTTCCTTATTGATCCCAATATTACTGGTTTTCACACCTTTTTTTCGTATTTCACATATCGTGGCTCAAGTAATTTCTACCTGGTTAACCATTCCATTAAGATGGTACCCCTGTTCAGTTGTTATATTGTGTTTATTTCTGCCATTTCTCACGATATTATCATATTAATGTATCCTTAGCGTTACCTTCGCATGCATATTACTTTCTCTTGGATATGAGGATGCTATTACAGTGGTGTCTCCTGTTCTTAACTTGTAAGTGCAGCTGTACATTCAGGGTGGACAATTTATCTGCATCCTTCAACAGTTTCAGTGGACAGTCTTTGGGAAAATGCCCAATTGCAATGCTGCCTTTTGTGAATTCAGTGGATAAAACATGCAGCAAGATAACAAGCTTGGGTTTTTAATCTCTCTTGAGGGAGTTTGTATTTATATCTCTTACTGCTGTGGAAAATGTCCTATCCCAATGTAGTAAGGTATTTGGAGTAAGTGGAGTCACCCACATTGTTTTGCTTCTCAGAAACAAGTGCACAGTGGGATCCAGATGGAATCTAGAAGAATGAAATATGTAGATATCTACTTGATGTATTTTTCCACACTGGCTGTGAAAAGGAACATCCGTCACAAGCACAATCTTAGGTGTCTCTTGCCAACAGTAATCTTCTGCTACTGAAAGATTCTCCCTACAAAAGAGGAAATTCCAGAGGGCCAGATACAAGGAGTTACAAGTTACAAAAAATGCAAAGCAGCTGGAATATGTTCAAGAATCTGGACCCAAAGTATTTGGTGGTTTTGTACTATTTGGTAATTCATATATACCTAGCTGTTGAAAATGGCGAGGCAAAGAGATTTGAATCTTACAGTGTGCATTTCAGAACAGTGCAGAAGTGTCAAAAAAAACTTAAAAAGAAACACCCAAGGATGAACATGTATTTACCTTCATCTCGAGTGACAGAAGAAAAAGTGTCAACAAAGCATAAGTCAATCTCTCTGTGTTTAGTTCTGGCTTATTATGTGTGTTTGAAGATAATCGGTTCCAGCATAGATAGAAGGTGAATTTAGACTATCTCATTAAATTAAAACTATTTTATTTGTAGAAGCATATCTTCAATATAGAAATAGAGAAATGTGAATGTCAGTTTCAAAATGCCTATAGCTTAGGAATTACTTAGGTAAGAATAGCCACAGTTGGGATTACTCACCTATACCACTTTATAAGCATCTGCAATCAGTGTTAAGTGAAGAAGGCTTTTCCAGAGGGTGGTTTAGTGCTGTCTCACGTGTTTGGGATTATTCCCTAAACTTTTAACGAGCATTTAAACTAGCTATGGACCCTGGGGGCTAAGTAACTCCCAAAAGACTCATTTCTCCTTTTTTGGCCTTTTTACTTCCAAGTGTCCTAGTTAGACTTAGAAAATGCCTAGTGATAAGCACAGCGAAACTCTAAATACATGTTTGTTTTGTGGGTTAATAATTGCACATTTATTTAAACCTCTGTTTTCCAAAATATCAAACTATTTTGGTGAAGTGGTTTTGTTTGGTTGTTTTTGGTTTTGGGTTTTTTTTAATCCTTTTGGGAAGTCTGGAGTAAAACAAAGAGACTTGAAAGTAAAATAGACACATACCTCCAACCATAAAGAGACTCAAGAGTTTGGAACTGCAGTAGAGAGAAATGAAGTTTAGAATCAATTTTAAAATTAAATTAGCCCTTTCTTGTTTAGCAATAATGATGATCGATCAGTCATGTCTTGTCCTGCCCATTTGTGCCAAAGAAATTCTGGCAAAATTTTAAGAACAATAAGCTTCCAGATCTGTTGTCAGCTTTGAAGCAAAGCAATTAAAACTCCAGCATAGGTACTTTCACATCGGTCAAACTAAGAAACGGTGGAAGCCAGAAACTATTAATATATGAGAGCAAGGGTACTGCTGTGGGTGCTTCCTTGAGAGATCAGCAAGAGAGAATACTGTGACCATTGGTTTTCACCAGGTTGGCAGTACTGAAACTTTTGGTACCTCCTAATTTCATCTCTATACTTGTGGGATAATTAATTCCTTGTAAATATATTTTGTCCTGAAATCTTTTGGCATTACTATAAGAATGTTCTACTGATAAACAAAAAAGTCTGTGAATTACTGTGATTCCCATCTGGAGGCAGCATGGCTGCTAGACCATTTTCTAAGGGTAGTAAAATATAGTTATTAAAGAAAAGCAAGACCTAGATGATCTCTGCCAGTCCTTTGAAAGTTCTTAAGTAGTTGGTATAATTCTTGTGAGGAAACCCCAGGGGTAATCTCAGCAATGCATCTCTTTGCAGCTGTAGGATGCAGAGTGTACTGGCAATTTTTTAAGCTTTTAAATGTTCTTCTTCAGACATTCATTTCCTGGGAAATGGGCATATACTGCCATGCCCTATGGTGTGTTTGTGGATATATTTCATGCCTGCTGCCCATTAATTTGGATAAGGATTGTGTCTGCTGTTGGTAACTCAAGTATTTCTTGCAGTAGTTTCACTGATCTTGAGGAAAACAAAATATAAACCCAGCAATGGCCATAATTAAAATAGCAGTTTCAATTAGTTTAAAATTATGAAAAAACTCCAATAAAAACCAAACAATCAAACAAAACACAACAAAAACAATGACCAAATCCCCCAAAATCTCTAAAACAAAAAAAATCCCAAACTTTCCCCAAGACTTAACTAAGCTAATTGATTCCTGAAGTGTCATTATTTGGTGCATTGGAAGGTTTGGTGTGCTAGATACTGTCCTGTTGTAGGCTTAGACTGTAACTTGGCTGGAATTTGGTTAAGATATTAATGGCTAAGTTCTCATCTTATAGCAATCATTTTGTAATGAGGTCTTTGCCACGTTGTGAAAGTGATGGTTGTTGCTGTTGTCTATGCTTTAAGATACAATGGAACTTTAGAGGATTGCCTTGCTAGATTTTCTCCCTTTTTTAAAAAAATCCCATATCTTTTCAAAGCAGGTGATTGTGAAAGTGCATTTTGGAGGCTGTAGCAACTTGAACTGTTCAAATGCCCTAACTACTGTCATTAGAGGCAGGAGAGAATTCTTTACTTTCTACCTTCCTCCATTTATCTCTCTTTCAAATCATAAAGATCTGAGTCCAATAAAGAAAGTGAGTGACTCATGGCTATCTCCCTTTCCTAAGCCTCTTAAAGAAGAGAGATGTGCAAAAGGAAAAAACGATGTGCTACTGTTACAGAATTTTGTACTGCTGGAACAGTAATTCCTTGAAAAGGAACACTGTATATTTTTAGTAGAACCAACTTAGAGCATCCTTTTCCTGATTGTTCCTGAAAGTTGTTTGTTTCAACACTTCAGGGCTATCCCGTTCCCTATCTACCATATTTAATTTGTTTTTTCAGGCAGCTGTTTGCTGGTGCTGCTGGTCTATTTTGTTATTTGTTCATTTCTACATAAGCACCTTTCTGCTTTCTTCCAGAGTGTCTTTATGGTTGAAAGGTACTTCATATAATTATCTACAAAGATACCTTATCATCACATTTCAAATCCTGTCTTAAGTTCTCTGTCGGGATGCCTAAAAAAAAAAAAAAAGTAACATTTTCTCACAGAATCAAGAATATTTTATTACATTGGTTGTCCTACTGATCTTTTAACTTCCTGATCCTCTGCTTCTTGGCTTATAGACTGCAATTCGTAAACATGAAAGCTTTGTGCAATATCTAGCCTATTTGGTTCTTTGTCTGTTAACAGGATTTTATAGCAGTACGAGAGTATAACCACCTAAATATAATCCATGTTTCTATGGTGTTCTTTGCTTTGGCTTGTATGCCAAATACACAAGTCCTTTGGAAGCTTTGATGTGTCATGATTCCAAACTCCTCCTGTGGAAAGTGACAAGCCATATAGCTAGTTAGTGAGGGAAGGGACTTAGTTCACCATAGGTATTTTAGTCTGATGCTACTAAAGTGATTTATTATATCATTTGATATAACTAAGGCTTGAATTGAATAGATGTTGAATTCATGTTTGCTTTGTGGGCTACAGTGTGGCTGCTGTGTCTTTAAAAGTCTGGCTATACCTGCTTTTCTTACCATTTCTGATTTGAATGTGTATGTTGCAAATTCTTTATATTGATCAATTCTGATGTGTATTGATGAGTTCAGCCCTGCCTTTAGAAATTATGATTCAAAATACATCATTGTGAGTTTTCAAAATAAATGTATAAAGTATATTTGCAGCTAAGACTTGTTTCCTTCTATGTAAGGCTGTATTTTAGAATTAGGTAACTATGTGAGAAATTAATGAATATAGGCAATTTAAATCTAATGAAACTGCTCTTTTGCTGACATTGCATATTGTAGATTGGCTTGACACACAGGATGGAGTATGCACCCAGTCTGCAATTCTCTATTGTTGGCCTCCAGCTCCCTGAAGAAGTGAGGTACATTGCATGTGTGAAATACTTCTGAAAGGTCACAGACCACAGCTGATCCATAATAAAAACACATGAAAGAGAAAAATATAATAGAAGTTCTATCTTCTTCCATTCCTAAGTCTAATTCTTTGTTTCACTGACATTAAAGAGAATAGGTACTAATCTGTCCAAAGCGTCTCAGAATGTTTTTTTTCTTTGCCTATAATGTGTAACTTTCAGCACAACACTTAAAGTATTTGTGTATGAGTTTGTGAGAATTTGAAGAATAACATATCTGGCAGGTGAAAGAAGAACACAAATCATTGGTCTCAACCACAAGAATTTGCTCAGGATTGCTGAGCAATTACTCAAGTATGAGGGTGCAGTTGTTGTATCAGACTTGTAATGAATTAATGTGATCACTTTCCTCAGAATTTGTCCAAAATGTGGACATGAATTAAGAAGCAATTTTATTTCTGAATAAGAGAGTCTGCACAGTATTTTAAAGTAATTTTAAAAGAGGATACTTTAGTTAATTCTTAGTAGTTTTCTGCAAACTCCACCTTCACACACAGTGCAAATTCTGCATTAGGCTGCTGCATCCCTGTGTGGAGGGCCATTAACAACTGTTCGTAAATAACATGATTGGAGATGTAGACCACCAGCTAAATACCCAGCAAGTAAGCATAGATCTTATATTTTCTCAAACTAATGAAATTAATGTGCAGGTTTTCCCTTCAAGTTTTGTCTTTGCAGTGATTGCGTGGAAATACTTCAACCTTTTGTGCCAAAGTTGTAGACTTGGGGTGGTAAAGTTCAGAGTAATGTATTGCCAACTTGATAAAGACTGTCTTTTAAACCTCTCTGTAATAGAAACAGCCATGGGAAAATTCCTGAGCACAGGAATACTGGATAACTGAAATACCAGGATCAGTAATTTTGTCTTTGGGCTGTAGTAAACAGGATATATGATACAATTCTGTGCTATAGTATCCTTAGATATTTAGCCAAAACATCCACCAAAGCAGCATTCAATGTTTGGATAATATTTCATCAGGTTACAAATAGATAGGACAGTTAAATATGTGGTAAAGACCAAATTATAACAGATTAATTCAGTTTCTGTATGTTACCAAATAGCTTAGTAAATTAATCTTGTATGTGTTTATCTGTCACCATAAGAGTGTTAGTAGTCCCTAGAAAATTCCACTATCTCAACAGTTACTATTTGAAAAAAAAAAAAAAGGAAACTATTTTCTTCCTTGGATTTAAACTAGAAAAAGGAAGGAAATCTCTCTACTTCCCCTTTCAGACATATCACCTGAAATAGGTCTCCAGTTTTTTTGTTAATTAAAGTTATTAACAGCTTTAGAAACTGTTAGTTGATATGGTCAAACGATGTAATTATTACAATGCTGGAATGTTGTGGTCTGGCATATGTTGGGTGCTGATTGACGTGATCATGTGTTTGTGTCGATACCATTCTCTATAGCACAGTAAATTCTTCAGGTGCAGAGTTCATTAAATGATAGGGTAACTGAGCCTCAGCAGTATTTAGAGAGTATGTAGAAGTAAAGTAGCTATAAAACGTGCATGGCTGTTCACTAGTACTTTCCTGGGGTATTTGCAGTATCCTGTCTTCCGATGATCAGCTGAATATTTATGAGGCTCACCAGGGTTGCTCACCTGAATGTATCCAGGTTTCCAGGTGACAGCTTGCCCCTACTTAAAGCACCTTATTATTATAATTAACATTCCTTTACTTTCAAATTCTAAGCTGAATGTGTAGGTCTGGCAGTAAGCAAAGACATTTAGTGTATTTTGAGATATAATGCACCTGAAGGTATAGTCAGAATGGGGTACCAGCAGGCAGCAGAGTCCAGGCCTCAGGTATGATACTGTAGTAATTTCATGAGTACTGGGATACGAGACCTACCAGCGATAAGTGTGCAATGGAGTTTGTGCTCAACAACTGCAAACTTCTGGTTTCAACTCTTCATTCACATTAGGTCTTTCAATAAATTCAGTGCTCTGCTATCACTAGACCTTTTTTTTATTCACACCCTTCAGGGAACACAGGGAACGAATAGATTATTTTGTATATGTGGGAGGAAGACAGGGAGACATCCTTCTTTTTAAAAACTGTAAAACATAAAGCTTGTGGGGTAGGAGCATACCACAAAAAAAAACATTTTCTGCTCAAGAGGAGACCACTTGTAATTGTGGAAATGTAACACTTTTTTTATTTAAGTCCTACATCTGAGAAGGAACAAGCCTAGGCACCAGTACATGCAGGGGGCTGACTGGCTGAAAAGAAGCTCTGCAATGGAGTGGACCTTGGTATCCTGATAGATGGCAGGCTGACAGCCAGCAATGCACTCCTGGGGCAAAGAAGGCCAACAGCAGCCTGGGCTGTGTTAAGAAGAGCCCTGCCAGCAACTCAAGGGTGGTGATCCTTCCCCTCTACTCAGCCTAGTGAGGGCGCATCTGGAGTGCTGTGTCCAGTTCTAGGCTTGCCAATACAAGAAAGATAAAGACTTGTCTTATTAGACTGGAGCAAGTCTAGCAAGAACTAGAAGATGATTGAGGGACTGAGTGTCTCTGCTATGAGGAGAGCCTGAGAGAGCCAGGACTGTTTAGCCTGGGGAACAGAAGCCTGGGGGGATCTCCAAAGGGTATATGAATACCTGATGGGAGGGAATACGTGAGGGAACCAGACTCTTCTCAGTGGTGCCCAGTGATAAATGGGTGCAAGGAAACACCTTTGCACTGTATGTGTTGTCAAACACTGGAATAAGTTGCCTGGAGGGATTGTGGAGTCTCTGGCCTTGTTGATATTCAAAACTCAGCTGGACACATCCCTGACCAACCTGCTCTAGCTGACCCTGCTTGAGCAGTGGGTTGGACTAGATGCTCTCAAGTGGTACCTTCCAACCTAAATGATTCTGTGAACACAAACAGAAGAGATAATTAGGCTGAGCTCTGGGAGAGAATTTTTGGGTTAAAATGATGTTGAGATTCATTATAGAATAGGTCAGAATATATCTCTGAACAACCTATTTAGTGTCTCTTTCACTCTGTATACAGTTAATTTAGTAGTCAGTCATTTCTTTTATCCTTCATCCCTTATGTCTTTGCTGCATTCTGATTTTTGTGCCAGGAGGGAAAAAAACCTGGTATGAAAAATTAGTGCTAGAACTGAACTCCTGCAGTTCAAGAAGGAAAAAAATAGTAAATGGGGGAAGGGGAAGAATATCTGGCACAGCTATTCCCAAGAACTTTCGCTCACCTTGAGCAGAACTAATAAATATGACAGGAGCATTAAAATGTTATTCATCTTTTGGTTTTAATGTAAGGTTAAATGTATCTAAATGCAAATGTTTTTATCCAAAGACTTTTATGTTTCAGGATAATTCACTGAACTGTGAATTACAGAAGGTTTTTAGACTCTGGATCTTAGGCAAAATGCAGAAAATCTTCTAATACCTGTTACAGAGTTTTTCATCTGTACATCTTGAATTGTTTTGTCAAGGAAAGATGATATTTTTTTTAAAAAATGGGGGTAAATGGGAGCAGGCAGAAATTCAAAGATCTTGCCCATATTCCCAGGGTACATGAATTGTAGAGCCCAAACCAGAAAACTGATTTCTGAACTTCAATGTGGCTCATTCTATTTGATGAAAAGGTTTTCCTTTCTTCTTTACATGCTTTGTTCTGAAGTAAACATGAATTGCCTCTGCCCTCACATCCTTTGCTCTCAGAGCTAATATTTCTCCTAGTATTCAGCCTCTCAACTGTAAAGGAGAATTTTGTTTCTGTACTTTCAGTGTTGGGGACCAAGCACCTTCTTGCTAACACAATTCAGGGATTAATGGTCCTAACTTTTCTGTGGTAGAGAGGTAGAAAAAAGTAGTGTGCTGGAGCTGGGATAATGATGAATATGTAACCTCTTTGCAATTTTGAAATCTATCTCACTTACTTAGGGGGTTAAATGAGCCTTTATTAAATTATTTTATTTATCCTTTGATCAGTTTTTAATATTTGAAGGTCTTCTTTAATATAAATGGAAGAAAAATTCAAAATAAGTCAGTCAGAATAATAATTAAAAATGCATTTAGAAAATGTTGTCAAAACAGTTGGGCTTTTATGATTTGTTTAAGGTGCTTTTCCCCCTAAGCCATTTGATGAAATTAAATTGAAAAATGCCACAGTGTTGCTAAATATCACCTGCAGTGGGGGTTTTATTTTCTTTTTTATTTTAAGCTTATGAAAACCAAATTCACACAATTCTATTTAACTTGCTGGAAAGATACTTGGAGGACTGGGTACTTCAGAGAACATGAGTTCTTCTTCTTTGCCTATTCTCTTGCTGTAAATTTTTGACTTCTGAAGAGTGGTTGTGAAAACAAGCACTTTATCTGTGAAGGTGGACAGAATCAGTGACTCTTTTTTTAAATTTTCCCTTTTTGCCTTTTGTAGCAGGACATGCTTGGCTTCTGCCTTACCCCTTCAGTGGTATAATTCTTTCTACAACCGGTCTTTTTCTCTGAAGAACAAGAACGTTGATGGCAGTCTATGATAGTTATACACCACAAACACAATCAATTTCTGTGGAGAGCGGAAGTGTCAGTAGCAGTAGCATTTTTAAATTTTTATTTTTTTCCACCGAGTGAAGAAACTTGCAGGGACTGTGTGTCTGATGCTTGGGAGTCCTGTTCAGAGCAGGCTGGCAGGTTTCCCCTTCTGCTCTGCAGGTTATGTAAGCCTCCTGTTCCTCTTGCAGAGGATAGCAACAGTATTGATTTACTGCTCCAACTATCTGGGTGTGATTTATTACAAGAAACATACCCCACAGTGTTCAAGGTGGGTTTTGATATCCTAGGCCAGACAAAATAAATGGAACCCATGCAGTGGTAGAACATTCCACTGAATACTTTAAGTACTCATCCAAAATCTGATCCTAGCACTCATTCAGAACTAGAAGACTGGAAATAGATATGAAAATCCAGCATAATATCAGACTACTGCCTTTATTAAAAAAAAACCCAAACCAAAACCTAAAAACCAAAAACAAACACAGAAAAGGAAGTTTTATGCCTTTTTCTGCATTTTCTTCTTGTGTCCCCTCTGCCCTTGATGCAGTTTTTGTGTTCCTATGCCAGGTTGTAGTCCCTGCTTTTGCTTTCACCTTGGCTGTGCATTCCCAGCTTTCTTCCCTTCATTGGCACATCTCTGGCTAAAAGGTGCTGAACAGCCTAGTTTGTACTTAGAACTGTCCCACTCCCCCCACCCCCACCCCAACCCTTCCCTTTCAGCTGAGATCCTGAAAGGCAGAGTGGAGGCTAGAACAGAGATAGAAGGAAATATTTTTTCCTTTGCTTTCTGGCAGAAATCCCATTTTATGCCGCATAGTTATGTAGAACTACAGCCCAAGATCCTGGTTCTTTACCAGGGGAAGCTACATCATGGAAGAGTGGTAACATATTACTATCATACTATAAGACTGAGATGTACATTGACTGATTCTGGGAATAACATGCATTATCTAATATAGAGTTGGGGAATCTGGGACTCCATGTGTTTGATATACATGGGCTATTTCTCCCCACTTGACTAAAAGATGAAATGATAGTTAAGGAACCGTCTTGCACATTAGAGAGAACAACTTAAGTTTTAGTGCAGAAGCAGGATGTTTTAAACTGGCTTTAGCCAATCTATCTAGAAAGGCAAATCTTACTGTAGCTGGTACCTGAGCTTTCTTATTTCTTCTCTTTTTCTCTCCCATATTTCCATGCTCCCAGTATTAAATTAGTATTCAAAACCTTATTAATCATTAGTCTTCATGTGCCAAGACAGTAAATCAGGATCTGTGGGATAATGTTTTGTCTCATCATTTTTATTTTTAAGGCTGATGCTGACAAGATATAGGTATGGGATTAGAAAAGTGAAGCATGTGTATGTTCAAAACTAAACATATGTTTAGTCTTTATAACATTGTCTTAGAACATGCCCAAACTCTCCCATGGTTTTAAGTAGATCATGAGTGAAATTACCAACTACACCATCCAAAATTGGACTGGAGGAAGAAGTTTGCGTAACTCCCTCAAAAATACTTGTGAATCTTGTTCCTTTTCATTTGATCTACCTAAAGTGTTACAACCTATTTTTTCTCTCTAACAATTTGTGAGGTAATTGAAAAGCAAAAAAATTGGTGGATTTTTTTTAATGGATTTTTCAGGTGTTGCTATTTACTCAGTGATTGTCTTTCTACTGACAGGTTGCTGGCAACATTTTCTTTCCCCAACTGAGTGTCCAAGCCACGGCCCTTTCCTCGATGCAACTTTTGGTCTATTTGATACCTAACACTCGCCCCTAAAACTACTATCAGTATTTTCTAATTGTGCCCAAAACTTCTTCTAGAATAGTAATACTGAAATTGCATTTTTTTGTGTGACAGGAATCATAAAATGAAACATATTATGGTCTAATGAGAAAATTCAGTTAAAAGACTTCTGAAAGCCTGTATTGACAACTTTAATATAAAATCTGTGGTCTTACATCCTTACAGTAAATGTTAGATCTGTTTATGTTACGAATTCAGGATGATAGGTCTAAGGACATAGGAAAAATGAGATTCCTAAAGAAATACCATGCCATGGCAGGACAATCAAAATCTAGTATTAAAGAGTTTAATGTATCTGAATATTGGGACAATATGATGTACCCCATCAGCTCATACATTAAAAAAATCCTAAGATTAAAACCTTCCAGATGGCATGAGAAATGTTTTCATAGCCATGGCTATACATTTAAGAAGAAAATGTAGTTCATTTAACTACAGTATTGAATTACTGATACACTCAAATAATACTAGAAATCATACCATGGAGACAGAAAATAAAAGATAAGAAGAATGTCACAGGGACCAAAGAGGATTATTTATTGTTGTTGATCACCAAAGAGGTATGAACAGGTTCTTCATGATATGGAAACTAAGCAGAGAGAGGCAAACGGAGGGAGTAGTTATGTAAGAGTATTTAGCAGCACTTTCAGTTTCCAGAGACAAAATTAGAAGTGCCAGACTGCTCAAAATTTGCCTCTGCTTGTCAACTTTCTATGAGGACCACATTTCAGAGGGTCATTTTAATCAAAATGAAAGACACATCCTATTAGGACAGCTTTGCTGACAAATTATTAAGATGAATTACTAGCATACACTTGTCCCAGATGCCTTGTTGATGTCAGTTTGTAGGAGGCATGGGAGGACTTACAGTATATGCTTTGCTCTTTAAAAGCAATCTACAATCTAAGTTAGCAATTCTAGCTAAATGAGAAGAGCTTAATCCTAGAGCTGTCACCGGGCATTATTTTCAGATTCCTGACACATCTACATTAAAACAGTTTATATGTAAAAGTTAATAGGGTCCAGAAGGGAAGCATATTTCATTATGTAAAACAATCAACTGTTTTTGTTAGAACAACTACATTTTCTCTGTGCAGAAGAGGCAGTGGCATAAAAAAATAGAACTTCTAAGTTGGGTCAATTTATAAGCTTTTTTAACATTGATCAAAATAGTTCTGAGTGACTGTTTTTTTCCTGGACAACAGCTGGTGGACCTTTGGTCTGCCTACATAGTGTGTAGGCTTTGATGTTTAGTGGCTCTGCCTGCTGTTTTGCTCCCTCTCACCCCCCAATTCAAATTTATGTTGACTTTTTTTCACTGAAGGCAGTGAATATTATATTGTAATTAACTGAGGAAGCTGGGTATTTGACAGGTATTTAATGATAAGTTGCCACTTTTAAATATGATCAGTATGCTGCCATGCCTGAGAAAAAATATCACTGCATCTCCATTTAGGAACAAGAAAGTAAAGGCTGTTGATTCTGCCTTGCACAAGTTTCAAGAGTTTTAACCATTTCACTTTCCCCAAACACATACTTTCAGACTTATTCTCTAGACTAGCTGTGAGCCAGTATTAGAAACTCCAACTTTAGAGAAAGACTTCTGATTGGTATGCATGTCTCTCTAAATAGTACAGAACAAGAGTAGGTATTTAATTCAGAACATACCAATTCTCTTCCATTTTAAAATTGGCCATGTGAAACTTTTCCTCTTGGAGAACTAGGGAAAATAAAAGGTCTGTACTATTCAAACAGAGTTACTAAAAGTATGTATGATGATAAGAGGGTAAGCACTTCAAAAAAGAAAAAGAAATTAAACAGTTGAGTTTCTAGGAGTATGTGAAGGAAAGAGATTCTGTGTAGGAGTACTGTACTGTACAGTACTGTCATCTTGATTCTTCGTTTTGCATAAGATGTCTTTTTGCAGTGGTATCCCAAGGTTTGTCTGTTAACTTGTTGGGAATGCTGCTGCCTCCCATTCTATTAATTCATGCTCTTTCCCTTTGAAGCAGGGCATGAAGGCAGGCTGTGAGAACACAATTCCCAGGGACATTGTGATGCTGCTTCTGCTTGGGCCGGCAGAGGGGTCTTAGGTCTCACCGTGGTTGTGACTAGTTCTGTGGAGATGTCTGCAGATCAGGAATCAAGGGAAGCATTTGATAGATGGACCCTCCCTTGGAGCATTCTGCTTGCATCTTTCATCCTTTTGCATGAAGTTGCAGTACATGTCTTTCTGATTTCTAAATAAGAAAATTGGTCTGTCAGGAACTGCTCAGTTGTTTCTGATAACTCCAACCCTATGCTAATCATAACTCTGGCACGGTGTTTCTCCATCTGTGTGGAAGAAAAGAGCATGGGAGGAGGGGGTGGTGGTGGTGGTGATGATACACTAGTGCTACAACATTCACCATAAGCAAGATTTCGTTGACATACCATAACACGTTGTTGTGATTAATTAGTCCCCTCAGTGGTACAGTGTGCTTAGTGTATCTTGATGCAAGACATAAAATGAATGACAAGTGTTTATCCTGCCTCTCCCTACCGTGGTACCTGAGAATCCTCTGGTCCTGTTATGGCTGTGCTGTCTCTATCTTTGCTAGATTTGTAGCACATTTATTTTTTACACAGGGCAAACCTCTGTCTTCCGTAGAGATGCACTGGGAATCATGCTTCTTCATACCGAGGCTTTTAGCTTCTGGTTTTTTGCCTGTTTTCCTTCACAGTGGAGTCTCTAATTTCTGTTGCTGCATTGATGATCGCCTTTGGAGAAACTGAAGTCCAATAGCACATAGTAGAAAGAAACAAAAATGGTAATAAATAAATCCTGTTACGTTGTCTTATTTCACGGCAAACAGAACTTGACTCTCTTTGATGCCTGCTTCACTGAGGCTCAACACAAGACCTTTCTTAAGTTACAGTGAAAAGAAAGTGTACCTTGGACAAAGGAAATTGTGGAGAAAGCAATCAGTGTGGCTAAAGAGTGATGCTTATACTGCATTTGTGATGGAATGGAATGGAACACAGAGACCAAACGTTTGATGGTGATGTGAAAGGCTATGCATGAAGTGCTATTACTGTCACGATGCTGACTGAATGCATGTTGAAATTACCTTTACAGGAATAGCAACAAATGATCTCTGTATCTTTCCCTCCTACTCATCCAAAGCTCTCAAGGCTGCATTCCTAATCAACAAAAAGCAGACATCCCACACCCATGCCAAGAGGAATAACCTGAGCGTACAAGCTCTGCTTTGAGTTAAATGTTAAAGTCACGTACCCTATATTGTCAGGTTATTAGAATTGAAAAGATAATGATAAATTCAGTTCTAATTCTCTACATCTACCCTTACGTCCTGTTACTCAAATTCCAGTGCTACAAACAAAATTCTCATTAAGTGCTAATGATTATAATCATGCAACTCTTTATAGCATATTGTTGTCAATAATTACATACACATATTCTTAAGTTGGAATCTTTATTAAAAATACATTCCCTTTTAGGGACTTCAGTCGCTTGAATGTGGAGTGAAAGTAAATTAGGCTGTAGCAGACATTGCAGCTATAGTTACTACTTCTTCCATTATTGCAAGTTATTATAAGCTTGTATGATTGAAACTGCCATAGATAAGCATGCAATAATATTTTCACTGTCACCATGATCACTGACTGAGATAAGAACTTGATGTTCTATTTTTGTTCAGGATAGAGAAAAACAAGGAGGGGAAAATGGGGGGGGAAAGGGCTTCAAGTCTTGCAATGATATGCAAGGAAAAAAAATTTCCAAGCCTAAAGCAGGCCCACACATACGTCAATGATGACACAGTGCTGAGAGGATTTAGTGTTAAAGGGACGTCTGTTAATTTTATTTGCAAGAAGGAAGAGAAAGCATGCACATTCAAGATAGTTGTTGTATCATTTTTAAATCAAGGCCATCTTTTTCTCAGTGGTAAACGTGAAATGTTTTTAAAGGCCAGACTTAGCATAAAATCTATTGGTTGCTATGGAGACCACTTACCACACAGGACTGCACTCTGTGTTCGACTCTGTGATTTTCTCTATTCAAAGGTTTGGCATTGTCAAAAAACAAATTAGTTTTTCAGTTGTTTATCACAAAGTTCATTATGAGAAAGGTAATAAATAATATGGTATTTTATTCATGTGTGGATAGGTGCCATGTGTGAATTAACTAGAGCACTATTCCTTAAATTTGCCATTTTAAAATAATTATAGCAAAATTCGCTATTGTTAGGAAATAAAACAGATTTTGATCATTCTGTGTAAATGAATATGAAGCAAAGCAGGTAGTTGGAAGTCTGATCCCAACAAAATTACATGGTAATAAGGCTTTTCACACCTACACAGCACTTAGTAACAAAGCACTGAAAGAGGAAAGAAAGATTAAGCCGTTACAGTAAAACTTTATACCTGAGGTGCATTACTTCTCTCTTTATGAAAGGAAAGGTGGGTTCAGGACCCAGTGCTTACTGAATTATTCATGCTGTCTTTTGCATCTCAGATCTTTAGGGCTGAAGCTTGTAAGGGTTGTTATTAGCAGAAGCACAGATCTAACTAGGTACAGCAGTTCAGTGAAAACCTGTTCAACTGCCTCTCCTGAAGTGTTTGTCTAATTACAGCAAACGCTTACTGCCAAACTGCCTAGCACACCCACCTCAAAAAGAATGCATCCAGAGAGGATGTGCAAAGTGTTTCCTCTGGAGTGTATTTGAAAATGAGGCTAGTCAACACCCAAGACCTGGGTGTGAGAGACAATTAATAGAAGTATCACAGGAAGCCTTTTATATTACCTAAAGATATTTAAAAAGCAAATTGGTGTCAGCAAGTTCTTTCTCACTTCTTTTCTTTTTTTTTTTTTTAATAACATTTTAGTCTAATTTCTAGTTACTTGAGGAATATATGAGTATGTTACTTTCAGCACTTGAGATTTGCTTCCATGTCCTCCTTGGGGCATTCTGTATCTGAGTGAGCCAAACTCAGAGCTGCTGCAAGAGGTGCATCTTCACTGACTTCAGAGAAATGCTGGTGCTGCTTTTGGTGTGTGGTCTCACTCCCATTATAGGCCAATGATAGGACTCTCACACAGCAGAGTAACAGCAGGTCTCAGCTCAGCTCAAAGGTTTCTGTGTGGATTTTTTGTGTTAAACTATTCATTTGGCTTTTATGTAATGGGTAGATTTTTGTGCAGTTTAGATTTTCTTTAGTGATTTTGTAGGACCACTAGATAAATGAAAGGATATCTGAGGCATGGTGGTTTATGATGGTCATTTCTAGAAATTCTGCATCTGTGGGTAATGCAGTAAAGTTTACTTAATTGCAAATCTAATTTGTTGCCAAACATTTGTGTGCATATAAATTATTTGGATCGTACTTTCCTAGTCAAATCACTCTTCTATTAAATACCAACTGTACAGTGTCAAGCTCTGATAATTAGC
Organism: Pipra filicauda; assembly: GCF_003945595.2. NCBI lineage: Eukaryota > Metazoa > Chordata > Aves > Passeriformes > Pipridae > Pipra > Pipra filicauda. The sequence continues at coordinate 4,190,008 of NW_024104287.1, forward strand.
ATGTTGCAAACATGCAATTAAGACAAATCAAATTGAAACACATAAGAAAAATGAAAGCATAATTCAATTCCAGCTATTGTCAAGTCTCTTCAAGAATTATTATGCAGTTGGCCTCCTCCTGTGCAGTTCTATGTTTTAGCAGAGCGTGCACTGTTTCGCACTGCATGCAAAGTAACTAAAAAAGAAATGAGTCTTTAAAAAGGAATGCTCCAGCTTAAACAAGCCGGTGGGGGCTACTTTGGCAAAACTAACTGGTGACACTATGTTTATACTAGTAGACAATAGTATCTGACTCACAAATGTTGCAGAAAAAACACATTTAAAAAGCCTATACTGAAAGTGTCCTGTTATTATCTATAATAGAAAACTTCTTCCTCATAGAATAAGCTTTTCATTTTTCTTTGTAGTCTGGTTTTAGCCTGAGCTCTCCTGCTTAACATCTTGCCTGTGTTTTTCCTTTGGTTGACTCTTGCTCCTTCAGAGAACTCAGTAGGGACCTGGTTTTCCTTCTGTGTTCTGCCAGATTTCATTAGGGTGCTATAGACTGTTAATAAAGCAGAATTTTTTGCCTACCTCATAGAACAGAATAACATTGTCTTTAATAAAAAGTAAATGTACTAGGAAGCTATCCCTATCTGCTTTATGTCTCCTCCTCTACTTCTAAAGCAACACGACAAGGGGCAGAGTACTAGACAAGACATTGTTTCTAGAACTAGTTTTTCAAGTGAATGAAGCATTCGTCAAAGGCACTGTATGTACAACATGAAAGTAATCTCTACGCTCACAGAGAGACCATTCAAGATTCCTGTACAAAATTACTAACCTAATAACACGACCTGATTCAGGTATAAAGCAGATTTTTCCCCATTTTTTGAAAGGTATCAAAACTTTTACAGGAGTATTCATGAATAGGAATCTTCTTGCTGCATTCTGCAGTTCTCGGTTTCTCTGCTTAAACTGGTATCTTTCTGAAAAAAATTGTGGGCTTGGTTTAATACCACTAACTACACTCTAGGTTCTGCAGAGCATCTATGCTGTTGACAACACGGTGAGTGACATCTTGGTGAGAGGCAAGTTTGATATTTTCAGTACTCATCAAAATGAAAATCAGTGCATAGTTCAATTTGGAAGTTTCGCTTGGGTTTTGCTGTGTCTATACACGTTCACAAATCTTACTGAAGTTGAAATTTTTCCTGAAAAGAAATTAAGCAAGAATTTTATGGCTTGCCGTCATGTTTATAGTACATTCTATTTATAATTAATCATCTCTTCTTCTGAAGAAGATACATTCTGAAAAAGCATTAGTGAAAACTGTGATACCATTTTTAGGCTGGAACTTAACTGTTTCTAATAGTTAGTTCAGTGCAGTATTCAGTCATGGGATTTTTACTGGATTTAGTTTGCAACAGGTATCAAGAGCAGTGTCTGTGTTCAAGAAGAAGTGATGGCTTTTCAGTTTAAAGCTAAACCATCCCAGATCACATTCCTCATTTAAAGTTCAGTAACTGAGTTAAAATCAGGAGACCTGCTGTGTACGTGAGTTAAAGATATTTATACAAAACAGCCATCAAATAATGACCTAAGATGCAATCAGAAAGAATGAGTCTGCTAAGTTTTGTTCTGTTATTATGGACTTTAATAATTTTATATAGAAAAAAATAGCAATGATATTTCTCAAAGGTTGAGAAATGGGAGCTGGAAATTTAATGGCAGGTAAAATTACTTAAGGATTTATTTGAAGGACAGGTGATATATGAACCCAAATACCTGAATTGTGTAGCCCAGACTTTATAAAAAGTTGCTTTTCATCCCAGACTTCCTGGGTAAGGAAATTTTTTTAAATGCTTTAGGTACCAAAAGAGTTACATAAGCAAAAAGGTCTCCCTTTGTACAGTGGCCTCTGCTTCTGTGGAAAAAAGTGCTAATTTTATATATTGAACATCCAAATCAAAACTGAAGTAATGTTTAGTTGTTCTGAGGAGCAATGGGATACTGAGGTAAGGATCCACTGTCTTCTGTTTTTCTAGTTTCAAGATGCAGTGATTTCTAGATAGCTACAATTCATTTAATAAAGGGGAAAAAGCAAATGTATATAATCAAAACAATTTATTTTAAAGTGAAAACAGAAGTAAAACTTTATCAAGTGCACTCAAAAGGGACAGGGCAAATTTACTGGATTCTGTGAGCTGTAATTATTGAAATTGATTTGCTTCACTTCACATCAAGAAAAATTGCTTACCATTGATTTGAATTCATACAGTCTCTGACCTCACAATGTCAAAAGACTAAAGATGGATTTGGTTAGATTTACTTCTGCCACCAGAGGCGTGTAAAGAACAGAATAAAGGAGTATTGAATGTATATTAAAATATTTACATTAAAAATTTACATAAATCTGCATTTAACCATGACTAGTCAAGAAACAGACTATGTTGTAAAGGGCTGGTGTTCAGATGCACCATGCTGAACTTTGTGCACTAGATCCTCCAAGACAGAGGGGTGTGTGCATACCCTCCAAATCCTAGAACACTGTACAGTACAAGCATGTACTATCTATATAAGGTTGAAGATTTTTTTCGTTTGTATGTCTTGGATTCCTTTTTCTGTCAAACGACAGTACTTATTTTAGTCATTATCAGATTTCTAAGCAGTTCAGAGATAAGAATAATTTTTCCCTAACTGAGATATGTGTAGGTTTATAGGCTCTGTTTTGTGTCATGACACATTGAAAAATCATTTGAATTTTCTAATGAATATGAATATTAAAAGATGGATTATTTCAGGAAGATATGTCACTATTGTTGACAACATCTATTACCTTCTTTGTGCCAATGCATTTGTAAGTTTAGTACTGGGTGACCTTGAAACTTGCAGGCTAAAGAATACAGCCTGCAGTAGAGAAGAATTGACTCTAGCACGCACTGGTTGTCACCAAAGTAAACAGTATTTAATTGCTTGAAATACTTCGAAAAGAATAAAAATAACATTAAGTTTTCCCCATGATTGACAAGACAGACGTTAGACTACAGAGGTTCTCCCTTCCCTTCTCCTTATGTCCTTCTTTGGTTTTGGGACAGTTCTCTGTCCACTGAAGTAAGTGCTACTTTCCAGAAATCACAACACACTGAATAATTCGTCAGTTGAGGCACAGCCTGCTGATTTGTAATGCTGTCTGTTCATTCTCATTTCAAATGACTGTTAAAACAGAGCACTGAACACCCACATCTCTGCTGTATTCCTTCAGCAGTGCTTAACAAACTGGTTCCCCAGAATTCGCTGTTCCCCTCACTGAGGGTTGCTGCTCCAGTGTGCACTAAGTCAGTCCTGTGCCATTGCAATAGCAACATTCACCTCAGCAAAGTCTGTTTATAACTGAGAGTATTATAGTATCAAATCACAACTAACCAACTCTGCTTGTAAAAGTTGTCATCATTTTTTTTTACAACAGAGAACAACACAGAGCAAGGCTCTGCATATGAATGTGCATATGAACATGATATTGCACTTGTCTCCATTTAAAAATGAGTTTGATGGGGGAGGAATATTTCCTCCCAATGGTATTTTTGCTCTCTTAGAAACTGTATCTAAACTACCAAGCCAAAATCCTCAATAATTATACAAACGAAGCCTAGCAAATACTGTACTTTCCTGTAATGTGTATGCCTAAAAGAAGAATGAGTGATGATGATTTCATTGTGTCAGTAGATGTAATGGTACACCTAGACCTTAAAATAGCATCAAATCTAGTTCTAGAAGGAGATGGTAACAGTAACTGTAATCAGTGTACTGCTATATAAAAATGCATATTTGAGTTATGAGAACTTTGAACTAATTCCTGTGTGTGTAAGTGTAGGTACAACTTGTAGCCCATAGTTGTTGCTTTTTTTATCACCCAGAGCATGTGTCTGGATGTAGATTCCATATTGTGCCACACAATAACCACTGTCTCTTAAAGCTCATGGGGCTGGGGAAGGGGAAAGCAGGCTTAATATGCGATAAGATTTAGCCTCTGCAAAAATGCTGGATTCTACTAGACAGTGTAATTAATGAAAGGATTTAGGAGAAAGAGCCTATGGAGCTCTTTAAAGAACAAAAAGGGAACATTTATCTGCATTATGTCCCATGCTGCAGTTCACATTTTCAGCTGGCTCACTGTCAATAGTAGCTTATGATTCTGTTACCTTTACACAGAGAGAAAGCATACCTAGATGATAGATGTCACTTGTGGATTTTTCTTTGCCTTTTTTTCCCGTGCATTCAGTCTGCAGTGTATTAGCAGGTTATTCTCCTGTAATATTGCAAGATGTCTGGCAAATGTACCAAGGTGGTTGCTAAATAGGTTTGTAGTTTAGTATTCTTATGGCTTCTGCTTATGGCATTAAATTGAAGTGAACAAGTGAATGGCATGAACTCTGTGAAAGAAAAAAGTTGCATGATTTTAGTGACTGAGGGACAGTGGACTACGTAAGCCTGGTAACTCCAAGAATAGCAGATCATACTCTCCTGTCATGGAATAATTTCAAGAAATGGGTCTTAAAGGGGAGGGATTTGGTATTTTGTGCTTCAGCGGATTGGTCTTTCCTACAGATACTAAGGAGATCAGCTTCATAAACATTTGATACAAGTGGACTTTTCTCTGTTCACCTTTCCACATAATGCTTCTCTGCCAGAGTTTTTCTTGAGCAGAGAAACCTGAAATTAAATTACACCAATGCACACACGCCAGTCATGTTTCAGTTATAGACAGAAAACTTGTGAAAGATCAGACAGAGAAGAGTTTGTGTAATGTAAGTGCTGCACCAAGCAACATAGCAGTGTTTTGCTTCACCCAGTCTAGGCCTACTTAGTCTCTTGGGCTGATAGAATTATGGAGCCTTCAGCTGCTGATCATCATAGCAACAAGAATGTTTGTAGAACAGTGGCATGAAAGAGGAGTGCTTGGAAAATAGCTCCAGACTTAAGTTCTAGTTCTGATTATATGTTCTTCAGTGTGATTTTTAACAGTTTCTCTTTTCATATATTTCAGCACAACTGTGAGAATACTCTAGTTGCAAGGAGTTCTGCAAAGGATTAAACAAAAATTAAAATCTTCACTGTATCTTAGGGACTTCCTTCAAAGTACAAATCACTTTTTGTCCTTTTGTAGGTATGCCTGTTACATTCCTTGTCTGAATTCTGGGGACTTGAACTTATTCCTGGAAGTAATTTGTGCTGTCTACTGAATGTGCTTCTAATGGAGTGAGCTGATCAACTTAAGGTAGGCCTTTGTATATAATTTTGGTTTTGTCTTTATGTATGCAATCTGTAAAGAACACAGCTGGGCAACTACTGTGTACTTTGCCAGCATGCACTAAGAATGTTGGAGCCTCTCTTCAGTTTTGATGTTGTTTCTCAGATTTTAGCTTCTCGCAGCAGTGACTGGCTACATATGGAGATATAGCAGTCTGTTTTGTAATGCTGACTTGAAATTGTTACTGTAATACAGACCGCACACAGTTTCCCATAAGAAAAATAAATAAAACATCTTTCTTCCTTTCCAGGCACTATTAAAAACAAATCAGTGTAACTCTGTAAAGTTATAAGATCCGTTAAAGCAGCTTTGTTTGAAATAGCAAGAGTGTATCTTCATTAGTTCTGCTGTATTTTGTTCTCAGGTATGACTTTGTTTTCCATCTGAGAGGAGTCCTAAACTTAAACATAAGTTTATTATGGTTTGTTAGTATTTGATGTGTTTATATTCATATCACAGAACTCAAAACTTGACTGTGATGTATATCTACTGAGTAGCTGCAGAAATCTGCTTCAAGTCCAAGTGTTTGTTTAAGCTCAGTGAGCTGGAAGCCTCCTTTTCCCCTACATCTTTTTCCTTGTTGTTATTTTGCTCCATATTCAAGCACCAAGTCTGAGACAACACTATGGAGAGCATCCAGAGAAATTTGGAAGAGCAGCTTTTCCCGCTCTGGAGCTCTGACCCCAGCTGTGGCTTGTGGACTGTTGTTTTGCCTTTATTGGCCCTTTTGATACCACCTTAGGGTGAGAACAAACACAGGAGCAGCAGGCTACTATGACAGTGGGTTTTGAGGTGCTTTTTCATCATGGATATGGAACCTGAAGCCATGGCACAACACACAAACACACTCGAAGTGTCCTCACCTCCATTTCTTCAAACCCACATAGATTTTTACATCCTAAGTAGCCATGTCAGCAGGAGGTGGTCTCTGTTCAGTGTCTTAATGAAAATGTTAACATGATTTATAATCCATTTTAGCAGTCACTGCACAGGGCTGGAGCATGTCTGTAACAGAGGGAACTTAACAATGAAACAGGTTTTCCTCTTAGGAAACCATGTTCAAGTAGACTATGCAATGGTTTTTCTGATTCGTCACCTTGAATAATACTTTCAAAACCGTACTTTTAAAAGTATCCTTAACATTAATGCCTTCTGAAAACTGTATGGGGCATGGGAGCTGACAAAAGAAGCAAGGAACCTCACTGATGTGTCTTTTCCCCAAAATGTAAGTTAAGTTTTGTGTGTCATTAGTTGTCTTACCATGAGCTGTGAGTGACTGTGGGATGGTGGACAGCATTTCTAGGTGAGCCTTTTAGATATCACTGTAAATTTTGACATTGTCTGGCGTATAGAGCAACATATAGACTCTGATGATAAAGGTGTATTAATCCTCTTAGAAGTGGTTGAAGCTCAGATGACTTCCTATTTAACTTGCTTGGACCTTGAGAATGGTAAAATCTTACAAATTCTTGGAGTTCAGGAATCAGTTCAACCAGTCTGTCATGATAGAAACTGGTTTACTCATGTATTGAACCTTCCCTGAGCCCTTTCAACATGTGTCGTAGGAAAGGAGCTGAACTGTCACCTGGTGTGTGTATGCCTCAAATGAATGCATAATCTCAGTTCAGGGTGAGGGAGCTTTAACATTTTCTGATTGTATTTTCATACTAACATTGTTTTTCCCCTCTTTTTTAATGATAGTCCCTAGTTTCTAATGTACGCACCGCATAGATTCACAGGTATGTTTGTGGATTTACTTTAGTTTCCATGCTGAATTAGATTGAATCTTCCTGGACTGTAGCCAAAAGACACCTGCAAAGATTTTACTGTCTAATCTGCTTAGTCCCTCTGTTGTTGTGACAGTTTGTCTCCTATGGTATCCAGATTTTTTCACTTGTGATGATAAAGAGCTTCAGCTCCAGCTCAGCTTCCAGCTGGTTCCTCTTGTCAGGTTCATAACATAGGCAATGCACTTAACCCAGCTATTCAACTATTAAATTTGAAAACAGTTTTGCTGAATGAAATAACAGCAATGCTTCAACCCTCAATTAGGCCACTATGTTGTAATGTTTCTGCTAATCACGCTGGTTCCTGGCAGGCTCTCTTGGGCCAACCTCACTGTGTCTTTTATCTTTTATATTAAATCTAGGACATAGTGTGGTGTCGAGGACAGCTCATTATAGTTGGGCTTTGTCAGGTTTAAGATGTCTCTGTCTTGGTGGTTACAGAGAAATGTGACCAGGCAGAAGCATGTGGAGTTTGGTAGCAATCCCCATAGTTAAATAAGGCAGACAGCAGCTGCTGGTCTAGGGTTTTGTGTCATGGCTGATGCGTTTTTTCAGCATCTGCTATCGAGTCTGACTTAATCATTGGACCATATCATGTGTTTGAAATGGTAAACTGGAGCTTTCAGCAACTTGATCCATGTAAACGATAAAGTTCATGCCTGGGTTTTGTTGTGAAACTTGCCCCTTTATTGTCTGGCTTTCTTCTTGGATGTTACTAACTGGAAAAATTGTTTCTGTCAGCGATGATCTTGGCATTTATGAGATGTACGGATAGGGCCTCAGTGTAATGGGAGATGCTGTTTATTATTGTACAGCGTCTGATATTCTGCTAAATTCTTCTTGAGCAGATTAGTTGTATCTGTGTTCATTTTCTCAAAGGGAATGGGATGATATGTGGTATTAGAAGGATTCAGGGAAATTTCCTAAGCCAACCATTGTCAACTGATGCTGTACAGGGAAAAACTCTATATATTCTTGTAAAATGCTATACTGTTGAAATAACAGGGGCTTGTTTAATCTCCTGGCCTTGGCAATGTAAATGTTGTACTATTTCACATGTTCTTGTGACTTCTGGGATTTGAGAAGAACTGTCTTTTGGATCCTTTTTTGACTGTCAGCAAGAAACCAAAGCTAAGGACTTACCCATTCATCTTTACTGTTCTGAAATTTTTCCTGGAAGGTCCTAGCAGATTGATACTCTGTGATAGGACTTCCTTTTCTTCATTCTACCTGAGACCTTATCTCTATTATCAACAGGTTTAAAATCTTGTCACTGGCTTCTCAACCTGTTAGGACTGGGGAGGTTTTTCCTCTTGTATTTATCCACAGAATTCATTATTCCACAGGATTCATGTCACATGGGATCAGAGGAAAATATTGCATTGGGAGGGACCTCTGAAAGTTTCTAGTCATGAAACCACTCTGCAAATAATGATATTAAATATACAGCCCAGAGAAGGACATGTGGGCACCCCTTAATGGTAACACTAAATGCTAAAGGTAAAATAAAATAACCCCTGTGTGTATGCATACACATCTGCATGTGTAATCATCTAAACTTCTCCTCTCCAAGGTAAGAGTTTTTGATGATCAAACAGGTTTTCCCTTACCCACGTCTTTGCTGCTTGCACATCACTGATTATAATTAGTCCCTTATGCAAATGGCTTATGAAGCCTTGGGAAGAGGAGGGTCTTGGAAAGGGGAAGGAAGTTGCTGAGAGAAAATATCAGGAGATAAGGAGAGGTGTCTAGATACTTGGACATAACAGATATTTATGCTGCTGGCTGAACTTACAGACCTACTCTGTCACATTTGTGCATATACCTGCATCTGTCACAGACACACACATTTCATTCAGACTACAGATGCTCAGAGCTTCCCCTACCAAAATCCCCCCATATTTTCTCCCCTGTTAAAGACAAACAAACCAACCCAACACAGACTCAAAGACGAATGCAGATTGGTAGGGATCTCTGAAAGTCTCTGCTGAACCCCCTGCTCAAAGCAGGGCTACCTTGAAAGCTCAATCAAGGGGCACAGGACCTCTTCCCATGAAGGCTTGAGGGTCTCCAGAGATGGATCTTCTGCAGCCTCTGTTGTGGCAGCCTGACTCAGAGCTTATCCACCCTCTTTGGCAATGTTTCCTAATACCCAGACAACTCTGCCCTTGCTCCAACTTGTTGGCTCCTGTCCTTTTCCTGGATGCACCTCTGAGAAGAGTCTGTCTTCTCTGTGGTTCCTGGGGATATTTGAAGAGGAAAAATTCCACCCTCTTAGCCTGCTCCTTTTGATGCTCCACCACCCTTGTGGCCCTGCTCTGGCTTTTCTCCAGGCTGTCAATATTGCTCTTGTTCCAGGGGGTCCCCAGTGTGGATGTGTGGTGTTCCAGATGAAGCCTCAGGAGATACTGAGCAGAGGGCAACAGTCCCTTCCCTGTTCTTGGCAGCCACACTCTTGCTCAGGATGTGGTTGGCCTCTGGCACTGCAGAGATACACTCCTGACTCGTGTTCTCCTTCTCACTGGTTGGGACCCAGCCCCTTCCCTGCACGGCTGCCCTGGCCTGCCAACCCCAGCCAGTGCCTTGAGCTTCCTGGACCTTTGGTAAGTCACCCCTCCAGCTGTCAGGGGCCTTCTGAATGACAGGGAGGGACCTGTGTCAGAAGTCCCTCTGAAGGGCTGGGACCTCCCATCATGCTATCAGCTCCCTCCAAGTTGGTGTCACCTGACAACCTCCTTAGGGTAGGTTCTTTTGTGCTGTTGATCAGGTTGTTGCTGCAGATATTAAGCAATGCCAGCCCCAAAAGTGACTACTCATGAGGAGCACCACTTCTATTTGCCAGTCAGTAGGACTTTGCGCTGTTGGCCAATAACCTTCGAACCCAATGGTCCAGACAGCTTTTCTGCAACCTTGGGC